>NC_045429.1:285610267-286290012 GCF_902635505.1 Sarcophilus harrisii | reverse complement strand
ACAGTGTGCTGTGGTGATGTAAAGGTTCTCTAGTTAGCGCATGCTTAGTATGTTGTAATGATGTAATCATACTGAGGTATTTAGGGGCTGAGAGGACTGGAAATAGGACACTCCATTTTTGACCATCCTCATGGCTCTCCTGCCTTCTTCACTCCTCCACTAAGACCAAGAACTTGGGCTGGTCCCAAGATTCTCCAGAAGGTTAGTCCAAAAGCTATATTTTGGCATCCCAGCGTGGAGGCTCTAGAAAGCATAGTATATTTTGGCACCCCAATCTGGGGACTCTAGAAAGAACACTACAGTTTTTTCTTTATTTGTTGTTGTTGTTTTCATTCGAAAAGATTAAAACTGGCCTCAAAATTTGCTTCATATCCATCCATCCTAGATATCTTGAATTATCTTGCTGTACAAATCAATACTAGCATTATTCTTGGAAAGGACATAACAACAGATTGTTCTCTAGCTCAACTTATCTATCATTTCTGTGATTTCTGAGACAAAAAGTCTTTCCCTTGCCTACCATTCCCCACCCATGTCAACCCCCCCCCACCATTAGAATCATAACCAAAGTTTATATGCCATCTTTCTTGCCTATATAAAATTTTTATAAGAATAATTTACATCAAAGGATATGAACAGGCAATTTTCAGATGAAGAAATTAAAAACATTTCTAGTCATATAAAAAGATGCTCTAAATCATTATTGATCAGAGAAATACAAATTAAGACAACTTTGACATACCACTACACACCTCTCAGATTGACTAAAATAACAGGAAAAGATAATGACGAATATTGGAGGGGATGTGGCAAAGTTGGGACACTAATACATTGTTGGTGGAGTTGTGAACTGATTCAACCATTCTGGAGAACAATTTGGAACTATGCCCAAAGGGCTATCAAACTGTGCATACCCTTTGATCCAGCAATGTTTCTACTGGGCTTGTATTCTAAAGAGATCATAAAGAAGGGAAAGAGATACACTTGTGAAAAAATGTTTGTGACAGTCCTTTTTGTAACAGCAAGAAACTAGAAACTGAGTGGATGCCCATCAATTAAAGAATGGCTGAATAAGTTATGGTATATTATTGTTCTGTAAGAAAGAATGATTTCAGAGAGGCCTGACGATACTTACATGAACTGATGCTGAGTGAAATGAGCAGAACCAGGAGATCATTATATATGGCAACAGCAAAAAAGATCTATTATATGATGATCAATTCTGATGGACATGGCTCTCAACAACAAAGAAGTGATTCAGATCTCAATTCAAACCTTCAATGGTCTTGTGATGAAGACATCTAAACCCAGAGAGAGGACAGTGGGAACTGAATGTGGATCACAATATATTATTTTCACTCTTTGTGTTGTTTGCTTTCATTTTGTTTTCTTTCTCATTTTTTTCCCTTTTGGATCTGATTTTTCTTGTACAGCATGATATTTGTGGAAACATGTATAGAGGAATTGCACATGTTTAACATATATTGGATCACTTGCTGACGGGGGGTGGGGCAGAAGGGAGGGAAAAATGAGAACACAGAATTTTGTAGGGGTGAGTGTCAAAAATTATTCATGTATATATTTTGAAAATAAAAAGCTACAATTTTTTTTAATTTTAAAAGAATAACTTACATATGCCTGAAATTATCCTTAATGATGTAATTAGAAGGAAACAGACAAGCAAAATTCCACAGTGTAAAATTTCACACATGTCCAGACAACCTACGATGGAAATATGAAGAACTTCCTCTGGGAGGAGACATCCTGCATTGGCCTCTAGAGGGAGCTTTGTTCCACTAACTACACAACTAGTCTATGGTACTCTTATTCTCAATTTCTTTCTTTCTCCCTCTGTCTCCCTCACCCTCTCTCTCTCTCTCTCTCTTTTTTCTTTCTCTCTCTGAATCTCTTTCTTCTTTCTATCTCTGTATCTGTTTCTGTGTGTTTGTCTCTCTCTCTATCTCTCCCTGTAGTAAGCTAGATGGAGAGAAAGACCATCTCCCTTCCCCTACCTCTCAGGTTCTGTGGACTCAAGAAATGGGTTATGGGTTTTGGTCTTGTTTCATTTGTCCATTTTAGTTTGAGATAGAGGAAATGGAATAACAGGCCTAGCAGTTTAAGCATTAGGACTTTAGAGTCCAGGATTTCAGGACAGATATTCCAACCAAACTAACAGGGAAGACCTGAGAAGCCAGAGCACAGGGAAGCAAGCTCAGGATTTTGTACTTGGAACTTGGTGGGACTAATACTATTTGGGAACAAAGCTAAATTGTAAACCTAATCCTGCTTCCCTCCTTAATGGTTTCAGTCTCACTCTGATGTAGAGGGGATTATGCCCCTGGAGTGAATCAATCATGCAATAAATATTAATTAAACATTTGCCAGTCACCAAACTAAATGCAAGGGATACAAAGAAAGGCCAAAAAAAAAAAAAAAAAAAAAAGGCAAAAAATTAGTCCCAGTACTCTGAAATGTTGTCAGGGGAGGATGTTTATATGTTCTTGATATATTTTTTTAAAATATATCAATAAATATTTTTAAAAACTTAAAATTTTTAAATATATAAAAATTTATATAATAAATAATATAGAGGATATATAATAAAACTATATGATAAATAATAAATATATGTAATATAAAAATTATAAAAGCAAATCTGATTGTTAAATGATTAAATGTATAAAGTTGGAAGAAAGTAATTTACGAAGGCCCAGCCAAACAGTATAGCTGAGAAACCCTTCAACCCCCTAAATACCAATTTTAGGGGCTCCAGTTAGCCAGGTCCATTTAATCACTTAACAGTCAGAGCTTTGAAGAAGGTTTAAAAGTATGTTATATTCAGACATTAGGTCCAGAGTAGCCTGTGTTACATATAAAACCAATAGTCCCATTTCTCTGATTACTGAACAGCCATAGTGACTATTCAGTCCATTCCTAACATAGACTATGTATTATGATAATTTCATAATTTTTTCAGCAATGAGTAATAAAATTTCAAAGACTGACACACAAAACAGTAAAATAATAATTTATCTAGCCTTTCAGAATTGTGTTGAAAATTTTCATATCATCTTATAGTCTAGACAAAAAAAAATCTCTACTAAATCTTTATAAAAGTAAATAGTAGCCTTAGTTTGGTGAAACAAGCTTTATTCAAATTTTCTAAAAATAGGTTCTCAATAAGCCCCTAACTGTACCAAAGGCCTCCCATGGTTCCCTACATAACTCTAAGATTCCTCAAAGTTTCTGTGTTTGGTAGGCATCTATTCAAATCTGTTCAAACCCTTAGCACTAACTCTCTGCCAAAATATGTGAGACACTTCATTAAATCAGAGCAGGAGACATTTAATTAAAAGAGAATGCAAGGGAAATAAAGTGAAATTTAATTAGGTCAAAAACATTCCCCAATTAATCCCTCTGGATCCCTAACACAGAATCATAGTAACTCACATGTGCAGTAGATAAGGGAACACTGTGCATGAAGTTAGGAAAAATTGAATTCAAATCTGTCGTTAGGCAAGTCACAACCTCAATTGGTCTCAGGTTTCTTATCTATAAAATGGGATTAATAATAGCATCTATATTTCCATAGTTGTTGTGAGGATCAAATGACATAATAATCATATAACACTTAGCATAGTGCCTAGAACCTATTGAGTGCTTTTTAAACAGAAGCTCTTTTTATTATAGAATGATACATTCAGAGTTTGGAAGGAAAAGTGCAAATTGTGTGCCAGGTATGGTGATATCTCATCTATTCTTCACAATAACCCTGTGAAGTATGTGTTATTATTTTCCCAATTTCTTTTTTTTTTTTTAATTTTCAAAACATACACATTGACAACATTGACCCTTGTATAACCTTGTGTTTCAGATTTTCTCCTCCTTCTCCCCACTCCTGCCCCTTGATGGTAAGCAATTCAATATATGTTAAACATGTTAAAATATATATTAAATCCAATATGTATAAACGTATTTATACAATTATCTTGCTGCTCAAGAGAAATCAGATTTTAAAAAAAGGAAAGTAAATGAGTAAAAAAATAAAATGCAAGCCAACAACAACAAAAAGAGTGAGAATGTTATGTTGTGATCCACATTCAGTTCCCACAGTCCTCTTTCTGGGTGTAGATGGCTCTCTTCATCACAAGATCATTGGAACTGGCCTCAGTCATCTCACTGTTGGAGTCACATTAGTCAGAACTGATAATAGTGATGTTGTCATGTACAATGATCTCCTAGTTCTGCTCATTTCACTAAGCATCAGTTCATGTAAGTCTCTCCAGGTCTTTCTAAAATCAAACTCCTGATCATTTCTTATAGAACAATAATATTTCATAACATTCATATACCATAACATTCAGCCATTCTCCAATTAATGGGCATCCACTCAGTTTCCAATTTCTAGCCACTGCAAATAGGGCTGCCACAAATATTTTGGCACATATGGGTCCCTTTCCTTCCTTTAAGATCTCTTTGGGATATAGACCCAATAGAAACACTGCTGGGTCAAAGGGTATGCACAGTTTGATAACTTTTTGAACATAGTTCCAAATTGGTCACCAGAATAGCTGGATCCATTCACAATTCCACCAACAATGTATTAGTGTCTCAGTTTTCCCACATCCCTTCTAATATTTTTCCTTGTCTTTTCCTGTCATCTTAGCCAATCTTTGTAATAATATCTCAGAGTTGTCTTAATTTGCATTTCTCTGATCAATAGTGATTTAGAGCACCTTCTCATATGATTAGAAATAGTTTTAATTTCTTCATCTGGAAATAATCTGTTTATATCCTTTGACCATTTATCAACTGGAGAATGTCTTAGATTCTTATAAATTTGTGTCAATTCTCTATATATTTTAGAAATGAGGCCTTTATTGTTGTGCCACAGTTCCCTTTTAATGTCTTGACCCAGTTTCCCTAATTGTACTATTCAGTTACTCTGCCTCAGGTTATAACCATTCCCTCTTAATGTTAATATAAAGGTCTTATATCTTAGACCTTAGGCTATAATCATTCCCTCGTAATATTTGATGGGATAAAGGTCTTTATCCATTTTAGACATTAAAATATCAGGAGCCTCTCCAGTAACTCCCTCCATTATGTCATCCTAAGTGCCTGCCTCCATTATGTCATCCTCATCCTAGAATTAGGTCATCCCCATCCAGGTATCTCCCCTATTGTGTCATCGTTCTTGTAACCCTATAAAACAATCTTGTATTTGCAATTCATTGATGAATTCTTGGAGACGACAGTCTCATTCAGCCCTGGGACCAAAACCATGGATCCATTTGATTTTGTACATTATCAGAACCCTTAAATGTAAAAATGATTTCCCAATTTATTGCTTCCTTTTTGATCTTGTCTGCATTAGTTTTGTTTGTATTGTTATGCCAGTTTCCTTTGATTGTTCTACTTCAGCTTCCCTAATTGTTCTACCTTGGTTTCCTTGAATTTTTCTGCCTCAGTCCCCCCTGGTTGCAAACACCCCTCTCCCCTCTTCCCCCCCTCCAGCCCCCCTGATCATTAGAACTGATATAACTTAGGGCTGGCTACTCTAAGGACATAAACTGTAAATGTGTAATCTCAAATAAGAGGGAAGATCTTTTATTTCAGACATCCTAGCTCCTCACCTTCCCAACTTATCAGAATGTCCAGTGATCACTTTGCGCCCCCCCCCCCCTTCTGCCTTTGTTCTCCCTTATCACTAAAGTCCTATAAAGAATCTCTGGAATCTCACATTCAATGCTGTATACTTTGAGATGCGAGTCTCATCCAATTAATTAAGCTCTCCAATAAATAAAATATTAAAAACTCTCTAATCTTGCCTCAGTTTCTCCAGCATTACAGTATAAAAACTTTCAAACTTAATATAATCAAAATTATCCATCTGGTGTTCGTTTATGAATTCCAGTTCTTCTTTGGTTACAAATTCCTTCCTTCTCCACAGATCTGAGAGGTAAATTATCCTATGCTCCTCTAATTTGCTAATAATATCATTCTTTATGTCTAAATCATGAATCTATTTAGATCTTATCTTGGTATATGGTGTTAGATTTGGATTAAGCCCTAATTTCTTCCATTCTATTTTCAAATTTTCCCATCAGTTTTTGTCAAATATTGAGTTCTTATCCCCAAAACTGGAGTCTTTGGGTTTGTCAAACACTAGATTACTATAGTTATTACCTATTTTGTTCTGTGATCCTAACCTATTCGCAGCTAGCTATGCCAAGGGAGGTCCCTTGGCCTGTCATGATTCCTACTTTGAGATCATCTGCTACCAAGGATTGAGCCCAGCTGCCCCTTTTTATAATTGAAACCTTGGCTAGAAGCTGGGGGCAGCTCTTGGTGGGGGCTTGGAGCAGTTTGAGCTGGAATCAGAACAAAATGTTTCAATAGAAGTTTCAATTGAATGAGATTACTGCCCCAGGCCTAGATTTCCAGTAGATTGGGACAGTTTACTGGGAGTGGTCCTGAGTTAATTTTCAACTAAATAGAGGTCTATAGATATCTAGATCTCCAGCTCTGGCTAAATAGGAGTGGTCCTGGACTCAATTAGTCCCACCCAGATAACAGAATGAAACTACTTTATCTTGATTCCCTGGGGTGGGTCTCTCAGGGGAGAGCTTAGCATTCCTCCCAAAATCAGAGAGAAAGAAAGTTTTGGGGGCTCCCCTCATCATTTAGAATGGCCCTCTAAATGATAATCTGGTTTCCTCATGACTACTCTAATTCCTTTAAATCTTTTTCTTTTATTGCCAAAGCTAACATTTTTAATACAATATTGAATAGTTAATGTGTGAAGTCTGGGTTAGCTCCCTGGAGGCCTCAGAATCAGCCAGAGTCAGGATAAGCAAAAATCCTTGGTCTTTTGGGGGAGAAGTGAAGGGGATGGAGAAGACTGCCACAAGCTCTCCACAACTTCCGTTTTCTTCATTCACCTCCAAAGTGACTCTGGCAGGTCTCACTCCACCCCCTAATCCCTCCTTACAATTCTCTTAACTCCAAGCATTGAGCTAGTATTAACTGTGAGAAGAGAAATTTCAAACATGCTAATACTCCAATGTTAATTGTCCAAAAGGTAATTAGCCTTAAGTGCTTGGTTTTCTGATTCAAGTGCACCTATTCAGAGTTTCAGCCCTTTATATCTCTGGCTTTCTTTTGTTTTAGAACACAGGTGGTCATGCCATCCCTGACTTCTCAGGAAAGGAGGTGATCATGCCCCGCCGACTTCTCAGGAAGAGAGATGAAAAACACCAAAGGGAAGTGGGGAATTAAGCCAGATATTGTCAGCAGGTTTCTGGGCAGATGGGTCTTACTAGAAACAGGTATGTATAAACCCATCAGCATGGGAGGTATTACATAAGTACATTACATAAGCACATAAGCACAGACTAGCAGTGATGACTCTCTCTACAACCAGTGCAGGCTCAGTATAGTGTGACAAACATGAATTGTACATGCAAGTAGTGATATAACAAAGAATATAAATCAACATGGTGTTGTAAAGATTTCCAGAAGTACTAGAAGGAGGGTATGTAAACAACAATCACACATATGCCTCCTTCAGCAGCCAAAAGATTGTCCAAAACCAAGCTATTGTCCATTACTTCACGTGTCAGGGAATCCAATGATCCCCACAAATTTTGAAGTCCTGCAACAGTCTTTTTATGTATTGGGAAATCCAGTGATGCCTGCAGATTCTGAAGTCCTGCAACAGTCTTATCATTTCTCAGAAAATCTAGTGATTCCTGAGGTCTCAAGTCCTACAACAGTCTTATCATGTCTCAGAGAATCCAATAATTCCCGAGGGTTTCCAAGTCCAACAATTTTTGATGTCGATGAGTCAATTGCCATAACTGCCATGCTCTTTCAGTGGTAGGCACAATCAGCTATGGGACCACCCATTGGTTCTTGGGTCTTCTTATTCATTTCAAGGATCTGCTCCCTCTCTCTCTAATGGAAAAGGTGAATATGGCTCATTGGCACCCATCTGATTTCTTCTCCATCTGTAGAGATACAAGCAAATCCTCTCTACCAAGCAGTTAACCTATCCAGCCCTTCCATTCACCACTTTCTGGATCTGGCAATTATCTAAAGATAGTGAAGCTGCTCGCATTGGACACTGCCCTTCTGATGGGTAATAAAACCTGTCTACCAGAGCCAGTGCATCTTTGTCAAAAATCAAGAAGTTAATAGTATAAAGAGTTAAATTTAGACGCTCTCTAGGGTTATCTGTAGCTCTCCCTTTCTTTTGTTTTTGGAGGAGCATTTTAATGTCTCTGTTTCTCCTCTCTACTATTGCTTGTCCTTGAGGATTAAAGGATTTGCCAGTGGCGTGTAAAATCTTATATTGTGCACAAAAGTGTGCAAAATGTTTAAAAGTATATGTAGGTCCATTATCTTTTTTTATTGCTTGTGGCACACCCATAATTGCAAATGCTTGTATAAGGAATTCAGTAACCACTCGGGCTGTCTCTTTTGCTGCTGGTATTGCAAAAGTGAATCCTGAAAAGGTGTCTACCATAACATGGATAAAAGACAGAGGAGCAAAAGATTTATAATGGGTCACATCCATTTGCCAAATTTCATTGGTTCTTAAACCACAAAGGTTCTTCCCTGGAGGTAGTGTAAGAGCGTGGAAAGGAAGGCAAGCTGTATAGGCTTTAACTATGTTCCTAGCTTTCTTTCTTGTTAGTTCAAATTGTAAACTAAAGCTCAAGCAGCCAGATGATATTTAGAATGAGATTCTTGGGCTTCCTGAAATAAAGGAGTATTGCCCAACATGGTTACAAGGCTATCTGCCTTGGAATTACCATCAAAAATAGGCCCTGGAAGTCCACTATGAGAGTGAACATGCAAGATATAAATCTTACCTGGATGCTTTCTCACTTGCTCTTGAAGATCCTCAAAGAGCTGATATATATTATATTAGAGACAACAAATTTTATTTGAGCTGTGGCAATTCTTTGTACCACACCTACTGAATAGGCTGAATCAGATGTTATATTTATATCTCCTGGATAATAAGTAAGAGCTAGAATGATTGCATACAATTCATTTTGCTGAGTAGACTGAAAAGGAGTTCTGACTACTCTCTTTATATTTAAGTCATGACTGATGCTGAGTGAAATGAGCAGGACCAGGAGATCATTATATACTTCAACAACAATACTATATGATGACCAGTTCTGATGGACCAGGCCATCCTCAGCAACGAGATCAACCAAATCATTTCTAATGGAGCAGTAATGAACTGAACTAGCTATGCCCAGAAAAAGAACTCTGGGAGATGACTAAAAACCATTACATTGAATTCCCAATCCCTATATTTATGCACACCTGCATTTTTGATTTCCTTCACAAGCTAATTGTACAATATTTCAGAGTCTGATTCTTTTTGTACAGCAAAATAACGTTTTGGTCATGTATACTTATTGTGTATCTAATTTATATTTTAATATATTTAACATCTACTGGTCATCCTGCCATCTAGGGGAGGGGGTGGGGAGTAAGAGGTGAAAAATTGGAACAAGAGGTTTAGCAATTGTTAATGCTGTAAAATTACCCATGTATATATCCTGTAAATAAAAGGCTATTAAATTAAAAAAATAAAATAAATAAAATTAAAAAAAATAAAGTTATATTCTTATAAAAAAAAATTTAAGTCATGAGCGTATACAGCATAAATAATATAAATATTATTATGCATCTGTAAAGATAGTTGGTCCTTTAAGAGAATCTTTAGAAACCTTTTCTTCAAGAGTCCATGGTCAATTATGTAATAGTCAGGTTATCTTTAATGGAGACCCATGTATAAAATTTGAAGCCATGGCTAATAAAATTTGCCACTCTGGAATGGTCATTAATTTGTACATCAGTATAAAAGGTGTATGTCTTATCAGATCTTATCCCAGATAATTATACTGCTCGCTTAATGGCCTTTAATAAAATTCTAGCCACAAACACTGGGTAAGGAGTAAGGCTTTGTTCTGGTTGTGCCGGGAGGTTCACCCACTCTATCACACTGTCTCCTTGATGAAGGACTGCTGTGGGTGCCTCTTGTGTAGCAAAAACTGATATTTCCAAGGGTTTTTGAGTGACTCTTTCAACCACATTGGATAAAGCCAATTCAACTTCTCTCAAAGCTTCTTGAGCTTCTTTTGTAAGCTGGCATGGTGAGTTGAAAGCACTGTCTCCCCTTAAAATGTCATATTTTATGACGCTTCATGCAAGCCTAACACAGGTTGCATCTATTGGATATCTCCTATCAATTTCTGAAAGTCATTTAAGGTGTTTAGCATCTCTGTTCTTAAAGGAAAGTTTTTGTACTGTAAGCACCTTAGGGTATACTTCATATCCTAAATATTGTAAGGGAGCATGTCTTTGAGTTTTTTCTGGAGCTATGCGCAATTTCTGGTTCCTTAATGTTTCTATGGTCTTTTGTAGACATGCTTCTAACATTTGTTTCTCAGGTGCACATCCCAATATATCATCTCTGTAATGTAGTAACATTACTTTTGGAAATGCTTTTCTTACTGGAACAAGAGCAGCAGCAACATACATTTGACACATAGTAGAGCTGTTTGTCATTCCCTGTGGCAAAACTGTCCATTCACATCTTTTATAAGGCTCAGCTAAGTTAACGCTGGGCACTAAAAAGGCAAATCTTTTCATATCCTCCTTATCTAGAGGGATAGAATAGAAACAATCCTTAATGTCTATAACCCAAAGAGGCCATTCTCTAGGCAATTGAGTAGGAGATAGAAGTCCAGGCTGAAGAATTCCCATAGTTTCCATCTGTTCATTTACTTTTCTTAAATCAGTCAACATCCTTCATTTTCCAGATTTCTTTCTTACAACAAATACAGGGGAATTCCAAGGACTTAGAGAAAGTTGTCGGTGTCCTTGGTCAAGTTGCTCCTGTAATAATAAGACCTGAATTTTATCACTAGCTAAGGGCTACTGTTCTATCAACACTGGTGTTTCAGTTTTCCATTGGATAGAAACAGGTGAAAGTGTTGGCAGGCCTTCAACAGCAGCCCTACCTAAAAAACCAAAGTATTCATTTGTAATACTAATTTTTGTAAAAGGTCTCTTCCTCATAGATTGATGGGGATTTTTTCAACTCTAAAAGGAGTAAAAACTCCTGTTTTGCCTTCAAATGTTCATCTCAAAGGGGTAGCACTAACTTCAGCTGCTATTGATCCCCCTATGCCAGACATGTAGGTGTCTGCCTTAATCTTTGGCCAGTGACTGGGCCAGTTAGAACCTCTAATGACTGTACAATCTGCAGCTATGTCTACCAATTCTTCTAATGTTATGTGGAAGAATTTATATAGATAGTGAGCATAGGTTGGTCAGCTGTCACAGCTACTGTCCAGAATATTCCTGGATTTTGTTGCTTGGAGTCAGAATCTGGGTGACTATCACCAGATTGCTTATTAGGAGTCTGTATCAATAAACCTGATGCTACTAACTTCTCCTGGTTGATAAGTCACACATTGTCTACCTGTGTTAGTGACTGGGATATTATCTACACATTCCCCAGTTTCCCACATCAGTGTATGGATGGACACTGTTTTGTAAGGACTCTCAGGAGATGAAATGGTCAAGTCTATTGTGCCTGGAGGCAAAGGATTCATAGGCTGGAGAAGAACAGATTTCACCTCTCCAGTGGGTACCTCAGTAGTCCCAGCTGCATACAACTCTATTCTCCCCAATTGTAATCCCTTTCTCCCATCAGATTGCTTCCTGGCTGATTGGTCATGTCTGGGTATTGAACTTCTAAAGGCTCTCTGGGTGTAGCATTGGTGGCCATCATGCCCCAAGTATTTTTTGCCTTGGCCCCTCATCCCATTTCCCTGAATCAGTCTACATTCTGATGCCCAATGGAAGCCTCTGTTGTATTTTGGACATGCGGTTTTGGGTCTTGTTCTCCCACCCTGTTTTCTCACTCTGTCTCTATGCGTACATTGAGCTTTCAGATACCCTACTTTACCACAGTGAAAACATTGGCAAGTCTCTCTGGAAGTCCCTTGCCAAAAGGGTCCCTGTCTTCCCATGTTTGGATCTCGGGAAGTCTGTATTATAGCTTGGCTGTAAAAGATATTTGTGCCCACTGAGGCACAGCATCTTATGATCTCCTCTAAAGGAGCATCCTTGTGTAGTCCTAGTATAATTCTTTTACAAATCTCATTAGCATTTTCTTTAGTGAATTGCCTTATCATAATTTCTGTTGCTGCATTTTCACCAATAGTTTGTATGACAGCTGTCTGCAGACATCCCACAAAAT
Organism: Sarcophilus harrisii; assembly: GCF_902635505.1. NCBI lineage: Eukaryota > Metazoa > Chordata > Mammalia > Dasyuromorphia > Dasyuridae > Sarcophilus > Sarcophilus harrisii. The sequence goes on along the minus strand of NC_045429.1, from coordinate 286,277,714 downwards.
CAGCAAACGGTTCATTTGGCCTTTGTACTATTTTTGTGAAGGCCTCTCCTATGTCCTGTTTACCTTACAAAAGACCAAAACACCATGCTCTGATAGCAGCAGAAGCAATTTGCTCATATGATGCTATGGGATAATTAATCTGTACTGAAATGTCTGCATAAGAACCTACACCTGTTAGTTGGTCATAGGTGATTGGAGTATTAATTCCATTTTGACTATTTCATTGGGCTTGTATCCTACAGAGCTCACTATATTCCAAAAGCCACAAGTTTTGTCCAGGTTCTAAGCATGTCCTTGTTATAGATTTCCAGTCACTAGGGGTTAATACTTCCTAAGCCAAATTCTGTAATAATATCTTAACATAAGATGATGTAGCCCCATAAAGAGTGCAAGCCTTTTTCAGGTCTTTGAGGAGTTCTAGATCAAAAGAAGTATATCTTCTCCTTTCTTGACCTGAAGAGTTAAACTGTTGAATCACAGGATACATTTCTCTTCTCAAATCAGTTGTATTCTGCCCTTCTTCTGTGGCTTTAAATACTGCCTTTTGCAATCTAGTCATAGGGAGGGGATTATTGCTGGGGGGGGAGGTGCTGGTGATATCACTGCCCCTCCCACTACTCCTCCTCCCTCCATCCTGGAAGGTAAAGTTGATGGGGACGTGTCAATGACCTGCTCCAGTGTAGGCAGAGTTAAAGCTGGGCTATGAGAGTGAGAATCACCACTCCCTTCAAGTTCACTTAAGTCCTTATGCCCCCTGGCAAGATTGCCATTAATCTGTCCTTTGTCTTCCTCTTTTTCCTCATACTTCCTCATCTGACCTTAAAACTTTTCTTTTTTCTATAACTTGTGGGATTCCTTAAGGTCAATTGTATTATGTTGTATATATAGAATGTTTCTTTGGAAAGTGAATCAGGACCGTTATCATTATAATACCCACAACTGATCTACTGGTTTCGAATTATTTGCCTCTATTTCTTCTTCCTTGAAGAACCAAGGGGATATACATTCTAATGTATCCAGGAGTCCATCAATCTGCTCCCAAGTCACAATTAAACCCTGTCTCTTTATCAGTCTGAGTATGCTTCTTGTAGATCTCCTTTGGGGTGGGGGTGGGGGTGGGAGAGATTCTTTTCCTAATATCTGCCCCATTTCAGCTAGAAAATGAGAGTTACTAGTTTAGCTCTTAACAAAATAAGTTCCCTGTTTGTCTATCAAAATACTCACCCTATTTCCTGGTCACCTGGGACTTCTTCAGTGAAATTAGGGTCCTTGGTTCACATGTTGGGCACCAAATGTGAAATCTGAGCTAGCTCCCTGGAGGCCCCAAAATCAGCCAGTGTCAGGATAAGCAAAAATCCTTGGTCTTTAAGGGGAAAAGGATGGACAAGACTGCCACAAGCTCTCCACAACCTCCCTACTCTTTGTTCACCTCCAAAGTGACTCTGGCTTATCTCATTCCACCCCCTAATCTCTCTTTACAATTCTCTTAACCCCAAGCATTTGAGCTAGTATTAACTGTGAGAAGAGAAATAATTCCAAACATGCTAATAGAGTTATTGTCCAATAAGTAATTAGCCTTAAATGCTTGGTTGCCTGATTCAAGTGCACCTATTCAGAGTTTCAGCCCTTTACAGTAATGGTGATAGTGGGCAGCCTTGTTTTACTCCTGATCTTATTGGGAATGGTTCTAGTTTGTCCCCATTACATGTGATGCTTGCTGATGATTTTAAATAGATGCTACTGATCATTTTAAGGAAAAGTCCATTTATTCCTATACTCTCTAGTGTTTTTAATAGAAATGGGTGTTGGATTTTATCAAATGCTTTTTCTGCATCTATTGACATAATCATGTGATTTTTGTTAGTTTGATTTTTAATATAGTTGATTATGTTGATAGTTTTCCTGATATTGAACCAATCCTGCATTCTCAGTATAAGTCCTATTTGGTATTATGTATGTATTATGTATGTATTATCCTGGTATGTATTATCCTGGGGATGACTTTCTGTAATCTCATTGCTAACATTTTATTTAAGATTTTTGCATCAATATTCATTAAAGAAATTAGTCCTCATTTCTTAGTTGAGGAAACTGGGGCTGAATGGGGTTAAATAACTTTTCCAGGATCACATAGCAAATGTCTGAGGCATGATTTGAACTCACCTCTTCTGGTTTTCAGACCTAGTGTTCAGCTGAATGCAATTACAGAGGTCATATAGTCTAAATTCCTTATTTTATAGGAGAAGAAACCAAGGTATAGAGAGCGTATGTGATTGCTTGAGATACTCAATTAATAAATGTCAGAGAGAATTTGAATGGAAGCCATCCTAACACCAAGTCTGACACTCCCACCACTCTCCAATGGTTTTCACTGGTGGTGCCCCAGACCAGGGGAATCTTTAAGGTCAAAATTATTTTCATAATATTAAGACATTATTTGCCTATTAAAACAATGTTCTCTTTGAATGGAAAATCTGATATTTCTTCAAAAACCAAATTATAAATTAACTAATCTATGGTATCAGGTTCCTATTTTCCCCTGCCTTTTCTCATTGGCAACAGTTTCCAGGATATGGGGAGGAGGAGCAGGTCTGGGAAGGTGTGGAGTGGACTGACTCAACCCTTATCTCTCATAAGTTGAAAGCATATGTCTCAGGGTCAGTAAAAGGATTGTCTTTGTTTAAATTTGAATCTAGGGGTTGCTTCTCCATTTGAATGTAAGGTTACATTCTCAGTCAATGAGAATGGGCCAGTAGGGAGGGTCAGTATTGTGTCAGGGAAATTATATAGTGCCCCTCTGTCTGTGCTCAGAGCCCTCACTTTCACCTTCTCTATAAGGTGAGAGCAACTGCCTGCTTCTCATGAGAATTGAATAAACTTTCTTCTTACACCTTGAGAGACCTCTGTGATTTATTGGTGAGTTGCATACCACATACCTTTCCCAACATGTACGTATAAAGCAGAATTTTCTGTATATGCTTCCTTCAACCAAAACAACTGTGATGTTTAAAAAGTTCAAGAGACATAATTTATCAGTACTTCAATAGTTTTATTAACAATGTCAGTGTTTTTATTAATAAAATACATCATTTGGCACCTCTCTCTTAGACCAAAGATTATCATGGTGGCAAGGTCAGACTTATATACCCATTGAGAAAAGGTTGTTCACAAGGTCACAAATCAACTCTTGACTGATTGATTACTAATGAGACAATGAATATTATAAAGATGGGCTGATCCAATTTAAAAAACTTTGATTATGTTTTTTACTTCTAAATTATCCTCAGTCTTAGGCAATCTATTCAAAGAATTATCCCCACCCAACTAAGAGTAGAGCAAACCTGCTTCCCCACCAAAGTGGGGTCTGACCAAGATCATTAAATTAGTCCAATCTCATTATCAATAATGTTCTTCAAGAGACTGCTTTTGAAATCAGGACCTTAGAAAAAGGTGGGAGAGGGACTTTAGATTTCCTCAAATCATTGGTTATTGATAATCATTTCTCTCAAAATATATCATAACAGACTAAATGCATAAGCAGAGATGCCATAACTACTATTACTCTTTTCACTGCATTTTGCCACCTTTTATAAAGTGTTACAAAAATTGTAGGGGTGGGAGAAAGAGATATGGAATGTAGAGAAGAAAAAGGGGAAAGGAAAAATAGGAGGTAGAAGTTGAGAGGAAAAAGGAAGGAGCTGATAATCTCTCCCTATACTTTCCAAATCTGTAATGAGCTGCAATGAGGCCCTCCCCTAATGCCGGAAGCAAATCACCATCTTTTGGACTTTGCAGTCCTGGGCACTCCCTCCTGTTTTAGGTTTATGGCCTCTCGCTTGTTTGTTAAATTAAACAAAGAGTCTCTCCTCCCCTTTCCTGTTCTCCTTTAGATCTCCTCCCTTGCTCCACATCCCATCCTCCAACACACACACACACCATCATCATCATCATCATCAAGGTGAGGCATTTCAGAAAACTATATCTTCCTGCATCTCTCATCACCCTCCCCTCCCCATCTCTCAGAAAGACCTTACAATAAAATCTTAATAAGAGTTTGACTCACTTGGAGACAACTTTCATTTCTGGAACTTGGGGAATGCTGGGTAAAGAAAGATTGATTCTCTGGAGTTTGAACTTTCTCAGCTGACTGTTGGAGGCTAGGGTGTAGGGAAGGATAAAGGACAGTCAGTTTTCTTTCCAGATTTCTGTAGGATCATAGGCCTTAGAGCTGGAAGGCACCCTAAATATCATTTCTAGATCAACCCCCTCATTTTACAAATAAGGAAACAGAGACTCAGGCCCCTTCCTATTTCTTTTTCACTGACTATTTAAAGATCAATTAAGGGAGAAGGAATTTGTGGAAAAGGTGGTAGAGGCCTGAAGGAGCTCAAGCTGGATAAATTATGATGCCCTCAACCTCCTTGCAGATAGTCCATGAGGAGGTATGCTGCTCCATCTGTAGTGGCTTCCCTAGGGATCCAGTGACTTACCTCTGTGGACATATCTTCTGCAGATTGTGTCTCATACCACCCTCACCAAAGGGTGCCCATCCTCCTAGGCTGTGTCCAATCTGCAAGGAGAAGAAGCAGCCAGAGGCCCTTCAGCCCCAGAGCTGGGCCACAAAGAACCTTAAGCTCCTGGGCCACGGAGGAGAGACTCACTGTGATGAGCATGGTGAGAAAATTTACTTCTTCTGTGAGAATGATGGGGAGTTCCTTTGCGTGCTCTGCCGGGAGAGTTCCAATCACCAGGCTCATGCTGTGGTACTCTTGGATGAAGCCACTCAACCCTACAGGGTAGGAAACTCTTCTTTTTCCTGATTTGGTAAGGGTGATTTGATAGTCTTAGGTTTACCTTGGAGGCCCCCATTTTCCCAGTCAGTGAGGAACAGCAGAGTCTTGTCCTGAGTACAAGTGATGGAAGGAATCCAGAGGAAAGGAACACTTTCCCCAGACTGAAAAAGCTCCCAGTCAGATAAGAGCAGCAAGATGTAGGGAAGAAAATAGGGAAAGATACTCCCCTCTCATAGGAAGCTCCCAAATAGGAGAACCACAATTACTAACTTCAGGTACCTTGGAAGAATTTTGAGATCCTTCTTCAGAATGAAAAGTTCCTAGAAAAGAAGTGGAGATGGAAGTGGGAGGTGGAGAGAAGGAAGGAAATACTGGAGGGAAAGCCTAGGTACATAAATTAATAAATAATCCAGTTTGTTTGAGAGGTTATCTCAAGGTTGAAGCTCTTTGACTTAATGATTTTATAATACCCTTGGATGATTTTGAAGATAGCTTGAAATGACTACTTCTATTTGTGATTGAAGATCAGTTCAGTACCCTCATTTTGTAGATAGGAAAAATGAGGTACAGAGAAAGTATCTCACTTAAAGTCACAGTAATAGGCAACAGAAGTCATACTCCACCCCAGGTTTTGTTAAAAACAACAACTTTCACCATTAGTTTTGAGATTATCTCAGCATCACAGCTATCTTTCAAATACATAAGAATTATCACTCATTCAAGAACCCTACTTTCTTGCTTTCACCAGGAACGACTGAAAAGTAGGTTAGAGGTCTTGCACGAAGAGAAAGAAGAAATGGAGCGTATGAAATCTCGAGAAGAACAGAAACTCCAGGTGTTATTGGTAAGGAAGCATTGCCAACCAGCTGTTCCTCTTGGAAGCTGCCCTCACAAACTCAATCAAAACGTGTTTTTTGGTGGTGTACTGGTCCTGAAGTCAGCAAGCACATCCTACCTCTCACTCTTATTGTTTGTATAACTATGGGCAAAACATTTAACTTTTTCGAAACTCCATTTTCCTCATTTGTAAAATGGAAATAACTTATATACAAAGTTTGTAAAGCTCATTATGTGCTTCACAAATTTTAAAGCATTATATAAATACCAGGTATTGTTATTATTATTGCAATACTAATGGGGAGTCTGAAAATTTGACTTTGCCATTGCCCTAGTCTTCAAGCTCAAAAACATCACCTGTCTTTCTCACAAATTCCCTTTACTCTTAAAATTGAGGATTTGAACTGGAAGGGGGATTTATGATCATCTGGTCTAACTCTCATTTTACAGAGAAGGAAAATGATGTCCTCAGAAAAAAAGTGCTAGGGAGCAAGTAGATGGTACAGTGGATAGAGCATTGGCCCTGAAGTTAAGAGGACCTGAATTCAAATCCGACCTCAGACACTTAACATTCATATTTCCAAGCTGTGTGATCCTGAGCAAGTCATTGCCTTGTTTAAAAAAAAAATGTTGAAAACTATATGTAATTGGGGGGAAAAATAAAATAATATTTACAAAGCATTAAAGTGACAGGATCATAGGATTTAGGGTAAGAAAGGAACTAAAGATCTCCTGGTCCAGCCTCCTCATTTTATAAATGAGAAAATTTATATGAGTAAATCTCTCTAGAGAGGGAGAGTGACTTTTCCAAAGCCACAAATCAAATAAGTAGTAGGATTGAGATTCAAACCCAAGTCTCCTGATTTTAAATCCAATAATCTAATTAAATCAGTTGATGAGAGTAAGTAGATGAGGAGCAAGAGGTCAGGAAACTCATTCTGAAAAAGCTAGTCAAGGGGAAAGATCTCTGGGATGATATTTAGGAAGTCTAAATCCTGTGGATTTGGAATGAAGGCACCTTGGTTCAAATCCCACCTTTGATGCTTATTTCTTGTAGATCATAAAAGGTTACTCAATCTCTCTGAGCTTTCTTTTCCTCATTGTAAAATGCAAATAATATCTATCCTTCATTCTTTAAGGCTTTAGTCATTTGGACTTCTGTTCTCTGCTTAGTTATATATTAAGGTATTCGTATTCTAAGAGACTTTTAATTGGTGATGTGGTATAGAAAGCCATCAGCAAGGTCTGAATTCAAGTCCTACTTCTGATGTGACTATGTGACAAGTAATTTCTTTGTACTCCAGGCATCTCTGTATGTTTCTATACTCCATAAAGCTAAATGGCACAATCAGGACAACTAGACTTGGAGTCAAGAAGACCTGAATTCAAATCCAGACTCAGACAAGCTGTATGACCTGAGCAAGTCACTTAATCAATACCTGCCTTAGTTTCCTCAATTGTAAAATGACAGCCTCTATCTTCCAGAGTTGTAGAGATGATCAAATTAAATAATTGTTAAGTACTTATCATAGTACCTAGAATATAGAAAGTGCTAAATAAATATTAGCTATGGTTATTAAGATGACATGCAAGTGGCCGATGAGCTGCTGATTTTCACTGCCATAGTGAAATATGTGCCATACTTTCATTTTCCACAGAAAATTTCTTCTGTTCCTTAAATCCTGTCTAAATACTATGGGTTTTATAAGATTGAAAGATTAAAAAAAAAAAAAAAAGATTTAAAGCATCTTTGAAACTAAAATAAATTATCCACTTGAGCCTGCCAAATATTTTCATATTTCAGAATGTAAGAAGCCAAATACTTCATATGTGTTTAAGAGCAATTGGCCTACTCTGTTACTGTAATAATAGAATCAATTAAGTGATTAAAAAACAAGTGGATAAAGCATTGGGCCTGTAGTCATGAAGACTTGAGTTCAAATATGACCTCAAATACTTACTAGTTGTGTGACCTGTGAAAGTGGCTTAATTTCTGCCTGCCTCCATCCCCTCACCTGTACAATGGATAATAATAATAGGACCTACCTCACAGAGTTGGTGTGAGGACCAAATGAAATAATATCTATAAAGCATTCAGTACAGTGGCTGGCCCATAGTAGGCACTTAATAAATGTTTGTTCCCTTTCCATTGTTACAGTTTGAAACATACTGTGATCTTGGGTAATTCACTTGATTTCAGTTTCCTCAAGTATGAAATGGAAAAATATAACAATATATCACACAAAGATGTTATGACATTAATAGATTGTACATATAAAATCATTAAAAATTCAAAACGACCATTAAAATGACAAAAGAATGTTATTAAAAACCTTTTTAGCATAGATGAACAGATGATATCAAATCTTGACCATAGATTGATTAGTAAATCCTTTCTAGAATCTAGCTAAAGTATCTCCTATTTTAGCAATACACACTTGACTGTATTCATCCCTCTTTCACAAAGAGGACCAATGATATCATGGTTGATGTCATGATTTGTTAGTAAATTGGATTCAAGTGAGTTGCACAGAGTCTTCAGCCTCACTCTCTTTTTCAGAGTCATTGAAGTTCAGTGGCAGGACAAAAAGTCAAGATGATTAGGGATGGCCTAGGATGCTGTAGATGACTTTGCCATCTTCAAGGTCTGATGAAACACTGTGTTCCACATCGCTTGCTTCAGCCATCTTCATGACCATTGTAACGAATTGTTCTCATCTTCTTATTTCACCAGGGGAAGTCTTCACAAACTTGGAGTAGATATCCCCCAACTCACTGACAAGTTTGAGACCTGTTGATTACCCTTAAACTGGTTTAGCTTATCTGCTAAGATGGGTTTACCAGGGTGTGGCTGCTGTGCATGCTACAGTTTCTTGGAACCACAGGTGAATCAGTGATTTGGGGATTCAGATTTAGAAATGGTTTCCTTATATCATTGTCATCTACTCCTAAGGGGAAAACTTTCTGGGATATAGTGTGTAAGGATTTATGATATCCCTCAATTTCCACCCCTTCTTCCCGCCCCCAATTACATATTATCTTCTCCAATTCCTTGTCTTTTCACTGCAGACCCAAATTGAATCCAAGAAGCAGCAGGTGGAAGAGGCATTTGAACAGTTGCAGCAAATACTTGAGGACCAACAGCGCCTTCTCCTGGATAAACTGGGGGAGCTAAAAAAAGAGATCTGGAAGGAGAGAGATCATTACATTGACAAAGTCTCTGAAGAGATTGTCCAGTTGGATCTTCACATAAAGGAGTTAGAGGGGAAGTGCCAACAGTCAGCAAATGAACTCCTAAAGGTAAGTGATACTTCCTCTCTCTTCCCTTCCCTTCCTCAGTCCTACTTATCCACATGAATAAAAATGTGGATCAGTCACTCAATCAGTACTTTGGAATCTTGTTCCTTGTCCTAGGTGAAGAAGGAATTAATAGTAAGAAGAAAATGGTCATAGAATATCAGAAATGGAAGGAACCAAGATCATTTAGTCTAGAAATCTTGTTTTACAGAGAAGAAAATTGAGGCTTAGATTAATAAGGTCACACAGTGGATTAGTGGCAGATCCTGAACTTGTATACTTGGAGTCTGGTAAATCTGAATTTGAAATTTGCCTCAAATATTTATTAGTTGTGTGATTCTAGGGAAGTCATTTAACCTCTCTGTGCTTCAGTTTCTTTGTCTATAAAAAGTAGTTGGACTCAATAGCCTTTCTGGTCCCTTTCAGCTCTAAATATATGATGTGTTGTTCTGTTAACTTGTTTCTCCCTTCAGGGAACTCCGAAAATGATGAAAACTTGACACACCCAAAGAACAGTATGTAAAGCATAGAAAACACAAAACAAGTGCAAAAGGATAAGTTGACATAAATTAAAGAAGACTGGTATTAAATAAGGGAGAGGCAATGTGTCATAGTGGAAAGGACCTGCTCTCTAAGGGAAAAAAAATCCTGCTTTAAAATTTAATCTGTATTATTAAGATTTTCTCCATCACTTTCTTAAGTCTGGACAATCAACAAAACAATAAATCAGATTATGTTTTTTAATGTTTGCCAATTTCTGACATGTAAATGCTCACATTGAAAAACCTAACAATTGGCTCCCAGGTGCCTGACTTCTGCATCCCTTTTACTAGACCGAATGACAGTTTAGTCCTAGGTCTGCCATCCACTTTCAATGATCTCAAAGTGGATTTTCCATAATCTGGACTTTAGTATCCTCTTTTATAAAATGAGAAGCTTGGATTACATTATATCTAAGGCCCCTTTCAGTACTCAGATTCTGTGATTTTTGTTTCCCTGAAGAAGAGGATTTGCAGGTAGATTTGGAAAGAGAGAAAAGACTGTTTAAGGTGGATGGGAACTCCCAAGGAGGAAAGACACTGAGTACATGTTCTTATTTTATTTTTTTCTAGGATGTCAAAATGACCCAGAATAGGTAAGTCCTCCTTCCTCAGTCCTACTTTCTTCATATATAACATAAATACAAACCTAAACGAGCATTCACACAGACATACTGACAAATTGACATTCTCATCGTCATATCGCATATTTATATAGTATTTTAAAGTTTAAAAATGGGTTTCATCACAAACAACCCTGTGAAGTAGGTAATATAAATATTGTCATTCCATTTTATAAATGAGGAGAATTTTTCTAATTAAATTCAAAGCAGGTATGTGGCTGCCTTGCAATTGCAGAGGACTCTGTCAAATATTCTTCATAGTCCAGTATGTAGTATTCAAGCTAAGATCTTTTGAATTTAAATCTAACAAGACTTAAACAGACTCACATGGTAAATATCTGAAGTAAGATAAGAACCCAGATTTTTCTGACTCTGAGTCTAGTACCATATCCATTATATCAGTGATGTCAAACTCCAATGAAAATGGATCCCTGCAGGCCACATATTAAGAAAATCATAAATTAACATCACATTATATTGTATTTTTATTTATTTTGTTAAACAATTGCATTTTAATCAGATTGGGCAGGCATGGGGACTGTTTGATATTTTTGTACTACACCATATTATTATTACTAGTACAATAACTAAGCTATAAGAAAGACTGGCAGGGAGGATAGAGAACCAGTCATAAGTCAGAAAGACCTCAATTCAAGGAAGTACTACTTCTGGAACATATTGGCTAACTAATTCACTTAATCTTTCACAGCATACCAGAGGACTGACTCTCTAATTTGCAAGCATATTGTGATCTGCACTAGTAGAGGGTATTTCCTATGAGGAATTCTCTATGTCATTGAAATTATAAATCTGATCCAAAAAAATTTTTTTAACTACAATCAGATTTTTGTGGACTTCCCCAGGGAAGTCCATGTTGTTTCTATGGGGAAAAACTTTCCATGATGAACAAAGAGAAATAAAACTCCGAAGCACCAGAACCCTTCTCCTACCCCCTTTTCTTAATTCATAAGTAAATAAAGTAAATCCATAGTTGTCTATCTAGACCAATCCATAAATGCAAAAGAATCCTCACTACAGCATTCTCAACAAGTGGTCATTCAAAGGGCGTTTGAGGACCCTAAATGAGGAAGAACCTACTGCCTTCCAAGGTCGCCCATTCCATTTTGGGGAAATTATTAGAACATTTTTTTCCTTAAATCAAACCTAAATGTGTTGGGCGGGGGGGGGGGGTTTGTACTTACTTCTGTCCTTGAGGACAAAGCTAAATTAATCTAATTCTTCTTTTATGATAGCCTTTCAATACTTAAAATCATCATGTTCTCATAAATCCTTTCTCCTTTAGTCTAAGCATTCCCAGTTCCTTCAAAAAGTCCTCATATGACATGACCTTGAGACTCCTTGCTATCCTAATCGTCCTCCCCAATTGCTCTTCAGTTTATTAATATCCTTCCCAAAATGTGGCATCCAGAATTGTCATTGTACTGCCAATATGTTCCTACTATGGCAGAGAACTTATTCTTTCCTTATTATAATAAGAGCTTATTCTTTCCTTAGTCATTTTTTTTTTAATTTTTGTCCTTTTAAAAAATGTCTTGTTTAAATCCTGAACTCCTACCTCACTAGAGAAGACCCTTTTCTGATTCCTTGATTTTATGAATCTTTTAATTCAGCCTAAGATTGCATTAACTTATGTTAGGGGCCATTTGTTAGTGGCAGCTGGGATCTAATTCTGACCAGCAGAATAGTTGGTATCATGTGAGAGGACACGAATGATACAAGGAGACAAAAGGCAACTGTATGTCAGTGAATACCTCTGATTTATTCCATTCCCTATGCAGAATATAAATGTTTTCTAAGCAGCAAGATTATTATCCATTAAAGAAAAACATACATTCTTACACTTTTGTCTGTAACTATGTTTTATGACCTCCAGACTTTTATCTCTGGTTGCCAAGGTCATGTTGATTCCAAGGAGTTTGCTAGCTTAACTTAAAAGTAAGATAACAGTTGAGACTGATTTGCAACTCCACTATTGCAAGTCTGTGAGAACTGATCATTCCCTTAACTTCTCAAAGTGTACTGTGATACACAGCTGCGGGGGCTGAGAGAAGGCCTTCCTGTGCAATTCCCTGTTAACCCTTTACAGCCTTTCTGGATTTTACACTATGCATGGTCCTCAACAAACTTACTTGCTTACTACTTCATGCTATTAATTTATTGAACTTAAAATACGCTAAAACCCCCAGATATCTTTCAGATAAATTGCTGGCTAGCCTTGCCTTCCTTATCTTTTGCAAAAATATTCCAAGTTGATTTTTTGAGCCTAGGTGTAGGATTTTTCATTTATCTTTATTAAGTTTCGTCTAAAAATCGTTCAGATTTTTTTTTTTAATATTAACTGTCATCAAAGCATGTTAATTATCCCTTCTAGCTCTGAGTTATCTGCAAATTTGTTAGTATTATATCTGTGCCTTTATCTAAGTTCTGATGAAAAATGTTAAAGGCCAAGCATAAATCCCAGTAATCTGCTAAAGATCTATTATATTGATTTTCTAACATTGTAATAGGTCTGTGATTTCATCTATTCGGATACTTCCTCTGAGGGTGTAGATTACCTTCTAATCCAGATCAACTCTTAGAAATGGTTTAATAATTTACCCTGAGGTTCTACATTCACAATCCCTACGACTGCCTAAACTAGGAGTGGGGAACATTTTTTTCTGCCAAGGCCATTTGGATACTTATGACATCATTTGCCAACCATACAAAATCAACTTAAGAACTCATTGGAAAGTTATTGTACCTAGCTTTCACCTACTGCTTCATTTTTGGATATATATCCCTAGTTCCTATAAAGTACCTGGAATCAAATGGCTTAATGATGAAAAGTTTTGTTGATTCTGCCATAAAATCTTCACATGGGATTCATCTAAGAGTCTCACTCTATTAAGAGTCTCACTTAATATTCATTAAGATATTAATGAAGCACGAGTGGTATGCTGGTTAACACTTGCTCTTACCATATCTGATAAGGTTTAGATTTAGGGAACCAAAATGAAATTAGGGTTTCTGGCGGTCAGGGAGTTAAATGAGATCTAGTGGCAGGTTTGGGGTTCAAGAACCAAATGGAGAAGTTTGGCTCCCCTGCAACCCCTTGGGATTCAGCGCAAGGATAGGGAGTTTTGGGGAACTCCCTTCTGGCAGTGCAGAGGTTCTCTGTAAAGGAATTTACAGACCTGAAAACCTAGATTGGTAAGAGGTTTATTATAGGAATTGGAAGTAAGGTTAGAAAGGCATAAAGTCTGGTTAGGGAAATAGGTGAAGATAAGGAGAGGACAACACTGGAAAAGAATATTATTCCAGCAAGCAGATCTATAGAAAATGGAGTTTTGCATTGAGAATGCAGTTCTCAGTGGACAGAAAGTCCTGGCAATTTAGTGAGCTGCCAAGGTCCATCTGCAAAGACCTTAGTTGATGGAAGCTCATTATATTGGGTGTCTTGGTGAGGGTTGGAAAACCCGAGCAGATCAGAACCAGCCCAAGTTGGCTTCGATCTGATGGGGGCTGGGACAAGCCCAAATCTCCTATTGGAATTCAAAGGAATGCTTTTGACCAGGATTTGTGAATCAAAGGCCCTGGCATCCTGGACTGATATGCCTCAGCCAGGAGGGGCTGGGAATAATCTGAAAGGAATCATAGATCAATCTGAAAGGAATCACAAATCAATAGGAAAAAATTTCTTAAAGGGACGATAACCCGCTTCATATCCACTTTCTTTTCTAGTCATGTATGTTTTTGATGACTGCCTTTATACCACTTTTTTCTCTAACAATTCTGAATTGGTAATACATTGCAACCCACTCACACCCACCAAGTGTTTCTAATGAGATGACTATCAACTTTAAGATTATAGTATTCCATGATTCATAGCAGCACTGGAATAATAATATCATGTTTTTAAAAGGTATGCCTTTATTACAGAGAGAAGCTGGACCATTAAAAATCATTGCGTAATTTTCCATAGGCAATCCAAGTTGCTTTCCTCTTCCTATCCAACTCCAAATTGTTCATCTTTTGTGTCTTCCTGAGACTGGAATACTAGTGGGTGGGTTGTTCATCCAATTTTATATAGTCTACACAATAAGCATCATTCATCCACTTAGTTCTTTTAGTGTAGATAGTTATAAAGTGCAAATAGTTATAAAAAGTTCTTTTGAGTATTTATGTAGGAGAGGCTTCACTTAGGAGATATAGTCAACACATCATATGCAAAGAGAAACACCTGGAAAAACCCACTATCCAGATGGAAGTCCTTTCAGATTTAGATTGTGCATCGATCACAACAGTGACAAAAAAAAAACCCTTCAGCATGCATGTCTATTCATTTCATGCATCACTTGATATCAATAATTAGGGGAACTATGAATAAAGTTATGTTACATCTTTTAAGGAATAAAATATTACAAACATGGGAAATGCTTATTGGAGAAGAAAGTTTTTAAGGTAGCATTGTTCTCAGTAAACTAAAAAAAATTAATAGCTGTCAATAAGCAAAATAGGATCTTGTGTTTGCTATGCCCTTCAATTATGTGATTGCAAAGGTGTGACCTACTGTAGAGTGACAGTGTGATACACTAGAAGGGGCAATCGATTTAGAGTCAATGGATTTAAATGCCAGTTCTATCACTTACTACTGGGTCACTTTTGCCAATACTTTCTGGGATTCAATTTCTTCATCTCAATGAGATCTCTAAGACTCCTTCCAGCTCTAAATCAATAAGCCTATATATTTCATTTGCAAAAATGTTCTTGTTTCTCATACCTTCATTAGTGAGGCCCTAAATGACTATGTATAATATTCTCATAAAAAATTTATAAAAATAAGAAAGTAAGTCAGTAGTTGTTAATATAATTTAGTTTATCTTTTTTGGTAATAATAAGGTCTGAAATTTTTGAAAACTTTTTCTTGCCCAGATATATTAAGAACTGATTTCCCAATATCCTCAAAACTGTGTTGACTCCAATACCTACTTCTTCTGTATAAACTTGGGTTAGAATAGCTTCTCTTCACAGCTTTGTTTTCTTTATCAACATTTCTATTTCCTTTTGTAGTCTATGTTGACATCAAACTACTAAAGATTATTTTTAGATCCAGTCATTATTTAGTCCACATTTTCCACATCTTTACCACAAGACTAACATAGTGATATCAAATGCTTTGCTATAATCTAAGTAAACCATATCTACAACACTCTTAATTAGTAGGTTAATATTTGTGTCAAAAATTAAATAATCTTAAATCTAGCTTTATCTGCTTTTGGCAAATTCATGCAAACTCTGTGATCAGCAATTCCTTTTCTTGATGTTCAACAATTATTTTGGCTGAAATGAAGCCTGAAGTCAAGCTTTTTCTTTTGAAAACAGATCTCTCCCATTTTCCACTTTCTATTTTATTTTATTTTATTAAGTTTTTATTGAAGTATTTTGTTTTTAAATCATCATAATTTCCCCAAGAATCCTTCCTCTCCTTTTCCCAGAGAGCCATTCCATATAACAAATGCTCTTTTTAAACACAAGAGAAAAAAAAAAAAAAAGGAAAGGAAAAAATCAGCACAAACAATCAGAGACTGTGTTACCTTAATCTTTCAGTGAATTTAAAAATAATTTATTACTAACTTGTGTCTGAAGGTATGAGAAAGAGAGATTCAGTCCAGAATCTATTTCTCCTGGTCTGGCAAGAAGGATCCATGATCTTCACCAAAAAATGCGTGTTCTCCCAGAGATGATGGAGAAATTCTCAGGTAAAGAATAAGGGGACTATAGTTTTTCTAAATTCCACCTACCCAACTTTGGGAGAAGGGAGAGTTAAGGGCACTTCTCTACCAAGCCCTTTCCCTCTCTGCCTTTAGAACCTGCTTTAAACTTCCCTTCTTCCAGAAAGTCTTTCCTAATTGATGCTATATATGCTGTTTATTCTATTTATTCAATCATTTTCTAATGTCTCAACTTTACTCATGAAGAGCATGTGTTATTCTTCCCTCTTCTCATTAGACTACAAGTTTCCTGAAGAGGACCATCTTTCTTCCATTAAACCAAGACTTTTCATCCCTCTTGATTTCCCCACAGTGCCAGGACAGAAAGACCTCTGTCCTCAAAAGGCCCTCAGTACAGAGGGGATATCTGACTAATGCACTACACTGGATCCAATCTCATCTCTTTATTTTTACTCTCCTCCAGAAAACTTGCTGCTTCATCTGGACACCAATGCAGGTAGATATATGGAGGTGATGGGGTGGAAGGGAAGAGTTGGGTGAAGCTGGTTACCTCAAACTTACTGTCAATTTGTAATTGAGTTACAGCCAATTCCCCCACTCCAAAAAATCATCTTTATCTTCTGATTGATACCAGCATAAAATAATAAAAAATACTAGACTCAGAATCTGAAGGTTAGTTCTGCTATGTAACCTTAGACAAGTCCCTTTATCATAGAATCATAGATCTAGAACTATTAGGGAATCTTCAGAGGCCATCTGATCCAACTCTTCATTTTACAGATAAGACCTTGGGATATTAGGGCCTTTGCCCTAAGTCACATAAGTGATATCAGAGGCAAGATTTGAACACAGGTCCTCTGACTTCAGAGCAAGTTCTTAATACATGGTAAACACTTACTTAATAAATACATTTTTATTGATTGATTGGCTGATTGATTTCCCATGTAGCTTTTGGCCCCAGTTTCTTTGAAAACTGTACAGTAAGAGAGGGAAGGGGAGACTGGACTAGATGAGCTTAATCATCTCTTTTAACTATAAGTCCTATAATTCTCTGTGGCCACTAACTTGCTGTATAATCTTAGGCAAACAACTAGCCTTCTCTGGGCCTCTGTGAACTCATCTGTAAAATAAGAAAGATCAACAACACACATTTACATGGAACTTGAAGTTTACAAGGCGCTTTCCTCCCAACAGTCTTATGATAATAACAACCTTACAGATGAAGACACTAAAACTCAGTGATGTTAAGGGACTTAGTCATGGCAATGCAGAGTGAGATCTGAGATTTGAACCCAGTCTCCTCATTTCTGACTTCCATTCTCTTTTGTAAGGAGTGTTCACCTCCAAAACTGAATGTTTATTAAATCCTTTTGTTGATAGCATCACCACCTCTGTTGTCAAGTCAAATCAAGTCAAGAAGTATTAAGAGCTTTCTGTGTGCCAGGCATTGTGCTAAGTATTGGGGATACAGGAAAAGGCAAAAATAGTCTCTGCTTTCAAGGAGCTCACAGATCTTGGAGAGATAGCATGCAAACAACTACATACAAACAAGAGATATATAGTCTTCTTATAGAAAATGGGACATTAGGTGAAACTAAAGGAAGTCAGAGAAGTAAAGAGATGGAGATGAAAAGGAAAAAAGTGCCAGGTATGAGGGGCAGCCCATAAAAATGGCTCGTCAGGAGATGCAAGTGTTTGTGTGCGGAGCAAGCTAGGAAGCTAGGGTGTAAGAAGACTAAAAAGACAGGAACAAACCCAGTTAGAATGAACTTTAAAAGCCAAAAATGGGATTTTATATTTGATCTTGAATACAATAGAGAGCCAGTTATTGGAATTGATTAAATAGGCAATAATGGTTGGACTTGCATTTTAGAAAAATCAATTTGACAATTGAATAGACCTGGCAGAGGTCCTCAAACTACGGCCCTCAGGCCAGATGTGGCAGCCGGGGACGATAATCCCCCTCACCTAGAGCTATGAATTTTCTTTATTTAAAGGTCCACAAAACAAAATTTTTGTTTTCACTATAGTCCAGCCCTCCAACAGTCTGAGGGACAGTGAACTGGCCCCCTATTTAAAAAGTTTGAGGACCCCTGGAATAGAGGATGAACTAGAATAGGAAGGGACAAGGGGAAGAGAGACCCACCAGGAGGCTTATTGCAATAATCCAGATTTGATGCAAGATAAGGCCCTGTACCAGGTTGGTAGCCATATCATACCAGGGGGAAAGGGAGCACTTATCCAAGGATCTATCAGAAGCTGAAAGAAAATTACTGGCCTAGATTAAGATCAGGCTTTAATATTCTGCTATTCTCTCTATAGGAGGTATCACTCTGGATCCCCAGACTGCTAGCTGGAGCCTGATCCTCTCCACGGACAGGAAATCAGTGAGATATACCAAACAGAAGCAAAATCTGCAAGAAAATCCCCAGCGTTTTGATAGACTACCTGCTGTGTTGGGTGCTCAAGGTTTCTCTTCTGGAAAACATTCCTGGGAAATCGAAGTAGTGCTAGGTGATGGAGGTGGTTGTACTGTGGGTGTGGCCCGAGAAGACATGAAGAGGAAAGGGGATATGGGCCTGAGCACTGAGGAGGGGGTTTGGGCTGTGATTTTCTCTTATCACCAGTGCTGGGCCAGCACCTGCCCAGGTACTGATCTACAATTGAATGAAATTCCCCACAGAGTTCAGGTGACTCTAGACTACAGTGGAGGACATGTGACTCTCTCCAATGCTGAGACCCAGACCACTATCTTTACATTTCTCACCTCCTTCTCAGGCAAAATCTTTCCATTCTTTGCTGTTTGGAAAAAGGGTTCCCAATTGACTCTGAAAACCTGAAGTAATGTTCTCCCTACTTCTATTTCCCTAGACCCCTGTATTCCCTGAGCTCTAGTATATAGCAGGTTTCAACTTCCTTCCTTTTCAGCTTATTTCTAGTCAAATCTTTAGATATATAGAAATTGTTCCAAGAATGTTTCACTTCCAATGCTGAGACAAATTAACCTAACTTTTACATAATGTCAGTAGTGGTAGAATCGAATGAAAATTTACTGAATATCTATTGAACTTTAGGGGATATATGGAGGGTGAGGAAAAGGATGAATGTTAAAAAAAGATACTTCCTGGGTCACCTAATTGGAAAGAAAATAGATAAGTTCAGGTTTTGGTTTCATTAACTATAAAATAGGGGTGTTTGACTAGTTCTCTCTTAGAACTTGCCAGTTCTAACCTTCTGTCCCTAGTAGATTTCATTCTATATCCATCTTATACACTTTATCTTAGATAAAACATGGCCCTGTGTCCCAAGGTATGGACTTACTTGGAATTATAATATTTCAGATAACACCTCCAAAAATCAGCTTATGTTGCTCCCACCCAAGATTTCCTCTGAAAAATTTCTTAATGTGGTTCAAATATGTCTTGGTATCCACATATGGGTAAAAAGAGTTCTGTATGAGCCCTCAAATAACAATGCTTATATTGAATTCAAAATAGCCTTTATTAGACCTTACAAAAAGGGCAGAAAACCATAAAGCTCTTCCAATAAAACCTATAATCAATACAGTTCTTCTGTCTTCTCTAGTGAATTCATGTTCTGACCCTGGAGACCTAGCGAGGCACCCAAATTTATAAAATCCTTAAGTCTTGGGCTCCTTTCATAAAGGAAACAAAACAGGAGTTGCTAAAGGGACAAGTCCCTTGACCTTCTGATAATTCCTGTATTACAGTGATACACATAGGCATCTGGTTTTATGATTCAATGAGAAGAGTGATCTCACTTTGAAACAAAAAGAACTTGTGATTATTGGACGGGAATGGGACTCTTTCCACTGTTCAAAGAATTCAAAGTTATAATAAAGAGCAAAGTCCAGACATTCTGCTGCCCGGTGTGATGTATTTAGCATCTCATTGTTTTCGAGCTATACAAACACATCGAACAATCTTGTTTTCTCTTTAAAAAGGCAATGTTCCCCAGGAACTCCCCTTACGCTCACTCTTCCCCTTCCCCCCCCCATAGTATTCCAGCTCTGAGCTCAGCTCTCTTAGGCTACTACAGACCAAAAAATAAAAACTAAAAAGGATAACTACAATTGTTACTCTTTTTTTTTTTTTTTTTAATACACCCAGCACAAAGCAGTAGCTCACACCTTGCAGAAGTTCAGGACAGCCAATTCATCCCCTCTCAACAAAATCTTGGTTCCATGAGATGCCAAGGAATCTATCTCTATGGACTAATATATTAACAGATATGAAGCTCATAGGGTTCTAGAAACTCTGCTTATTATTTAGCCTGATGACATAAGCATAATAGGATCATAAGATTTAGAATCAGAAGTTTAGAGGTCATCTAATTGGATCCCTTCTTTTTTTAGACAAGGAAACTGAGTCCAAAATTCATTCAGATAGTGAGAGAATATGATTTGATCCCAGATCTCTTGACTCTGTGATCCTTTCCATAGAGTCCTACAAGTAGATTTTGGACTTAGGAGGATCATCATAGATTATGTAATTCAACCTTTACTCAAACAATAGAATATAAATTCCTTGAGGGGAAGAAATATTTCAATTTTGTCTTTCTATTCCCCCAACACCTAGAATAGAGTCTGACATATAGAAGGTGCTTAATGCTCCTATGTCTATTTTGTTGAACAACATTTCAACAAGGGATCATTCAGACTCTGCTTGACACTCTCCAGAAATACAAAACACATTATCATCCAAAGCAGTATATTTTATTTCCAGAGCAGAGATTTAGTTACCTGTAATTTCTACTCCATCACTCTGTAGACTGGAGATACACAAAACTACTCTAATTCTAATAAATATAATGATTATCATGATGATGATGATGATGACAACTAATATTTATACAGCACTCTAAGATTTTCAATGCACTTTACAAATATGTTATTTTATCCTTATAACTTGCCTGGGAAATAGGTGCTCTTATTATATTATATTACATATATAATATAATATATTATTATTAAATAGATTAGAAAACTGGGGTTGAGTAAGCATAAGTGATTTGCTCATTGTCATACAGATTAGTATTGAATTTGAACTCCAGGTTGAGTCCTCTATTCACTGTTTAACCTAGTTGTACTGTTGATAGATTGCTACTATAATTCAGGTAAGTGTAACTATTCAAAAGATCAAATGTTTATGGAATCATAAAACTGAGGTTTAGGGACGTTAAGAATTTTACAAGAATAATTGTTGTTCATTAATTAAAGACAGGATTTGAACCCAAGTCCTCAGACTTCAGAGTCAGTTCTCATTCTTCTATCCATGCTCACACCTTTATTCCTACATTATTATTTTCACATAGTGACATCTTGCACTTGAAAATAATTTCCCAATTCTGTCTCCTTTCAGCCCTGAGGCTAAAACTGCCCTAGCAATCTCAGAACACAGGAAAATACTCTAGTTATAATTTAATAATGATGACTGACATTATAAAGATTCTTTAAAGATTACAAAGAGTTTCACATACATTATTCCAGTTGAACCTTACAACAATTCTATGAAAATACTAAAAATTTTACAGTAGAGGAAATGGAAT
Organism: Sarcophilus harrisii; assembly: GCF_902635505.1. Lineage (NCBI taxonomy): Eukaryota > Metazoa > Chordata > Mammalia > Dasyuromorphia > Dasyuridae > Sarcophilus > Sarcophilus harrisii. The sequence continues at coordinate 286,256,322 of NC_045429.1, read as the reverse complement.
CTCAAAGAGCTATAACATGATTTGTACATGATCTCATAAATACTTAGATTCGAACCCAAATCTTTCTGACTCCCAGGTTCAACACTTATCTACCGCAGGATAGTGTTTACATGATGCTGCCTTGAAGGGAATGGAGCAGTGATAGGAAGTAATAGTAGCAGCAGCAACCTACATTATTAGGTAAAAATGTTAATATTTCTTTTTCTTTGTTTTTTTTTTTTTTTTTTTGGATAATAACATAAGTAATTTGAAATAGGTTATACATGTGCAAGCATGCAAAGCATATTTCCATATTAGAACTCCACCAAAAAAAAAAAAAGTGAAAAACGAGTATGCTTTGATTTGTATTCAGTTTCTTGAATAAAATGCTAATGCTTCAATACCATAATGATAATCTTATCAGAGTGCCTAGTGCCTGGCAGGTAGCTAGCACTTAATAAATGATTTTTGATTGATTAATGATCTTCAAGTATTTCCTCCAGTAGTGCAAATTACACTTCCACATCTCATCTGGTATGAGTCTCATCAATATCCTCTCACATATACTTCACAAGATAGGGAAAAGGTCCACTCATTTCTCAAGCTTCCCCTCCTGGTGCCTGGAATCCGAACACTTTAATATAATCCGCTACTTTGTTACCCAAACATTTCTGGCGACTTGAATCTCACCTCAAACACAAAAAGGCCAGGGGTAAAATGGAGATAGATATAAATGCAAATTAAGCTAAAGAGTCAAACCACCTAAATGTTAAGAATTTTCCTTATTAGGATCTTAGAGTAATTATGATTGTACTCATAACTTTCTGTCTAAAATAAACTCCTTAAAGCTGCAGAAGACCTTAGAAACCATTCTGTGGTGTTTTTCTTCTTTCTAATATAATGGTTCTTTCTGGGAGAGAGGTTTCTCAGGGAGGTTTTCTGGAGGCAGCCTTAGTTTCAGTTACAAGTAAATAATCACCCAAAATGCAGCCAGCTGATAAAATGCAAACATTTATTTTCTCCTTCCAAGTCTTGTCTCTTTCCTTGGGCCAGGTTAGCTCAGAGGCCTATCTCTCTGCTTGGTTCCAAGAGCTCCCTCCGAATGTCTCCAAATCCAAAAGTTTGTCTTTAAGACTCCAGCTAGGACCAAGGTGGAAGATGCAATGAATCTCTCTTGCCTTCCAGAGAGGGCTTGTAGGCTTCCTCCCAAAGTGCTCCTCTCCAACCCCTGGAAATGTTCCCAAGTAACTCTCTTCCAGCTCTAAGAGCTTCTTCTATATATATGATTTCCCAAAGGTTAACTCCTCCTCTGAGAGAATGGGATTATGGGTTATGGCCAGAGTGCTCTCTGGCCCTAAGAACTTCAAGGAAGGTATGAATTCGGATATCTCATACTAATCCCTGAAATCTCCCAAACATGTGAACTCCAATGAGTACTAAAATACTTCTTGCTTATAAGAGCTCTCTAAAGGTGTAAACACAAGCATTGTTTCTATCAGTTGTACTTAGTACCTTGTTTCAAGTTCTGGCCCATAACATCTCCTAGTAGGATCAGATCAATCATACTGAACCATGCTAAATTAGATAATTATTGTCTCTATCAATTCTAATGACTTAACACTTTGTAAAGATTCCAACACCATTCTATTACTCCAAGACTATAAGCGAATTCTTGTAAACAGGAAATTTATAAAGATAAAATATAAATCTCTTTGTGTAATTTTAAAAGCCTTTCACAACCTGGCCCTACTCATCTTTCCAGGCTCATTGCATGTTACTCTTCACTTCTGCAAAATTCAATAGAGCATTCTCTCCTCCCAGTGCTGCAAGTCTTTCATTCAGCCAGTGGGCCATCCTCCATGCTAGTGCCCTCCCTGCCTAATTACCTTGTATTTAACTACTTTGCATTTCTTTGTATCTATTCTCTTTATAATTATTCCACATATATTTCTATGTGTACTTAATTATCTTGATAGAGTAAGCTCTTAGAGAAGAGGGAATGTTACTTTTTGGGTTTTTTTTTTTTTTTATCCCCACAACCTAGGATAAGGTCTAGCATATAGACCTCATAACTTAATTAGTGCTTGTTGGTTGCATGACATAGGATAATAATTCCTGTCCAACTTTTTTCATTGTACTGTGGGAAAATTATTTGAGAGGCAAAAAATATTTGTAGCAGACCTTTTTGCAGTGTCAAAGGACTGGAAATTGAGTGGATGCCCATCAGTTGGGGAATGCCTGAATAAGTTAGGGTATTTGAATGTAATGGAATATTATTGTTCTATAAGAAATGATGACCAGGCTGAATTCAGAAAAGCCTAGGGGCAGCTAGGCAGTTCAGTGGATAGGGCACCAGTCTTGAAGTCAGGAGAAACCGAGTTCAAATCTGGGTCTCAGACACTTAACATTTCCTAATTGTGTGATCCTGGGCAAGTCACTTAAACCCAATTGCGGAAGGAAAAAAGAAGTCTATAAACAGCAAGATTATGTGATGATTTTGGGGGGGGAAGTGCTCAGAATGATGGATATGGAAATGTGTTTAGAAGAATTGCACATTTTTAACCCATATCAAATTGCTTCCTCTCTTGGGGAGGAAAGGAAGAAAAATCTGAAATGCAAGGTTTTACAAAGGTGAATGTTGGAAACTATCTTTGCATGTATTGGGGAAAATAAAATACTATTGAAAATAGAAATAATAATAAAATTGGGACATAACACTTAGAAAGAAGTCTTATAACTCCTAGCCCAGTGATTTTCCCACCATTCTGGAGTATTCTAGGGGAGGATTTTAGCTATTTGATTGAATACATATTGGAGGCTGGATTTGTAATTCAACAGGTGTAAACTCCTCTACTAGGAGAGAAGTATATAAGCCCAGAAGATCTCTTCAGAAGATATAAGTATCTTCCACTGATTCATTGCAGAGCATGACAAAGATACACGAATTAGTAAAAGGGAGCCAAAAGTCTAAAGCTTTTACAGGTGAATATATTCACTCGTTTTCAAAGTCTTAACTGTTTAACACATCTAAAGTTGCAGTGAGGTCACTTGTGCAGATATAGGGATTTGCCATGGCAAGGAGGATGACTACCTTTCATATGAGACCGTGTGGAAGAGGAACTAGTAGCAGAAGGCATTTGAGTGATATGGAATGAGGAGGAAGGGGAAAAAAGGAAAGTTAGGTAAATGGCCTCAATATTCAAAAAATATGACTAGTCAGAGAAAAAAGAAAAAAAGAACAAGAATTTGAAACAGTTGGCACCATGTTATTTTGTATAGTGTATCCCATGAATTAAAAGGTACATACTTCTAAGTATCTGTATAACTTATTTATAAATTATATATATGTATTACTGTAATAATAGCTAATATCTATAATGCCTACTATGTACTAAGCACTTCTTTCCATGTGGAGGAATGCAGCTTTTAGGGGAAATGTAGCAATAACCCTAAGGTCCCTTGGCTTTGGGAGTAATGTAATTATATATTTCTTCCCTTAGATTTTAGGGAAGATGTAGCAATAAAACCCTGAGGTCCCCTGGCCTTAGGAGTGCTGTAATTCTACAAACATGACTATCTGTCGGATAACAATCTGTCAATAGCTCCAAGATCTCCTGACCTTAGGAGTGCTGTAGTTCCTCAAACATAAGTTTCTGAGATAATAATGAGATGCCTACCAGACCACTCTTCAAATCCACCTGTAACCCATAAAATTAGCATATCAGTGACATTAAGCACCTGGTCTCTCTAGCTTTTTCCTATAAATGTATCTTCTTATTCCTGATTCTTTGCTAAATTCTTTTGGAACTTAGCCTACTTCAGTTGGTATTACAATTATAATAAACTTTGCCCTTTGATTTGGAGATGGGCCCAAACCTACAAAATCTTTTCCCCAACCTTCTAGGGTCTCCTTTGAACACCAACATTTGCTGACCCTGTACAAGGAGTCTGGTCTCCTCTGACTTCACTCTCTCCTCCTCAAAATAAACCCCATAGTCTTTTCTTTCTATATTCTAAGCTGGGACACCCCAAGTACCTAGGAAAGCTTGTCAGGTTGCTAGGAGCTCCACGCTCAGCCAACTTTTTTTGACGGAGAATGCCTGGTCTTGAGCATCTGCAATTTTCAGCAGAGTTCCTTTCTAACTAGAATAACTTTGCCACCTTTTTGACCACCTTGGGATGCCAGAAAAGGTGAGGTGCTATAGAAATATAAATTTTATGGCTTTTGGCAAAGATTGGACAGTTCTTTTCCATGTCATTTTTGTTTGTGTCTGCATCTCTGCACACAATGTATATGTCATGTTTTTCCTGTGAGCTAGATTTTGTTACCTTGAAAAGTTCAGCCAGTAAGAAAAAACTTCTATGCTGTCATTAGAACATTGGGAAAGATTTCTTAACATCCTTGATTCCCACCTTAAAAAGGGAAAAGCCTGCCTTTTTTTCCTGTGGATCCTGACTCTGGCCAAACTGGGGGCTACAGAAATAAAGTTAGTTAATTAAAATTATAAAGTTACCAATATAACATCTTAGCAGATCCTCAAGTTTTTGAGAGCAATGATTAAGGAGTCTGGCAAATAGTCAAGTTAAGATTACAAGAAAAAAATTTGTTTGACACTAGGGATAATTCCAGGAATTTACTCCATGCTGGAAGAGTGAAGGAAAAAAAAAAAAACTAGGTAAGGTGGTCAGGGAGTTAGATGATAAGGTTAATAGCAGGTTTTGGGATTAACAATTTGGGGGTTAATAGCAGGGAACCGTTTGGCTCCCCTAAATCCCCTTTAGGATTCGCGCAAGATAGGGAATTGTGGGAACCCCCTTTCTAACAGCACAGAGGTCCTTTGTAAAGAAATTTACGAACCTGAAAAGCTGAACTGATAAAAATTAGTGGCAAGGCCCAGGCAGAGAAGTAAAGTTTCTAGTAGAGAAATATACCACAGAGCTATATAAAGTCTTATTAGGGAATTAGGTGAGGGAGATAAAGAGAGGGTAATGCTGAAAGAGAATATCATTCCAACAGACAGAGGTTTCCTTGGCATGGCATAGCATGGCATGTTAGGTCCTCTGCAAGGAGTGAGCTTAAAATCGCCATTTTTATAAGGAAATCTGAGACAGAAGTTTCCTTCAATGCTGTCGCTGCCCTCAGGCCTAGATGAGACCACTTACTGGGACTGATTTTGAGTCAACAATTCGATCTTGGAATTGAATACTTCAACTGGTCCCACCAAAATAAACCACTTTATCTTGGTTCCTTGGGGTGGGTCTCACAGAAGCAGGATTCAAGGAGACTTTCTCCTTTAAGTTTTAGAGAGTTTCGGGGCTCCCTTGTCACTTCCTTGACTCCTATTTTGTCTGGAGTCCCCTTCTGTTCCATTGGGAAAGGAAAATATGGTTCACTTTATATAAAGGGAAAAAACCCCAGAAGATATTAAGAAACCCTCTACTTAGCATGCTCCATTCCCTGGAGGCCAGCTTGTTTCTAACATCACTGCTGTTGCTGCTTCCATCATTTCTACTGGTGGGGCAGAATTGGAGTTTCCCTATAATTCCTCAGAATTCTCTTAATCTGATCTGAGATGAGAGGGGCTAACAGAGGAGATATGGCCTATATTGATCTTTGTTAGCAAGCCTCACCACTACAAGAAACAAGCACACTTCAAAAGTCAGGTAACATAGAAATTTTATTGAGAAAGTCAAGAGAAATTGGACATTTCTGGCCAGAAGCGGGCTCTACCTCTGATGGGAAGAGGGAGCTCTAGGTACAGAAGCAGACAAGCCTTATGCTGTTAGTTCATTGCAGTTCCCTCCCTCAAAGAATATATTGGTCAGTTCCCCATAGGATAACATGATTTCTTACATGCTACTCCTAAATATTTTCCCCCTCCCTTGTCATATATCCCATGTTGTTAATGAGGTTGTAATTCTATATGGAATGTGTCAGCTTATATGCATGAGGGTTATTAAGCAAGTGCAATAAAGAAAAGCCTTTTCCCGGTCCTTGAATCTAGTCAGTTTAAACCAGTTTCCAGCCTAGACATCTTCATCAAAAGTTTGAAGGCAAGTGAATCTCTTCTCCTGAAAGCTCATTGGTCAGAGATAGTTATTATCTTCCATTACCTTGAGGTTTACAACATTCTGTGGAAATTTAGCTTTTTAGTACTTCTTAATGTTTGCTTACAGTTTCTGAAGAATTGAATTTTAACTATTCTGTGGAAACTTAATCCTAGTTTGTCTCACAGTGGGGAACCCACACATCTTGCCCAAGCACCACCCCCAATCCAGCTTTGGAAAGTGAGGATGGAGTGGGGGTCAAGCCCCAAAGTCAGCATTCTCTGAGCCCTGGTACTTGAAACTACCATCAAAGGGAGATCCTGACACCAGCCACTCTAGCCTTCAAGTTCTGTCCAGCAACTGACTGGAAGAATCTGGTTGGCTCTGGCAGCACCAAAGCAGTCTGAAGTATGAAGTGGGAAAGCAGCCAGCCTCTGCATTTAGTAAACACACCTTCTGTTTTTATTGCAGAAATGTATTAGCTATGTAATTTATGGCAAATTATTTTATCTCAGCAGTTTTCTGATTTGTAAAGAAAATTAATAATGGTTGTGAATCACATGATTAAAAAAGTGCTAATATAGCAAATACTATATGAATGTTAACTTTTAGTGGATATAATTGCTTCATATTTGACAAGTTTATATGGGTTTTTAGATGTGACCAACATACAATGCCAATGTTGGGATAAAGAATATTTTTTTTGTGTGTGTAAATTTGGAAGCAAATTCAACTAAATTAAGTTACCATGTCTGGGCTCCCTAAGAGTACAAGGATAGAGTATAATACAAAAATCTTTCTATCTCCTTCCCTGAGAGGGAAAGAAAATAAATTCAGTTTGATGAAACTTGTTATTTGAGAAATGATAGTAAAAGCAGTTTTAAATGGACTTTAACCAAAACCTACTAATGGGATATGTAAGTTGCAATTTATTTTCACTGACAATGTTAACAAAAGATTTAAAAGTTTGAGAAATTTAGGAAAACACAAAAGCAACTCACTATTGCTTTAAAAACTGGCAACAAACAGCTTGCTTTTAGAGCATTATCTAGAGTCAGATTTCTGAGGAGTCCTGTCAATAAAAACCAACACTTAACTCTTTACTAGCTCACAAAAGAGAAATGATTTGTGTGAATTGGAAAATAATTAAAGGACAATTCAGTTTGTCTGGAACATTTAATTAGAATTTAGGGAATCTCATAAGCTAAAGTTGTCAATTTTAAAATAACTTTTAAAGCAGTGTGTATGTTAAAATTGGAAATTTAACTGTAAATTATATGAAACTCCTATTCATTTTTGCAATAGATTCTGCTCTATCTGAATTTTAAGAATTGTCTTGTTTTCTCCCTAAAACAAAAGGGAGGCTTGTTTAAGGGAATAGGAGGGGAAGCCGGAACCCTCCCTGAGAATTCCTAAAGCTGCGACAGACTGGAGATAGAATAAACTGAACTAAAAGAAGGTAGAAAGTTTATTTAGCTTTGCTAATCCTGTTTAGTGTTTTGTAAATGCAATCTTAAAAATTAGGTATTTCCACCTTTGGTAGAAAATTAAGAGGAAATTGCAGCTAAAACTGTTTCTAAGATTGTTATCCTAAGTTATTTGGAGTTATTGTTATCATGTTAAACTAAAATTGGAAATTACTATGTGTGGAATGAGAATGGGGTAAAATCCTTATCAGTTCAACTTCAAGTATGAGGGTATGCAACACCCTTTCCCCCTTTACAGAGTGGAGGGAGATATCAAACAGCACAGCTCACAGAAGGTGAGGGTGGGCAACAGCAAGTTCAACCCCTTCCCTGGGGGCTCTGTCAACTCCCCTTAATTTGTAAGCTTGACAGCTTTCTTAAAACCCTCAGGGTAAGCAAAGCCATAAGCCCTGAGAAATGAACCTGTTTGGGATGTATATATATATATAACAAGAAATGTGTTTATTATACAGAAATAATGATTGGTCCTTGCACCAGGATGAGTTTAAACTCAAAGAAGAAAAGAAAAACACCTTAAAGTTACTTTCAATCTGAAAATATATAGTCATTATATCCTAAATAATTAGGTAACTAGATATATACCTGTATAAAATTAGGTCCCTAAATTGATACAGTGTCTATGGGACCTGTTATTCTATTGATTATTGAAACAAAATCTGAAACACCTTCAGTATGGTTTACATCTTGGCACTCCCTGAATTTGCCTCAAAGAAACAACTGTGTACTTTCCTGAGCATGGCTAGATTTTGTAGCTATTCAGGGCTCTGATAAACTTCCTCTCCATTGGGGCCCTCATCAGGCTAAGGTTTTTATGACCCTGAAAGCAAAACTAACTTCTGCCTCAGCATTAGCCTTACCTCATTTAGAAAAGTCTGAACTCTGTATGTTGATGAATGGTGGAGCCAGGGCTTAGGGGTCTTGACTCAGTCCCTTGAAAACTGCATTCTCTCTCCAAGAAATCCAAGAACGCCCAGACTCTCTTGCTATCATGGTTTTAGACAACTGATTGGCCTTGAACTCTCTTCTTGCCTCTAGTAGTGGGGTCTGTACATCAACAACTCAGAGAAGGTAGAGCTTCATAGCAAGAGGTTCCTAGAAAAAACTGGCTGGATGTGAGATAGCCTCAAGTCTTCTTGGTAGGGTTTCTGGTTACTGTCCCTAGTAACCCCCATAATAATTCTACTTTTGTTCCTTTTTGCTCCCTTCATTTTTAATCTACTTGTGAGTTTTCTTTCTTCCAAACTCAGAGCCGTGAACTTCCAACTTCTTGTTCAACTTGAATATCACCTGCTACTTGCTTCTGAGACTTAGCAAGCCCTGGATGTCACCATCTTCAAGTCATGTTCCTCCCCTCCTCAGTCTGGACCAGCTTCACACCCCTTATCACCCTGACACAGCTCCAGAAGATGAGATTTTACTTTGTCCCAAATGAATTTGGGTCTCAAAAATGTAGCAATAACCCTAAAGTCCCCTGACTTCAGGAGAAATGTAGTTATATATTTCTTCCCTGAGATTTTAGGGAAGATGTAGCAATAACCCTAAGATACCCTAGCTTTAGGAGTGCTGCAGTTCCACAAACAGTGTTGGCTGTAAAACAACAATATGTTGCTTAATAACAAAGTTTCTGAGACAATAAAGCGCATACCAGACCACTCCTTAAATCCACTTATAAGCCATAAAATTAATATATCAGTGACTTGAAGGATCTGGTCTCTCTAGCTTTTTCCTATAAATTTATCTTCTTATTCCAGGCTCTTTGCTAAATTCTTTTGAAACTTAACCCATTTCAATTGGCATTACAAATTATAATAAATTTTGCCTCTTGATTTGGATATGGGTCCAAGCCTGCAAAATGTTTTGAGACAACTTATTACACTGGCCTGCAACTCCAACTTTTCAGGATCTCCTTTGAACATAAACACATGAAACCTTCCATCTTTGCCAAAGAGAATGGTTATTATGAATTCCTCACATAACAGAATCCCAACTTTTGGTGCCTATCATCATCTGGTGTTTACATCACAAAAATCATGACTGACTTTTCTCCTCCTCTATTTTTAAAATTTGCTCTTTTGTTTAGAAGCAACTAGGGGTGTAATGGAAAGAATGCCGGTCTTGGAATAGACACATTGGTTCTAATACTTAACACTATCAGTTTTGCTGAACCAGTCAATTGTCACTTCTCTCTACACTCAATTCTTCCTAAAAAGGATGAGGAGAATACCAACGTATTCCATAGGATGGTTTAGAGTCAGGTTGTAAACTTAATTTTTTTTTAATGAGCTATTTCCAAGTGTGTGTGTTCCATTTCCTCAACTAGACCAACAGCACCAAATCCAAACCCCAGAAGATGCAGCATGCTCAACAGATATTTGTCGATTATCTTATTATTATTTTGCTAAGGCAATAGGGCTTAAGTGACTTGCCCAGGGTCACACAGCTAGGAAGTGTTCTGTCTGAAACCAGATTTAAACTCGGGTCCTCCTGACTTCAGGAGTGGTGCGGTATGCACTGAACCACCTAGCAGCTCCCTGATTATCTTATGATGATAGTCTTCAAGTTGTTTTCCTCAGTAGAAATAAGTTCCCTGGAAGGAGACAAGACTTTTAGATTTTTGACTCTCTTTTACTAATTAACATCTGAATTTATCTTGCATCATCTTCAGATTCCAACTGGCTCAGAACCAGTAGTTTCTACTTACTTGGCAGGCAGGGAAGTGGCTGGTGTTGATGAGATCTTCAATACTGGGTGTGGTTAACCCAGAGAAACAGAAGAATTATAAAAATTAATCCCTGGGGCAGGTGGAGAAAAGGCAGATAGAAATCAGTTTCTGAGGAGGTCATCCAGTCACAAATGTTATCCTTTTAAATTATCCCTATAAAATCTACTTTGGATCAATCTGTCACAGCACTCTGGCTCATGGTCTTTCTCGTTACTACTCCACTATGCCACATGGTATCTCCCCTAACTCAACCATACTTCTCAGCCACATAGATTTGAAGCCAGATCTTCTGATTCCTGAGAGTTTTTGGAATAAGGGACGTGACTTGCTAAAGGTCCCAAGTAGACGTGAACGTAGGTTCTGAGATTTTAAATACGGGCTGCTTTTCCTTTCCATCACACTGCTTCCTTTTACAAAAATTTGTCATTTTAAGTTCTTGTTTCCTGATGATTTAATAATACTGCTAGTCAAAATTTACCTTAACAAAATTAAATGGCGATATATACTATGGTGACCTATACTACAAGAATCACCAGACATGGGAGTTCACAAAACTGTGCTTCAGTATCATTTTTGGCATTCACTACTGTGCAATCTTGAGAGAAGTCATTCCATCTTTCAGGGCTCACTTTTTCCATCAGTAAAATAAAAATAATACCACCTGCCCTTTCCACCTCAGATATAATAGTATATGAAGAATTACATAATGCAAATTATTACAGTACTCCTTCAGTCTAACTCAAGTTTCTTTTCCTTCATCATTAAAGGCGAGTCATGGAGGTAACACTAGCATTTTTACTGCCACCACCTTCCCAAATTTAGTACAAAATTCACTAAACTTCTATCCCTTCTCTGCCAACCTTCAAGATAAACACTTCATTAAACTCTTCCCACCATCTATAGAATATCTTTCCATTATATATCTCTCCCAATTCTAAGACACCATTTCTGTCTTTGGCATCACTTTTCCATCCTCACCACACCTTATCCTACACCTCTCCAGCTCCCTACTCTGGGAACTCTAGCTATATTTCTTTTGCCCTGAAAAGGAAGGGAGGGAGCAGCTCCACACTCCAACTTCTTTCCCCTAAAGACCCACTATCTTACCCTGTAGTGCTGACTGGTGTCTTCTATAAAGATTTCTGCATGATCTTTATGTTCTGGGGATCCTCAATCTACATAGAGCCCTTAAAGTCTCTCTCTGCCCACATAAGGTTTTCCCCCATGTAACACAAACAGGCCATTCTCTTAGTTCATCCCTCTTTTGCCTTTTGAAGTCCCCTCCCCCCCCACACCAATCATCTGCCAAAGTGGCTGAAAGCTAAGCTTTGTATATGGTTTCTTGTGGAGGAAACAGGACAATATTGTCATGGGAAACTGACACTGCTTCTTATGGTGACGAGGTAATCATGACAAAAGATGTTTCTGTGCTGGAGACTCATGGATTTGGTCTGATAATCCAAGCAAGAAGGATGGGATAGGTCTTTCTTGAAGTTTTCCATCACCATAAGTGACATATGGGTTTTGGCTCCTCTCATTCTCGGAAAGTCTTTTCCAAAAATCTCCTTCAATACATATATCAAAGCAACCAATCATTCATTTGCAAGTTCCTTAAGGATAAGCACTGTTTTTAGTCTCTTTTTTAATACCCAGCCCTTAGGACAGTGCCTGGTACATTGTGTTTATTCAGGTGTTCCTGATTCTTCATGATGCCCATGAACCATAGAGTTCATAGCTCTTCTCTCCTCTTCAAGTTTATTCAAGCTCATATCCATTACTTAAATGACAGTAACTTATCCAATTCATCCTCTGCTGTCCCCTTCTCTTTTTACCTTCAATCTTTTCCAGCAACAAGTTCTTTTTCAGCTTCAGTATCTTTCCTTCAAACAGTTGGAGTTATTTTTTTTAAGTATTGACTAATTTCCTTGCTTTCCAAGGGGCTCTCAAAGTCTCCTCCAGCACAATTCAAAAGTGTCAATCCTATAGCACTTAGCTTTCCTTATACTCATCTCTCACGGCCACACATTGTTACTACAAAAACCATAGCTATGACTCTATAAACTTTTGTCAGAAATGTTATGTCTCCTCTTTTTAGTATGTTTTCCAAGTTTTCCATAGCTTTCCTTCCAAGGAACATCTTTCATTTCATGGCGGTTGCTATCTGCAGTGATCTTGAATTCAAGAATATAAAATCCAACACCTCTTAAATTTCTTCTCCCTCTATTTGCCAGGAAGCAATGGGACCACATGCCATGATCCTGTCTGTTTGGGGTTTTTTATGTTAAGCTTCAAGCTAGCTTTTACATCTTTTTCAAACTCATCAAGAGGCTTCAATTTGTTTTTCTACCAAAATGGTATCATCTTCATATCTGAGATTACTGATATTTCCCCCAGAAACCTGAATTCTAGTTTTCATCCAGCCCAGCATTTCATAAGATGGACTTTGTATATAAATTAAATAAAGTTACAATATATAGCCTTGACATACTCCTTTCCCAATCTTGAACTAATCAGTTCTTCCATGTTCAGTTCTAACTGTTGCTTCTTGATCTGCATACAGGTTCTTCAGGAAACAAGATGATCTGGCACTCTCATCTCTTTGAGGACATTTTGTTTGTTGTTGAGGACAACAACATTTGTTGTTGTGATCCAGACAAGTTTTAGTGTACTCAATGAAGTGGATTTTTTTTTTCTGGAACACCCATGCTTTCTCCACAACCCAGTGAATGCTGGCAATTTGACCTGATAATAAGTTGATGTTTAATAATGCATATTGACTGATAAACATTTAATAAAGAAGTACTCACTATGTGCAAGGTACTATACCAAGACAGAATGAGACTAAAGAGTAGGAGGATAGAAAGGTCACTTCTTCTAAGTGGTCCTTTTTCAGATAAAAGGATCTATAAATTTCTCTCATATTCCCAGTCATTTCTGCTTAAGGGACTGTTCTCCTTACTTGGCTTCTGTGCCAGCCGAGTCCATTTTTAATTCATTTTTTCCCTAGTAGTTTAGCAATACCACCTCCCCAGGCTATAAAGTCTCCATCACTGAAAGGAAATAAATATCTAGAAAGATAAATGGCATGGCCAGAAACAAAATTCTTCTTTTTAGAGAATTAACAAATACTGAACCCTGCTATGTGCAAGACACTGACCTAAGAGCTAAAGGGAAAACAAAATATGAAGAAAGAACAATCTGCCCTTTGCCTTATAATACAATGGGAAGAGATCACAGATTTAGAACTAGAAGGGACCAAGACCAACAAGCCCTATTTCCTCTTTTTAAAGACAAGGAAATTGAAGTCCAGGATCACATATCTAGTAAGTTCAAAGCAGAGTTTGAACCTAGGTCTTCCTGATTACAAGTCCAGTATCCTGTCCACCAAAGGACATGTATACAAACAGCTAAGATTTTAGGCACAAAGTAACAAAGACAAAAGAGATCCAGACAAAAAATCCCTAAGAAACCAAAGGTCCACTAGATATTTTTAGCTAGCTGTGAAAACGGGTGGGGAGAAGCTATAGAAGACTACTATCCAGAAGTTTCTTCATCATGGCCTCTGAGCTGAAGGATACATGGTAGCATTGTAAGCATGGGGCAGAGAATGTTGGGATGCTTAAGAAATGATGACAGGAAGAGATCAGGAAACTGGTACCAGTCTACTTCATGTACAATGCAAAATACATGAAGCGTAATTAAATTAAAATAGATTGGAAGTTAAAAACTAGAGGATCTTGAATGCTAAGCTGGGTCCTATGTATTCTTTCTCCTAAGCAATGTGGAGCCACTGAAGATTCTCAGATTAGGAACACTGTTTTGGTAATTAATGAAAAGTAAAGACCCTGGGTTGGCTAGTCTAAACTTATGTCTTCAACTGACTTGATAAAGGTGCCCTGCAGAAACTAGGCACTGACCTCCATCTAACACCCAATACCAAGAGAAGGTCAAAATGGGTTCATGATTTAGACCTAATTATATTATAAGCAAAGTGATACTATATGCAAATTAGAACAAAGAATAATCTACCTCTCTGATCTGTGGAGAAGAAAAGAATTTTGTGAGCAAAGAACTAGAATACATTATGGACTACAAAATAGATAATTTTGATTACATTAAGTTAAAAAGTTTTTATAACATACAAAACCAATGCAGACAAGATTAAAAGGAAAGCAATAAACTAAGGAAAAATTTTTACATCTAAGGGTTCTGATAAAGGCCTCATTTCTAAAATATACAGAGAATTGACTGAAATTTATAAGAATTCAAGCCATTCTCCAATTGATAAATGGTCAAAGGATATGAACAGACAATTTTCAGATAAAGAAATTAAAATCATTTATAGCCACATGAACAAATGCTCTAAATCATTAATGATCAGAGAAAATAAGACAACTCTAAGGTACCACTATACACCTTTCAGATTGGCTAAAGGAAAAACTTTTTATTGTTGTTTGATTGCATTTTCTTTCTCATTTTTTTCCTTTTTGATTTCATTTTTCTTGTGCACCATAATTGTGGAAATATATATATACAAGAACCACACATGTTTAACATATATTGGATTCCTTGCCATTTAAGTAAGGGTGGGAAGGGAAGCGAAAAATTTTGGAACACAAGGTTTTGCAAGGGTGAATGTTGAAAATTATGTACATGTTTTGAAAATAAAAATCTTAACCAGCTACACCCAGTGAAAGAACTCTGTGAAATGAGTGTGAACCTCTACATAGCATTTCCAATCCCTCTGTTTTTGTCCACTTGCATTTTTGATTTCCTTCTCAGGTTAATTTTACATTATTTCAAAGTCCGATTCTTCTTGAGCAGCAAAATAACTATGGATATGTATACATATATTGTGTTTAACATATACTTTAACATATTTAACATGTATTGGTCTACCTGCCATCTGAGGGAGGGGGTAGGAGAGGGGAAAAGTTGGAACAGAAGGTTTTACAAGGGTCAATGCTAAAAAATTACCCATGCATATATCTTGTAAATAAAAAGCTATAATAAAAAAAAAGAAAAGAAAAATCTTTTAATAAAAAAAGATAAAGGTGCCTTGGTCTAACCTTAGATCTCAGATAAACTTCATAAAAACCATTCTTCTCCACCCCAATCCCAGTTCAGGATCAAAATTCTCCAACACACATAAATCAATTCAGATTTATCAAGAATCCCTTAAATACATTATTCAAACTGTTCAGGTCTTTTCCTCAAAGAAATCTCTTTAGGAATCCATTTCTCTCCTTTTTCTCCAAACCAAGAATTTAAGGCGAAGTTATTTAATTTCTCAGACCCATAATATGATGGGGTTTTTTCTTTGTAAATCCTGTTACTTTACTAAAACATCATTTGATCTTTTATTTAGCTGTCTGAATTATCCTCTTCATCTTTTTTTTTTAAATCACTTTGCCTTTCTGCTCATAGAAGTACCAGTCTTTGAATTTAATGCCAACTCCTTAATATGTACCACACACTATACTAAACACTGGGAATAAAAGGAAAAGAAAAAAAAAATGTTACAGTCTCTGCCCTCAAAAACTTTATATTCCACTGGAGGAGATAAAACATACAATATCCAAAGTATGAATTCTCTTGCTGAAAATGAAAATTTAACAATGTGCTGACACTAATGTATCTCAGAGTGTGCTGCAGGTGATGATGCAAACCCTGAGACTAAATCTGGCAAATCCAGCTTAATTATTCTGCCCTGTAAGACCTACCTGCACCCAGGCATCCCAGGCCATTACCTACCAATCATCTTGATTTTTTTCTTGCTGCTGGACTTCAATGATTCTGGAGGAGTGAGTGAGTCTGAGGACTTTGTGCAGTTCTGTCTTACTTAAATACAATTCATGCATAAGTCAAGACATCATCTTCATGATGCCATTGGTTCTCTTCAAGAACAAATATGCACATAAACAACCACATAAAAAATAAATATATTTTGGGAAAGAGGCCAACTACCTTCTGAGGGAGGAGCATTCAATAAAGGATCTATGCAGAAGGTACCCCAGAGTTTTAAAGGAAGGAAGGCACCCATGCACCAGTGAAACAGGAGTGTATTCTTAGCATAGGAGACAGTCAGTGTAAGAGCAGAGAAATAAGAGAATGAGTTTTGTATGAAGAATAATAAAAAAGCCAATTTGACCAAAAAATGAAAGGGGCGTAATGTATATAATAAACATTAGTTTAAGTTGGGACTAAGTTGTAAAGGACTTTAAAAGCAAGGTAGTTACAGTTGTTCATAAAAGTGACAAAATAAACTGGGGGGTTTATTTTGGATACAGTAAGGTTCTAAAGCTCTTTTCATTGATCATTTCCTCACTCTTAATTCATTAATTTTGCTTTCTCATTACATCCTTTTTGCTTCTACCAAAAGTCATTTATTCCCTATGCTTCTCATAATGTTTATTCCATTCTCAATGTCTATGCCTGATATCAATAAACCATGAGACAAACATGGCAGCCATGCTCATTTTCAATATCAATATCAGTGTCATAATCACTTTCCCAGAACTAAGACTGGGAATAAATCTGGTAGTCTAGGGGGCTAGTGTGAAGGTTCCAATCCTAGGATTGATTCTGCCCAGCCTCCTTCTCTAATGAGAAGCCTAAACTGTTGCCAAGTGAAAATTATGTATCAGGTTAAGAAGAATTAAAACCTGGAAAATCCCTGGTAAGTATGACCCAGAAAATCAGAGTAAACTTTTGCAGGGAAAAAAAGAAATTCTTCCTGGAGATTAAGCATTCCAACCATTCTGTTCTCTCTCCTCCTTCCTCCCAGAGTGTAACAGTAATGAATCACATAGAAATCAGTAAATCATGTAGCCTTTTAGAACTCCAGGAGACCACATAGTCCTATCCCTACAAAATGATAAAACTATGACCTAGAAAGGGCAAGTGATCACAAGAAAGCAAAGAAAATGACAATGTAAATTAACCAGAGCCAAAATTAATAGAATCACAGAAAGACTACAGAGCTAATAACTTTAAGATATCAACATTTTGCAACTAAGAAATCCAACTCAGAAATTCTTTGCTCAAATCACCCAGCAAGTTAGCTCCAAATTTGGTACAAATGTATTGGGCGGAAGGGAAAAAGTGATCCTAGAATCAGAGCTGGCAGAGTTCTTAAAGGACTTAGAAATTCCCTTTATTTTATAAAAAAGTAAGACCTAAAGTCACATAGCTAGTAAATGTTAGGAGGTGGTCTTCCTGACCTAACATTTTATCCTCTATATAAGTGGTTATTAAACTTTTAGGTCTCAGGACCCAGATGCACTCTTAAATATTACTGAGACCCTACCCCAAGAGCTTTTGTTTATGTGGGTTATTGCTATCAATATTTACCATATTGGAAATTAGTATTAAGAAAAGTTTTGACTTTTCAGGCCCCTTGATTGAGATTCCCAGGGAATCCCAAATTGTACTTTGAGACCCACTGTATTACACCACAGTGCATGTTGTAAAATACAGAACATATTCTAAAGTCCAACTGAAATTACTTTTTCATTACCCAGTTCATTTGACAAATATTTATTCAGTACTAGTAATGCAATATATCTAGCACTGTGGAATATGAGAAACATGGTCCCTCCATAGCTTACAGTCTAGTGGGGGGGGGAGGGGGAGGAATATGAACATATGAAACATGTTAATTAACAATACAAGTTACTATCTGAGAAATGCCACCACATGGTACACACAAGAATACACACATGAGGACAAAAGAAATGACAAATTTACTATGATCAGAAGCAAATGAAAAAGATCTCTTGGGTCTTGGAAGAGTTAGATTTGGGGTGGACTCTCAAAGACTTTGACAGGAAAGGGAAAAAGATATTCCAGGTGGGACTTGCGAATGTATGAGTAAGCAGTGACTCTGGTGTGTAAGGAGGCTGCAGAGACAATGATTAGAGTAATTTGGCAGGGGCAGAGTTTGTTTTGGATTGTTAGGGCATGAGATTGGGTTGAATAAGCATTAGATTGTGGAAGACCATAAATGCTAAGTTAAGGAGCCAGGACTTTATCCCCTAGGAGGTAGGTGGTCATTTTATTCCCTTCTCGTGCTATAGAGAACTGGAGATCTGATTGTGGACCTCTGAGGCACCTTGAATATCTTTCCCCTATCTCTTCTTAGGGAGAAGTTAAGGCCTTTTTGGAGGAGCTCAGTCAGGATTGGAAAAGCACCAGAGACCAGGGGGATTTCTATCTATAGGCATAATAGAGGACCTACTACAATTCACTGGCCTTTGAAGTGAGGAGAGGTGCTACACCCAGTCACAGGAATAAGACACCCTGGGCTCAGTCACATACTCAAAATAACAGATTCATAAAGGTGATTTATTGATCTTGATAATTTTCCCAAAATCAAATGGGTCTATGTACACATCAGGACATCAGGACTTGAGGTTGGTACCTTGATAACCATTGAGAACCTCATCTACAAAGCCCTGGTCCAATACAGACTATGAACTTCAGTCAGGACCTCACTCAAGGGCTTTACATAATCAATAAGTACTAAGAGAAATAGATCCCCACTAGCACCTGGGATCCTTGGAGTCCCTTTCCTTCTTCTGACATCTTAGAGTCTTTCAGCCTAAAAGAAACCCTAGGGGAATTCCATTTTATTCCACAGATATTTTCATTTATGTTTTGAGGAAACTGTCTCTCTACTACATGAAGGAAGGACTGGGAGAGAGGCAGGATTTGGGATGGAGGAATGAGAAGCAGTTAACCAGATAAGAGTAGGTGGTTATTATGGGGAAAGGGGAGAAAGCATGGGACAGGAGACTAGAGAAATAGATTTTGCAATTCTCCTGGATTTTATCATCAAAATTGCCTAGAATTCCAATGGTACTGGGAATGACTTTGAGGGAGAGAACTTGAATAAGTGGAATTCAAGGCTAGAGCCTTAGTGAAGTTTATCACCTCATGGAGAAGGGAGACCATCAGAAATGTCATAATTGGGACATGTCAAGTTGTAGAACTAGCCCTGGTACAAGTCTACATGGGGGCCATGGAAACTAAGGACATAAGAATTGGCAGGAGGCAAGAAAACCCTCCTCTCTCCTGTTCCTGATATCCTGTCCAGGAGAATACTCTCTCCCCTCAATAAAAAGCATGTTCATTCCCAGGCCTATTTGCCTCTGTGAAAGGGAAATCAGAGCACTGAAGAAAGTGAGGGGCCAAAGGGAGGATCTATATGTATGAATGTCTCTGTCTTTCAGGGTTTCAGAATAAGACTTGTTCCTGGCCAATTTAGCCAAAAGAAGGGAACTAAGCGCCTTGTGAAGGATGCTGAGAATGTGTAAATAAGTTC
Organism: Sarcophilus harrisii; assembly: GCF_902635505.1. Lineage (NCBI taxonomy): Eukaryota > Metazoa > Chordata > Mammalia > Dasyuromorphia > Dasyuridae > Sarcophilus > Sarcophilus harrisii. The sequence continues at coordinate 286,236,761 of NC_045429.1, read as the reverse complement.
CTGTGATTCTGCATTGGTGAAGGTCACTGTACCCCCATCATAATCCAGAGCAATCCCTACTCTCCTGGGTCGCTGGGCAAGGAATAACTCTGCTTCAGGATTGGTATTAACCCATACACCAGCAGATGATAAACGCAGAGCCCATACCCCATCCTCAGGACTTAAGCGGAGATCCCCCTTCTTCCTCACAGTGTCTCTGGCAATACCCACCAGACAAGACTCCTGAACAATGTCATCCTCTTCCAGATCATCTTCATCTTCATCTCCTCCCGATTCATCATCCTCATCTGTCTCCCAGTCCTCCTCTCCTTCCCCATATCCATTTTCTTCTTCTTCCTCCTCCTCCTCTCCTTCTTCTTCTTCATCCCCTTCTTCTTCCCCCCATCCTTCCCTCTCCACTGCAACTTCCCAATAGACTTTGCCCCAGGTGAAGCCCTTACTACCCAGAACTGCAGGTTCAGGATCAAATTGCTGGGGGTGTTGGTATAGACTCTGATACATGTTGGTAAAGGACACACACTTCCAGTCTTCAGACAATATAAGGTATCCACTGGCTGTCTGAGGATCCAAAGTGACGTTCACTGTGGAGACAAGAAGGAAAGGTGTTAGGAAGAGGGGAAAAATAAAGAAAGGGTCTGGGAATAGAAATCCCACAAGATTCAAGGCCATCATAACAAGAACTCAATAACAGAGTCAGGGATAGAGATGGTATTTGGATCTGATGTTGGGTCAAACTGTCTCCTTTTTCCAGACATAATGATGCCACAAGGATTATATGGAAGTCAGAAATGGAGAAAAGAAATTAGGAAGAAGGAGGAACCGAACACAAAGATCTGTGAGGAAAGGAGACCTGAATAATTAAATATGAATAAAATAATGCTGAGACTGGAAAGAGATCAGGATAAGGGGAGAGCAAATTTTCTTTATTTGAGGACATGCTGGACACTTACCTGTCTTATATTCCAGGACTCTCAGCAGCTTCCCTGGTGGAGAAGAAAAAGACAATGATGAGACTCTGATGACTAGTGATCTTGAGAGCAAAAGAGGAATGAAGGTGGTAGAAGTAGAGGTTCTGCAGCAGAGTAATAGAGCATTTAAAATGGCATAGCCCAAGAACCACCAAAGAAATTCAGAGAAGAACAAGTCATCCTGAGTATAACAATGAGGCCAGAGAAACTATGATAAGAATCAGAAATCAGTTAAATAGGGAAACTATCTGAGTGCTCCTCCATCCCTAACTTTACCTTGAAATTCCCTTAGGCCTTTCCGCAAGGAATGAAGCTTATCAGAGAATTCTCCAGTTCTTTTTCTAATAGCTGGAGCAATAGGTTTCCCACTCCAGAACTTCTTCCGTGGATACCTGAGAATGAACATGAATCAAGTCATTCCCCCCTGCTGGTGGAAACTTTCCTGAGGCTTTGAACATATCCCTGACATCAGGTGCAGTTGGAAAAGGCCTTCTGATGAAACTGTTTCAGAAAGGGCAAGGCCAAATTTCTGCTTTGTGTGGGTCAGGGTCCAAATAGATAGCTGTCAGGGATTCACAATGCTGAAAGATTCTTCTCTCTTCCCACTCCATCAAAAACAAAGCCACAGAGACAAGGGACACAACAGTAATAACCTCCCTTGCATCATCCACACTCTTGTTGTGGCATTTTAAAAGCTTATGGTTAGATGAGTGGCAAGTGAAAATGGTTCTAAGACATAAAAAGGATGTGGACACAGGGGAATGATGTCTATTGTGGGGAAATATGTTCTTTTACCTGGTTAGGAAGTCTCTGGTGTCCTAAAAAGGAAGGAGATACACAATGAGTTTAACCTAATGATAAAGGAAAAGTTACCCAAGGTTAAAGCAGTGGCCATTTAAAAACAGGAAATAGGGACAATTGTCTTGGAGAATGCTCTAATCAGTGGACACTCATTACTGTCACAGTAGGAGAGTCATGAAACTCACTGACGATAGTATTTTATAGTAAGAATTAGAATATTCTTGGCTAGGAACTGCCAAACTGCAAACTTCATGACATTCCCAGTCATTCCCAGGGAATTTTTCAAATGAGTTTGTCATAGTTAAAAAGACATCCTAGAATACCTCCTTCCCTCAGAGCTTCTCAATTCTCATCCATTCAACAGCTTTCTTGTTCCATTCTCTCTGTCATCAGTAAATTTTGTTGTTGCTCAGTCATTTTCAGTTTTGTCTGACTCTTTATGACCCCACTTAGGATTTTCTTGGCAAAGACATTGAATTGTTTGCCATTTCCTTCTCCAGCTCATTTTACAGATAAGGAAACTGAGGCAAATAGGTAAGTGTCTTGCCTACAATCACACAGCTAGCAAATGTCTGAGACCAGATTTGAGTTCGGCATCTAGTTGCCCCATCAGCAAACTAACTCTTACTAAAGTTGTTAGCTAATAATAAGAGTTGATAAGATCCTTTAAATCTCTGAATTAAGTCATGAAGTCATATTTCTAAGGTAAGGATTCATAACATGGGATCCATGAACACTGGTTTATTGTACTAATGAATAAGAACTTTGCTGTAAAATTAAATGTACTGTGCTATCTACATTGGGAAAGAGTGCATTTCCTCATCCAGAGGGTCCCTACACCAATAAAATCAGAAGTCTAATCCCCATCTTTTGACTGCTATTTTAATTTCAGGCATGCTCTTCTATTCTATGATATGGAAACTAGCTGACCCTACCCTGACTGTTCAGAGACAGAAACACAATGAGATTGTTTCTCCTTTTCTTCTTTCATCTAAATTATCCTTGTTTCCTTTCCCCTTTCTGCTTTCATCATACTCCTTGCCCTCTACTTTATTTCTCTCTCTCTCTTCTGACCAGACTTCCTTCTCTTCAGAAATGGGAATAAGAGGTCCCCAAAGCATCCAAACTCCTCTCAGTGCCTACTCCTTCACTGACATGCAAGACCCTCAATAATTGGTGCCACCCTATCTTGCCAGCTTCATATCACAATATCAGCACACTTTAGATTCCAACCAAAATGATCTACGTAGTGTAGATGGCCCATGGCATTCTTCCATTTCCTAAATTTTGCTCAAGTAGTTTCCCATGAATGGAACATCCTGCTTCTCCCTCTCAGCTTCTTGAATTCCTACTTTTTCTTTAAGAGATTATCACCTCCTATTTCATAAAGTCATTCTCTCAGTTCTCTGAAGCCTGTCCTCCCCTAAAAACAATGACCAAAAGATACAGGGGATTCTTCTGCAATGGAATTTTGGAGGGAAGATGATACTGAAATTTCTGAAACTTTTGTTTTTATATTTTGAGATTAATAGTTTATTGGTTTTCTAAATTATGAATTTCAAAGAAACTCACAAACAGATTTTGACAACATTTTGACAAATATTTAACTTGTAGATGAATAATTACGATGGTAAATTTTCATGAGAGACAAGTACATCTACTTCAAACAAATTGTTAAAACCCACGGGAACTGTTCTGTGAATGTACAACCTATGATCCCCTAAAACAATATTTTAGTTATATAAAATAAAAACTTTTCCTCTCTTTACCATAAGGTAACATCAGTGTAGGTTCCTAATATAGGAACATGTCAACTTATCTATAATGACTGAAAAAGGGTCAAAGGTCGACTCCTTGGCTAGGAGTAAGACCTAGTTTTCCACTGATCACAAATGGACAATTTGAACTATGGAAGAACAATGGAAAGTGAATACAGATCAAAACATAGTATTTTCACCATTTGTTTGTTTTTTTCTTTCTCTTGGTTTTTTCACTTTGATCTGATTTTTCTTATACAACATGATATATGGAAATATTGTTTTTTTAAGTGCAATTTCTATGCAAAAACTAAAACAAGGTGGAGTAAGTTTTTATGGTAATAGCTGACTAATACAACTACTACTTCACTGTAGTTCACATTTAACTTGGATGCAGGTAAAGCAGATGTTACCCATTTTAAAAATGGGGAAAACTCAGGTCCAAAAAGCTTAAAGATTTTTCAAAGATTATAATCAAAAGTAGAGGTCAGGCAGATCTTATATTTGTATATAATGATGTTTATATTCCTGATCTTATTTGCTCCTTATTAAAACAACCCTATTAAACTCTTTTTTCACATGAAAAGACTAAAGTCCAGAAAAAGGGAAAAATAAGATTTTGAATCTAAACTTCTTGACTCCTACTCAAGCACTATTTCCATAAGAACAGTCTGGAAGGAATTGGTGGGATTACTTTTCTTTAAGGAATGTCTCACCTGCATGAGCTCTGCTGCTGGCTGCTGGGCCTTTTCCTCCAATTCTGAGATCACAACTCCCAGCCTGGTGAGCTCCCCAGAAGTCCTGACATTGTATTTCTCTCTTCCCTCAATGATCTCTTGCTCTAGTCCCTCAAGTCCTTCCAGCAGGTGCTGTTCTCGTTCTCTCAGAAACTGGTGCCCCTGGGCAAACTCTGAGGCAATGTTCTGCCTCTCCATCTGGAGTTTGGTCTACAGTGGATGAAGGTACATACAAAACCATTGAAATATTTTAAATATGAATGCCTTCCTAGGGAATCATAAATTTAGATCTTTAATGGAAATCAAGTCCAACCCCTTAATTTTTTAGCTGAGGAAACTGAAGCCCAAACAAGTTATATAATTTGCTCTATTGTCACAGATCTTTCTGACTTAAAATCCAGCATTTCAATTACTATACCACCTTGCACCATATTTACTAGGTCCTAGTGAAGAGCTTAGTACATTTTGTGAAACCTCTTGTGTTTAGCTTTGTATTTTGCTTCTTCTGTCCTGACGATGGTTCAAGTCTTATTCACGTCCTTTCTCCTCATCCCAACTTAAAAGAGGCAGTAGTGGAAAAAGGACTAATTCTGGCATAAGATACAGGTTTGAATTCCATTTCTGCCACTTACAATCTATAAGACAGGTTTGAATTCCATCTCTGCCTTACAATCTATATGATCATGAACATTATTCAACTTCTCCACCTCAGTTTCTTATCTATTAAATAAGTGGATTGGAATAGATGATCTTTAAGTCCCTAAATTCTATGAATCAAAAAACATCAGAAATGAAAGATACCTTATGTAATCTTACCTAGTTACTATTATGCCATTAGACAGATGAGAAAACTAAAATCCAGAACCTGCCTAAAGTCAAGTAACACAGAAAGAGCCAAGCCTACAACTTAGGTTGCCTGATTCCTAAGTCCAATGTTCTTTCTTCAAATATAACTTCACTACTGCAGCCAAACTAATATTCTCCTTGACTTGGATAACTGTCTCACAGCCACTGCACACTGGATCCCACTAAGGATGGCATATTAAATCAGACCATGTCAAATTCCTTTCTAAGCAGTCTGTCTTGATTCATTCCACTCAGGTTTGGTCACTCTCTGCTTTTCATTTCTTTCTTCATCATTTATATTCTACTTCACTGAATTCCCAAGCCTGGAATTCTTTTTCTTTCTCTTTTCCATCGCCTAGCTTCAGCTTACTTTCCTTTGGATCTAAAGTCCCACATTTTTCAAAAAAGCCTGCCCCAATTCCCCTTATTATTAGTACCTTCTCTGTGTTGAATTAAGCTCTTAATATCTTATTTGTACATAGTTGTCTTTACATTATCTCCTCCATAACTAACCTGTGAGCTCCCTGACAACAGAGATTCTCTTTTGTCACTCACTGTAGCCCCAGCACTTAGCAGTGTTTTGCACATATTAGGCAGTTAATAAATATAATCTGACTGACTGAACTCATTAGCCAAATTTATCTTTTCCTTCTTTTTTTTTTTTTTGAAATATCAATCATATTATAAATGTTTATTATTATAAGTAGGTTAATCTGACATGCACGAATGTGCCTAAATGTGAGGCCTGAAGACTTCACTTACCAGCAGGTGCTGAATCTCAGTTTCCCCCTTCAATTGAAAACTCTGAACCTTCTCTTTGTCTCTCCTTAGGGTGCCCAGATGACTCAAAATTTTTTCCTGGTGAAAAAAGAAAATAATCAGATATAGGATAGTTGGGATCTAATTTGAGATCTTGGGCAAGGCTACATTCGACAATCATTCTCACTCCAAACTGTCTAGATTATTTATGGCAGGATCCCCCAAGTCTAATTTGCTCAAATTCTCAGGGGGTGTGGGGAAAACATTTCCTAATCGCCCTCCAAGAAGTTTGTGACTCTCCTCCTGGCTAAAAGTTATGTGAGCTAGGGACCACCAAGTCTTACCCTGTGGGGCTGGGCAGCCTTCTCAATGAGGATAGCTGTGTGATACTTGTGCTCCCTGGACTCCCGGCACATTACACAAAGGAATCGTCCATCATCCTCACAGTAATAATGTAGCTTCTCCTTGTGCCGTTCACACTGCATCACTGTCATTGGCTCAGGTCGCTTCTCCTTCGCTTCTCTCCCCTTTTCCACATTGAGTCTCTCAATATTCTGCACAAGGCTGGCTAGCTGCCAAACTGGCCGAATATTATCCTTCTTAAATGTCTTTTTACAGAGTGGACATGCTGGACGGCCCCCTGGGGGTGCTCGGATGTCTATGACACAACCACGGCAGAAGACATGACCACAGTCAATGGTCACTGGGTCCCTCAGATAGTCAAGGCAGATGGAGCATGTCACCTCTTCTTCCAAGGTTCTCAGTGGGGCAGAGGTAGCCATGATGCCTGATCCACAAGAATGACCTCTGCTCAACTGCTGGACTTCTTTTTCCTGTATACCAGAGGATGGAATCAAGAGTATACATGGGAACTTAATACAGTGGCAAAGACCTACAAGGAGAAAAAGTGGGTAAATAGTAAATAGAGAAAAGCTAAACAAATGGTCATAAAGGAATACAATGGAATATTATCTAACATAAAAAATTACAAATTTGAGAAATTCTGAAATGATTAGACTTATATGAAATGATAAAGAATAAAATAAGTAGAACCAAGAAAACAATAAGATAGATGACAACAACAGTATAAATGAAAAGGACAAAACAATACCAAATGTTGTGTAATTATAATGACCAAACTTGACCTAAGAAGAGATGAGGAAATGTACCTTTTACTGGAGAGGTAAGACAATATGGGTATATAATGTTGCATGAGGTGTCAAAAGGTTTTGTTCACCTGTTGTTTTTCTCCTTCATTACATAAGAAGACTCACTGGGATGAGTAAGAAAAAGAGAGATTTGTTTGGAAATGACTGTGATGTAAAAATAAAATTATGATATTTGAAAATTTAGTTTATATATATATATATATATACACACATACGAAAAAAAATTCTCTAAATCACTATTGATCAGAAAAATGTTAATTAAGACAATTCTGAGGTATTATTATACACTCCTCAGATGGGCTAAGAATGACAGGAAAAGAGAATGATAAATGGTAAAGGGAATGTAGAAAAACTGGGACATTAATACATTGTTGGTAGAGTTGTGAACTGATCCAACCATTATGAAGAGCAACTTGGAACTATGCTCAAAGGGCTATAAAACTATGCATGCTCTTTGATCCAGTAATGTCTCTACTTGACCTGTATCCCAAAAAGATCATGAATAAAGGAAAAGGACCCACATGTATATACAAACTGTTTGTAAGCAGCCCTTCTTGTAATGACAAAGGAACTGAAAACTGAATGGGGAATGACTGAATAAGTTAAGGTATATGAATGTTATGGAATATTATTGTTCCATAAAAAACAATGAGCAGGATGATTTCATAAAAACCTGGAGAGACTTACATGAACTGATGCTAAAAGTGAAGTGAACAGAACCAAGAGAATATTCTGCAAAGAAACAGCAAGATTATGTGATGATCTCAGCAAATATCATATGTAATAGGGATAAACTAGAACCATTCCCAATAAGATCAGGGGTGAAACAAGGCTATCCTCTATCACCATTACTACTCTATATTGCATTAGAAATGCTAGCTTTGGCAATAAAAGAAAAAGTGATTAAAGGAATTAGACTAGGTAATGAGGAAACTAAATTATCACTCTCTGCAGATGATATGATGGTATACTTAGAGAACCCTAGATAATCAACTAAAAACTACTGGAAGCAATCTACAACTTTAGCAAAGTTGCAGGATACAAAATAAATCCACATAAATCATTAGCATCAACATCACTAACAATCCAACAGCAAGAGATACAAAGAGAAATTCCATTTAAAATAACTGTCGATAGTATAAAATATTTGGGAATCTATCTGCCAAGGGAAAGTCAAGAACTATATGAACAAAACTACAAAACACCTTCCACACAAATAAAATCAGCCCTAAACAAATGGAAAAATATCAAGTGCTGTTGATATTTTTGGTCAAGCGAATATAATAAAGATGACAATACTACCTAAACTAATCTATTTATTTAGTGCTTTACCAATCAAACTCCCAAGAAACTATTTTACTGACTTAGAAAAAGTAACAAAATTCATCTGGAAGAACAAAAAAGTCAAGAATTTCAAGGGAATTAATGGGAACAAAAGCAAATTAAGGTAGCCTAGCTGTACCAGATCTAAAACTATATTATAAAGCTGCAATCATCAAAACCATTTGGTGTTGGCTGAGAAATAGACTAGTTGATCAGTGGAACAGGTTAAGTTCACAGGACAAAATAATCAATGACTATTGTAATCTAGTGTTTGACAAACTCAAAGATCCTAGTTTTGGATAAGAATTCACTATTTGACAAAACTGCTGGGAAAATTGGAAACTAATATGGCAGAAACTAGGCACTGACCCACACCTAACACTGTATACCAAGAAGAGGTCGAAATGGGTTCATGACCTAGACATAAAGAATAATATTGCAAACAAATTAGCAAAACACTGGATAGTTTACCTCTCAGATCTGTGGAGGAGGAAGGAATCTGTGACCAAAGAACTAGTGATCATTGTTGATCACAAAATAGATAATTTTGATTATATTAAGTTAAAAAGCTTTTGTACAAACAAAACTATGCAGACAAGATTAGAAGGGAAGCAATAAACTGAGAAAACATTTTTATATTCAAATGTTCTGATAAAGGCCTCATTTCTAAAATATATAATTAACTCAAATTTATAAGAATTCAAGCCATTCTCTAATTGATAAATGGTCAAAGGATATGAACAGACAATATTCAGATGAAGAAACTTGAAACTATTTCTAGTCATATGAAAAGATGCATCAATTCACTATTGATCAGAGAAATGCAAATTAAGACAACTCTAGAGATACCACTATACACCTGTCAGATTGGCTAAGATGACAGGACAAGATAATGACAAATGTTGAAGGGAATGTGGGAAAACTGGGACACTGATGCATTGTTGTTGGAACTGTGAAAGGATCCAACCATTCTGGAGAGTAGTTTGGAACTATGCTCAAAAAGTTATCAAACTGTGCATATCCTTTGACTCGGAAGTGTTTCTACTGGGCTTATAGCCCAAAGAGATACTAAAAAAGGGAAAGGGACCTGTATGTGCCAAAATGTTTGTGGCAGCCCTGTTTGTAATGGCTAGAAAGTGGAAAATGAATGGATGTCCATCAATTGGAGAATGGCTGAATAAAGTATGGTATATGAATGTTATGGAATATTATTGTTCTGTAAGAAATGATAAACAGGATGATTTCAAAGAGACCTGGAGAGATCTACATGAAGTGATGCTAAGTGAAATGAGCAGAATCAGGAAATCATTATACATGGCAACAATAAGAGTACATGATGATCAATTCTGATGTATGTGGCTCTCTTCAACAATGAGATGATTCAAACCAGTTTCAACTGTTCAGTGATAAAGAGAGCCATATACACCTAGAGAGAGGACCGTGGGAACTCAGTGTGGCTTAGAACATAGCATTTCACTCTCTTTGTTGACATTTGCTTGCATTTTGTTTCTGTTCTCAGGTTTTGGGGTTTTTTTCCCTTCTTGATCTAATTTTTCTTGTGCAGCAAGACAACTGTATAAATATATATACATATATTGTAATTAACATATTTAACATGTATCAGACTACCTGCCATCTACGGGAGAAGGTGGGGGAAGGAGGGAAAAATTTGGAACAGAAAGTTTTGTAAGGGCCAATGTTTAAAAATTACCCATGCATATGTTTTGTAAATAAAAAGCTTCAATAAAATTTAAAAAAAAAGATTATGTGATTATCAATGATGATCAATTCTGATGGACTTGGCTCTTTTCAACAATGAGGTGATTCAAACCAATTCCAATAGACTTGTGATGAAGAGAACCCTATGCATCCAGAAAGAGGACTGAGGGGACTAATTGTAAATCACAACATAGTATCTCAACTTTTTTTTGTTTTAAGCTTTCTTTTTATTATCATTCTCATTTTTTTCCTTTTTGATCTGATTTTTCTTGTACAGCATGATAAATGTGGACATATGTATAAAAGAACTGCACATATTTAACATATATTGGATTACTTTGCTGTCTAGGAGAGGGGGTGGGGGAAAGGGAGGGAAAAAACTAGAAGACCATGTATTGCAGGGGTGAATGTTGAAAATTATCTTTGCATATATTTTGAAAATAAAAGGCTATAATTTAAAAAAGAAGAAGAAGAAGAAAATTAAGGTAATAGAGAGACAAAGTTCCAAGTATGATCAATTTGTTAATTAGGCTAGCAAACCCAATAAATTTGATCAATGGTCTCTTTCAATGACCAAAGTCAATGAGACAGGGCTTACCTAGTCTTCATATAGTTTGGGGAAGTAAAAGACAAAAAAGAGCAGGGAGTATTATAGATAGAAAACACTATGATTGGTTACAAAGTCCAAAGTGTCATAGTCAACAAAAACACTGATTGAGTGGACACTTGGGGTAAACAATAACTCCTCCTTCCAACCTGCTATCAGGAAAGACTGATTGGTAGAAGTCTATCTGCTCATTAATTGAACAGAGATAAAAGACTTCTTGGCTTCTACCTTAATTCTGTAAGACCTATTAGTAAGATAACAGATCTCCTTTAATTATACATTAGGATGCAAAAGTTTATTAGCTAGATAACAGGTCTCCTGGAAAGGGTACCTGGAGATAATATTATTTCCTGTAATTATATTAATCTAGTTAATGGCATAGAGATGCCCATAAATTTCCTGGGATTCTATTAATACAGTTTAAGGGTCTAGAAGATAATAAGTTTCTTCTAATCAAAGTGAAGGGAAATGAGCTTTTAAATCTTTTTTTCCCCCAGAAGCAATTGGAGTTAAGTGACTTGCCCAGGATCACACAGTTAGGAAGTATTAAGTGTCAGATCACATTTGCACTCGGGTCCTCCTGACTTCAGGGCTGGTGCTTTATTCACCGCTACAAAGCTGCCCCAGAACTTTTAAACCTTAATTCAGAATTAAAGGCTGAATGTTTAAACCTATGAATATCTGAACTTAAGAGAAAAAGAGACTTAGTATATAGATAATTATACAAAATGCAGAAAAGGATTAATTACAGGATGAAATAAAATTTCAATTTCATCAAAGTTATCAGTAATTTATAAAAAGTAATAAAACAGTCACACTCAAAGGCACCTATTTCAAATAATTAAAAAGCAAACAATCAAGTAATCAACAGATATACATTGTGACAATGCCCAAGCATTGGATTCACTTCAGAGTAAATTATGATTAAATGAAGAACAGTGCCTTGTATATGGCAGGTATTTAATAAATGCATATTATATATATATATTAAGCAATTAAGAGAACAACCGAGTGTTAGGTTATATGTATAATCATATACATGTTTCATACAGAGTTTCAGAGATTCAGAAAATAGAATGAGTATTGTGAACTGCTATTAGAAGGGACTCCATAGAAGAAGTGGGACATAAGTAAGGCCTTAAAGGCTAAGGAAGAAAACACAGAGAAGGAAATCCTTGTCCTTATATTTCATTCAAAATGTTTTCATGAAATAAACTTAAGTACTGGGTGTAAAACACTTATTATCTATGTGACTGTCTTTTTTTTTTTGTTGTTTTTTTGTTTTGTTTGTCTTTGTCCAGACCTGTTATTTTATCCATGTAGGAGCTCTAGTTGTTTTCACTCACATCCAACTCTTTGAGATGTCACCTGGGGTTTTCTTCTCAAAGATACTGGAATTGTTTGCCAACTTTTTCTCTAACATATTTTAAAAGTAAAGTGTTATTTGCCCAGGGTCACATAGCTAGGGGGTCTGAGGTCAGATCTGAACTCAGAAATCTTCCTGACTCCAGGCACTCTATCCATTGCATCACTTGGCTACCTCTCCCTCACATTAGCAAAGATAATGTTTTAAAATGACTCATAACAAACATGCATAATCAAATAAAACAAACTCCTTCATTGGTTATGTCCAAAAATATACATCTAATTCTTCATTTTAAGTCCACTCCTTGTTTAGTAGACAGCATACTTCTTCGGTTCCATGAAATTGTGATTTATCATTGAATCGATCAGATTTCTAAAGTCTTTCAAAGTGCTATTGACATTGTACAAATTCTTCTCCAAGTTCCACTCATTTCATTCTACATTATTTCATGGAGGTCTTCTGAAATTATTCATTTCATCATTTCACACTACATAATATTCCATTACATTCATCTATCTTAATTTATTTAGTCATTGCTCATAGGCAAGCACCCCAATAATGTCTAGTATTTTGCTATTCTGAAAGGTGATGCTATAAATATTTTTGTGCAAATAGGTCCTTTTTCTTTTCCTGGTTTCTTTGCTATGCTTGGTACTAGCATATTGCGGGTCAAAGTTTAGTGACAGGGGGCAGCTAGATGGTGCAGCAGTTAGAGCACTGGCCCTGGAGTCAGGAGTCAAGTGTGGCCTCAGAATTCAAGCCATTCTCCAATTGATAAATGGTCAAAGGATAAACAGATAATTTTCAGGTGAAGAAATTAAAACTATTTCTAATCATATGAAAAGATGCTATAAATCACTATTGATCAGAGAAATGCAAATTAAGACAACTATGAGATACCACTACACACCTTTCAGGTTGGCTAAGATGATAGGAAAAGATAATGACAAATGTTGGAGGGGATGTAGGAAAACTGGGACACATCTGATACATTGTTGGTGGAACTGTGAATGGATCCAACCATTCTGGAGAGCAATTTGGAACCATGCTAAAAAAAGTTATCAAATTGTGCATACCCTTTGACCCAGCAGTGTTTCTACTGGGCTTATATCCCAAAGAGATCTTAAAGGAGGGAAAGGGACCCACATGTGCAAAAATGTTTGTGGCAGCCCCTTTTGTAGTGGCAAGAAACTGGAAACTGAATGGATGCCCATCAGTTGGAGAATGGCTGAATAAGTTATGATATATGAATGCTATGGAATATATTATTGTTCTATAAGAAAGATCAGCAAGATGATTTTAGAGAGGCCTGGAGAGACTTTCATGAACTGATGCTGAGGGAAATGAGCAGAACCAGGAGATCATTATAAGATGATCAATTCTGATGAACGTCATTCCAACAATTAGATGATTGAGGCCAGTTCTAATCATCTTGACATAAAAAGCTCTTCGGAGCTCTGGCACAATTCTTTAGGAATTGCTGCAGCTCTATCTCTAAAAAGAGATACGAGGGAGGCTGCAAAGGTTGGGAAAACTAAGTTTTTACTTGTCTGCAATCTAGACACTTGGCCACTTCAAAACTCTTTTCCTGGAGCAGATGCTTTGCTTGAGGAAACTCTTTCTGTCCAACTCTTTTCCAGAGACAAAGGCCCGTCCTTTGCATTTCTAAGAGAGGTCCTCCTACTTCTTCCATCGAGTGGGAAGTATATACATTTGAAAATGGGACTCAGTTTCCCTGTTTGGGTCATCCTGTGTTAGAGTAATGCCGGCCCCTCCCGCTTTTGCATGCTCAGGGGGCTATCTACAAAGACTGGGGGTTTTAAAAATGCCATTTGGTTTGGCTTTAATGTTAGTGTCCTACTGAATGCTGTAATTGTGCAGTCTAAGTGTGACCAGTGTTCTGTATGTCTTGTATGTTATTGGACAGTCTAGTTGTGCTCTGTGTTCTATGTGATTTTTGTGAAATTGTTTGTAATTTGTTTGTCTGTTTTGGTAACTTAAGAGCTCTGTTAAATTTAAGAACAATGATCAAATTTGGGAATTGGTTATTTCAATACTGAACTCCAGCTGGTGAAAACATTTGATTAGGAATTTAAAGATGATTCTAAATTTGGGAAATGAATTGGTTTTCCTTAAGTATAAGATCTTAAAGGAACAATAGCTTGTTAAAGAATGTCTGTTAACTTGCCTAAAAGCGGTCATGTACCTCTAATTTTACCTAAAGTATGTAACAAGGACTTTTCTTAAAGCTTCATCCCTGGCCAGGCTGGGCTTAGGAGAAGTCCATTGGGAATAATGGCCACATGGGGCCAGAAGGGAGAGAAAGAAACTATGTTATTTTATTATTTGAAATGAGATAGAAATGGAGTATATGCTTTAAATCCAGCTCTGCTGGACATTTAGTTTTATGGGATTCCCCCACCCACCCACTGATTTCTGCTACTTTAAATGTTGGGTGGGGTAGGGATCTTTGTAAAGATTTAAACTTCCCCCCTCCCCACTGCTGCTACTTCAGCTATAGGAGCCATTTAGTTAGCCTGGAGTGATTTTGCTCCCCACCCTTGTGGAGAAGGGTAGTCACATGGAATTCTATTCTCCCCCCTTCCTCTAAACTGTTCCAGACATTTTAAAAGCAGCAAACTGATAAGGTTATGGTAAATATCTATTACTAGAGGTAAAATATCTTGGGTTTGTAGTTAATATGCACTGCATTTTTTCCCTCCTGTAACTGATTTCTATAATGGTCAATAAGAAATTGTTAATTCAATTATGTCATACCTTGTTGTTTCCAATCTGGTCACCTGTAATCATTATATCCTAAATACTTGAGCAAATAAGTATTTAGTCTGGTCATCTATTGGTTACCAGATATTGTGTCTGGATATTCAAGTTTTTTTAAGGTTTTTAACTAATGAGAGACCACATCTTGTAGCAGTCCTTGTGGACCTGTCTTTCTATCTCAGACTGTTCTAACTTTTCTTAGATTTGTTTTTATTTCTAGATTTGGTCAAATTGCAGATATATTGACTTGCTTCTGGGACCTAGATCAAACCTTTGTTTGTCAGCTCGCCACACTACAGACCCATCCCCCTTGCGGACTGAACATCATCCCTAGCATCGTCCCTGTCGAGCTTGAAGAAGCAAATGACAGCCATTGCCTGCGTCCACTTTTCCTGATGTAATTTGGACTGATGGGGGGGAGTGGGAAAGTGGTTGACTTGTTAGAATTTTCACTGTATTACTGTGCTGTGTTTAAGACTTGGAATGGAAATTGTTAAACGTGTGTAACTATTGCTGTTATGTTTGAGGGACTTTTAGTCTGTTATGTATATGCATACGTGTATGATTTATATGTGGGATGGTCATTTGATAATTCCTTTCCAAAAGAAAAAAAAAAGGGAGGAGAAGAAATAGGAAATTGGGAAAACTGGTACCTTGCTAGTTCGGATTTAATTGGAAGTTGGGAAAACTGGTATCTTGCTAGTTCAGATTTAATTGGAAGTCCTTTACTCCTTGCTTAAATTTACTAGACTACGATTTGCTGATTGTGCTTTAACTTGGGAAATCCCTTATTCTGTTGGAATTGCCCTGGCAGACTCAGTTTTTGGGATTATTTCTTAGAAACAACCAGAAATTGGATACCTGTCTTGGAACTGGCAGTCTCTCTGAGCTATTTCTCCACTCCTGTTACCCCAGGTCCTTAATTAGTATTTCAACGTACTTAAAAGTACCTTGTTGATATCAAGGCCTCTAAAAAGTTTGGGGTTTGCCTGCCTTGGTCTAACTGTGCATAACCTGCTCAGACATCTGCATTCTAGTAGCAGCCCTGTTTGTTCCTATGGGCGGGACAGGTGGAGCCGCTCCAAGCCTCACCCTTCTCTCCTGGAGCAGGCTGCCCCTCTGAATGGGCAACACAACTGCCTTGAGCCTGCTGCTCTCCATAAGCAGAGGCCGAGTCATGCACAAATGATCACAGCTGTCCATATGCTCCCCAACTGCAGAGGATCTGACAATTGATTGTCAGAAATAATTGAAATAAGGAACTTTGTGTATAGCTGATTAATTCTGGGGTTATCAGGGAGAGACTTGTCCTTGCATTGGTCTAGTTTCATTTTGATTTTTATTGACTTCACATAGGGTTGTTCAATTTCAAAGATTTGAATAGTTCCAAGAGAAAAAGGAGGGAATGTAATGTTAAAGGTCATTTTTAATGGGGTGATCAGTTCCTCCATTTGTCCTACTTCGTATTCTGCCTTAAGGTTATGACCATCCCCTCTTAATGGTTGAGATAAAGGTGTCATAGACATTCCTTAATGTCATTAGAATATCAGTAACCTCCATCTATGAGGGTATCCCCACCTAGGTATCTGCATTATGTCATTGTTAATGTTACTCCATAAAAGGCTTAGGATACTCAGGGCTAGACCCTTTGAGATGATAGTCTCGTCTAGCCCTGGGATCCATTGGTCCCAGTATTTCTCTCCATTTAATAAATTATTGAATTGGTCTCTAAAAAAATAAATAAATAAATAAATAAATAAATGTTGTTTCTGTTTAGATCATTTTTGCCATTATATATATAACCCTTGGCTTTGACTTCTTTTCTGTGAGTCAGCTCATATACGTATCCTAGTGTTTCTCTGAATTCCTTATAATTTGTCATTTTGTCAATGACAGCATCATATTCACACTCTATAGTTAGTTCAGTTCAGTCACTCCCCCAATCAATGGGCTCTTACTTTGTTCCCAATTTTTTGCTACCACAAAGAAGTTGGCTAGGAATATTTCTGTATATAGGGGGTCTTTCTTATATCATTAACCTTCTTGGAGTATAAGTCCAGCAGTGGAATCACTTAGTCAAAGGGTAGAAGCAGTTGGTGACTTTTCTCATAATGAGTGACATAATTCTAAATTGCTTTTCAAGTTTTGCTCAACCAACAGAAAGAAATATTAATGTATATAATGTAAACTTGAGTTCCCACATCCCTTCCAATACTGAATGCTCCATTATGATGGATAGTAGATAAAACCTCAACATATTTTAATTTGCATTCTCTTATTATTTGTGATTGGTTTTCATGTTTGTTGACCAATTTTATTTCTTCTGAAAACTGTTGACTTCTTATCTATTTGGGAATGAAAATTAATGTTTCAATTTTTCATGTAGCTTGGTTATCAAATTTTTTGCTGAGTTGTTTTTCAATCATGTCTGACTCTTCATGACCCTACTTGGGATTTTCTTGACAAAGACACTAGTGTTTTGCCATTTCCTTCTCCAGCTCATTCTATAGATAAGGAAATTGAGGCAAAAAGAGGTTATGAGTTCATCATAAAGGTATATGGGTAGAATCATCAATTTTATATTACATTAATAGGACACAACTATGACCAATCCACATTGCTCCGATCTTTAAATTTTCCTTTATTTTATTTATTTATTTATTTTTGGGCTGAGGCAATTGGGGTTAAGTGACTTGCCCAACCAAAGACTGTTGAGAAGGATAGAGGAAGCTTGGGTAGAGGAAGTATCCTCCATTGAAAGTTTATTGTATATGAACAGACAATTTTCAGATGATGAAATTGAAACTATTTCTAGCCATATGAAAAGATGCTCCAAGTCATTATTAATCAGAGAAATGCAAATTAAGACAACTCTGAGATACCACTAAACGCTTGTCAGATTGGCTAAGATGACAGGAAAAAATAATGATGAATGTTGGAGGGGATGTGGGAAAACTGGGACACTGATGCATTGTTGGTGGAGTTGTGAATGAATCCAACCATTCTGGAGAGCAATCTGGAATTATGCCCAAAAAGTTATCAAACTGTGCATACCCTTTGATCCAGCAGTGGCTACTACTGGGCTTATATCCCAAAGAGATACTAAAGAAGGGAAAGGGACCTCTATGTGCCAAAATATTTGTGGCAGCCCTGTTTGTAGTGGCTGGAAACTGGAAGATGAATGGATGCCCATCAATTGGAGAATGGTTGGGTAAATTGTGGTATATGAATGTTATGGAATACTATTGTTCTGTAGGATGAATACAGAGAAGCTTGGAGAGACTTACATGGACTGATGCTAAGTGAAATGAGCAGAACCAGGAGATCATTATATGCTTCAACAACGACATAGTATGAGGATGTATTTTGATGGAAGTGGATTTCTTTGATAAAGAGAAGATCTAACTCAGCTTCAATTGATCAAGGCGGGACACAGAAGCAGCTACACCCAAAGGAAGAACACTGGGAAATGAATGTAAACTGTTTGCATTTTGGTTCTCCTTCCGGGTTATTTTTACCTTCTGAATCCAATTCTTCCTGTGCAACAAGAGAACTGTTCGGTTCTGCACACATACATTGTATCTAGAATATACTGTGACATATTTAACATGTATAGCACTGTTTGCCATCTGGGGTAGGGGATGGGAGAGGGGGGAGAAGTCAGAACAGTAATGAGTTGCAAGGGATAATGAAGTAAAAAATTACCCAGGCATGGGTTCTGTCAATAAAAAATTATAATTATTTTTTAAATGAATATTAAAAAAAAAAAAAGAAGCAAAAAAAAAAAGTTTATTGTATCCACAGAATGACAGGTCTAACCCCTATCCCTATGCCTTTAAATATATTTGTTCTTTCTTTCCACACATAGAGGAAGAGGAAATTCATTCAAAATAACCTCAAAATGAATGCAATGTCCAATTATTTATCTATCAAGTTACTTAATGATTAACTTCTCACTATTAATGTGAAAAGTACCCCTAAATTAGCTGTTTGAGTACAGTCAGTCTTGAGAAAAAAGCTAGAATTTTAAGAAAAAGCTGTAGTATACAATTGAAATAATACTGAACTATTTAATCAAGGCAGGGAAGTCAGGCTGGTAGAACCAGGGAGGTATTCTTATAGCAAGAGAGGAGGCAAAACATGCCAATAAAGTCAAACCTTCATTATCATTTTGACTATCATCTCTCCTCAGATCCTGATAGGGAAAACTTAAGACTCTGAATCCACTCTTGGAATAGTGACCTTAAACAATAACTTAAAAAAAAAAAAAAAAAAAAAAAGACATTAACATATACTTTACCACTACACCCTAAGAACCATGGGACTTTTCCATCTGTTTTGAAGCTGAATTGTTCCATGTATTCTCCCCACAGAATGGGAAGCTATTAGAAAAGAAGGATTGATTTCATTTTCTCTATGTATCCTCAGTGCTTACCCCAATGATTTGTACATAGGAAGTGTTTAAATGCTTGATTTCATTCATTAATTCATTCTTTTAGATTATTTTGTCTCATTTGGCATTGGCATAACCTCTATTATGCTCTATTTGCCTCATATTTATTTTACTGATTACAATATTTATGGCATTATGGTCATATTTAACATTTTTGCTCTTCTGAATTTATTAATGATTTCCCCCCCCAAAGCACGTGGTCAAATCTTGTAAAAGTAAATAGCTTCCCCAAGATTCCTGTTCTGTAATTGCCAAAGGTCTATAATATCTATTTTCCCCAATATTCTATTTATATCTTCAAATTCTTTCCTGTTTATCTTTCTGTTAAATTAACCTAAGTCAGAAAGAGGAATGATAATATCTCTAACAATTATTAATTATCTAGATTTTCCTGTAATTCCATTAACTTATTTTAAAGTTACTTAGGTGCTATGCTATTTAAGGACTCTGATGTGGATATTTAATACTGATAGTTTCATTATGAATGATGATTTTAAGCACATTCCCTTGCTTGACTCATTTTTAATTGTATCTATTTTTACTTTGGCCTTGTCTGTGATTAACATTGTTGCTACTGTTTCTTAAGATACTGCTGTAGTGTGATATATATTACTCCAATTTCTTATTTTAACTGCATAAATCTTGATTTTGAGTGTGATTCATTATCAACAAATGACTGGATTTTGTTTTCTAAAGCACTATCACTGTTACATTTTATGGGTGATTAGCTCAATGACATTCAAAGTTAAGATTACTATTTATTTATTCTTTCACGAAATACTGGTTAAAATATTTCTTCTCTTTCCCATCTCTTGAAATTATCCCCTTTTTAAAAATACTATTTTAATTTTTAATTTTAATTAAATTTTAATACTCCCTTCCAAATACCTTTTCTCCCTTCCATAATCAAAAAGTCATAAGCATAAGCAACAAAGCATTCTGAGAAAAAGATAGGAAGAAAGAATGATTAGGTGGGTCAAACCACCACTACCACCTTGACTACCACCTCCCATCAGAACTTGGTATAAACAACCTAGCCCAGAACCTAAGAACCCCAGGAATAGCAATGCCTCTCAGGCTACCAATGCTTCTTTCTTGATGGTCTTTGAAGTTATTATAGAAGAAAACAACCCTTCTGTCGATGAAAATCATGATCATAACCAGAATTTATACAGTTTTAAAATTTGCAAAGTATTTAATAAATATCACATTTTATCCTCACAACAACCCCGGAAGGTAGCTGCTATTATTACCATTTTACAGATGAGGAAACTGAAGCAAACATTATCATGCCCAGGTTGACAGCTACTAGTAGTGTCTAAGGGTCAGAACTGAATGCATACTCTGATTCCTTAGGAATCAGAGATACTTAAGACCAGGAAACAAACGTTCTCAGTTTGAGCTCCAAAAATATCTGCATAATCAAATGGCAACAGGCAGATCAGTTACTTAACACTTATACCTGGTAAAACCCTAAAAATCACACTAGGCTGAATAATGATTAAGAAATTACTACTTCCGGGAAGGTCTTTATGACCAAAGCAGAACTAGAGATCATTACTGATCACAAAATAGAAAATTTTGATTATACCAAACTGAAAAGTTTTTGTACAAACAAAACTAATGCAGACAAGATTAGAAGGGAAGCAATAAACTGGGAAAATATTTTTACAGTCAAAGGTTCTGATAAAGGCCTCATTTCCAAAATATATAGAGAATTAACTCTAATTTATAAAAAATCAAGCCATTTCTCCAATTGAAAAATGGTCAAAGGATATGAACAGACAATTCTCAGATGAAGAAATTGAAACTATTTCTAGTCATATGAAAAGATGCTCCAAGTCATTATTAATCAGAGAAATGCAAATTAAGACAACTCTAAGATACCACTACACACCTGTCAGATTGGCTAAGATGACAGGAAAAAATAATGATGATTGTTGGAGGGGATGTGGGAAAACTGGGACATTGATTCATTGTTGGTGGAGTTGTGAACGAATCCAACCATTTTGGAGAGTAGTTTGGAACTATGCTCAAAAAGTTATCAAACTGTGCATACCCTTTGATCCAGCAGTGTTACTACTGGGATTATATCCCAAAGAGATTATAAAGAAGGGAAAGGGACCTGTATGTGCACGAATGTTTGTGGCAGCCCTTTTTGTAGTGGCTAGAAACTGGAAACTGAATGGATGTCCATCAGTTGGAGAATGGCTGAATAAATTGTGGTATATGAATATTATGGAATATTACTGTTCTGTAAGAAATGACCAACAGGATGATTTCAGAAAGGCCTGGAGAGACTTACACGAACTGATGCTGAGTGAAATGAGCAGGACCAGGAGATCATTATATACTTCAACAACAATACTATATGATGACCAGTTCTTTTTTTTTTTTTTTTTTTTTTTTTTATTTAATAGCCTTTAATTTACAGGATATATACATGGGTAACTTTACAGCATTAACAATTGCCAAACCTCTTGTTCCAATTTTTCACCTCTTACCCCCACCCCTCCCTAAATGGCAGGATGACCAGTAGATGTTAAATATATTAAAATATAACTTAGATACACAATAAGTATACATGACCAAAACATTATTTTGCTGTACAAAAGAATCAGACTCTGAATTATTGTACAATTAGCTTGTAAGGAAATCAAAGATGCAGGTGTGCATAAATATAGGGACTGAATTAATGTAATGGTTTTTAGTCATCTCCCAGAGTTCTTTTTCTGGGTATAAGCTAGCTCAGTTCATTACTGCTCCATTAGAAATGATTTGGTTGATCTGATTTGCTGAGGGATGGCCTGATCCATCAGGACTGGTCATCATCTAGTATTGTTGTTGAAGTATATAATGATCTCCTGGTCCTGCTCATTTCATTAGCATCAGTTAAGTGTAAGTCTCTCAGGCCTTTCTGAAATCATCCTGTTGGTCATTTCTTACAGAACAGTAATATTCCATAATTTTCATATACCACAATTTATTCAGCCATTCTCCAACTGATGGACATCCATTCAGTTTCCAGTTTCTAGCCACTACAAAAGGGCTGCTGCCAAACATTGTGACACATACAGGTCCCTTTCCCTTCTTTATAATCTCTTTGGGATATAATCCCAGTAGTAACACTGCTGGATCAAAGGATATGACAGTTTGATAACTTTTTGAGCATAGTTCCAAACTACTCTCCAAAATGGTTGGATTCGTTCACAACTCCACCAACAATGAATCAATGTCCCAGTTTTCCCACATCCCCTCCAACAATCAGATGATGACCAGTTCTGATGGACCAGGCCATCCTCAGCAACAAGATCAACCAAATCATTTCTAATGGAGCAGTAATGAACTGAACCAGCTATGCCCAGAAAAAGAACTCTGGGAGATGACTAAAAACCATTACATTGAATTCCCAATCCCTATATTTATGCACACCTGCATTTTTGATTTCCTTCACAAGCTAATTGTACAATATTTCAGAGTCTGATTCTTTTTGTACAGCAAAATAACGTTTTGGTCATGTATACTTATTGTGTATCTAATTTATATTTTAATATATTTAACATCTACTGGTCATCCTGCCATTTAGGGGAGGGGGTGGGGGGGTAAGAGGTGAAAAATTGGAACAAGAGGTTTGGCAATTGTTAATGCTGTAAAGTTACCCATGTATATATCCTGTAAATAAAAGGCTATTAAATTTAAAAAAAAAAAAAAAAAAAAAAAAGAAATTACTACTTCCACACTAATATTGCCCCTCTACACACACAGGCCCACTGGCAAAAGGAAAGGGGACTGCTAGCAAGTCAAGACCAGCTGAGACAAACTTTCCAGTTAACCAGAGAAACACCTCCCCCCCACCCCCTCCAGAGAAAGTTTTCGAGTATCCAAAAGCAGCAAGAAGAGAAGGCTTCTAAGAGAAAGTCCTAGGAGAAGATCAAGAAAACACAGTAAATAATTTAGGAGTCACCAGGAGTAGCAGCAACTACTGCAGGCATAGCAGCACTATTATTCGGATACCCCAAGCCAGGACCCATGGGCTTCAAGGTCTCTAGATGAGGCTATAGATCCTGAGATGCTATAGAGAGTCTGGAGACTCAACACTCTAAACCCCAGATAATCAGTAGAAATAATCATGGGAGATAGAAGTTAGTATAGAACCCATGTAATATTAGTAGAGATCAAGTAGGGGCAATAATCCCATCCAAAAATCCTGCAGGGGGTGAAGCATGATCTTAGCACAAAAACTTAGGAACTAAAGATTTTTGAACAACAACAAAAAAAAGACTAACACTATAAAGAATTGTTATAGACACTGTATACCAAGATAAGGTAAAAATGGGTACGTGATTTAGACATAAAGGGTGAAGCCATAAGCAAATCAGGAGAACAAGGATTTTATCCACCAGATTGATGGAATAGGAAAAAATTTTTGACCAGACAAGAAATTTATGAGATATAAAATGGACAATTCTACTTATATTAAATTTTAAAGTTTGTATACACAAACCAAATGCAACCAAAATTAGAAGGAAAGCAGTAAGCTAGGAAACAATTTTTACAGCATGTGTCTAAGATAAAAGGCCTTATTTTTCAAATACATAGTAAACTAAGTCAAATTTATAAGACAAGTCATTCTGCAATTGCTAAAAGGTTAAAGGATATGAATAGGCAGGTTTCAGATGAAGAAATCAAGCTATCTAAATACTCAATTACTTTTAGAGAAATATACATTAAAACAACTCTGAGATACCATTTCACACCTATCAGATTGGCTAATATAACAGAAAAGGAAAATGATAAATGTTAGAAAAGATAAGGGAAAACGGGGATACCAATGTGTATGTTGGTGGAGTTGTTAACTAATCTAGTCATTCTGGAGAGCAATTTAGAACCATGCCCAAAGGACTATAAACTTATACCTTACTGTGATTTTTAAAAAGTTCTTTGTAAACCGTTGCCTTTCCTACTTTTCTTCTTTGTCATTTTTCCAGTTAGGTATTGGGAAATGAGTACCTACTCCTTGTTTCAGGCCTCTTCATACTGGGATGAGGATATGGAGCCTGCATTAAATATAAGTACAAACTGGAAAGCGTGCAATGCCAGTTTTTTATTTATCCAACTACTTAAAGAAAACTTCCTAACATCCAACACCCGGCCCTCTGTTTTGGAGAGACATAGAAATTGACTCCATTCAAGGACTCTATAAGGTCTTTTTTTATTTTAAGAAGCATGAATTCCCAACTTCTACTCCCATGCTCTGGAGTAGCTAAATAGTGTAATAGAGTAGCAAAGTCAGTGCAGGATTGAGTTCAAATATTGGGCTTCAGCCATGTAAACTTGTGCAAGTCATTTAACTTCTGCCTGATTAAGCTTTTTCATCTAATAAATGGAGATAATAATAGCAACTACCTCTCAGGGTTATTATGAAGATAAAATGACATATTTGTAAAACATTTTGCAAACCTTAACACACTATAAAAATGCCAACTGAATGAAGTGAAAAGAACCAGGAGATAGTCGTACACATTAACAGTAACACTGTGTTGTATACTTATATTGTATTTAATTTATACTTTAACATATTTAACATGTATTGGTCAACCTGCCATGGGAGAGGAGGAAATGGGGGGAAGGAGGAGAAAAATTGGAACAAAAGGTTTGGCAATTGTCAATGCTGTAAAATTACCCATGCATATAACTTGTAAATAAAAAGCTATTAAAAATAAATAAATAAATAACACTGTGTGATAACAACTATGACAGACTTAGCTCTTTTCAGCAATACAGTGATTCACGACAATTGCAATAGATGAGGATAGAAAAAGCCGTTCACATCCAGAGAAAGAATTATGGATACTGAAAGCAGATTGAGGCATATACTATTTTCATTTTATTTTTGTTTTTCTTTTTCACAGTTCTTCCCTTTCACTCTGATTTTTCTTTTACAACATGAATGATATGGAGATATATTTAAAATAATTATACATTATAACCTATATCAGATCACTTGCTGTGTTGAGGAAAGGAAGGGAAGGAGAAAGAAAAATTTAGAACTCAAAATCTTATAAAAATTTATGTTGAAAACTATCTGTAATTGGGAAAAATAAAATACTAATAAGTGAAAAAAACACCAGCTAATTATTATCATTGAGGCAAAAATCCTTTCTCCCTTCCTTTCATCCCTTTTTACTTCAGAATCCATATCTATCCTTCTCTGACTGCCTATTTTAGTATGCCCTGGAACCCTTGGTCTACTATTTTTTTTTAAATAATATTTTTTGTGTTTAAAATGATTGTACATGTAAAACCTACATCAGTTTGGCTGATGTAGGGACAGGGGAGGGAAGAAGAAAAAATTTAGAATTTTGTGTATAAAATGATTATACAGGTATAATCTACATCAGATTGCCTGCTATCATGTGGAGAGGGGAGGGAAGGAGAAAAAATTTACAACTCAAAACCCTACAAAAATGAATCCTGAAAACTAACTCTACATGTAACTTGAAAAATAAAATACTATTGAGAATAAATAAATAATATTTCCTCCAATTACATGGTGAAACAACTTTTAAATATTTTTTTTTAAATTCTGAGTTCTAAATTCTTTCCTTCCTTCTTTTCCCTCCCTCTTCCCTGAAATGGTAACTAATCTGTTATAGGTTACACATGTGCAAAATCATGTAAAACATTTCAATAGTAGTCATTTTTTAATAAGATGAAAGAAGGAAGAGGGGGGAGGAAGAGAGAAGGGAGAGAAAGAACAGAAGGAAGGAAGGAAGGGTGGGAGGAAGTGAGGGAAGATAGAAAGAGATTGAGGGAATGAGAGAGGGAGGGAGGGAGGAAAGGAAGAAGAGAGAGAAAGGGGGAAGGAGGAAGAAAGGAAGGAAAAATAGTTTGCTTCAGTCTATATTCAGACAATATTCTTTCTCTGGAGGAAGATAACCATTTTTCATCAGGATTCCTATTGAACTGTCTTGGATCACTGTGTTTCTATTAAGTCCCTTTCATAAAATATCTTCTCATTTCACATTTTTTCCATTATTGCAATGACTCTTTCAGGAGTAGGTCCTCCCTTCATCTCCCTCCAACACTCTAAGCCACCAGTGGGCATACTTTTTGCTCTTCATTCTCACTTTCACACTGCCTTTTCTCACCTTCATTTAGCAACTCTTCTTCTTTTGATATTTATTAACCACATCCATGTCATGAATACAAATACTTGTTCCAAGACATCCTCCTTTGTTTTCAAGTGTTTTTCTCCTCACTCCTTTCTTCACACTTGGGGCACTCATATTCATGTCAAAGTCCACTTGAACATCCTGGCTTTTGAGTTGATCAACTTCTCAGTTCACTATCACGCTACCTCAGTTACCTATAAAAATGGTCATTTCTTCCAATCTCACCATCACATTCTAACTGCTATACCTACCTACCAAAATGTAATTCTAATAGGACAGACTTGGAGCCAGGAAGATGGAGTTTCAAATTTAACCTCAATTGTTTACTAACCATAATGTTCTTAGGACATTTCTATGTTCCTCAGTTTCCTCATCTGTCAAATGAAAGGGAGGGCTGGATTCAATAGTTTCTGAAGTCTCTTCTAGCATGAAATCTATGATTCTGCCATCTTTGAAATCTCTTTCTGATTATGACACTTTGCCTCAATGTTCCTAAGCTTAGACTTTGTCCTTATCATTCGTAACTTTCTTAACATGGCCTACCATGACTCTATGCCATGGAGTCATCCTTGATTTTTCCTGCTCCCTCACTGGCCACATCTTGTCAAGTCAATGTTCCCAGAATCTATCAACTTTAATCACTTTTGCTTCACTTACATGGCAACTATTCTGGTTCAGGTCTTATCTTTCACCTGAACTACTCAAATCTCCTGATTGACTGATCTCCTTATATAATGGGGTTTTCCTCTCCAATTCACACTTCACATAGCTGCCAAATCAAGTTCCTAAGACACAGGTCTAATTATGTTGCTCCCCACTCCCTCATTCAAAAATCCTTAGTAGTTCCCTATTGCCTCTATTACAAAAAACAAACTTCTCATCTGGCATTTAAAGCCCAGTACATTCTGACTCCAGCCTGTTTTTCCTATTATTTCCTGTGCATACAGTATGTTACAACCAAACTGTACTCTTAAGTCGTTCCTCAAACTCAAGTATCCTCTCTGTATCTTTATACAATCATTGGAATGTATATTCTTCTCAACTCACCTTGACTTCTTAAAATTTCTAACAGTCTTCAAGAATCAGCTTAGGTTGGTGCAGCTAGGTGTAGAAGTGGATAGAGCACCCTTAAAGTCAGGAAGATCTTAGTCCAAATCTGACCTCAGACACTAAACAATTACTAGCTGAGTGACCCTGGGGAAATACTTTCCTGATCCTATTAGGGATTAGTTTTTTCTCCCTATTAAAATGGCTTTGTATTTATTTTTCTGTGTACATATTATATCTAAAAAATATAATGTAATCTGATCAGGAATTGTTTCATTTCTATGAATCCCCAAGGTCTGCCTCGAACAAAGTTTTGTATACAACAGGCACTTCACAAATATTATCTGAATGCAATTTCTTCCCCATCTTTCACAGGAAGTAAGAAGAACTGGATTCTAAAATCTGGTCAAATAGGTTGATCTAGAGCAGGTCACTTACCCTCTTGGCTTTAATTTTCCTTACCTATAAAATATGATCTATAAAATTAAATCAGATTACCTCTACAGGCCTTCTAACGCTGACAGCATCCGTTCTGTGATTTTTAACTCTCTATAAACCTTCACTCACAGAAATTCCCAGTGGAAAAAAGATAATTAGTGGTTATATTTCTTGCATTCTTCCCAACCCGGTTAACGATCACAAATCTGAGAAAAGTCAAAAAGTAGTTTCTAATCAGAAAAAAACAAATCAAGGCAGTAGAGTAAAAAGCATCCTAAATTTTGGAATTAAAACGCTTAGTTTGACACTTTACTGACACTCAGTTATGTCACTGTGGACACAACCAACCTCATTTTCCTCAACCTGTAACTTGGGGATAATAATGATGAGGGTAGGCGCCCCTCAATTCCTGGTCAGAGAGCCAAATGATAAGGTTCAGCTCCCCTTGATTCCTGGTCAGGGAGCCAAATGATGAGGTTTGGTGCAGGGCAGGGAATTGTGGGAGCCCCCTTCTGGCAGTGCAGGTCCTTCGTAAATGAATTTACAAATCCAAAAAAGTTAAACTGGCGAAAGAAGTTTATTATTAAAGATCTAGCAGAGAATGTTTCTAGCAGAGAAATCTAGACAGAGATGTGAATAAGGTCTTGTTAGGGAAATAGGTGAGAAAGATAAAGAGAACACTGAAAGAGAATGTCTTTCAGCAGGCAGAGAGTCCCTCATAGGTAGCAATGCAAGGGAGGTCCCTTGGCCTGGCATGATTCCTCCTCCACTGCCAAGGATTGAGCCCAGCTTCCCCCTTTTATATAATTGAAACCTTGGCTAGAAGCTGGGGGCAGCTCTTAGTAGGGCTGGGAGCAGTTTGAGCTGGAATCAGAATAGAAAATCTTGGAATTGAATGAGTGTCTTTGGGCTAATTTCCAACTCAATAGAGTTCGATAGAAATTTCTATCTCCAGCTTGGGCTAAGTAGGAATGGTCCTGGACTTAACTAGTCCCATCCAGATAACAGAATAAAACCACTTTATCTTGATTCCCTTGGGTGGGTCTGAGAGAGAAGGAGAATTCCCTCTCTCCCTTTGCTAATAATACTTATAGAATCTCCTTCATGGGGCAGTTTTGAAGAAAATACTCTATAATACTTTTTTATAGCCTAAAGGGCTATAAAATATGAGTTATTGAAACTGGTAAAATGGATTGCATGCTGAATCTGGAATCAAGAACATATGAATTCAAATCTAGCCCTCTGACACTTATTAGCTGTGTGAACTTGGGTAAGTCATTTAACCATGTTTTACTTCAGGTTCCTCATCTTTTAAAAGGTGAAAATAATACCCCTCAGGTTTCTATGACAATAAAAAAAATCGGTAAAACTTTTTAAACCTTAAAGCTATATATGATTATTATGATAATGATTATCTTCTGGATTGTGATTTTATTATATATAAATATAAATCCTGAAGGACTCCTCAACACCTATTATCACTCCTCAATACCTATTATCTCACCAGATTTCTATAACAACAATAAATTAATATAGTGTTTGTAGCTAAAGTGTTCCTTTACTGGGAATCCATAGACTTTTATTTTTGTTCAACGTCTTTTTTCTTTTTCTTTTTTTTTTTTTTAATTTAATAGCCTTTTATTTACAGGTTATATGTATGGGTAACTTTACAGCATTAACAATTGCCAAACCTCTTGTTCCAATTTTTCACCTCTTACTCCCCCGCCCCCTCCCCCAGATGGCAGGATGACCAGTAGATGTTAAATATATTAAAATATAAATTAGATACACAATAAGTATACATGACCAAACCGTTATTTTGCTGTACAAAAAGAATCAGTTTTGTTCAACTTCTAATACTTACTTGTGCAAGATATTAAAGCACTCCAGGACTTAAGATTTTTTTCCATGTGTCAAACAGAAGGAAAAAACCATACCCTATATATTGTTTTAGGCTGTCATCAGGATAAAATTAACAAACTGAGAAGCATTATCGTGTCAATAAAAATAAGTCAACATTTATCACAAAATTGGAGTGATACATTAGAGAATAAAAAATGAAAATCCAGGTCTCTTTACACATCATGACTTCACTATTAGCTGCTGGTGCTAGCTAGTCCAAGCACGGGAATCAGGGATGGAAACAAATCTCAACTGATTAATTAACATGAGAAATCATCAGAAAAACAATTTAAAACTTCCTCCTCTTTAGGGAAATAGGGGGTCTCTTTTCACATCCCAGATTATGGAATCAGATCCAGATTGGTTACCCGATCAATTTTAATTAAATTTCATTTGCTTAAATTCAAAAATGGAGTAAATAAACTAATTATATAAGTTACTCAGAATCTGAGTTACAAAGACAAAATACATTTCAATCACCCTCCCTCTCAGCACTAAAGCTAAACAGAATCACCATTTGTAAACTGCTCTCTAGTGCCCTCTCATCCTTCCTCTTCTCTGTCCTCCCTTTCCCTATCCCCTCCCTTCCCCCATTGCTGAGCCCAGCTACCTCTTACCTAATCACTTTTGTCTGTTTAGTGCAGTGGAGAGAATGTTAGATTTGGAGCTGGAAGAATAGGGTTCAAATAGGCTATCTAAATTCCCTGGGCTGTGGTTTCCTAATTTGGCAAACTGGGTTAAATTATATTATTTGTAAAATCCCCTCCAGCTTCAAATTCTATGAATTTATCTCCTTTTCTTAGTCTCCTCCTTCAATTTGCACCCCCCATCTCTATTTTACCAGAAGACACCAAAGGTTCTTCCCTTATTAGCCAGCCTTAGCTCAAATTCCTGTGGCCTTGAAAGTCTGAACATCCTGATGCAACTAGATCAGCAAATTCTAGTTTAACCTGGACACCACCCAAGTTGATTTTCTACTTTCCAAAACCAACTGCTTTCCATTCTTTTTTTTCCTTATGTGATATTTAGTTACACCCAAAATCAAATCCAGACAATGTGTTATGTGATGACAGGGCCTTAAGCTGGACAGCATGTGACCAAAGTGTTCTTTCAGATGCTATCACTCCCGCCGTTTGGTAGGATCAACAAAAATAATCTCTCTGGGCCTCAATTTCTATATCTATGAAATGAGAATTTTATCTATCTTGTTCAACTCATAGGATTTTTTGTAGGAATCAAATGACAACAATTATGAGGGAAAATGCTATGAAATTAAAATTCACTTGACAGATTCAAAGCATTAATAATAATGAGGAAAAGGAAAGAGAAGAGGGGAAGAGGAAGGACAATGGGGCAAAAAGGAATGGAGAATTCACCTTTTTTGTTTTTTTGGTTTTTTTTAAAAGCATACAAATTCACATACCGTTGTCTCAGCAGGGTATACAGTGTGTGGAGTGCAAAAAATACTAGTCTCAGAATCAGAAGACCTGAGCTCAAGGCCCAGATCAGGGACACCCTCAGTATATGACTCTGGGCTCACATATCTCTAAGTGCCTCAACTTCCTCCTCTTCAGGAGTGCATGAGGTTGTTACATCTCTTAAAGTAGTGCATTTCAAACTTTAAAATGCCTTATAAATCAACGGTAGTAGTACCGTGTCTCAGTATTGACACAGAATTGTCAAAACAATGTTTACCACTCCTTCTGGTTTCCTCATGGAGAGTAATTTCTATATCTTTTGAGAGGGGGAATGGGAAAAAAAAACATAGTAAATATTTATGGAAAAATAATTGACAAGAAGGAGGAAGTCATTGCTAATCTAATAAAACCTTTTCCTATTTAATAGCATTTTACCACTTACAAAGGTCTCAATTTTGTTCTTCAGGACAACCCTGTGAGGGCAGGAGGCAGGGCAGATATTATCCCCACTTTACTTGTAGCACAAAGGGGTAAAATAATTTCACCAGGTTCACAAAACGAATATATGGCACAGTCAAGGCTCAAATCAAAGTCTCCTGACTCCTTTCCATTACAATACATCTACCTTCCAGAACTGCGCCTATATCAAAGATCAGCAATCCTATGGTTCTTTATGAGTGGCCAAACCAGGTCATTTTGAAAAACAAAAATAATGCAATCAGACCTCTCCACAATTTCCCTTATAACTCCATGCCCTGATGCTTCTAAGAAACATATTGCAAAAGCAAGTAGCTGAGCAACAAGGGATAGCTACACCACCACCTGGAAAAGCAGAGGTTAAGAGAAAAGGGAGAAACCCAGAGAGCTGCCAGAGCCCTAACCCATCATCAGGGATCCATACGTAATACAGGCAGCCCAACCCCGCCACGGATGCCCGCATTTGGATCTTCCAGATCTTGGCATTGGGGTGGGGGATGTGGGGGTGAGGAGAGGAGACGGACAGTGAAGGGGGGGAGACTGGAAGAGAATTATTAAAGCTTTAACCTTGACGGCCTCTACTCACCAGCTCGGAGCACAAGATCACGGCTAGGTGCGTGGGAAGGGAGGGGGGCGGGGAAAAGGAAACGACGGTTCGGACCCCAGACCTTTCCAGCTGTGGCTCCTATCTTCCAGGAACAGAAAGCTCACAAGAGTCTCCACCCACCAGACGCTGCACTCCAGCCAGCCCGGAGCTCATATTTTCTTTTTTAACAAGGCCAGTCCCAGGATTGGCTGTGACCAGGTAATATCTTCCAATCACATTTTGAAGTTTCTTGAAGTCACCGGTTACTGGGTAGGGAACCGAGGACAGCTTTGGTAGGAAAAGAAAACGGAAATTGGCTCCCTTGGGTATAGGATTGGAAGGAGGTTGCTGTTCCCCTAAAGCCAGTTTTTGAAGCTGAAAGGTCTTCTCACTTTTCAATTTGTCTCTAGAAGAACGTGACCATTTTGACAGCCCTTCGGAGCTTGGAAAAAATCATTCCGAGGACAAGAAAAAAGAACTTTTTCTGATTCGCATTTCAATACCCCAGAGATAGTTTTCAGTTCCCTCCTTCTGCAGACAGTAAAAGAGAGGGACTAAGAGGCCAATCCCTGCACCCCGCTGGACAGACATCTAGACCCAGATGGACATGGGAAGGGTCACAGGTCCATATAACTCGTGTTAATGATAATTCGCCTTAATATAACACTTGCAGAATGTTTTCATTGAAACATCTGTTTGATACTAATAATATTAGCTTTAAAATGACCAGCAGGCTGAATACAGAGAGGTTTGGAGAGACTTACTTGAACAGATGCTGAGTGAAATGAGCAGAACCAGGAGATCATTATATACCTCAACAACAATACTATATGAGAGTCAATTTTGATGGAAGTGGATGTCTTCCACAAAGAGAAGATCTAATTCAGTTCCAATTGATCAATGATGGACAGAAGCAGCTACACCCAGAGACGGAACACTGAGAAATGAGTGTGGACTATTTGCATTTTTGTTTTTCTTCCCAGTGGAGGTGAAGTGGTTGTGGTCCCTTTAAGAAACTGATTTGTGATTCTTTCAAATTAATTTGTGATTCAGAGGATTCCCAACCCCTCCTGGCTGATACATTATCAATTCAGAAAGTTAGGACCTTTGATTCACAAATCCTGGTCAAAAGCACCCCTTCTGAATTCCAATAGGAGATCTGGGCTTGTCCCAGCCCCCACAGGATCTGAGCCAATTTGGGACTCCACCCACGGGCCCGTTAGCTAAATCTCTCATTAAAAAGAGCCAAGCAGGAGTCCCTCTGGGCAGAGGTTCCAAACATGCCAGCTATGCTATGGTTGGCATCCCAAGGACCCTCTGCCCACTGGAATACTGTTTCCAGTGCCCTCTTCTTTTTACTTAACACCTTTTACTAACTAGACTCTAATCTTACTTCCAATCCCCATAATAGACCTCTTTTATCAATCTAGGTTTTTGGTTCTGTAAATTCCTTTACAGGGGACTCTTGTGCCGCCAGAAGGGAGTCCCAGAACTCTTTACCCTTGCGCTGCCATTAGACCTCATTTAGACCTTATTTACCAGAAACCCTAATTTCAACCCAACCCAATTCTAACCAAATCTACATCTCATCAGAGGGAGGGAAGGGAAAAGTCGGAACAGAAGTGAGTACAAGGGATAATGTAAAAAAATTACATATTGTTCTGTCAATAAAAAGTTATAATAAAAAAATTAGCTTTATTTAGCTAACATTTATAAAATACCTACTATATGTTAGGCACTGTTCGGAAGACTTTAACAATAATAGCTACAGAGCTTACTATGTCCCAGGAGCTTTACAATTATCACCTCATTTGAGCATCAAAACAAAAAACTGAGGCATAGAGATATGAAATGACTTCCTCAGCATCACACATCCAGTAAGCATCAAAGTGGAAATTTGAAGCCAGGTCTCTTGGAGAAAGAACCTCAAAAGGTTTTGTAGGTCACATAAAGGTTCAAGAACCCCGACATTATGGTGGGAAGGCAGCCTCTATAATATAGGCTGATTAAGTGTAGCGTATAACTTGATTTTATCAGCAAGCCTAAGAAATGCTTATATTAGCCTAGAGTAATGTCTATAAAGAAGATACTCTAGCTGTGATCCCCAGGAAATTAAGTTCAAAGATAAAACTAACCTTGAAGGCATTATTTAGTTGAGTATGACCCTGACATATAAGAAGAAGAGCTTGGTACTTAAAGCAAAAATCTTCTGCAAATGAAAAGCTTGTTTTAACCAATGCTCCAGAAAGAACAGGAAGAGAACATGTTGTCCACTCTAGAATAAAAAAAGATTTGGAAGATTTGGGGGTTTTATGTCTCTTCCCTCTACTAAAAGGGCAAAAAAAGTTATGAATAGAAAGAGTGAACCCATTCTTCTCATTAGCACTCCAGTTAAGTAGTCCAGCTGAATCCAAAAGCTGGAAAGAGAAAGAAGCTTTACAATTTCATACATCAAAGATCATTGCCTAGCAACGGCCAGCAAAAAACCCAAGTCCGGTGGAGAAACATTCAGCAAATAAAAGCATCTGGACAAAAAAATATACATTTAACAGAAATCATATGCTCAGGGGAGAATGAGCAGCCCCAAAAGGAATGGAACATCAGAAGACTGACAAGTGCTACAATGTTGGAGATGTGAATTATCCCCCCCACCATTTGTCCTACCTATGTGTGCTCTCTATGTGTCCTTTCATCTGTGACAAGTCACTCTTGTTCCTTAATGCATACCTTTTACATGGGCCCAGACCAAATTGATTTTCTATGTTTGTGTGTTTTCATAAAATGTCTTTCATCATAGCTAGAGAACTTCTCATGATTTAAGAAAATTGAGAATGCTCTTTTGATGATATAGATTTTTTTGGCAGATGTTAAAGGAAAAACGAAAAAAGAACCTATTTTCATTTAGTTACCTGAACAAAAAACTCTATTCTAAACACTTTATGAAATCTTTGGAAAGTATTTGAAAATTGATTTCTAGGCCTCTCACTGAAGATAAAGAAATAATGTATTAAGTCAAAACCCTTTTAATCAAAGAGGAGTATCTAAAAACAGATTGTCATTACTGACTCTAAAGGATTCAAAGTCCATCAACTGGGAAATAACTAAACAAATAATAGTAGATAAATATGGGGTCATAAGGAACAATATCTATAAAAAATTCACAAAAGCTTTGGAAGAGATACAAACAAATGCAGAGTAAACAAACCAGGAAAGCTACATGACCACACCAATGTAAAAAGAAAAACAAGAAAAACCTAAATACTAATCAATTATAGTGAACAAACTTGGTCCAGAGAAGAGATGAGAAAATGTATTTCCCTCCCTTTCTTATAGAAGGAGAATGATAGCGATGAAAAATTACATATACAATAAGATTTAATCATAGGACCACAGTCCTAGAATTGTGAAAAGATTAAAACTAATATTGCCTCTGGGTGCTATTGTATAGATTTCTACTGTATATATTGGTTCTACAATGTAATTGAGTTTACACTATATTGATTTTTATAAATGAATTTGCATCTACCTAAAGCCACTTTTCCATATCCTTGAGATGAACTCAGGAATTTAACTTTCTGAATTAGCTTAAAGTTAGTTTAAAAGAAGATTCAATAATTTTCTCACAGCAGTACTCCCTGGGATATTTCCTAAATATGTTTGTTTGTTAAGCCCCACAAATCAGCTTGTTAGCATGTCTTCTCTCCTTATCTAGCTGTGTATTTGGGGGTAGTTTTTAATCTCTTCTAAGATGACAGTAAGGCAAGAAACTGTGATCTCCTAGAGCAAAGAATACAAGATGAAATTGGTTTCCATAAAAGAATTAACATTCTTTGTAGAAAGGGACTTGGTTAGTCTCACTTGAATGCCAGCCTTATCTTTCTTAGTATACTGAATCATAATGTTTCTGCCCTGACCCTACAATCACCTTTTCTCCATAGCTATTCAAGACCTCGTCTTTGTTGTGTGTCAATAATGAGGGTTCTTTCCTTCTCTTGAGGTTGCCGGCTTTGCTGACATTGCCAATCTGACACTATATGTTTCTGTATCAATAATCTGATCTTGCTGGGAGTCTGTATTCAATTTTCTCAAAACAACCAGAAATCCTTAGATGTCATCTAAAAAAACTTCCTACATTATGGGTCATGACCCCATATGTGAGTCATGAAAAATTTGATAATAATGAAAGATTTCTGAACACACAACAACCAAAAATTAATTAAAAATCAAATGTATAATGAATCTGAGGTATTTCTGGGAGCTCTTGCCCATGTTGCATCATGAAACTTCAATGCAGCCTTGGTTCTGAACACAGCATGTATACTTTGTACTTTGAACTGCACATGCCATCATGCCAGTTAATACTAACAAACACTCTCAGAAAGACCTCGGCACAGATTTGAGACTATTATATTTTGTGAATTGCAGTGTTTTTACTTTATATAGAAGTGTTTTACAGAACATAATAGTTTAATTACAGAAAAAAAAGACTTTTAATTATTTTCCTATCATCATTCCTCAGCATGTATCAGATCAATATATATTTGGATTGTATTGTGTTAGAATATTTTCTAACAATTTAAAATTCTAGCAATTTAAAAATTGCTGTTATCTCCTCCTTTTACAGAAACATGTGTTTAATTGTAGCAAGTAAAGACCATCAGGGCTGTATGTGTGAATATCAATTTTAAAATTAAGCACATATAG
The DNA here is from genome assembly GCF_902635505.1 of Sarcophilus harrisii. Lineage (NCBI taxonomy): Eukaryota > Metazoa > Chordata > Mammalia > Dasyuromorphia > Dasyuridae > Sarcophilus > Sarcophilus harrisii. The sequence goes on along the minus strand of NC_045429.1, from coordinate 286,199,728 downwards.
CAGGAAACTGGAAACTGAGTGGATGCCCATCAGTTATAGAATATTATTGTTCTATAAGAAAAGAGAAGCAAGATGATTTCAGAGAGGCCTGAAGAGACTTACATGAACTGATGTTAAATGAAATGATCAGAACCAGGAGATCACTGTACATGGCAACAAGATTAATGATGATCAATTCTGATGGATGTGGTTGTCTTCAACAATTCAGACCAGTTGTAATGATCTTATGATGAAGAGAGCTATGTACTCTCAGAAAGAGGACTATGGGAATTGAGTGTGGTTCACAATATAGCATTTTCAGTCCTTTTGTTGTTATTTGCTTACATTTTATTTTCTTTCTCATTTTTTTGATTTGATTTTTCTTGTGCTGCATAATTGTATAAATATATATATATATATATACATATATTGAATTTAACATATATTTCTACCATGTTTAACATATTGGACTACTTGCCATTTAGGGGAGGGAATAGGGAAAGTGGGAAAATTGGAACAAAAGGTTTTGCAAGGATTAATGTTAAAGAATTATCCACACATATATTTTAAAAATAAAAAGCTTTAATAAAAAGAATGTAAAAAGAAAAATAAAAAATAAATGAAGTACATGCAAATGTAATTTCATAAACTAAAAGTAGTTATTTATTTGAGAAATGATTAGCAATAATTATATTTTATTTTTTAGTTATGGATAAGTGACTAATTGTAGTAACTATTTTTAATACACATTGTTTTATGAATCATGTTGGGAAAAATCAGATCAAAAGGGAAAATCCATGGGAGAGAGAAAAAAAAAACTGAAAAAAGAAGTGAACATAGCATGTGTTGATTTACATTCAGTCTCCTTAGATCTTTTTCTGGATTTAGATGGCATTTTCAATCCAAAGTCTTTTGGGATTTCTTCAGATCACTGCAGTGCTGAGAATAACCAAGACTTTCATATAGTTGGTCATCACACATTCTTGCTGTTATTGTGTACAATCTATTCCTTCTGTTTGTTTTGCTCAGCATCAGTTCGTGTAAATCGTTCCAGTCCTTTCTATAATCAGCTTGTTTGTCATTTTTTATAGAACAATAATATTAAATTACCTTCATGTATCACAGCTTGTTCAATCATTCCCTTTGCAATAAGTGGCTAAATTTAGAAAGAAGAGGTAAAAATAATGATGAAAATGTGCAGTTTTCACTACCAGATTGCAGTACACCTAAATTGACAAGAAAAAGAAAATATATTGTTTTTTGCAATAGGGGTTTAGGTCTAATAATGATGATGGTGTGGAAAAATCTCTTTGCTTAATTTGTAATGAAGTTTTGATTGCGGAGCGCATGAAACTAGGCAAATTAAAATGATATCTTAATATCAAATATGCAGTATACATCAATAAACCAAAGGAATAACTTTTAAATTCTTCAAATGAAGAAAAACAGTATTTTGAGAAATGTGTTACTGTCAACAAAAATTATTTACCTGTATCTTATAAAACTTATTTAATTGCAAAAACTAAAAAGCCCTACACAAGAGAAAATCTCGTGACTGCTATTAAAATATCTGAAATAGTTCATGAGAAAAAGTATAGGGATAAAATTTATAAAATTCCTTTAACAAATAATACTATTTCCCAAAGAATTTCTTAAATTAGTAATGACCAATTCCAGCAGTTTATTAACAGGCTTAAAAGAGTTTACAATTTAGAACTGATGTTTCTAACATGGCATAGTTGTTACTTTATGTAGGATATGTTTATGAAGGAAGCATACATGAGGAATTATTATTTTGTCATCCTTTGGAAGGGCACACAAGAGGGGAAGATATACATCTTAAAGTCAATTTTTCACAAATGAAGATTTACAGTGGGAAAAATGCATTGGAATCTGTACAGATGGTACTAGAGGAACAATGAGCAACAATGTTGGATTTGTTGCAAAAATTAAAACTGATAGAAAAGAACAAATCACTTTTACTCACTGCATGATCCATCAGGAGGCACTGCAGCAAAAAAATATTTATGGAGATAGACGTACTTCTCAAAACTATCAAAATCATGCCCTTAACAGTTGTTTGTTTTCAAACCTTTGCAGAGACATAGACTCTGATTACAAAAGCTTATTACTTTATGTAAAGGTAAGATGGCTCTCAAGAGGTCAAAGTTTAAATAGATTATTGAAATTAAAAGATGAGGTTGTTTTATTTTTAACTGAGCAGAAATGAACTTTGTTAATTTTTTTTTCATAATAACTCAAGGTTTTCAAAACTGTGTTATTTGTTGGATTTTTTAAAAAAAAACTCAAGGATTAAAATGTCACTTCAAGGAAAAAATTAACATTTATGTTAAAAGTTAAAATTAAAAGTTTTACTAAAAAAAATTAACATGTGGAAGAATAGAATGAAAAATGGTTCCTTAGAAATGTTTATCGCCAACCTTTATTCTAAAATATTACGTTGAGTTCATAAATCATATCAAACTGAAATTTAAAATGCCACTAAAAGTTCAAGGAGAATTTGCCAAGTTATGAAGTGACACAACTTTAAAATTTGAGTTTCCTAAAAAATCACTAATTGAATTTTGACTTGGGATTAGGACAGAATATCCAACAATTTCTGAAATGTTCCTATATGTTTATATTTTAATTTTTATTATATTTAAAAATATGTTTATATTTTTGCCATTTTGTGCTACATATTTATGCAAAGGGGCATTCTCAGCATTGACAATTATAAAAATTGATTAACTCTAAAAAACACTGAAGATGTTTTATATCTTGAAGTATCAAATATTCTACCAAGAGTCTTTATGTAAAAATAAACAAGCACATCAATTTCATTAATATACAAATTCTTTTCATTTTTAATAAATGGTAAAATTATATGTATAGCAAAGAATTGTTTTAAATTTATGATTTGTTATCACTAAATGTTTGATTTGTATATCTGTTTTATATACTTATATATGGGGGGAAATTTTTCAATTACTCAGGCAAAGAGGGATCATAGGTGGAAAAAATTTAAGAAGCCCTGACCCAGTCATTTTACAGATAAGGAAACTGAGACCCAGAAGGTTAAGTGACTTACCTAATTAGCTAGATGGCACAATAGGTAAAACACTGGACCTAAAATCAGAAAGAGCTGAATTAAAATCAGCCTTAGACATTTAATAGCTATGTGGCCCGGGTTTTGTCATTTAATTTTTGTCTCAGTTTCCTTACCTACTTCCTAAATTTGTTAGAAGGATCAAATGAGATATTTGTAAAGTACTTCACAAATTGTAGAGTACTATATAAATGTTAAATATTAATATTTCTCAGGGTAAAAGAGTCAGTAAATAATAGAAATAGAATATGAACACAGGGCCTCTGAATCCAGAATCAGTGCTCTTTCTATGGTATCACCTGTGATATGTTTATTAGTTTTGGTGAACAGCTTTTCCCCCTCTTTATTTTTCCTTCTTTGTTACAAGAAAATATTTGCTAGGTAAGGAAATGAAAAAAGATATAAGCAAACATAAGAGTGATAGATAAACAAGTGATCAATAAAAATTAAAATTTTGAAAAAGAAAACAAAAAGACATTAATAGGATCATGACCACCTAAAGATACTGATATAGCCCTCTTGTGATATTTAAAAATTTTGAGACCTAGTTTCTGAATAATTTAAGCATTTTATTAATAAGGCTAGCACATTATTAATAATAATGGTCATTTGGCCATCTTTTTTAGGCCAAAGATTCCCTACTGGCAGTGGGTTCAAAGTTTATGTCTTTCAAAGAATAGGTGTTCCTGAAGGTGCCAATCAACTCTGACTGATTAATATAGCAGGAGGTGGACTATATTAAAATGAGGGTCGTAGGGTATGTGACTTAAGTCACTTAAATCCTAGTCAAAGAAATGTCAATTTCTGGATAACCAGCCTCCACAAAAGGGAAAATCACAATTTCTCAGTCTTGTCAGAGTATAACAAAGAGCAAAAACATGGTACAAGAATATACCAATTAGCCATAAAACATTGACTATCTGATTAAATCTTCACCTGGGTAAATCATTAAGAGAAATTTCCTATACTGGTTGGTTTCTGAAAGTGGAAGTAGAAAAGGGGAAAAACCTTGGCCTTAATATAATAGTTACTAAGTAGAAGACAGAAAAACTCATTTCTCACACTGTACTTGTCATGGCATGGACTTCACTAATGCAAGCTAAAAAAAATTCTCAGAAGACCCAGATACCTTCTAGGGAATAAATAAGCCAGCACAGAATATAGGCAATTAAACTGAAGTTTATTTCTCCACTCAAGAATTTGACACACATTATTACTAGATGATAGATACCCACAATTGGGTAAGTTTTGGTAAGACACTAGGGAAGAAAAATTATTCATTAAAATGCTTATGCTGAAATTTATGTAATGACCCCCATTGCCTCCAGTTTGCAGACAATTTTTTTCTTTCCTTTTCTAAGCTGTTGACTCTCTTATGCATTTTTCCTTCTACTTCTCTTATTTGCCTTTTAAAGTCTTTTATGTGCACTTCCAAGAAGCTTCTTTGGGTTTGAGACTAATTCATATCACTATTTGAGATTTCTTCTGTGGACATTCTGTCCTCATCTGAGTTTGTGTTTTGGTCTGCCTTGTCAATATAGTAATATTCTATGGTCAAGGTTCTTTTCTGTTTATTGCTCATTTTCTTTCCTTTTCTTTTGGTATTTCTTTTTTCTTTTTTTTTACTTTTAAAGTAGAGCTCTGATTCTAGGGTAAAGGGGGTGCTGTCCCAAGCTTCCTATGCAGCTCTGACCCTTGGTTTATGAGCACAGGAGCCCCTTATGTTTGCAGGAGGTAACTTTGCCTGTTCTTTTCAGGAGACTCCTGTTTTCCCAGAGATTTCTCATTGAACTAGAATTGGAAGCTGCCCCATTGATTTGCTTCTCTACTGAGGCAGGACTGAGAATCTTAGATACTGATTTGCTGCGATTAAGATCTTATCACTAGCTTTCTTACAAATTGACTGAGCTGAGCTCAACATCCTTTTCATCTCAGTAAGATTGACTCTTTCTTGAAATTTTTTCAGCTATCTTGAGCTGGAGCATGGTTTCATTCCATCACAGGTTCAGAGGCTTGATTCCATGTGGTTTTCAAGGGAAACTCCAATAAGTAGATTTTACAGGGAAAATTTAACTTCAAGGACATGACTGGGATTTCTGACAGGGCATGACAAGGTGATAAGAGGGTAGATCTCAGGGATTTGACATAATTTAGATTTCAGACTGGAAGACTTCTCCAGAGGATGGCACCATAGAGCTAATCTGTCAGGCAATATTTTTTCCCTCAGAAATGAATATAAACTGTTTGCATTTTTGTTTTTCTTCCCAGGTTATTTTTACCTTCTGAATCCAATTCTTCCTGTACAACAAGAGAACTGTTCGGTTCTGCACACATATATTGTATCTAGAATATACTGTGACATAGTTAACATATATAGGACTGCTTGTCATCTGGGGGAGGGGGTGAAAGGAGGGAGGGAGGGGAAAAGTCGGAACAGAAGTGAGTACAAGGGATAATGTTGTAAAAAAATTATCCAGGCATAGGTTCTATCAATAAAAAGTTATAATAAAAAAAAAGAAAGAGTCCCCCCCTTAAAAATATATATTTTCCCTCAGTTTCCTCTTCTGTAATATGAACTAAAGCAGAAATAACAAACCATTCCAATTATCTTTGCCAAGAAAACTCCAAATAGGATCATGAAGAGTTGGACACAACTGAAAAATGACAACATGACAACCTGAATGTTAGGAAAATCACTTTAATGACTGAATGGAGAATGAATTGGAGAATCTTGAAGCAGGCGGACTCACCAGCAGGCTATTGCAATAATGAAGGCATGAGGTGTACCACTAGAGCGATACAATGTCAGAAGAAAAAAAAGGTTGTTAGCTATTGCAAAGGTGAAATTGGTAGACCTTGGCAACAGTTTGGATATATAAAGGGTAAGAGATAGTGCAGAGTCCTGAATGATTCCTACATAATGAGTTAAAGGACTTAGGAGAATGGACTGCCCTTTGGAAAGGTAACAGTAGGGACAAGTTTAAGAGGAAAGGTAATTTAGATATCTACTAGACATACAATTCAAGATGTCTAAAAGGCAGTTTGATATTCAAAATTGGAGGTCAACAGAGAGACTGAGGTAGGAAAGGTAGATTTGAAAATCAGCATAGATGATAACTAGGACGCCAGAAGAGAGTGGTTATCCCAAAAACCTAGAAGTATTGTGAAGAAGAAAGTGATCCTTGAGAGTATAGGAATAAATGGACTTTTCCTTAAAATAATCAGCAGCATCTATTTAAAACCATCAGTAAGCATCATATGTAATGGAGACAAACTGCAACCATTCCCAATAAGATCTGGAGTGAAACAAGGTTGCCCACTATCACCATACTATTTAATATTGTATTAGAAATGCTAGCTATAGCAATAAGAGCTGAGAAAGAGATTAAAGGAATAAGAATAGGCAATGAGGAAGCCAAATTATCACTCTTTGCCGATGACATGATGGTATACTTAGAGAACCCCAGAGATTCTGCTAAAAAGTTATTAGAAATAATCCACAACTTTAGCAAAGTTGCTGGTTATAAAATAAACCCACATAAGTCATCAGCATTCTTATATATCACTAACAAAATCCAACAGTCAGAGTTACAAAGAGAAATTCCATTTAAAGTAACTACTGATAATATAAAATATTTAGGAATCTATCTGCCAAGGGAAAATCAGAAACTTTATGAGCAAAATTACAGACCACTTTTCACACAAATTAAGTCTGATCTAACCAATTGAAAATATTAAATGCTCTTGGATAGGGCGAGCAAATATAATAAAGATGACAATATTACCTAAACTAATCTATTTATTTACGCTATACCAATCAGACTCCCAAAAACTATTTTAATGACCTAGAAAAATAACAACAAAGTTCATATGGAAAACAAAAGGTCAAGAATTTCAAGGAATTAATGAAAAAAATCAAATGATGGTGGCTTAGCTGTACCAGATCTAAAACTATACTATAGAGCAGCAGTTACCAAAACTATTTGGTATTGGCTAAGGAATAGATTAGTTGATCAGTGGAATAGATTAGGTTCAAGGATAAAACAGTCAACAAATATAGCAACCTAGTCTTTGATAAACCCAAAGATCCCAGCTTTTGGGATAAGAACTTACTGTTTGATAAAAATTGCTGGGAAAATTGGAAACTAATATGGCAGAAACTAGGCATTGATCCATACTTAACGCCTACACCAAGATAAGGTCAAAATGGGTTCATGACCTAGGCATAAAGAATGAAATTATTAATAAATTAGAGGAACATAGGATAGTTTACCTCTCAGACCTGTGGAAGGAAGGTTTTATGACCAAAGCAGAACTAGAGATCATTACTGATCACAAAATAGAAAATTTCGATTATACCTAAACTGAAAAGTTTTTGTACAAACAAAACTAATGCAGACAAGATTAGAAGGGAAGCAATAAACTGGGAAAATATTTTTACAGTCAAAGGTTCTGATAAAGGCCTCATTTCCAAAATATATAGAGAATTAACTCTAATTTATAAAAAATCAAGCCATTCTCCAATTGAAAAATGGTCAAAGGATATGAACAGACAATTCTCAGATGAAGAAATTGAAACTATTTCTAGTCATATGAAAAGATGCTCCAAGTCATTATTAATCAGAGAAATGCAAATTAAGACAACTCTAAGATACCACTACACACCTGTCAGATTGGCTAAGATGACAGGAAAAATAATGATGATTGTTGGAGGGGATGTGGGAAAACTGGGACATTGATTCATTGTTGGTGGAGTTGTGAACGAATCCAACCATTTTGGAGAGTAGTTTGAAACTATGCTCAAAAAGTTATCAAACTGTGCATACCCTTTGATCCAGCAGTGTTACTACTGGGATTATATCCCAAAGAGATTATAAAGAAGGAAAGGGACCTGTATGTGCACGAATGTTTGTGGCAGCCCTTTTGTAGTGGCTAGAAACTGGAAACTGAATGGATGTCCATCAGTTGGAGAATGGCTGAATAAATTGTGGTATATGAAAATTATGGAATATTACTGTTCTGTAAGAAATGACCAACAGGATGATTTCAGAAAGGCCTGAGAGACTTACACGAACTGATGCTGAGTGAAATGAGCAGGACCAGGAGATCATTATATACTTCAACAACAATACTAGATGATGACCAGTTCTGATGGATCAGGCCATCCTCAGCAACAAGATCAACCAAATCATTTCTAATGGAGCAGTAATGAACTGAACCAGCTATACCCAGAAAAAGAACTCTGGGGGATGACTAAAAACCATTACATTGAATTCCCAATCCCTATATTTATGCACACCTGCATTTTTGATTTCCTTCACAAGCTAATTGTACAATAATTCAGAGTCTGATTCTTTTTGTACAGCAAAATAATGTTTTGGTCATGTATACTTATTATGTATCTAAGTTATATTTTAATATATTTAACATCTACTGGTCATCCTGCCATTTAGGGAGGCTGGGGGGTAAGAGGTGAAAAATTGGAACAAGAGGTTTGGCAATTGTTAATGCTGTAAAGTTACCCATGTATATATCCTGTAAATAAAAGGCTATTAAATTTAAAAAAAAAAAAAAAAAAAAGAAAATTATGGAATATTACTGTTCTGTAAGAAATGACCAACAGGATGATTTCAGAAAGGCCTGGAGAAACTTACACGAACTGATGCTAAGTGAAATGAGCAGGACCAGGAGATCATTATATACTTCAACAACAATACTAGATGATGACTAGTCCTGATGGATCAGGCCATCCTCAGCAACAAGATCAACCAAATCATTTCTAATGGAGCAGTAATGAACTGAACTAACTATACCCAGAAAAAGAACTCTGGGAGATGACTAAAAACCATTACATTGAATTCCCAGTCCCTATATTTATGCACACCTGCATCTTTGATTTCCTTCACAAGCTAATTGTACAATAATTCAGAGTCTGATTCTTTTTGTACAGCAAAATAATGTTTTGGTCATGTATACTTATTGTGTATCTAAGTTATATTTTAATATATTTAACATCTACTGGTCATCCTGCCATTTAGGGAGGGTGGGGGGTAAGAGGTGAAAAATTGGAACAAGAGGTTTGGCAATTGTTAATGCTGTAAAGTTACCCATGTATATATCCTGTAAATTAAAGGCTATTAAAAAAAAAAAAAAAAAAAAAAAAAAACAAAGTGATCCACAGAGTAAAAGAAAGGCTTCAGAGGAGTCGAATAGAATAAGAATTGAGAAATGGTCATTGAATTTGGCAGCTAAAGTCTTGCTCATTAGTAACTTTGGAGAGAGTAGTTTAGGGGACATGATAATATTAGAAGACAAGTTCTAAGAGGTTAAAGAATAAGTGAGAGGGAAGTAAAGGCCTCTATTATAGAGACCTTTTCAAGGAGTTTAGCTACAAAGAAAAGAGATTTTTATAAGAGTATATTCTGTAGGGATGGAAGGATCAGGTGAGGTTTTTTTCCCCAGATAGGAAAGATATGAGTAAGTAGGTTAAGAACTGAGTGATAAGGTGATCGAATCAGTTTGAATGTTAAAGTATAATTGAATCCTGTATAGAAGTATTGAGTTTTCAAGAAATCAGCAACTCTGCTGGATCTGAACTCCATGGAATTCTATGTTCTTCCCAGAAATAAGCCAGTCATCTGAAATCTCATCATCATACCCCACCTTCTGCTTGACCTCACTCTCATTCCTCCAATCCCTGCTTTGCATCTTTCTTTTGGTTACTGTCTTGTCTCATTAGCTTCTTGAGATCAGAGACTTTCTTTTTCTTATTTGTATAACATAGTACCTGATACATACTTGACCCTTAATGTTTATTGACCTGAATTCAGTTGAACTGTGGCTTTCCAGCATATCTCTGAGAAGGAATCACTGAGGAAAGAAAGAAAAGGTTTAGGCCAGGTTTCCTTCCCCTTCCCTTTTGACTCAAGAAGGAGCCTGCCAGCTTCAAAGTGTCTGGAGGATGTTGGACCTTTTCACCTTCCTCTTAGTGCACTGGAAGGCATCCTTGAATTAGCTGGCAGCAGTCTCTCCATCACTAGGAACAAAAAGTAGATTGGACCCAACAAAGAGAATATGCCATGCTCAAGGAGAACTTCTTGAGTACCCCAAGAATAGAAGCAACCTGGAAATGTGAGTTAATTCTTGGCCACATGTCCATAAGGGATACTACTCCCTGTGTGCCTCCCATGGCACACAGCTTATTACAAGGGTAATACAGACATCACTGGTCAGGATGGTAAAAATTGAACTTGGAGGGAGAGATCCAGTTATGTTAGAATCCTAGTGATAACTCAATGGAGTTGATAGAAATAATGCTTGAGTTTACACCTTTGCGAATTCACACATTAGCTCACACATTGGAGTTCACAAGTTTGGGAGATTCACAAGTCAAAAACCCACAATCCCTCTCTCTCAGAGAAAGAGTCAGCCTTTGGGTTCACACCTTTAAGAGATCATATATAAGAAGCTCTTAGAGCTTCAGTCAGGCAGTCAAGTCAGTTCGGGAGATTGACAAGCTAGAAGACTGCAGTCGGGCAGAACAAAGGATTCGGAAGAGGAGATTGAGAAGCCAGGAGTCGGGGTTGAGCTAGAGGCAGAAGCTGGAAGAACTAAAAGACAAGCTGCAAGAATACTTGGAACCAAGGAAGGAGATAGGCCTCTAAGAAAGCTAACCAGGCTATTTTGGAAGAGACAATAAAAGACTGTATTTTAACTCCTGGCTGCATTTGAGGCGATTATTGATCTGAACTGAAACTAAGGCTGCCTCCAGGAAATCTCCTGAAGAAACCTGCTTCCCAGAGAGAACGATCATATTTTAGGAAAAAAGAACACCACACAGTTAGACTTTGAGTATTAAAGGATGAGGATGCCCCCCAGTAGAGAAAAGGACAAACAAGACCCAGAGGGATTGAAGCTGAGAACAAGATAGTTGAGAAAATGGTGTGAGAGGTCTTCAAAGGTTAATAAATAAAAAGGAGAAACTGAATGGGATAAACTGAGTGAAGATCTCTCATAAAAATGTAGCCTGATGTCCTAATTGTGACTTGAGACTGCAATAACAAGTTAAGCTATCGCTAAAAGCTGCAGGTGTTTGATTATTAGATAAACAAATATTTCCTTACAGTCTTCCCTCACTACCTCCTTTTAATTAATATGTAAAGTGTGTTCTGGAGTAAATATGGGTAAATTAGAACTTGCCAGCCAAGGTCAAGGGCAAGTGGCTTCTGGTCTATATAATCTTGTTTTGCAGTTTGTGCTTTCCACTCCTCTACTGACATCTTGTCTGCTTGAAGTTGCTCTTTCAAGATTGTAATTTTTGCTTTTTTAATTATTTTTTTTTTTTGTCTGAGGGCCTCTGATTTTAATTTGAGTAAGAATCCCACACATAACCCTAATGGAGAACCTCCTGTCAAAAGAAAGGTCAGGAGAGATAAAAGATGGAAGTCTATAAGCTTCTTGAGGGCAAAGTTTGAAAATTTTTTCACACACCACACTGCACCCTCCCCAACCGTTTTTCTCACCTTCCCAATACAGTCTTATGGTCCACAGGAGAGTGGTAAGTGGAAAAGCTCTAGAGTCCCAGGGACACTGGCTTGGGATTGGTACCTGTAGCCTGAGAGGAAGGAGGGCGGGGAGAAGGAGAAGGGTGGAGACTTGAGGGATTGCAGATTCTGTGCTCTTTTGCTCCTCCCCTGTTGCTGCTGGTCTGTGCATGCATCCTTCCAGTCTGGAGCTTCTTCTAGCATCCTCACAAGGCCTTCTTTACTACTTAAATCCAAGGGTTGATCACATAGGTCTAGTTTCTAAGACCATGTACTTTGAGCAAACAGAAAGAGGAGAGAAAAATATAAGGGGAAATTTAAAAAGAGAGAAGGCAAAAATAACTCTAGATTGTCAAGAGACCTGGTTTTCCAGTCCAGGCTTTGTCACATCTGTGATCATGGACAAATCGTTTCACTGGACTTCATTTGTAAAATGAGGTTTTTGGACTAGACTCAATTAAACAGATATTAAGTTCTTGGGCATTATGCTTTCCACTAGGAAAACAAAGTAAGTGACACAATCTCCAACTTAAAGGAACTGTCAACTTGAGAGGGATGAAGGTATAATAACAGAAACACTGAAATGAAGGCAATGGAGTGATCAAGTCAAAATTTTACAAAAATTTTAACTGGGAGAGAACATTCTGACAAACTGGATAATACAGAATGAGAAAGATTACAAGATTCTGGAAAGAGATGATCTTAATCACTGGTTGGTAGTCAGGGAATTAGAGATAGTTTACATAGTCTGGGAAAATAATGTCCAGTCCAAAATCATAAAGGCATGCCAGCATTGCTGTTGACAAGTGGAAGGGAGGGGAGATGAGAGTAAGTGCCCTGGATTAGGAGTGATATAAAAAACCAACCTCAATTCGTAATTCATTTCCAATCAACAAGTGTGTATTAAGTATTCCGTACTAGGCTCTGTGGTAGCTGCTGGAGATAGAAATGTAAAAACTGTAAATATTCCTACTCTCAAGCTTATGTTCTATTTTTTAGGTTTGCTAACATTACCTAGATACTAATACATCATTTGGGTTGCTTTTTTTTTTTTTTTTTTTTTTATCACTAGCAAAATTGCTAGCCTAATTTCTTGTCCAGTAGGACATCTATGATGTTTTTTGAACCATATCTCGTGCAATTCTTTGTCAGTAGTTTGTTGTGATCTATGCATGCCCACCACATATCTCTTCATTGTCCTTTGAATGGTGTGTCGTTTTGATCTTTGAGAGCTTATACTATTCCCTGATTCAAACTCTTTGCAGCACTGGAAGAATCCTGATGCAAAAAGTTAGGATTCTGTTTCAGAAATGTAAGCCCAGTTCATTATCCATCTATGGTATCTGACCAAGATCTGTGTACTAATGGACCAATTCTAAGGGCTGTTGCACACCAGGGTTGGCAATAATCTGTGAGCTAAATTCAGCTCACTGCCTGGTTTTTATATAACCTAGCCAGCTAAAAATGCTTTTTTTTCTACTTTCAAATAAAGTTTTAATGCATTTTAAAATAGACAAACCTTTTTAGCTTACACAAAAACAGGCATGGTCTGAATTTGACTCACATGGTTTGACAACTTTAACATATTGTATATAAAACAAGTATTCTCCATTCAGTCTTCTCAGTGCATATATAGTTAGATATAAATCTGTTAAATGATTATAGATCTCTTAACTGAGAATTTGATGCAATCATCACTGTCATCTGTAAACAGAAGTATTTAGAGGACTTCAATATTTACAGTCAGTCTATTAGTCCTCTGCACTCAACATCTTTTATGACTTTGGCAAGTTATGTCTCCCCATTTTATTTTTTGCTTAATATTAACTCTCTTTTTTTTATTATTAATTTATTTATTTGTGCTGAGGCAATTGTGATTTGCCCAAGTGTCACACAGTGGATTATATTAACTTAGCCTATATTAACTATCAAAGAATTACTGAACATGTTATAACTTCTGCACCTTTTAAAGAGTCATATGATTATATACATGTACACACACACATGCATATATATGGAATACTTTTTACAATCAATAGTAAGCACAATAGGATCATGTACACTCTGGAGCTTTCATTTAGTGTTACAACTATAAAGGAGTACATGCTATATAGAATGCCATTGGTAAGAACCTATCTAATCCTGTCTAGTACTTTCAAGGATATCCTTGATATGTTTGCTGATTATTCTCATTTCACAGATATGAGAAAGTTGGTATTTTATGTTTACGCATAATGTTTTCTTAATTACTATGTTCATTTTTTTCAAGTGTTTAGTGTCTTCATCCTTTCAGATATTTCAAGAATCAACTTCTCAAACGTCTAACCCTCCCCCATTGTGTCACCTTCCTTTCTGTAAATTTAGTCTAGTCTAACTTCTCTTCCTATCTATGTTGTCTTTAATGTCATTTCTTAGTAGCATGTTGGGGACTATGATGTTTGAATCCAGAATAAATAGTTCATAAAAATCTTGACAGATCTTTTCCTTTTTTTTGGTCTTTGTTGTCCTCTTATTAGTTTCAGGATGATCTTGGTTTAAACTGGATCTCTCATCAAATTTTCTGTAAATTAATTTTTCACCTCAGCCACTTCTTACTGTCTTGAGATACAATTCATACTCTTCCCAGCTCTAATAAAATTTCACAAATGAATTTAGTTACACTGGTGTTGACCTTGGCTATCTGCTTTTCTGGCAATTGATTTATGTCACTTAAAAAAAAAGCTATCCATTTAGTATCCTTTTTTTTTCTATTATCAATATTTTGTTTATATAGGTCAGAATGATATTGTTTTAAATTATACTTCATATCATCTTCTCATCTTTATTCTCATTTGGTGTATAAAATCAGCAGATTTTGTTCTTTGCTCTAACAAATTGGTGGTCTTTCTCTGCATAGAATGTCAACTTATAAATGAATGATATTAGTAATCAGTAAATTAGTAATTAGTAATAAGTAAAAGGTATTTCCTATCAAGATATAGTAAATTTCATTTATTATGCTGTTATGCTTTTTATATATATATATATATTTATAAAGCCTTTTATTTTCAAAACACATTCACCCTTGCAAAACCTTGTGTTCCAAATTTTTTTTTCCTCCTTCTACCTCCTCCCCTAGGCAGCAAATAATTCAATAAATCTTAAACATGTGCAGTTCTTCTATACATATTTTAACAATTATCATTATGTTTTCCTTTTTGAAGAAAGTGTTTGTAATAGATGACCAGTGCCTCATGTCAAAATGATGGCCTCCTTCATTAACTCTTGGCTATGTTTTTTTCCCCAATATTTTTCACTTAATCCACTCTCCAATGTAAAGAAAGTTTTCTCAGGCTATATCAGACCACGGTTAACTCTTTCCCATGTGATCCTGTATGGCATTTTTTTTCAGTAGTCACTTAACACATTTGACTTCAAGTGCCAGACTATCTACTACACTACCATCCACTTAATTATTCTGCCTCATGATTACAATGTGCTCCTTCTCCTCTTATTCTGAAGTTTCATAAGTCCAAGAGCATGAAATTAGAGCTGGAAGCATTAGAGAACTTAATTGTGAGTTATATGTTTTGATACCAGCTTTTCCCTAATAAAAAGTCATAGGGCTGTTACCCTATCTTCTTCCCCTCACTGTGGACATTACTATTTGTAAGCACTTTGAAGACTATGTCTCAAGAATCTTATCTCATTTAATCTTTTTTATTGCTCTAGTGCCTAGCACAATCCTCTTGTGCTAGGGTTTCTTAAATTTTTCGACTTATGACTCCTTTTGACCTAAGAAATTTTTACATGATTCCATAAATTATATATATATATATATGATTTATATTATATATAAAATATATTTTATAGATATTAAAATAATAGGTATAAAAATCAAACATTAACTGATAATCATACTTTTGTGGAACCCCCCCACATTCAATTATGAAACTTCAAACCACAGTTTAAAAAGCTGTTTCTTACTGAATTATTGACATACATATCTAAGCTTCATATGTGTTACTCATAGGTTACAGATTTAAAGCTAGACGGGAGCTTGGTACTCATCTAGACCAACAGGTTCTTTTCAAACACGAAGAAATTAAGACCCAGAGACAAAGTTATTTGCCCAACATCAACAGAGGGAGAAAAGCCTAAACCAGGATTTTATTTGAAGTCTTCTAACTTTAGAGTCAGTACTTTTACCAGAATATGCTGGGACTTCTAATTGTAATTCTCACAGAAGGTACAAGAAGATTGGAACAAAATGTTTAAAGCTCTTTTCAATTCATTTTAGCAAAGTTAATGATTTCCACATAAGTAAATCAGATTCTCTTTCTCTTGGACTTCCTACCTCAGAGTCACTTTGGATTATCCCCTCTTTTTACTGATTTCTGGGGTATAGTACCAGAAGAGTCTGGGGTGGGGGAGAGTGGAGGAGAGAGGAAGATTGGAGAATAAGGATTTTTCTGCCCTCCTTCCCTAGTCTGGATGTTCAGTATTTATAATATATGGTGGTTAACTCAGTATCTAGCTTGTTACCATTTCCTTTCTATCTTATATCTTATATATATATATATATATCTTATATCTTGGTGGTTGTGAGAGTATAGATAAGAAAGTGAGTTGGCAATGGTTATATATAACCAACATGGATTATCAAAAAAGAACAGAATTTCACAGAGAAAACTTGGTCTCATTTGTTGTGCCACAGTTCCCTTTTATTGTCCTGCCTCAGTTTTCCTAAATTGTTCTGCTTCAGTTTCCCAATTGCCTGCCTCAGTTCCTTGAATTGTTCTGCCTCAATCCCTCTGATTGCAACCCTACCCCCTCCTGATCATTAGGACTGATATAACTTAGGGCTAGTTATTCTAAGGTTATAAATTGCAAATGTGTAAACTCAAGATAAGGGGGAGTTCAGACTTTCTGCCTCCTAAGTACTCCTGGTTTATCTGAATTTATGGTCCTCATCTCCCACCCTGTCAGAACAAGACCGTTGTCTTTCCCACTCTCAGTGCTCTGATTCTGCCCCTGCCTCTCTCTACTCTGGTAGATTAGAGCCATGTGTATATATATTTCATGGGAAACTCACATTTCCTGCTGGATACTTTGAGATATCAGCCCTGGAGGCAAAATCTCTCCCTTTCAAATAAAATATTAAAAACTCTAATCTCTATCTTGCCTCAATTTCTCCAAAATTCCATTATAAAATTGGAAAAGACTTTTGAGGTCTACTTATTCTACCCTGTTTGTTCTATAGATGAGGAACTTAAAGCCTAAAGAAATTAAGGGACTTGCTCAAAGTCATAGAATTTTGAATTAAGACTAGAAACAGGTTTCCTCATTCCTAATCTGTTGTTCTTTCAATTTCCTCAGTTGTCTCCCCAATGTTTTAATTTGTTTACCATTCACTATGTAAATAAGTTCCTTTTCTTTGCTCTAACTTCTTAAACACTCAATATTAGCTATTATCTCATTTACCATTGAAATCCATTCAAAGCAGTATTCAAAATTTATTGAATTGCTACTATGAATTCCACACACAATAGGCATTAAGAAGGATTTAAAGGAAACAACAGGGAAAAGCAGTGTGTATGTTACATGTGTGAAAGAATTATTCAACTTCATATAAGGGAGAGATCCATGTAGACTGAGGTCCCCTAGTGAAGAGAGCAACAGGAAGAAATGTAGGAAGGGTGAGAGAAATAAGAAAACCTAGCATAACAAATACAATTGACACACTAGGTCAGGCCCCTAGTCATTCTAGTCTAAATCAATCAAATCAAATGGTGCAAGCACCATGCTATTCCAATATTTTTTCTTTGAGACAGTAAGAATGGTTCATTGGAAAGTGATGGTTACCTTCCATGACAGCTTCCCTCAGTGACAAGGCATTAATCCCTAAATTGATTAATTTTAACATTCCTACAGATGCAATTAGGGAACTAAATGATAAGATTAGCGGCAGTGCAGAGTTGTAGGAACTCCTCTTTGGTCAGCACAGGTCGCACGTTGAAAGAATTCACGAACTTGAAATATTAGACAGGCAAAAAGGAAGTTTATTGTTGGCACTACAGAAGCCAGCTTTTGCTAGGAAGACTGACTTCTGAGTGACAAAGTCCTCTCAGAGAGATAAACAAGAGGTGTAGAGGAATCCTGGCAGAAAGATAACAAAAGGTTTATCACTGAGAAGAGAATGTCTCTTCACAGTAGGCAGGGATCCTGGTAGGCAGCTGTGCCAGGGGGATAGAAGTCCCTTGGCATGACATGAGTCCTACTTCAGGCCTCTGCAAATTATGAGTTTAAAATTGCATGTTTTTATAAGGAATCTGAGATTGTGGTTTCATTTGAATGAGATTCCTTCAATGTTGTCACTGCCCCCACACCTAGGTTTCCAGTTGAATGAGACCATTACTAGGAGTGGTCCTGAGCCAATTTGCAGCTCAATAGAGGGTGCACCTAGTCCCACCAAGACTACAAAATGAAACCACTTTATCTAGATTCCCTGAGGCAGGCCTCTCCTAGAGAAGAGCTCCCCCCCAAGTCAGAGGATAGTTTCAGGGTTCCCCCCATCATTATTCCTGGGATACAAAATTAAAAGCAGTAACTTCTGAAGTGCCATCCCAACATTTAAACTAATCCTTGCCTAATCCTGAAAGTTTAGATAACTTGAAGTACAGGGAAACCCCTGAGGCCGGGAGGAAAACTGCCATTTCACCATAGCCCACCTGACTTAACTCACCTTTCTTCAAGGACAATGGGAGATATCCTCTTGGCCTCATGCAAAATCCCCAGGCAAGTCTCTATCCCACCTCCAGAACAATGGATAAGCACAAAATCTACATCTCATGCTCAATCCCCCTGCAATGGGGACCATATGGTCCCCATTACAGCTAGCTCCCTTCTTTTAGGCTTCAAGGGGTTGTTTTTCAATCAGCTCCCTCCTTTGTTATCTCACTGGAACATCTTCCATGAGGCCTAAGGACATTCTGGTAATCCTCAGTTAAGGAACTGCTTGTTGGCTTTTTGCTTCTGTACAACTATTGCTTATGGCATTAAGAAATCCTCCACCTAGCGGGTTCTTGCTTCTTATAAATTCTCCCTTCATTAAGACCTGCTTGTATTTGGGACCTTTCTTTCCCCCTTTCGACTGTACCAGCATTTCAATACATCTCCACATCAAATTCCAGTTGGGTTTTATCTCATATCTGTTTGGGCATAACATTCTAATAACCCTGAGTACTAGCTGATAAAAAAACTACCTTAGGTAAATTTTACAGCACTAGAGCTGTCAATTATCTATTTCAATCCCAACTTGAATTCCTCCCTTTCCACTATCTTAACCCCATTCCTCTCATCAATCAAATAAGGAAGCAGAATCCTCCATAGGAAAAATTTTCAAACACATTTTAGATAGCAGTCTTGCTTTCTGAATCTGCTCTGGAAAAAGCTTGCTTCAGAAGTGACCTGTTCGGAGGATATGAACAGCCAATTTTCAGGTGAATGAATTCATTTCTATTGATCTGTAATCACTATTGATCAGAGAAATGCAAATTAAGAAAACTCTGAGATACCACTACACACCTCTCAAATAGGCTAAAATGACAGCAAAAGATAATGACAAATGTTGGAGGGGATGTGAGAAAAGTGGGACATAAATACATTATTGGTGGAATAGTGAAGTAATCCAACCATTCAGGAGAGCAATTTAGAACTATGTCCAAAGGGCTATCAAACTGTACATCCCCTTTGATTCAGCAGTGTTTCTACTGAGCTTATATCCCAAAGAGATCTTAAAGGAGGGAAAGGGACCCACCCACATGTGAAAAGATATTTGTGGCAGCCCTCTTTGTAGTGACCAGAAATTGTAAACTGAGTGGATGCCCCTTAATTGGAGAATGGCTGAATATGCCATAGTGATGGCATGAAGATGATTTCAGAGAGGCCTGGAGAGACTTAAATGAATTGATACTATGTGAAATGAGCAGAACCAGAAGCTCATTGTACATTGTACATGGATTATATAATGATCAATTCTGATGGATGTGGCTCTTCTCAACAATGAGCTGATTCAGGCCAATTCCAAAGATTTTGTGATGATGAGAGCCATCTATACCCAAAGAGAGAACTGTGGGAACTGAGTATGGATTGCAACATAGTATTTTTACTTCTTTTGTTGTTTGCTTGAGTTTTATTTTTTCCCTTTTTTTTTTCCTTGTGCAGCAAGGTAATTGTATAAATATATATGTCTATATTGGATTTACAAATATTTTTAATATGTTTGATATATATCGGAATAAATGCCACAGTTTCCTTTTAACATCCTGACCCAGTTTCCCTAATTGTCCTATTCATCTAATTCTGCCTCAGGTTATAACCATTCCCTCTTGATGTTAGAATAAAGGTCTTATATCTTAGACCTTAGGCTATAATCATTCCCTCTTAATGTTTGATGGGATAAAGGTTTTTATCCATTTTAGACATCATTGGACTATCTCCAGTACCTCCCTCCATTATGTCATCCTAGGTGCCTGCCTCCATTATGTCATCCTCATCCTAGGTTCCTCCCCCCACTAGGTCCTCCCCATCCAGGTACCTCCCCCATTATGTCATCATTCTTGTAACCCTATATAAAAGAATCTTGTATCTGACATTCACTGCTGGATTCTTGGAGACAATAGTCTCATTCAGTCCTGGGACTAAATCATGGATCCATTTGGTCCCAGTAAATCCCATTTAATAAATTATTAAATACTCTCTAATCACTATCTTGTTCAATTTCTCCAGCATTATAAAGTTAAGAAAGTTGCTGGAAGAAATAGACAGCAAAACTATACTAGTGGGGAATCTCAATCTTCAAAACTAGATAAATCAAACCACAAAACAAATAAAAAAGAAGTTAAGGAGGTAAACGAAGTTTTAGAAAAGTCAGGTATGATAGACCTTTGGAAAAAATTGAATGGAGACAGGAGACAGGAGATCTTTTTTCTCACCAGTTCATGGAACTTATACAAAAACTGAGCATGTATTAGGGCATAAAACTTCAAAATCAAATGCAGAAAGGCAGAAATAGTAAATGCATTCCCCTCCCCAGATCATGAGACAATAAAAATCATATTCAATTAAAACAAAACAAAACAAAAAAACCAAACATATTTTGGATTACTGTGGTATCTGCAAGTCCATAGAAGAAACTCCAACCTGAATTTTATGTCAGAAGCTTTTTTAAAAGAGAGACATCAAGCCCAATGGGATTTTAGCCAATTGAATTGCTTTACAACTCTAGAGTCCCAGAGTGGGCAGCCACCATTTTCTACTTCAAGAGCTTCCAATGTGGAGTTTCCAAAGATCTAAAAAAAGTACAAAGATTATTAACTGCTGCAGACAAGGAACGTGCTATCATAAAAGGTAAAAGAATCATCTTTCCTTATCAACATCCTGATTACTGTTAATTGTAACATTTGTGTCATTTTCATTCTTTTCTTTAGTAGTTCAGTACTAAGCAAGAGGCTGCTTTCTGACTCAATACTCTTACTTAACTTAGGGACTTCAATATACACATTGATTTCCCCCCAACACAAATAAAGTTGGCCTCCTAAGCTTCACACACAGAGATCATTATATGCCTTTGATCCTACTGTCACCTTTGACCTTCATGACCTTACATTCTACTTAAGCGCTTTCTTTCTCAGACTGTAATTGCTTCCTTTCTTCTAGCTCACTCCTAAACTTTTTTATCTTCATTATGCTCTCTATTTCACTTTACCCCTCACCCCATTCCTCCTTGCTTTCATAGTTACAAAGATCATTATGGCTCTACCCTCTTTTTCTCCTCCTTTCACAATTCTGACCAGGTTCAATGTTATTACACATGGCATTTGTTGACTTGTCACAGTAACTGCTCCTACCTTTTCAAACCCTATTCCTAGGTTATTCCAACCTTCTCTATTCCTATTCACATAGGTCTGTATTCATCTGGAGGAAGTCACACAACTGTACTGACTAAATCCACTACCACCTAGCATTATCTAATCTTAATTGGGCTCACATTAACATTAGTTAATACTCTTGCTTATGCCAGATTAACTTTAGATATATTAACTCTAGATATACTCTAGCCAGAGACCTCACCAAACTTTCTTGGTTACTGATCTTGGTTATTCATATGTAATCATTTTAAAAATATTTCCATATTAATCATATGTTGTGAAAAAAAAAATGAGACCAAAAGCACTGCATTCAGTCCTCCATAGCTCCCTCTCTGGATGCAGATGGTTCTCTCCATCACAAGTCTATTGGAATTGTCTTGGATCACTTTATAATTGAGAACTAAATCTATCATACACTGTAATGACCACACTAGCACCCAGGACACCCCAGAATCAGCCGGAGTCAGGATAAGTAAAAGTCCTTAATCTTTATTCTTGGTCTTGGCATGTTTTTAAATCCCAGTTCTTGTGGGATTGAACAGGATGGAAGCAGATTCTCTGCAACCGCCTTCTCCCTCATCTACCACCAAGAGTGTGACTCTGGCTAGTCTTACTCCACCCCCTAATCCCTCCTACAATCCTCTATACACCAATCATTGAGCTAGTATGGATACTGGAAAAGACCATTTTCCAAGCATATGCCCATGGAGTATTGTCCAATCAGTAGTTAGCCTCAAGCGCTCAGCAGTCCTGATCTCAGTGCATCAACTCAATAGTTTCAGCCCTCTACATCTCCCGCTTTCTTTTGTTTCAGCCACACCATCCCTGACTTTTCAGGATGGTGAGAGCCCCCAAAAGGAGGTGATCACACCCTCCTGACTTCTTAGGAAGGGAGATGAAAAGCACCAAAGGAAAGTGGGGATTGCTAACGGGTTTCTGGGCTGAAGGCTCTTATTAGAAACAGGTATGCACAAACACATCAGCATGGGAGGTATTACATGAGCACATAGAAGCAAAGCAGAGGCTATTAGTGATGATTCTCCCGACAACCAGTGCAGGCTTAATGTGGTGCAACAAACATGAATTGCATATGCAAGTAGTGATATAACAATATAAATCAATATGGCATTATAAGAGATTTTCAGAAGTCCTAGAAGGAAGGTATGTAAACAACAGTCACACATACGCCTTCTTCAGCAGCCAAGAGATAGTCCAAAACTAATCTACTGTCCATTGCTTCACGTGTCAGAGAATCCAATGATCCCCATAAGTTTTTGAAGCCCTGCAACAGTCTTTTCATGTGTTAGGGAATCCAATGATCCCTGCAAGTTTTTGAAATCCTGCAACAGTCATCATTTCTCAGAAAATCCAATGATTCCTGAGAGTTTAAGTCCTACAGTCTTATCATGTCTCAGAGAATCCAATGATTCCTGAGGGTTTTGAGGTCCTACAACAATCTTATGTCTCAGAGAATCCAATGATTCCTGAGGGTTTTAAAGTCTAACAATTTTTGATGTCCATGAGTCAAATGCCATAACTGCCATGCTCTTTCAGTGGTGGGCACAATCAGCAATGGAACCATCTGATGTTTCTTGGGTCTTCTCCTTTGTTTCAAGGGTCTGCTCTGTCTCCCTCCAATGGACAAGGCAAATACAGCTCACTGGCACCCATCTAATTCCTTCTCCATCTGTGGATTATACAAGCAAACCCTCTCCCTCAAGCAGTTAACCTCTCTGGTCCCTTCCATTCACCACTTTCTGGGTCTCTCCACATCACCTGGAGATTATCTAAAGATAGTGGAGCCACTCGCACTGAACACTGCCCTTCCGGTGGGTTATAAAACCTGTCTGCTGGAGCCAGTGCATCTTTGTCAAAAATCAAGAAATTAATAGTATAAAGAGCTAAATTTAGAAGCTCCCTAGCGTTACCTGTGGCTCCCCCTTTCTTTTATTTTTGGAGGAGCATCTTAATGTCTCTGTTTCTCCTCTCTACTATTGCCTGTCCTTGAAGATTAAAGGGTATGCCAGGGGTATGTAAAATCTTATACTGTGCACAAAAGAACACAAAATGTTTAGAAGTATAAGTAGGACCATTATCTGTTTTTATTGCTTGTGGCACACCCATAATGGCAAATACTTGTATGAGGAATTCAGTGACCACTCAGGCTGTCTCTTTTGCTGCTGGTATTGCAAAAGTGAATCCTGAAAAGGTGTCTACCACAACGTGGATAAAAGACAGGCAATCAAAAGATTTATAATGGGTCACATCCATTTGCCAGATTTCAATGGGTCTCAAACCACCAGGCAGTGTTCTTCCCTGGAGGCAGTGTAGGAGCATGGAAAGGAAGGCAAGCCATACAGGCTTTTACTCTGCTCCTAGCTTCCTCTCTTGTTATTCCAAATTGTAAGCGTAAAGCTCGAGCAGCCTGATGATATTTAGAATGAGATTCCTGGACTTCTTGGAATAAAGGAGTATTGACCAACATAGTTAGAAGGCTATCTGCCTTTGACTTACTATCCAAAATAGGACTTAGAAGTCCACTATGAGGGTGGACATGCAAAATATAAATCTTACCTGGATGCTTTCTCACTTGCTCTTGAAGTTTCTTAAAGAGCTGATATATATTAGAGGCTACAAATTTTATTTGGGCTGTGGCAATTCTTTGTACCACACCTACTGAATAGGCTGAATCAGATGTTATATTTAAATCTCCTGGATAATAAGAGCTAGAATGATTGCATACAATTCATTCTGCTAAATGGACTGAAAAGGAGTTCTGACTACTCTCTTTATAGCTAAGTCACGAGAGTATACAGCACAAATATTATGTTTGGATGCATCTGTAAAGAGAGTTGGTCCTTTAAGAGGAATTTTAGAAACTTTTTCTTCAAGAATTCATCACCAATTATGTAATAATCTGGTTATCTTTAATGGAGACCTGTGTGTAAAATTTAGAGCCATGGCTAATAAAATTTGCCACTCTGGGATGGTGTCACAGCACACATAATTTGTGTATTAGTATCAAAGGTGTATATCTTGTCAGGTCTTATCCCAGATAATTGTACTGCTCACTTAATGGCCTTTAATAAAATTCTAGCCACAAGCACTGGGTAAGGAGTAAGGCTTTGTTCTGATTGTGCTGGGAGGTTCACCCACTCTCTCACACTGTCTCCTTGATGAAGGACTGCTGTGGGTGCCTCTTGTGTAGCAAAAACTGATATTCCAAGGGTTTTTGAGTGACTCTTTCAACCACATTGGATAAAGCCAGTTCAACTTCTCTCAAAGCCTCTTGAGCTTCTTTTGTAAGCTGGCATGGTGAGTTGAAAGCACTGTCTCCCCTTAAAATATAATATAACGGTTGCAATTGATAGGTAGTCAAGCCTAACACTGGACACATCCATTGGATATCTCCTATCAGTTTCTGAAAATCATTTAAGGTGTTTAGCTTCTCTGTTCTTAAGGACAGTTTTTGTACTGTAAGCACCTTAGGGTATACTTCATATCCTAAATATTGAAAAGGAGCAAAAAAAAAAAAAAAAAGAAAAGGAGCATATCTCTGAATTTTTTCTGGAGCTATGTACAACTTGTAATTCCTTAGTGTTTCTATGGTCTTTTGTAGACATGCTTCTAACATTTGTTCCTCAGGTGCACATCCCAATATGTCATCCATATAATGTAATAACATCACTTTTGGAAATGCTTTTCTTACTGGAGCAAGGGCAGCAGCAACATACATTTGACACATAGTAGGGCTGTTTTTCATTCCCTGTGGCAAAACTGTCCATTCATATCTTTTATAAGGCTCAGCTAAGTTAATGCTGGGCACTGAAAAGGCAACTCTTTTCATATCCTCCTTATCTAGGGGGATAGAATAGAAACAATCCTTAATGTCTATAACCCAAAGAGGCCATTCTCTAGGAATTGAGTAGGAGATGGAAGCCCAGGCTGAAGAGTTCCCATAGTTTCTATATGTTCATTTACGTTTCTTAAATCAGTCAGCATACTCCATTTTCCAGATTTCTTTCTTACAACAAATACTGGGGATTTCCAAGGACTTAGAGAAGGTTGTAAGTGTCCTTGGTCAAGTTGTTCCTGTACTATATCTAATAAGGCCTGAATTTTATTGCTACCTAAGGGCCACTGTTCTATCCATACTGGTATAGCAGTTTTCCATTGCATAGGAACAGGTGAAAGTGTTGGCAGGCCTTCAACAGCAGTCCTGCCTAAAAAACCAAGGTACTCATTTTTAATCCTAATTGTTGTAAAATGTCTCTTCCCCACAGATTGATGGGTATTTTTTCAACTATAAAAGGAGTAAAAACTCCTGTTTCACCTTCAAAAATCCATCTCAACTACAGCTGCTATTGATCCCCCTATGCCAGACATGTAGGTGTCTGCCTTAATCTTTGGCCAGTTGGCACTTCTCATGACTGTACAATCTGCACCTGTGTCTACCAATCTTTCTAATTGTAATAAATTGTAATAAAAAAATGCCATTTATATAGATAGTGAGCATAAGTCTGTCAGCTGTCACAGCTGCTGTCTAGTATATTCCTGGATTTTTTTGCTTGGAGTCAGAATCTGGGTGATTATCACCAGATTGCTTATTAGGAGTCTGTATTAATAAACCTGATGCTGTTACTTCTCCTGGTTGACAAGTCACACATTGTCCACCTGTATTAGTGACTAGGATATTGTCTACACATTCCCCAGTTTCCACATCAGTGTGTGGATGGACACGGTTTGTAAGTGCTCTCAGGAGGTGAAATGGTCAAGCCTACTGTGCCTGGAAGCAAGGGATCCATAGGCTGGATAGGAACAGATTTCACCTCTCCAGAGGGTATATCTCAGTTGCCCCAGCTGCATACAACTCTATTTTCCCCAATTGTAATCCTTTTCTCCCATCAGATTGTTTTCTGGCTGGTTGATTGTGTAATCCCTTTCTCCCATCATATGACTTCCTGGCTGATTGGTCATGTCTGGGGACTGGACTTCTAGACGCTCTCTGGGTGTAGCATCGGCTGCCATCATGCCTCTAGTGTTTTTTGTCTTGGACCCTGGGGCTGAGCTCATCCCATTTTCCTGAATCAGTCTACATTCTGATGCCCAATGGAAGACTCTGTTGCATTTTGGACATGGGGTTTTGAGTCTTGTTCTCCCACCCTGTTGTCTCATTCTGTCTCTATGCCAACACTGAGCTTTCAGATGTCCTACTTTACCACATCGAAAGATTGATAAGTCTCTCTGGAAGTCCCTTGCCAAAACGGACCCTGTCTTCCCATGTTTGGATTTTGGGAAGGCTGCATCATAGCCTGGCTACAAAAGGCATTTGTGCCCACTTTGGCACAGTGTCTTATGATCTCCTCTATAGGAGCATCCTTGCACAGTCCTAGTATAATTCTTCTGCAAACCTCATTAGCATTTTCTTTAGGAAGTTGCCTTATCATAATGTCTGTTTCTGCATTTTCACCATTAGTTCTTATGACAGCAGTCTGCAAATGTCCCACAAAATCAGCAAAGGGTTCATTTGGCCCTTGTGTTATTTTTGTGAAGGCTTAGCCCTTGTTGTTTTTATTGGGAAGTGAAGTCCATGCTTTGATAGCAGCAGTAGCAATTTGCCCATATCCTGCTAAGGGGTAATTAATCTGTACTGAAATTTCTGCATAAGAACCTACACCTGTTAGTTGGTTACAGGTGATTGGAGGATTAACTCTACTATGTCTATTTTGTTGGGCTCGTATCCTACAGAGCTCACTATATTCAGAAAGCCACAATAAGTTTTATCCAGGTTCTAAGCATGTCCTTGCTATAGATTTCCAGTCCCTAGGGGTTAAGACTTCATAAGCCAAATTCTGTAGTAACCCCATAAAAAGTGCAAGATTTCTTCAGGTCTTTGAGGATTTCTATAGCAAAAGGTGCGTATCTTCTACTTTCTTGATCTGAAGAGTCAAATGCTTGAATCACTGGATACATTTCCAGTTGCAAATCACTTAAATTCTGGCCTTCTTCCCTGGCTTTAACTACTGTTTTTTGCAATCTAGTCATAGGAGGGGGTGATTTTTTGGGGGGAGGTACTGGTGGTGTCACTGCCTCTCTCACTACTCCTCCCCCCTGCATCTGGCATCTGGGAAGGTGAAGTTGATGGGGGCGTGTCAAGAACCAATTCCAGTTTAGGTGGGGTTGAAGCTGCTTTGTGAGAGCCAGAATCACCCTGCCCTTCATCCTCACTTAACTCCCCATGCCCTCTGGTGATATCGCTTTTAATCCCCCCTTTGTCCTCCTCATACTTCCTCAACTGGCCATTCTGAAAACTTTTTTTTCTATAGCTTGCAGAGTTTTTAAGGCCAATTGAATTATGTTTTGTGTGTGTGTGTGTGTATATATATATATATATATATAAAATGTTTCTTTGGAAAGTGACTCAGAACCATTATCCTTATAATATTTGTATAGTTGATCGCCTACAAGTTTCCAATTATTTAGGCTTATCTCTTCTCAAAGAACCAAGGGGGCATACATTCTAATGTATTCAGGAATCCATCAATCTGCTCCCAAGTCATAAATAAGCCCTGTCTCTTTACCAGTATGAGTATGATTCCTGCTGATTTCCTTTGGGGTGGGGTTGGGGGTGGGGATGGGGCTGGGGGAGATTCTTTTCCCAATATCTGCCCCATTGTAGTTAGAAAAGGTTACTATTTTAGCCCTTAACAAAGTCAGTTCCATGTTTGTCTATTTAAATACTCACCCTATTTCCTGGTTACCAGAGACTTCTTCAGTGGAGTTAGGGTCCTCGGTTCCCATGCTTGGGCACCAAATGTAACAACCGCGCTAGTACCCAGGACACCCCAAAATCAACCGGAGTCAGGATAAGCAAATGTCAATCTTTATTCTTGGTCCCCAGACGCGGGATTGAACAGAATGGAAGCAGATTCTCCGCAACCATCTTCTCCCACAACCACCTTCTCCCTCGTTTACCGCCAAGAGTGTGACTCTGGCTAGTCTTACTCCACCCCCTAGTCCCTCCTACAATCCTCTATACACCAATCATTGAGCCAGTACGAATAGTGGAAAGGACCATTTTCCAAGGATATGCCCATACAGTATTGTCCAATCAGTAGTTAGCCTCAAGTGCTCAGCCGTCCAGATCTCAGTGCATCAACCCAATAGTTTCAGCCCTCTACAATACAGTCTTGCTATTATTGTGTACAACATTCTCCTGGTTCTGCTCATTTCACTCCACTTCAGTTCAAGTAATTATGCCTTTCCAAGCATTTCTGAAATCAGCCTGCTCATCATTTCTTACAGAATAATGTTCCATTACATTCATATACATTTATTCAGCCACTCCCCAGTTGATGACCATCCATTCATTTTCCAATTCTTTGTCACAGTTGCCACCATCACCACCAATTTAAAAAAAAAAAAAAAGGCAAACTGCTACAAACATTTTAGCACATCTAGGATCTTTCCCCTCTTAGGATCTCTCTGAGACACAGACCCAGTAGTGACACTACTGAATCAAAGTTCTATACCTCTTTGGATAGTGTTTTAAATTGGCTAGAATTCACAACTCCACCAAAAGTGCCTTGGGGTCCTAGTTTTCCCACACCCCCTCCAATATCCACCAATATCTTCCTTCTCCTAAGCCAATCTGCCAAATGTGAGATGGTACCTCAGAATTGTTTTAATTTGCATTTCTTTACTCAATAATGATTTAATTTTTTCACATGACTATAGATGGCTTTAATTTCTTCATCTGAAAATTGTCTGTTCATATCCTTTGGCCATTTATAAATCGAGGAATAATTTACATTGTTATAAATTTGGCCCAGTTCTTTATATATTTTAGAAATGAGGCCTTTATTAGAAACACTGGCTGTAAAAATTGTTTCCCACCTTTCCATTTCCCTACTTTGAATATGTTTTGCATTTACTGATCTATGAACATGTTTTTTCCTCCCAATAAAATGTAAGCTCCTTGAAGGCAGGAGTTATAAAGTGCTGAGCAATTACTAAGTACCTATTAAATTGAGTTTTATATATATGTATATAGTGCAAAGACAAGCCCCAGTTAAGAGTTCCTTTTGTATCATAATAAAATCCCAGCACCTGCCTGCATCCCACAGCCCTATCATCACCAACAGTGGGACAGTAGTGACCACTAAAACAATCAGAAGTCCAGAAAAAAGTTTATTTCTCATGAGAAAGGGTGCTCTGACCCACAAAGCATGATTTTAGAGACACACACAGACCCAGGGCAAAGTGCATTCCCTTTTTTATTATACTTATTGTAACTACTTGTCTACAGGTAATGAAGCCTCTATATTTCTGAATTGTTTGTGGGCTATCTTTCTCGGTAATATTAACCCAAATCCCGATGTCCCCATCCCAAATACATTTACAGCAGGGGAATGGCTGTAATATTACTATTCTAATCCCATTATTCTATGGAAGGAAGGGGGGATGAGACCAGAGTGTTGAAGTGACTGAGACAGAAAGAAAGCTCTCCGTAGCAAAAAGAAATTCAATGATCTTACCAGCCACATCAGATGAAACCCAGGGTTGGGTTGTGGTAGTGGAGCAAGGGGGAGCCTGACCAAGCCTCACACTCCTGCCAAAGGGTAGGGCATTGAGGGGGGAGCAGCTTGTCAGCTGTGGTCAGTCTCTCTTCCAGTGCCCCTCCTGGTTGCACTTGGGGCAAAGATCAAGGGCTTCCTCGGAGGACAGCTGCAGGCACAATGGCCCTGTCCATTACACCTGAAGCCCAAACTCCTATGGTTCTCGGATATGGCAGCAACTAAAATTTGGGCCTATTCTCCATTTCTCACTTTAACTCTTCCATCTTCCTCCTCTGCTGCTATTCGGTCCCCTAACCCTAAACCCCAAAAGCTGTTTCTAACAGCTGAGTTTGGGGCCCCAAATTTAACTTCTGCAGCTTCCTACATATATCTGGGGCAGATTGTAAACATCTCCCCAGGAAGGATCAAATTGGAGGGCATTGGCCTTAAACCCTTCAATAAATTTAGTAGGATTCTCAGAGTAATGGCCAAGTTTTTCCTTAATCTGAGAGAGAATTGACATTGAAAAGGGCACCCACCCATACCACGAGTATCCCTTCTGAGAGTTAGTTGCTTCTCTCAGTGGGCAGAGGTTAGAAGGAATGGCTGAATCAGTATCCTGAGGAGGAGGAAAAGGGATCCCACTCCTTGGATTTGAGGAATGGGGATAGGGAAGTCTCAGGATCTGATACAGGAGTTAAGGGGGGTAGTTTTGAAGAAATATTGTTGGACATAAGATCCTGTCTTTGATAAGGAGGTGGTTCTGAAAGGGATTCACAAGCCACCTGATAAGACTGCATGGGGAGTGCAGAGGAGGGATCCTGTATCCTAAAGGAGTGGAAAGGAGGTTATTTAAAAGGTTATTATCCAAAAAAAAAAAAAAAAAAAGGTTATTATCTAACTTTGATTCCCCTCCAGTAAATTTTAGAAACATCCTGCAATGCTGTTTTAATCTAGGATCTTGAGACAAGGCCATAAAGACTTTAATATAGAGAATTTCAGTCCACTTTTCTTGTTTTCAGCAAAACAAATCAAGCTGCTGGATAGTGCTATAGTTAACTGAGCCATTAATGGGTCATTTTTCCTGGTTCCCCAAAATATATTGAGGCTAGGCAGTATTGCAAAAGAAAATAAGTTTCTTAGTTTTGAGATCTTTCAGGTCAAATTTGTCTCTATTTTTTGAGACAGACTAACAATCCTTTAGGATAGATACAAATGTGAATTGTCCCATTTTGCCACAAGTCTTAAGACTTTCCAAATTCTATAGTGCCCCAACCTCTCAGGCATCCCTGAGAAGGCGACTGGTGCCAGAAGTCCCCTGGTTAAGGGTAGTTCTGCTAAATGATGCAGGAACTCAAGAATCTAGGTGTCCCTAGTCAAGGAAGTCTGCTGAAAGTAGAGCTCCTGACAGCCCCAAATATTCCTGGGTGTTTGGGTTGTCCCAGCTATAGAATAGACACAATAGAAGCAAGTGGAGGGTTATCTCAGGGAAGAGGAGGTAAAATTTTGGGGGATTCCTGTGCAGGCCACCAAATGTTTAGAGGTGAGGATACCCTAATTGCAATGAGGGTCCCCAGGCTTGTGTAGCAAGTTTTGTAAAAAAAATTCACAGTCCCAAACTCAAAGCAAGGTCTTTGGCAGAAATGGGCTTATTATCACTGAGAAGTCTCTCAAGTGAGATAGTTCCTGATTAGAAATTAGCAAAGATTAATACATGTAGGGATACAGAGCCTTGATTTTTTATTTAGCCTTCCATAATCTGGGGCTAGAGAGCAATCTCCAGATGAATTGAGGGACTAATTTACAAGTCAATAAGGGGTGGTAATTATGCCCCAAGCCAAGATCTCCAAATGAATTGCAGGTGGGGATTATTGTGGGAATTTCCCTTGAGAATCAAGTAGGAGGGTGGGGATACTCCCAAAGGCTGGGAGGTGTTAAAATTCAGGGTTTTTCCAACATAGGTCCAATA
Source organism: Sarcophilus harrisii (assembly GCF_902635505.1). Taxonomy (NCBI): domain Eukaryota; kingdom Metazoa; phylum Chordata; class Mammalia; order Dasyuromorphia; family Dasyuridae; genus Sarcophilus; species Sarcophilus harrisii. The sequence continues at coordinate 286,167,659 of NC_045429.1, read as the reverse complement.
CCCCAAAAGGTCAGGGGGAGACAGTTCCTATTCCATCACCTGCATCATCCTCAAGACAGCCTACATATGTGACCTGATGCATTATTTGCAAAGGCCCCTTCCCCAAATGTCACCATCCCTACCTGGGATGCCCCGCCATTTGTACTACCTAACCCTCCACCCCTTCTTACCCCCTCCAATAACCTATCTCCTGTTTTCTTTCCAGAAAGAATCTCTTACCCACATAATAATTGTAGGATATCCATTCCAAAATTCTGGTAAAATAGCTCATAATGCTTCTACACCATCAGCTTTTTCATAACCTCCTGAGAACTAATATTCCAAATCCTGAAGCCAGCCAGTAGAAACTTCTCTAAGGCCTAAACCAAGCTACTCACTTGGGGGGGGGGGGGGGGGGGAGGAAAGGGAAACAAAAACAAAAACAAATGTTCTCCAGTCCTCGTGAAACCTATTTTCACTGGTCACAAGCTAGGAGAAACAAACAGATCTGTCAAAAATGCCCAGTCTGTGAAAGGACTGCTAAACCCCCTATCCTGAAGCCTATTTGGAGGACTGGAAGATGGGTTTTACACATATGTCCCTTTCGGGGGGGGGGAACCATTGATATTCAGGGTGGGGCGGGGTTTCAAACTACTTTCTGGTTTTTGTTGTCTCCTTTACTAATTGGGTAAAAGCCTTCCTTGTAAAACTGAAGGCTCAGGTTTTTTCTAAAGGAGATCAAACCCATTTAAGATTAATTATCTCCATCCTGCAAGTCATCCTCAACACCTTTTAAACACATTGCTTGCACCCCAGGTCATGAGTGCTCTTTTCACTGTGTATAATTATCACTGCGTCAGACACTTGCTCCCACCCAAGTGGTGATTTGGGGGGAAACATTCCTTGGTATTTTTCCCAGGAAGAGCTGTTTGGATGAGGCATTTATGATAGCCTTCCTCTGGGTGGAGTTCCTAGCTATTTTCCCTACTAACTTCACTTTTAGTTATTCTTTTTGTTCATATTTGGCTCCTGCATTTTTAAACTATTTGTGAGATTTGTTTCCTCCAGACTTCAATCTATGAACTTCCAACTATTTGTTCACCCTGAATATCATTGGTTAATTGATTCTCACATCCAGTGCCCCTCTGAATACTGCTACCTCCATCTTACCTTCCCCTCCTCAGTATAGACCCCCAATAGGCAGAGACAAGTCTCCACCCCTTATCAGCATGAAGCAGTTCCAGAAGATGGAACCTCTGTTCTCTGTCCCTAATGAATTTGAGGTACAAACTGCTTGAGAACGGGAAAATGACACGGTATAGCTTCTAGGGAAATATAGCAGTGGTTTGGGGGGCCTCCTGTCCTAACAATAAGTCAGTACTCCTAAATCTTCTAGCTTTGGAATCTGCCTCAGGAAACTCCCTTAACCAATCTGATCTCTGACCACTCCTTATCAGATAGCTTCTGGCCTCAGGAAACTCCCACAGATCAATCTCCTGAGACAATAGTAAAAAGACCACTCCTCAACTCATTGCTGACAGGTAATCTTGTCAGTAATAATTTGGTCAAGAGAACCAAATTCTAGAAACCACTCTTTCCTACATATGAGCCAAAGAATTAGCATATCTATGATTGAAAGCTGTATAAATGTATCTCCTTCCTTCCGTTTCACTACCAAAATTCCCTTAAAATTCCAACCAACTTTTTGTAATGGTATTATAGTTACTATTGCAATAAAACTTTGCCCCTTGACTAGGAGATGGATTCAAGCCTGCAAATTGTTGTTTGTTTGTTTTGTTTTGTTTTGTTTTTGTTGAGGCAATTGGGGTTAAGTGACTTGCCCAGGGTCACGCAGCTAGGAAGTATTAAGTTCTGAGGTCACATTTGAACTCAGGTCCTCCTGACTTCAGGGGGTTGGTGCTCTATCCACTGTGCCACCTAGCTGCCCCCAAGCCTGCAAATTGTTTTGAGAAACTTGTCGTCTCTGGGACTCCAAAATTTTGAGATTCCCCATTCCCAACCTCAATACGTGAAGATAGATCATATCCTTTTACTGAGTCCAGAGTCCTTAGAGAAGAGTTGTGGCACTCTGAGATTAGGGGGAGACATAGGGACCCATATAGAGAAAAATCAGAGCTAGAGAAAAAATCAGATTAGTGAGAATCAAGATGCCTGACAGGCAAATAGACTTAAAACAAAGACACAAAACAAGCTGAATAAGATGAGGTGAGATCTCTCAAAACAGTTGTGAAAATTGAGTAAGGCTTCATCTACTTCAGAGTTGGAGTAGGCCTGAAGGTCCTTGAGCATTGACTAAAGGACCTACCTAAGTCCCCTTCCTGCTATTCTGTCCATGACATCATTTTCTCCCTACTTCGATCAAATATGGGCAACTATGTACTTATTGGTCAAGTTCAACTTCTTGGGTAGTTACTGCCTTTAGAATGTCAGATCCTTAGCCAATGAGGATGATGATCAGTGGTGGGAGGGGTGTTTGTGTTAGGGACTATTTAAAGTGTAAAACCTGTCCCAAAGGGTTTCTCCTCCTTTCCGTTGCTTGTTCCACAGGAAGGACACCCGTTCTCTGTACAATAAACTTTTGTTTTGCTCCTAAAGATCTCTCCAGCTTTTTATTAAATGGTGACCACTCACCATTCTGAGCCACACAAAGTACTTTTAAATCTTAAAATGGCCAGATCTTTTCCTTCTTTTGAAATTCAGTTGAAACACTGCCAAGTTGGGAATCCACCCACGAGTTCCCTTCAGCTTGTAGCCAAAGCTCCTATTATAAGCCTTAAACTAAAATCCTCTCTTTGCAGAGGTTCCAAACATGCCATGCTAGGCTATGCCATGCCAAGGAGGCCTCTGCCCACTGAATACTCTTTTCCAGTGCCACCCTCTCTTTACTCTCACCTATTTCTCTAAGGAAGACTTTATGCCTCTCTGTCAGGATTTCTAATCTTACTTCCCAATCCCTATAATTAAACCTCTTATCAATCTAGGTTTTCGGGTTTATAAATTCCTTTACAGAGAATTCCTGTGCCACCAGAAGGGACTTCCTAAAAACTCCTTACCCTTGTGCCGAATCCCAAGGGGGTGCAGGGGAGCCAAACTTCTCCATTTCGTTCCCTGAACCCCAAACCTGCCACTAGACCTTATCATTTAACTCTCTGACCACCAGAAACCCTAATCTCATTTTGGTTTCCTAAATCTAGACCTTATCATTTGGTTCCCTACTAAAGGGAACCCCAAAACCTAAACCTCATCTGTATGAGGGTAGGAAAAGTTTACTTTCCCAAGAGAAAGAGTTCCTAGCCTCTAACACACAAAGCATGTTTCAGAGATACACCCAAGCAAAGGGAATTCCCATTTTTACCCCACCCCACCCCCCCAACCTTGTAGTTCCTTTCCTCATTGGGTAGGGTTTCTAAAGTATCTAAAAATGAGGAAAGAAAGCCTGAAGCTATCAAAATGCTTAATAGAGTAGGGTGTTCCCCACTCAATCCAGTCCCTGCCCCCAAGGAGCTTTAATTCTAGAAGGGAAAGACAACAGCAGAAAGCAAGGGGAAAAGAATAAAAGATTGTGGAAACCAAAATAAATCTGTTTCTCACACAAGCAAGCATAATTTTCTTTCATTTCTCACCTTGTAATTTATAGAACAACCAATGTACTTATTTATGTGTGGGAAGTTTGGATATGTATAATGTCTGTATTATTTCTTGGAACTTCATGGCAAAAAGCAAACACTAAAAAAACTGATGATGACAATGACAGCAAAATTCTTGCTGTGTAGCTCATCTTGACAGATGCTAGTTAGGTTTGGCTGGAATATTCCTTTACTAGGAAATCTAGGTCTTCTGGAGTTCAGAATTGTCCTCTTCCTAATTCCAGTCAAAAAGGAATAGAAAGTCCATTGGTTTTATCCTCTGACAAACTCCTTTTTGGGTATGGATTACTTTTCTCGCCTTCCTCCCCTGGGGCAGATTTTGAAATTCTGCTGACTTTTCAGCAAAGCAAGATAGAAATCACAATTCTATCACCAACCAAGTGTGTAATATTAACTAGACTCAGTTTCTTTGGGCCTACCTTATTTATAAAATGATCGAACTACATAAAACAATTTATTCCTATTCGATTGTCTTACTGTCTGGCAGTGATGGGGTGAACCCTGAAACTGTCTCTCCTTTAATCTGTAAAAGGGTGACTCGGGGTCATAGGTTCTCCCCTGGAAAAAGCATACCTTTCCAGACAAGCCCTTCCCAAGTTAAATGGTTTCATTCAATCAGAGATCTTGGTCAAACCACCCTCCACTGAAACTGAGATCTTTTTGGGGTGCACCGGATCCCCCCTTCAGGGAATTCCCAGATTCTGGGAAGAAGCCTTCAAACTCCCAGTTAAGTGATTTTATTCATTTGGAGATCTAAGCCCCACACATTGACAGTATTAAAGGAATCTCATTTAATTCTGAATGGAAGCCTGAGCCTCAGACTGATAATAAAAGACAACTCAGAATTCCAAATCTTTGCAATAGTCTGAAACTGGAATTTGTTTTGCCAAGGAAGCTCTCTTCTTGGCAAGGCTGCCTTCCAGGACTCTTGCCCACTGTGAAGATATTCTCTTCTCAATGTTATCTTTTGTTATTTCCCTGACAGGGCCTTGCCCACTAAGAAATCTGTCTTTCTAGCAAAGCAGGCTTCTCAGTGCCAATAATTAAATTCCCTTTTGCCACATAGACTTTTCGGGTTTCCTTTGCATTGGTCCTTTGCTTACTAGAGGGGATTCCCCACCCCAATTCTCCACCACTAGCCTCATCATTTGCACCTCATCAGCAGAACATAAGGACATTACTTTGAATAATTTTCTTTATTATGATTTTACACACACACACACACACGCAATGAATCTAAGGAACATTAATATCAATGTTTTATTTAGCAAACATTAAATTTTATATACTTATATATATTTTTGTTCTACCTTTTTTAGTTACCTCTTATACTCATTTTCTCATACAGTATAATCTGCATATTTGAAAGAATAAAACAATTACCAAATACTTTGTGCCAAAGATCTGTATAAACTGGGAATACAAAAACACAGTCCCTAACTTCACGAAGACATAAGGGAATATTAATTAGGCAGGGAGAGTAGTTTTTGTATGGGCAATAGGGCAGTCCATTTACATGCTCTTTCCAAAGGCAAAGGTAATGTTAATTTTATTCTCAAAGCAAGAAGTGGAAGGTGAGCTCAAGTGAGTGAGCTCAATACTTATAGATTTGAGAATAATATGCTTAGAGATAAGGTGCAGGTGTGATTGCTAAGGGAGTAAGAGAGAATGAAAAGAGGAACCAGAATAGAATTTCCCTACATTTTTCAATTTCTTAAGGGGTGGTAAACTGCTGAAGTTTCATTCAATACAGCATTTAGTAAATGTATGTGTTATAATGTACTGTGGTAGTCTCTATCAGTACTGTACAAAAACCAATATTCCCTGCACTCAATACTTATATTTTCTTTGGGAGATACAATACTATTTATACAAACAGGTATATACAAGATAAATTGAGAAGAGAAAGGAGATCCTAAGAGGTTTCACTTTTTTGGTACCTTAAGCTAAACTTTAAAGGACAAAGATTCCAGTAAAGAAATATGCATTATATATACACACAGAGATCTATATAAATAGATATAAATATATATTACATATGTCTACAGGGGGAAAAAAAAGGAATTTAATATTAACAAGGGAAAAAGATGGATTCACAAACAGTTCAGACACTGAGAAAATAAAGCACACACTCAAGATTAGAAGAAAAAAGTTCCAGCTGGGAGAAAATTTAGATTAGCCATAATCAGTCCTTATCTCATCCCTTAGGTGTTTATTGTGAGGCTTAAATGAAACAATCTATGTATTCACATAGCATCTTAAAGTGCTATATAAAATGCCAATTTTTAATTTTTGTTCTTCAGCCTGCCCAACTCTCATACACCCCATGAAGGAAGGGCCCGTGGCAAAGCTACTTGAGGAGTGTTTTGCCATTTCCTTCTTCTCAGCTCATTTTACAGATTTTACAATTCCTTAACTGAAATAAGGTTAAGTGACTTGCCTAGGGTCACACAGCTAATAAGCAGCTGAGACCAAATTTGAACTAGGCTGAACACTATACACTGCTATTTATCTACCCCCAACTATTTATTTATAGTAGTAGTTTTTGTTTTTTAATACATTCTGCTGTTGATGATTGGGGAAAAAAGATCTGAAAAGACTTCTAGGAGGATGCATGTAATCTGACCCTTGAAGATTGAAGATTTCAAAGAGGAGAGAATGGGTGAAAAATAATCTCAGTAATAGATGTCCTGAGCAACGGGTAAAAGTCCAATTCGGCCACAATATTTGAAGTACAAAATAAGGCTAACAAAAAAGGCAGTGCCGTGGTATTATGGTTGTGTATTTGGAAGATGCTTTGAAGAAGGAAAAGACTAATTTGAAACCTATTGCAAAGTGAAATTCAGGTGAAAGCTCTACTGTGCAGGGCTTCCAAAACGATTTGCAGATGCAGCACAAAACTGAAAAGAGCTAGTCTTCACTTTTAAAAATCCTTCAGGTAACCTGAGCAAAACGTTTAGAATTTTCTCAGTGTGAGCCGAGTAATAGTGGACCAGTGTCTAAGGCCATAGTTGTCATTCTTTACAAGTTTAGCAGTTAACACCTTCCTGAAGTAACACCTTCGCCCTCCTAGTCTCAAGGAATTGCTCACAAAAACACAGTCCCCAACTTCCCGAAGACACAAGGGAACACCAGGCAGGGAGAGCAGTTTTGGTACGGGCGACGGAGCAGTCCATTTACACGCTCCTTCCAAAGGCACCCAAGAAGCGATTCTTGTGGATTTAACTTCAAGACCGCAGACTTCCCCGGTTCCAGCCATCAGCCGAGACTTCGCAGAATCCCTTAAATGGAAGAACCTTAACAAGCTCGATAATCTTAGGGCTCAGGCGGCAGGAAAGAGATCTGGGTCGGGATCAGAGCCGAGGTCTTCCGAGTTTAAGGGCATGTCTTTTAAACACCGAGGCCACGCCGCCTCTTTCCCTCCCACTTGCAGAACACCTTTACCTACCTGCTGTAACTCTTACTGATCCGTGACGGACGGACGTCAGGTAGCTCACATTCGCAAGGCGCTTTAGATGCTTTTAAGCAAAACGCGTTTCTCGCGACAGAGACTAGTTAAGTGAATTGATGCTCTAAGTCCCATTCTCATTTTGAGAACTCTTCCCACCCCGGGCGGGAGGAGGAATCGGCCCGGCTGCCCACCGTGCCTCCGGGGATCCTGCCAGAGACTCCCGCTAAAATCGCTTGCCAGCCTCTGAATGCGAGCAGCCGGGGGAATGCGGTCGTCCTACTTTCCTATTGGAGGACCCGTTCATCTCGCTCCAGTCCCCAGACTGCCGAAGAGGGAACCCGCGCCCACCTGGGCTCAACACCTCCTCCCTTCGGCCCCTCTAGCCCACGCCCGCTTCTCGGTGGCCTCAGGTGGCTCCCGGGCGCCTGCGCCCCCACGCCCCGCCCACCCTCGCCACCGCCCACCCTTCTCCGAGGCTTCACCTACTCCTGTGGCCTATCGGAAGGCGTGCGTCACCGACGCCTCCTCCTCCTGCTCTTTTCGGCATGGCCTTGTTGATCCGCTGGGCACTTACAACGCGATAGCCCAAACCTGCCTTTCCTTAATCCCTTTTCCTGCCCGAGCGGATCGGAGTTGAGCCTAACTTATCCCCACGGCGTGTTGGCGATGGCATCACGGGCTCCTCCCCCCAGCCGGCTGAGGGCAGCGAGGCTTCAGCTCGGGGTGGGACTCGTGGAGCGTAGATTCCGCTTCCGGTGTGTATTGTGTGTATCTTTCGGGGGCTGGAGGAGGCGGCAGTGGCCTCGGCAGCTCCGGTCCCCCGGTCCCCCGGACCCCTGGACCTGGACCTGGGGGAGGTAAGTGGGAATACCTTCCCCTCCCCTCCGACTTCTGCTGCCCTTTTCTCCCTGACTGGCTTCAGCTCTGTGCTCCAGCGTCCCCGCGCCCTGTTACTACGTCACTGCCACCCCCAGCACGTAACAATCGCCTTCCTCCTCCTGCTTGGGGGGCCGGTGCTAACGTCACCTTTGCCCTGATGATGTCAGGACGTCTAACGTTGTCTAGCTACATCGCCTTACCATCTCCCCTGTACCATATTTTTTTCATGAGCCTCATCGTTCAACTTCATGATGTCATAGACATCTTGCACTCCATCATAACAGTCCGAGATACTCTGCTCTTTTGGAGTCACACTCACTCTTACTGCCGGCCAGAGGTCTTGCTTTCCCTACCCCTCCCCGAAAAGTCACGTCTGGCAGAGCTGGAGAGAGGAAATAAGGGTGTGCTGGGGAAACTGTCGGGGGCCAATGCTTGGAAGAAAAGAATAGTAAAGTTCGGGACTCCCAAAGATAGGGAGAAGAATGGTAATTCCCACAGTTTGCCCCTCATCCACTGGCACTTTCAGAGAAGGAAGAGAATCTGTTTCATCACTCACAGAGTCAGTATCTGTAGGGTTCGAGTTTTGTCTTTGGCTTCCTCCATAGATCTTCTGAATACTTGACCGTTTTCCTTTTTTTCCTTCAGGGCTGGGTGGTCCTTCCCTTTTCCCATCCTAATGCCCTGTTCAGTATTGGCTCCTAAGCTACAGAGACTACAACTCTTCCCCAGGTGAGTAAACTTCCCAGCTTTTAGATGTTTTATGAATGTGGCAAAAGAAGGTCGTAGGGCTTGGGTCCCTTATAGGTAGAAAAATGTAAATCTTAATCTAGCTCCTGGTTGATGAGGAAAGGATTACACAGGAATAGCCTGTGTACACAGGAATTCACAGAGAACTACAATGCAAATCAATAAATGTTTATTAAGCTCAAGAATATTAGGTTAGGTCCTGGAGATGGGAAAAAATGAATGCTAGTTCCCCCCAATGGGGACTTTAATGAATTCAGGTAGGTAGGAGATTAGTTCTAATTGATATAGAATGTTTGAAGAATCCCAGGATTCCTTTCTTTAACATTATTTTTAGGCTTCATTGTGCTTTAGTGCCTGATGAGACATACTATACTACTACTTACTCCCTTTTCCTTCCCTTCTCCTACCAAAAAACTCCCCGAAAATCTAATAATAACTAAAGAAAAGAAGATCTAATGTTAGACATTAGTTTGGTCACACAAGTCTTTTCTTTCTTTGAATCATATAGGTTTTTCTTGGTATTAGGCACAAAAAAGAGGTGTGGGATGGGTGTTAGAAAGGATGATATGTTCCCTGTATAGGTCAGGAAGAAAGTAAAAAGTGCAGAATTTCTTATGTGCTGAACATTTTTTAAAAGACTGAACTAGATAAAGATGCTTTTTTTTTTAAACAAATTTTATTGGTGTATCTAAACACTAACTTGAAACAAAACCAATTAAGCAAACCAACATAATGATGGACAATTTTGAACAGTTATAAGCAGTGTTCTATTCCTTTATTCATCATGATAAGGGAGATGTTTTCCTTACTTCCTTTCCAGGGCTGAGATTGATTATTAAAATCACTCAGCTTTGAGATGATTTGTTAGCAGATTTTATTAACATTATTGTTGACTTAATGGAAGAAAATTATTTTGGCCAGTGAATTATATTTAATAGAGATCTTTTAAAGTAGTTTTTGGTAGTAAGCTATGAATTGGGCATAAGGGAATATAGACTTGAGGTAGTTAAAAGTATTTGCATCCTGGAAGAAGGAAGGATATAGGCAGAATAAGTCATTGAAAAATTCAAGATTTCTGTTTTTCCTTTTTTTAAAAATCTCTACTGCTTAGCAAATTTTGTAGCACAGAAGTAGAGTCAATACTTTTTGATGGATTTCGTGGAGTGAAGGAGTAGAATGTGTTTCTAGAATGTACTAGACTGATCTATGTTAAAGAATTTCTAATCAATGCTGATTGGAAGTATGCTCGACAACCTTTCCTGTTTTCAAAGGGTGATTTGCTTGGATGACCTAATAGGCATGTTTGCAACTCTTTAAATGTGTGCACTGAGATGAATAGATCCCCAGCATCAGGAGCATACTAAGACAAGATGTACCCAAAGAGCAGTGAATCATTTCAGTTAGAAAGAGGGAAAGTGCACACCTTTTAACATTGTAACTTTCTGCTGGCTTTATCTATCAGGCCTTCCTGAAAAGAAGCAGGGTGGCATCCATCCTCATCCCAATTCAAGTCCTGTGAAAGAGTGAGGCATGAATGACCCATGATGAAATATATGAAAAAAATTGGTGAGGAATAGGCCTAGAAGAAAGATGAAGAGCAACTCTAGGAGAGAAGAATGATTGGGACAAATTGGAGGATGGGAAAAAATAGTAGCTACAGGTGAGTGGTTAGAAGTTAACTTGATGTGCCCTAGGGTAGAGAGGAAAATATTTATCTTGTATGTATCACAAATTTGATGTGGAGATTAGTTCTTTTTTTTAGTTCTTTCAATAAAATGTTTACAAATTTTTGAGTATGGATGATAATAATAATGATAATGCTTAGAAGGCCAGCATGAAGAATATAAGCCTTGTAGGGCAGACCGATTTGAAGTTGTAGTTCTGGGAGGAAAAGGAGGTGTAGTTTCTGAGATCCTTTTTCTGATACTTGTAGAAGAACTTAGAAAACCTGAGGGTAAATTTTTTTTTAATGGGGGGGAGGGGAACTTAGGTGGCAGCAATGGATAGAGCACCAGCCCTGAAGTCAGGAGGACTTGAGTTCAAATGTGACCTCAGCACTTAACACTTCCTAGTTGTGTGACCCTGAGCAAATCACTTAACCCCAATTGCCTCAGGGGGAAAAAATTAAATCATGTTGCTGATTGTGTTCATGAATAAATTATTAAATTTCTGAGTTTTTTAGTTTTGTTATCTATAAGTTGTCAGTTGCTGGTATTTTTACAATCTCAGGGGGTTTGGCACTCAAAATATAGATCTGTAAGTCGTCTGCATGGATAATCAAACCCATGGAGTTAATAATGTCACCAAAGAAGAGACTATAAAGTAGGAAAAAAAGAATTTCATATAAGAGCCTTGAATCTTGACTCACAGGGCCAAGATACGAACAAACAGCAAAGAAGATTGAGAAAAAATAGTCAAGTAGCAGTGAAACTACTATTTAGGAGGTGGTGATCAACAGTGTCAAAAGTTACAAAAAGATCAAATCAAGGACTAAGAAATAAACATCAGATTTATACATTAAGAGGGACATTGCTAATTTAAGAGCAAGCAATTACAATTAATGTGTATAGGGTAGAAAGGTGAGAGAAAAGAACTAGAGAAAGTATAGATAGCTTTTTCTAATAGTATGCCTAAGAAAAGGAAGATAAATGATAGCTTGAGTATAGATGGTATAGAATCTAGAGTCTAGTGAAGGTTTTAGGATGGGTAGAATTGGGCATGTTCATAAGCATCAGGAATTGGGAAGTATTCTGTTCTTTACCAAGAATCTATCATCAGATAATTTATAGCCATGACTAATACTTAAAGCAAATATATCTAATCTTCAACAAACTAATTTCATCATTGAGGCTTTTCTGAAAAACATAAAGATCAGAACACTTTCGGTGTCTTAGCAGATAATCTTAATGTTTTATTCTGGATCAGAAATTCCTTGCTTGTAACCAATCTGGAAGTGTGGGCCTCACTGACTTAGCACTGAGTTAAGAGTGATAATTAACAGAAACAGCCTCTCATCATTTCCAGAAGCCTTTGAAGTTTGGTTGATATTCAAGAATGTGCTCTCTTCTATTAACAACTAAACCCTCCATGCCATAATGACGTTTAGAGGTCTCAGATTCATTTGGTGACTCTGATTAATTGATAGTAATAAATAAAAGCAATGAAATTATACTCCAAATCCTGTATAACTATACTGCTGGACACCAGTTATATAAAAGACCCCAATACCTGTATTTTTTTTTTTTTTCCCTAGTTGGGACCTATGATTTTGGAGGGATAAGAACTTTGAAATTTCAGATGAAGCAAGTCATTCTATTAATTCAGAGCATCAACTGAGATTAAATTGCACAATTGCACTGGTTTTCCAAGGGTCCCACAACCATTATGTATCCAAGATAGGACTTAATACCTGGTTTTCCTGCCTCCTCAAGCTAGTTTTTGCTAGTTGGTTTTCCAACCAACATGGACATGAATACAATTTTAGAGTGTCATAAATTTGACCTAAAACTAAACCTTTACTATGTGATAGAAATTATATTAGGTAAGTGCTAGAAGAGATTCAAGTGTAAAAAGATATTTGATCACTGTCCTCAGAGTTTTTATCCTAGTAAGGAGTGTGTGATTGTATAATAAATTCTTACATAGGACTTCATATTTATAAACTATTTTCTTCACAACAACCCTGTGAGATAATTAATGAAATCACTATCTTTCAGATGAGAAAACAGAGTTAGATTTAAGTTAATTGTCTAAGGTCTTGACCTTGTCTGGCTCTTCTGAATCCAGCAATGCTATTTGAAGCCAGAAGAGTGCAGAGGTTATTAGTGACACAGGAAAGACACTAGCATTTAACAGGACCAAGAAAGGCTTCTTACAGAACATGGCATTGTAACTGAGATTTGAAGGAAGCCAGGAGTCAGAAACTTGAAGAGAAGAGAGCAATTTCAGATGAAAAGCCAATGAAAATTCAGTCAGAAGATGGAGTGTCATGGAGAAACTGCAAGGGGTTCAAAATCCTGGGATCATAGGGTATTTGATCATCTAAGCAATTAGAAAGGTAAAAAGGGTCCGAGTTATATGAAGAACTTTGAAAGCCAAACAGGATTTTATATTTAGATCTTGAATCCACTAGAATTTATTGAAAAGGGCTGAGAAGGGGATAACATGGTTCAGACTTGCACTTGAGAAAGTTGCTGAGGAGATGAACTGGAGTAGAAAGAGACTTGAGGCAGGAAAACCAACCAGCAGGCTATGTAATAGTCTAAGTATTAGAGAATAAGGGCCTGTACCAGAATAGTGGCATTGTCAGAGGACGATAATAGTAATAAAGGCTTATCAGGTAGGGTTAGTAGGACTAAAGAAAGGACAAAGAGGAAAGATATTTCAGAAGTAAAATGACAAAGTTGGTAACTTTATGAATGAGTAAAGGAAGAAAGAAAGTTCAAAAATAACAAGGAGGTTTCAGTTTTGGGAACTAGATAATAATAGCAAACTTCAGTTAAGGATTTAATTAACAAGAATTTTGTTTTCCTGTAAAATTGAGGTCTTTGGAAGGATAGATAACATTTGATACTTAGGCTTCAGTGGCTTCCAACCTTTTCTAGTATTCACTTGAAGCTTTGATTTTGAGGGGGGAGGGAATATTCTAGAACCTTAATAAAATGATAATTGTACTATTATTATCTATTGATTAAGAACTATATTATGACAAAAGACTATTACAAATGTATTAACTCATTAAATTGAATTTGTATTTTATCCATTCACATAGATTTGAAAATAAATGCATATATGTGACATAATATATTGAGCCTCCAGAAGGTATGTTTACTTACTTATTATACTAAGTCATGTAATGAAATAGGTTGGAACCCACTGCTTGAAATAAAGGTCTTTGTAATAAGCAGAGGTATCCCATGCCTTAGAGTTGACTATTTTGCTTAGTTATGTTGACAAGTGGATTCAAATTGATGCACTCTAGTAATTTATCAGCTCACTTGAGGAGGAAAAATAATTTTGTAATGCAATATTAACAGTATCCATTGCTAAAAGGAGTAACATGTGAAATGATGGGAAGACTGGGAGCAAAATTAATAAACCTTAATAATTTGCTATTATAACAGTGCTCATAGAAGCCCATAAAAATTAACTAGGCCTAGTCAGATTTCATTTTTAGAAGTATTGTGCAAATAAATGTCCTATTGAACAGAAAGAGGTATGGTTATTATATAAGTAGAGAAATGCTGTTCAAAGCAAAGAAAGCTCTTTTACTCAGTCTTACGTCACTACAAGATTACTTGTATGAATTTGAGCTAGTCATTTATAACACCTGGACTTCACTTTCCTGATCTGTAAATGAGAGGGAGTCAGACTAGATAGCCTCTAAAGGTCTTTTCCAATTATAAAAATATATGATCTTATTTGCTTTGTTTTATTGTGGAATGATTTAAGTGAAAAGGTGCAGAATATGAGATAATTATTGTAACCTTACCTTTTGGGATACTTTGTAATTTTCCAAAGTATCTGCTATGTCTGCAGAAAAATTGTCAGACTAGGAATATATATAAAGAGAAGCTTGATTTTCTTCAAAAAAAATTGCTTTCACAAAATTTTTTTACTTATTTGCATACACTCTATGGTAATACTTTGCATTTGTATAATGTTTATTTATAGTCTTCCAATATGCAGACCATTGTGCTGGGGATGTCTGTATAGTTTGCATACCTCACTGAGAATCAAAGAAGAAAAGTTCCATGAAAGCAGGGGACTATCTTATCTAAACTCAGTATCCCCTCAACTGCCCAGCACAATGAGATGTGGAGGAGAATGGGGATCTGTAGAAGAATCCAAGAAAAGAAGGGGGGATGTGCCAAAGAAACATAGCAGGAAAACATAATAAAAGATACAGAGTTGAGAGCAGGGTCAATGGAATAAAGTCTGGCAAATAATGCTTTTAAAAGGGTATGGGATTAAAAGTTTAGGGTATGGAAAGGTAATATGGAACACATATGGATAAGAATACTTGGTGGCTTCCAGACCTCTAGGATCAAACATGAAAATTGGAATCAGAAATGAAGATGAGAATATCTGTTGGACTAGGGCATCAAAAAATTAAAACTAAATCTATCTTCTTTTCTTCCCTACTATTAGGTGAATGATGGCAGATACAGGCCTGATTGAGGCAGGGGCCTCAGCGGCCTCAGCGGCTACAGCTCTGGAGAACTTACAGGTAGAGGCAAGTTGTTCGGTGTGCCTGGAGTATCTGAAGGAGCCTGTCATCATTGAATGTGGGCACAATTTCTGTCGGGCCTGCATTACCCGTTGGTGGGAAGAACTGGAAAGAGATTTCCCCTGTCCTGTTTGTCGCAAGACATCACGTTATCGCAGCCTCCGACCCAACAGGCAACTGGGCAACATGGTGGAAATTGCCAAACAGCTACAAGCTGTCAAGCGGAAGACCCGGGATGAGAGCCTCTGCCCCCAGCACCATGAAGCCCTTAACCTCTTTTGCTGCGAGGACCAGGAACCTGTATGCTTGGTGTGTGAGATCTCCCATGCCCACCGGGCTCACACCATCGTGCCACTGGATGATGCTGCACAGGAGTACAAGGTGGGGAACCTGATGCGTGATGCCGACGTGGGGAGAAAAAGAGGGAGGAGCAACAGAGGATGGGAGACTCCATTGGGTAGAGGATTGTAAGCTCCTTGAGGGCAAGACTGCATCTGGTCCACATTCTGTAAACCTCCCAGAGCTACACACACAGGGGACGCTCAGTACGTCCAGTCATCTCAATTATCCACGCGAATGGAAGCAAACAGTGGTGAGGATTATCCAAAAATCATTTATTTTTGACTTTGCAGCACATTTTGGGGCCTTATGTGTGAATTTTGGTGTGTCTGATCTGGGAATTTACAGTATTTTGCACAAATAAATGGCATCATTTTGAGAAGTCCTGGTTGGGAGAAACTGGACAATGATCTGGCCTTCCCTGGCTCCTTTCTACCTATCCCTTTACCCCAGTGTGTACACACACATACACACACACAACACACACACACACACACACACACACACACACACACACACAAAGTTCTCCCTTGCCTGGGAACAAGTAGCTTCATATCTTTTAGACTGATGGAGCACCAGTTTCAAGTTGAATTTCTTTTGGTGTTTGCATATGTTTCTATGATTGAGAGGGAGTTGATTTAAATTACAATGTTTCCTTCTGGACTGCAGAAGGAAATGTTTAATAGTAAATAGAGAATAATATATAAACATTACATTTTATCACCTACTTTGCTGAATTATTTATGTTCCTAACTTAGATACAAGATTTGAGTTAATTCATGTGAGTAATAACTATATTTAATGATAGACAAATAGAGGAGACAATAAGATGAGTGGACAGATGGAAAAGGAGTATATTCCTTTAGTTAAAATTGGGGGGAGAGGGAGGTAATAACAGAGAGGAAGCGAGCAGGGGAATTGCTGGGGTTATAGGAGGGAGAGAGAGGGAGGAAGGGAGGGAGCAGGAAAAATACTCAAAATTAGTAATGACCAGTGAATCCTAGCAACTATATCTAGTTGAATAGAAGATGAAAAGGGTTGTTAGGGGACTTTGAGTTTAGGGCAGCAATTAGATAAGTGAGATTTATTAAGCAGAAGATTGATTATGAATTGTGTATAACCTCTGTGTGGTAGTGGGATGCTGAATGAATGATTTCAAGTGTGATGAGGTATAGTGGTTGAAATGAGAAAATCAGCAAAGAAAAGTGAGTTTGAAGGATTGGGCAGGTGATGGTGACAGCCAGCCCCCATCACCTTTCACAATCCCTTCATCTCAGGAGAAGCTGCAAAAGTGTCTGGAGCCTCTGGAGCAGAAACTGCAGGAGATCACCCAGTGCAAGTCATCTGAAGAGAAGAAACCTGGGGAACTCAAGGTGAAAATACTTGGGAGGGGAGAGAGTTTAATTAGAACTATGCTGTGGGTATGATCCTTATACATATAACTAAAGGCTACTACAGGTCAAATCCCATTACAAGAGTACCATTAAAATAGAAACTTTATCATGATAAAAATATTTTTATGAAGATTTGTATATTTAGCTTTTGCAATTGCTAAACTCAGTTTATTAATGCAATGGATGAATATTGACTAAGCACCCACTAGGTACATTGCATAAGACATAACCCAACTTTCTTTAAAAAAATATTGGGGCAGTTAGGTGGCACAGTGGATAGAGCAGCAGCCCTGAAGTCAGGAGGACCTGAATTCAAATCTGGCCTCAGACACTTAACACTTCTAGCTGTGTGTCACTGGGCAAGTCACTTAGCCCCAATTGCCTCCGCAATAAATAAATAAATTTTAAAAATATTTAAGGTGAATAACAGCAGACTGTATAGCCTTGAAATTTATTATAGCCAATATCATGATACCTTTTAACTTTAATATATTACATTAAAACTACTTTATGTAGGTTTTCATCCTAAAATATCATAACGAACTTTTTTATTGAATCCAATTAAATTTTCAAAACTTTTAAATCAAGAAAATAAATTGTTAAAAATCACAAATTGTATTTTATCTGTTCGGATGTTCACCGCTCCCTTACAACTAATCCACTAAAGCTAATAGTCTGTCACTCTAGTTCACTCTATTCTGAGAAGTTTTAATTGTATGTTGTTTGCAAAATATTTCTCAACTATACTTACAGAGAACATCTCACTTGCTAATATACTGTAAAAGTGTAAAGGGGAAGAAGAGTGGAAAATTAAGCAGAGGAATTCAAGCAACTCCCTTCTTCAAACATCCTAAATTCTCAAACAACCCTGCAAAACCAAACAGCAGACTCAGAAAGATATAGGAACTTGGAGGAGTGAAGGGATGGGGTGAAGGTGTGTGCATGCCACCTCCTTGAAAGTGAATGAAAATTTGCTTTGGGGGTTTTCCCCTTTTCTCTTATGGTGTTTTGAGCACTTTTTTTTTTTTTTTTTTCCCAATTGCTAACTCTTAACCCTATCAAAGACCTGTAGAACTCAACCTCTATAAGCTTGGAATATTATTTCCTGCAAATGTACTCATTACAAAAGAAATTGTTATCATGAAAATGGGTATCCTTCAGTTCCTTATAATGGGATTTAACCTGTGTTAATACATTTAAGTGGTGGCTTGGGGGTTGAGCTACAGAATTCCCATTTGACCCTATTGACATATATACCTTCTCTTTTCTTAGCGTCGAGTGGAGAGTAGGAGGCAGCAAATTGCTGGAGAGTTTGAGGAATTACATAGACGGCTAGAAGAAGAGCAGCAGCTTCTGCTTTCTCGATTGGAGGAAGAGGAGCAAGACATCCTTCAGAGGCTTAGGGAAAATGCTGCACAGCTTGGGGAACAACGTCGAGACCTTGCCCGCCTTGCTGCTGAGATAGAGGGCAAGTGCCTACAATCAGGTTTTGAGATGCTCAAGGTGTGATTTCCTCTTCACTCTCCTCACCTCCAGTTTTCTCCACATCTAAAATCAAACCCTTATAAATAACTGTACTATTCATTCTGTCTGCCTAGGATGGCTTGGTGTAGTGGAACACTGGATTGGGTTTTTAAGACTGATTCTGGGTCTTGGCTTTTTTAGTCTATATCAAGCTACCCACTCATCCTCTCCAGGCTTTCAAATTATTTTTGCTTGGGTGGAGTGAGGAAGCCTGATTTCAGATCCTGACTTTAGCACTTGGCACTAGGCTGTGTGACCTTAGGCTAGACACTTAAGCTTTCTGAGTGTTCATTTGTAAAATGGGAATATGTTTTTACTACCTACTTAACTCAAAGGGCTGTTGTAGAGAAATCATACTTTGTAAAACTTTAAAGTATTTGCTTTAATGAATCTTAGAAAATTTTTTATCAATTATATATAAAGTGATGCTTTTGAAAACAGTTCTATTAAGCAATTAATGAACTTATAGAAAATGTATTTGTGCCATTTTAAATGACAGGTTAATGAGAATTAACAAGTATGTATTATTCATTCACAGATATTACTTTAATTGTTCTATATTCTTTCAAGTTTTGATGTTCTATCATCCTCATTTGCTTGAAGGCTCCATGAAGGCAGAAACTATCTTGGTAATCTTGCTGTTTTGTACTCACCAAAACTCAGGACTTGCTACACGTGATTACATGCTCATAAAATATCAAGGTCCATTATAATATAAAGGGCCCTGGGACCAGAGGCTGAAAACCTAGATTCAAATTCCTAGGCCTGGCATCTTCTGTCTTTACAGCGTTGGACAAATCACATCCCACTTTCAGGGACTCAGTTCTGTGATATGTAGAAATGAAGGTAACCCCCTAGTTTCCTTTTGGCTTTAAAATATCATGATCCTAAATGATGATAATGGGGATCTAAAATTGCTACTGATATATGATTCATTCTTTCACAGTCTTTTACTCTGTAACAAGGTCCTTGTTGTTGGGAGGTAGATGTGAGGTGGGAGGGAGTAGATTAAGACCTATAATATTCCATCAGTATGGAAAACTCAGAATTTTTAGGGTTTGGAAGGGATCCAAGTAGTTACATAATCCAACCAAATCTGAAAGGACTTCCAATATAATGAGAAATTGGCATCCAAAATATTAAGTTTTTTCTGATGTTAGAACTAAATTTGCCTCTCTATGACTTCTACAACATTGTTCTGGTTCTGCCTTTTCTGTCTGATAATGGCAACTTTTTAAATGTTTGAATAGTTATTGTGTTCCCAAGTCCTATCTCCAGTATAATATTCCCTAATTCATTCCCTTAGCCAATCCTCAGATGATGTGGACTCAAGGCCCTTCACCAGCTTAGTGGGGCCCCCCTGCCCACTTCAGATTCTCTCCAACTTATCCCTGTCTTTAAACTGTAGTACCCAGAACTGAGTAGAATAGCCCCAGTAAGATATGACCAGAGTAGAGGGGCCTGCTGCCTTTCATATTCCAGGAAGCTGTGCCCCAATACAGCCTATGGTCATTTTTGCTGTATGGATTGTCATATTACACATTATGCTGATTCATAGATTTCAGTCCCTAAATTTTCTTCAGATAAACTGCTGTTTAATCATATTCCTTCCCCCAACATATACTTGTGAAATTGGGGGGAAGGGTTGATCAAAAGGGAAAGGTACATTTGTCTCTGTTGAATTTTATTTTAATACATTTATTTTAATGCTGTTCTTGCCTGCCAGGATTTTTTGGGGTCTCGAGTGTGTTGTACACTTGGTGTAGAAACTCATTCTTCTGGTGCTTATCACACTCAGTTTGTGTCTTAATGGCCTGGACGCTAAAGTTCAAGGGGGTCACACAGCTCATGGGCTTCTGATACAGGACTTGAACTCAGATCTTCTTGACTCTAATACCAAGATCCTATTCACTATGCCATGCTACTTCCTCCTTGTGGAAGAACACAGCCAAATATACATTAAGTAATTTGGAAATAATATCTGAGCATCATGATAAAGTAACAAAGTTGAACCTCAGATTGCAAACCCAACAAAATGTCAAGTGAGGCCATGAGCCCCATCAAGAATTTTCTCCTCCTCACTTGGCTCTATCCCTTACCCCTCCCAGTTCTAGGATGTTTTACTCTCTCTGAAGATACTGAATTGTAACCCCTGGGAACCCTCAGGTCTGGGAAGCACTAAAGTCTGGGAGTAGAAGGGCAATAAAAATAAAAATTAATTTTGTTCCCTTCTCTCCTGCAGGATGTCAAAAGCACCCTGGAAAAGTAAGTGACTCCTTGAACCAGCTGCCTGTGGGGGGATCAAAGTCAACAGGGCCTTAGAGTGGGAAAGAAAGGTACCTACCACCAAGAGGCACAAGGTCATTGGGGCTTCTAGACTGCACCCTCTTCTCCCAGTTTATTGCTTAATACTTCCCTACATATAGTGAGCAATGACAGAATTCAATCCTATCTCAAATCTACCAGTTGGAATGGGACTAGGAAAGAGGGAATAAAGGGGTATACAAAGAGAACTCTAAAAGGAGAAGTTATTTTGGGGACCCTGTGTTGCCCTTCCCATCCTCCCCCACTAGCAGATTGGATTAAGAATCAAACAGGAAAGGAATTTTTGGCTACAGTTAGGGAGCAAGGAATGGGAAGGACTGGAGATCACAGCTTCTCTTTGAAGACTTGGACAGCTGTGGCCCAGTTGCCTAGGGCATTTCCTTGATCCAGCCCCTTATCCCCACTCCCACCCCACCCCCCTCCCAGATGTGAGAAGGTGAAGACCATGGAGGTGACCTCGGTCTCCATTGAGCTGGAAAAGAACTTCAGCAGCTTCCCCCGACAGTACTTTGCCCTAAGGAAGATCCTTAAACAGCTGATGGGTGAGTTGGGCCAAAAAGAGAATTAGCTGCAAGAATATATAGGGAGGAGAGGTTCATTAGGTCTTTCCCCTCTGCCTCCTCAAACCTTCCTCACCCACTGACCTCCCTTGGCTGGTCTCCAGTCTCCCCTTATTCTTTCTTTCTCATACCTTCAGCCTTATTTTCTCTCCTTTCCAATTAACTTCTTCCCTCTTTCTGGCCCTCAATCTTTGCCCTTTCCCCTCTCAACATATTGGGGCAGATTTTAGTGAATCAAAAAAATGGAGAAGGCCAAAACCTGAATTAATCATCCCTTAGCCAATTAGCTTTTGGATAGTCAAAGAGTTTGCTGTAAGGGAATACGTTTGGGATTTAGGATGAAAATAGCATTCCCTCCATGAACATGAACTAAAAGCCAACCAAATAATAGTGTTTGGGGGATCTTAGAGAAGATAGGCCTTACAAAGTTAGGTCCATTGCATCTTTCCCACCTTCTTCCTTACTCTGGCTTCTTCCTGCAGCGGATGTCATCCTGGATCCAGAAACAGCTCACCCTAATTTAGTCCTGTCAGAGGACCGAAAAAGCGTCAAGTTTGTGGAAACTCGGCTCCGGGATTTACCTGATACTCCTCGGCGCTTTACCTTTTACCCCTGTGTCCTGGCCACAGAGGGCTTCACTTCAGGTCGTCACTACTGGGAGGTGGAAGTGGGTGATAAAACCCACTGGGCAGTAGGTGTGTGCCAGGACTCTGTGAGCCGAAAAGGCGAGCTAACTCCACTGCCTGAGACTGGATACTGGAGGGTTCGACTGTGGAATGGGGATAAATATGCAGCCACAACTTCACCTTTCACCCCTCTCTGCATAAAAGTGAAACCCAAGCGGGTGGGTGTATTCCTGGACTATGAGGCTGGCACACTGTCTTTCTACAATGTTACTGACCGCTCGCACATCTATACTTTTACTGATACCTTCACTGAAAAACTTTGGCCCCTCTTCTACCCGGGTATCCGAGCAGGACGGAAGAATGCAGCACCTCTTACCATCCGGCCTCCAACAGATTGGGAATGATGATGGGAAGGGACAGGGTGGGATGTTAAAGTAATGATGGTGATAGGGGAGACAGGTATTTGGAACTGTGTCTCTTAATTTCCTGTGTCCTGCTGCTAGAAGTTTCCTTACTATCAGGCTTATGTCCTATATCCTGGAGAAGGTGAAGTAGTAGGGAAGATTATCGTAGGAAAGATACTGGGCCTGGAAGAGAGTCTTAGAGATCACACACCTAAAGACTGATTTCTTCCCATTTTGTGAAGATGGGGGAGAGAGGTTTACTGAAGGAGAGAATGTCTTGGTTGCCTGCTCTATGTTAAACCAATTTCCTCATTGCCAGAGGACTTTAGGGGGCCCAATTCCCTCCAAAACAGAAATAGGTGCAGGGAACCCTGAAGTCTCTGTTCACCCATTTGGGGTGATTCTATATGTCCAGGACAGTTTTGTTCATTTGAGGGAAGCAGGATAATCTCTGTATCCCTAGAATGAAATAAAGGTGAATTGTCAGTCACATGGGAAGAAGAGTGTTAAAGTTGGTCTGGGTCAAAGCTAAAAGAAGATTGGGAAAGGAAAGTTGGGAAAAGAGGGTTGAAGAGGAGAGAGCCAGAGGTTCCAGCTACAGGGAAGAATACAAAATGAGTCTCCTGGTTATTCCCTAGCTAGGTGTAGTAGAGAGAAAGAAAAAATTGATACCTTCTCCAGCTTTCTTGAAGTTATACTGTCTCAAGCACATTACTGGTGAAGATAATGAAAATTACAGGCAGAGAAATGTTTGGAGCCCAAAAATGGCAAACACTCCCCAAGATGACTCAGGAATTATGATGAAGGAATTGTTTCTGTTTGTCCTGACTATGAAAAGGGTTTGAATAGATGGAACTATAGCACAGAAGTGGGAAAGTAGTATGATGATGGAGGGTAGGGAAAGCACTGGATTTGAACTTGAGAAACAGATTGAAATCCTGATTCTGCCATTTAGTAGCCACATGAGCTTGGACCAGTCCCTTGCTCACTCTTAACTGATTAGTTACCTCATCTGTCAAATAATGGGATTGAACTAGATAATCTGAGATCCCTTCTATAATACTAATTGTACTATTAATGGAACCAGAAATATTCCTCTCATTCACTTCCTACATTTGGAGCTGGCAGGATGAGTAAGGGGGGACCAGGCAGCACTTTTCACCTCATTACTAAGGTTTCCAACAATGTTTTTAAATCCTGAACCTACACTTGTATCTAAACCTTTTACCTATTGTCATACCTGATTTACTGCCATGTTCAAACTAAGGCTCGCCAAAGTAGAATGAAGGCAAATATGTTGCCAAAAGCATACACAGTCCGTGGCTATTGATAACCAAGATTTTGTATACAAGCAAGCATCACTGTCACAAGCTTATTGAGTGAATCAGATTTGTCCAGGCTCCCTTCAACCTTCCCTGCACCCCCAAGCCAAAAAAAGTTTTCTCACAGTATCCTGGTCTCCGTATAGTCTCTTGCCAATAGTGGACTGATAAGTCCCACACAGTATCCCAATCTATTGTCTTTTGCCTGGGCACTATTTATGGGCTGATAGAAATGGGGAATGTTAATATGTAAATATTGAGATAGTGATTAATGAAGTTAATAGAATCTTATTTTATGGCAAATTAAGCAAAATAAGATTTATCATTTTCTCCATCTAATTCATCAGAGTTCAAGACTCAAAAGTTCAAGAACTTTTCATTGCAATTAATCACATAGAGCTGAGAGGACTCAGAGGCTATCTAGTGGAACCTCCTGTGAAAGCGCTTTACAGATAAGAAAGTTTAGACCCATGCTCCAGGTCATAGTGATAGAATGGGAGCTCAGTTCTGCCACAGATTTTTCTGGGGCATTCACTTTTAAGTGATCATACAGCTAGAATATATTCTGCACCGGATCTGAATGTGTATCTTTCCAGTTTATTCTCTACCATGTTCTAGAAGGCACATCAAAGTGTAAAGAGAAAAAAGTCTGGAACTTTTTTTTTTAATCTCTGGCACTACCCATCCTTGAGTTTTTGTGAAGGCATCTTGGGGTATGAAATTCCTCCAGATAGTCTAACTACCTTTTTGATTTGTATACCCTCAAAACTCTCAGGCCATAAAGCAAATTTGTTTTCATAATGGCTCACACTTAAGGCTTGCAAAGTGCTTTGCATTATTTTATCCTCCTATAATCTTGTTTGGTAACTTAAGATTTCATGATCTTTGAACGTGGGGAAAGCTGTGAGATGCTTCTGCCCTGTAACCATCTATAAAAAGTTTATATTACCCCAAGAGGCAGCTACTGTGGTGAAAATGAAGAGCTGGAGTCAAGAACCGAAGTCTGAGTGAGGTCTGAGCTGTGATTTTACGCAAGTCATTTTTGAGTCTCAGTTTTAGTTGTAAAATATTTACATTATGACTTGAGGTTTCCATCTCTAGTTAATCTCTGTATATGGAGATTTGGCAGGAGTTGGGTGGAATTGGTGAATCCCAGGAAGAAAGCAAAAGGGATCCCAGACTTCCGAATTCTTAAGGACCATAGAAATGAAACTGGGAGGACTAGCACGGGAATGGGGAATAGGAGTCACGTGTGCTAGGCGAGCCTTTGGAGGCGGGACTGAGTGAGTCGAAATATCTGCCCCCGGAAGGCCGAATTTCGGGGCGGAGGAAAGGGAGTTTTGCCTTTTGAAAGCATATGCTTCTGTAATGTCCGGAGAGACTACAACTCCCAGTAGGAGCCGCGCGTGCAGTCGCAAAGGGGCGGGGAGGTGTTCCAATAGGCCGGGTGCTGTAAGGGCTGCGGAGCCGAGCCGATGGCGGGGCTGGTGAAGGACAAGGAGGCATTTCAGAGACTCAGCTTCCTGTACCAGGTGAGGACACGATGGAGGGAGAGGAAGGAAGAAGCGGGGCGGGGAGGTTCGCGTGGAGCCGGAGATCTATCTGCGCCCCTTTCTTCTCCGTTAGGCTGCCCACTGCGTCCTAGCCCACAACCCTGAGAACCAGGCGCTGGCGAGGTTTTATTGCCACACGGAGAAAACCATCGGGAAGAGGCTCGTCCTGCGACAGTGAGACCTAGGCGGGTGGGGGATGAAAGGAAGGGCGAACAAGCGGGAGAGGGAGCCTCAGGGTGATCTTACTGTTTGATCTCGCCCCCCCAAGAGACCCCTCGGTGAAGAGGACCCTCTGTCGCGGCTGCTCCTCCCTTCTCATCCCGGGTCTGACTTGCACCCAGCGGCAGAGGCGTGAGTGTCACCTCCATCCTTGTGGCTTGAGGTGGAAATGATGAAGGGCACACCCATGTTTTATTTTTGTTTCTCGAGTGCTGCATCTGGATTTTCCAGAAAGTTACGTTATCCCTAAACTCTTCTACTATAGCTTCACCTAGGAAAAACAGGGTTGGGTCTTCCCCTCTACAATTAGATGAACTGGAAAGGTCCGGGGGCGGGTGGAAGGAGAGATGGGCAGTCAGCTCTCTTCTACACCCGGTCCTTACCTCCACCCCCTCCAAGGTCGCCAGGGTCAGCGCTGGACAGTACAGACTTGTCTGATATGCCATCGAAGCCGCAGATTTCTCAATGATCCCAGACACCAGCTCTGGGTTGACCGGCCTGAGGCCCAGCTGGGGAACCAGGCGGGTAAGGAAAAAAATATTCCTAATCGCAAAATCAGAATAACGAGGTGTGTTAATCGAGGAAAGACCTTGTATAAAATGGAATATGAGGAATATAGAGTCTTGAATTGATGGGAAGGGATACTATTTTGTCTCAATCTTTTTTTGCTTCTGTCTCCAGAACCCAAATTTGAATAGATCTGCTGCACACACAAACCATCCAATCTCAGCCCAGACTTCGGGGAAGAGATTGCACCGTCTGGAACTCGGAATACAAAGACTGGGAGGCTATTTTACGTAAACGCCTAGGAAAGCCATTATTCAGATAAAGGATTCATTAAAATACTGAAATAAAATTCTGTCTTGCCCCTTTTTATTTTTGTCTCCAGTATGTAGTTTTTTTTCAAGTTATAATTATATCTAACTTTAATCACAAAATCTGTAATAGTGAAAAGAATCCTAGAATTGGAGTATTAAGGAACCACTTTAAAATACTATGTAGAAGTTGTGGGATACAAACAAGAGCATCTATAAAGCACAACAAAGTAACACTGAAATTTTTGAGATGGGAAACAGAGCATGAGTAAAGGTATCATTAAATAAGGGATTCATCATAAAAGTCAGCTTGGCCAATTTAAGTCAGGTTTGAATAGTGGGGAAAAAAACTTGATTGGTTAGAAAGATATTCTGCCAGAGAAATAACTTGGATAAAGTTTATATATTAAACTTAGTCATGCAAAATGCATTCACAGTTCCTGGCACATGATAAAAGTTTTTCATAAAAGCTAACAATTGAATTGTGGGATGTAGAGACCTTGGAAATCCTTTCAACCAATCCCCACTTTTACAGAAGTGACTTGCTTAAAAGGTTAGTGAATGTGAGGGCCTCAAACCTGTGCCCTATTGTGACTTAAAGACTGCCATAACAGGTTGAGCTACAGCTAAAAGCTATAGGTGTTCCATTATCTTAGATAAATTTAATTTCCCTCCTGTTCCCCCACCCTATTCTCAGACTTATTTAAATACCTACTAGGTAAAGAGTATGAGTATGTTATTCACTGGTAATCTTTATCTCAGGGGTAGATTTCCAAATTAAGATACAAGCCTGTACGGTCTTGAAAAGGTCAGAAAGGTGTCCAGACTTCTGCATTAGGGTCTATATAATCTTGTATTTTGCACTTTGTGCTTTGCACTCCTCTGTTAGGAGTTGCCCTTATCCAGAGATCATAATAAATCCTTTTTTGCTTTTTACCTTGAGAGTCACTGCTTTTAATTTGCGTAAGAGCTTCCCTATACGTTAGTATAACACATAGGTGACTTCATGGAATTCAGATTTCCATCTTAACAAATTTCTTCAGCTTTGTTCTTACCATCTGGTCTAGGGAGCAAAACTACTTTAGCAGAAACTCAAGTTTAACTGCTTGTAATTAAAAAATAATTTCAAGGGATTTTTTTGTTGTTGTTGAGGCAATTGGGATTAAGTGACTTGCCCAGGGTCACAGACAGTTAATGATGCTGGTGTGGTTCCTTTAAGAATTGATTCATTCCTTTTTTTCTGATTCCCAACCCCTCCTAGTTTTGGTAAATTTGTTTTATTCTTTATTACAAAGAATGGCTCTCTGGGTAAGTAATTGGGGTAGTATATATTTGAAAATGAAGGCTATCTAAAAAGATAATTTGTAAAAAAATTTAAACTATGTGTTGAGGACATTGAATGCATCAAGCAAATGCCTCTGGTTCCCCTGTTTTCAGGCATTTTTCTCATTCAGTCCTTTAGACATACTGCCCCCTACTAGTATAATAATGTTCTCCTTTAATCAAAGTATAAAGTAGCTTCTCCTTTCTGCCAGAAATTGGGAAGAATCCATGATAAAAGAAGGGATAGAGAAGGTCATGTAAGCTAATGGGACAGTATTATATAAAATTAAAAGTTTTAGGGGCAGCTAAATGATGCAGTGGACAAGGCACATGCCTTGAAGTCAGGAGGATCTGAGTTTAAATGTACTCTCTTAACACTTATCAGTTGTGTGACTCTGGGCAAGTGAACTTAACCCCAATTACCCTGCGGGAAAAAAAAATTAAAAGTTTTGCACAATGTATCTAAAATTAGAAGAGAAGCAGGCAAATAGTAAAGTGTAGTGAATTGTTAGCTGTCATTTCCAAAATATATAAGGAACTGATTTAGATTTATAAGAATAAAATCTATTACCCTGTTGAATAATGATCAAAGTATATGAGAGCAAACAGTGTTCAGAGAAAGAAATCTAAACTATCAATAGCCATATTTTTTAAAAATGTAATAGATCAGGGGCAGCTAGGTGACACAGCTGATGGAGCACCAGCCCTGAATTCAGGAAGACCTGAGTTGAAATGTGATCTCAGACATTTAACACTTCCTAGCTGTGTGATGTTGGGCAAGTCACAACCCCAATTGCCTCAGCAAGAATAATAATAATAAATCAGAAATAGAAAAATGCAAATTAAAGCAATTTCAAAGTTCAAACTCACTATCAGATTAACAAAAATTACAGAAAAGAAAATGACAAATTTTGAAAGTGCTATGGAAAAGTTAGTGGAGCTATGAACTTGTTCAACCATTCTGGGAAAAAAGAAAAAGATGAAACTTTAATTTATTAAACATCTTTTAATCTAGCCATAATGATATGAACTCTAATCAAGCCCACCCTGTTCCCATAGTCAATCTTATCTCACAAAGGGAGGCCACATATCTGGGACTTATCTTGTCAGCATGACCAAGGTTTTCCAACCCACCAAATCACTAAGGACATGGACAGATAAGGGACTTTACCTCCCCTTGAACAGGCACATTAAAACATATTATTACCAGACAAATTACCTTTTTGATGAAAGCTCCCTCATTATATCCTGTATTAGTATATTGCTTTTCCAATATTCCTATCATGCAGCTACTGATATAGACAAAATGTGCATAGTTCCTTCTTGACTAGGACCTTCTCTAACTCCTCATTAACTCTGTAGATCAAACCCTAATTTCCCCCTATCTCCAATCTTCAAGTTGACTAACAATGCCAGCTAGATCACCTAGATCTACTCCTGTCCTTTGAAAAAAGACTCTTTAAGCCTTTGAGAAGCCTTTATGAGTTTTTCACATTCTGAACCTCTTTCTCAGAACCTAGTGTTTCATCAATACCACTATTATACCCTAGGGAGTTTAAAGAAACAGGGGGAAAAAATTCATATTTATAAAAATATAACTTTTTGAAATGGCAAAGAAATGGAAACAAAAGTAATGAAATATTATTGTGATGTGAGAAATGACAAAAAGAATGGTAATAGGGAAACCTGGGAATACTTCTAACAATTGAAGCAGAATGAAGTGAGCAGAACCAGAAGAACAAATGGAGTTGGAGCCAAGATGGCAATAAAAACAGGGACTAGCCTAAGTTCTCTCCCACAGGGTGACAAAACTATGCATACCCTTTGGCCTAACAGTACCACTGCTAGGTCTGTATCCCAAGAGAGATAAAAAAAAGGAGAAGGACATATATATATATAAAATTCTATCAGCTCTTTTCTGGGGAGCAAAAAATTGGAAATTGGGGAGATGCCTATCAATTGGGGAATGGCCAAATAAATTGTGATATGTGATTATGATGGAATATTATTGGGTTATGAGAAATGATGAGCAGGGATGCTTTTCAGAAAAACCTGGAATGACTTATAGGAGCTGATGCAAAGTGAAATGTACTGTGTAACAGCAATATATTGTAAAATGACCAGATTTAAATGACATAACTATTTTCAGCAATACAATGATCCAAGACAGCTCTGAAAGAGTTATGATGAAAAATGTTATACATACCCAAAGAAAGAACTGATAATGGCCAATGCTGATTGAAATATACTAAAACAAAACAAAACAAAACAAAACAAAAAAAAACCTTTATTTTTCTGGAGAAGGTTTTTTTCTTTTTAATTGTTTGAGCTATTTTTTCTTTCACATCATGACTTTTATGCTTACAAAACAATGTCTATCCATACACTGATTTGGGAAACTGGGGAATGTGTAGCTAATGTTTCAGTCACTGATATAGGTTGACATTGTATGATCTATCACCCAGAAGAAGTAGTAGCATCAGGCTTCCTGATACACACTCCTGAAATGCAATTTGGTGATATTTATCCAGATTTTGACTCCCAATAACAGAATCCAGAAATATTCTGGACTGCAACTGTTGTAGCTGACCAGCTTATCCTCACTGTCTATGTAAATGGCATACCATTGAAAGGGTTGGTAGACATGGGTGCAGATTATACAATCATTAGAGGTGCCAGCTGGCCCAGTCATCAGCTAAAGATTACAGCAAACACCCATATGTCTGGCATAGGAGAATCAATAGTAGCTGAAGTTAGTGCTACCCCTTTGAGATGGAAATTGGAAGATAAGACAGAAGTAATTCCTTTTGTAATAAAAAAAAAAAAAATCCCCATCAATCTGTGGGTAAGAGATTGTTTCTATTCTACCCCTCTGGATAAGGAGAATATGAAAAGAATTATCTTTTCAGTACCCAGCATTAACTTAGCTGAACCTTATAAAAGATTTGAATGGACAATTTTGCCACAAGGAATGAAAAACAGCCCTACTATATGTCAAATGTATGTTGCTGCTGCTCTCACTCCTGTAAGAAAAGCATTTCCAAAAGTTACGTTATTACATTACATGAATGATATATTGGGGTGTGCTCCTGAGGAGCAAATGTTAGAAGGATGACTACAAAAGACCATAGAAACATTAAGGAATTACCAATTGTATATAGTCCCAGAAAAAATTCAAAGGCACGCTCCTTTTCAATATTTAGGATATGAAGTATACCCTAAGGTACTTACAGTGCAAAAACTTCCTTAATAACAGAGAAGTTGAACACCTTGAATGACTTTCAGAAATTGATAGGAGATATCCAATGGATGTGTCCAGTCTTAGTTTAACTACCTATCAGTTACAACCATTATATGACATTTCAAGGGGATACACTGCTTTAAACTCACCATGCCAGCTTACAAAAGAACCTCAAGAGGCTTTGAGAGGGGTTAAACTGAATTTATCCAATGTAATTAAAAGAGTCACTCAAAAACCTTTGGAAATATCAGTCTTTGCTACAAAAGAGGCATCCACAGCAGTCCTTCACCAAGGAGACAGTGTGATAGAGTGGGTGACCCTCCCTGCACAACTAGACCAAAGCCTTACTCCTTACCCAGTGCTTGTGGCTAGAATTTTATTAAAGGTCAAGAAGCGAGCAGTATAATTATCTGGGATAAGACCTGACAAGATATACACCTTTTATACCAATGCACAAATTAACGTATGTTGTGAAATCATCCCAGAGTGGCAAATTTTATTGGCCATGGCTCCAAGTTTTACACATAACTCTCCATTAAAGATAACCCCGGCTATTACATAATTGGCAATGGATTTTTGAAGAAAAGATTTCTAAGGTTCCTTTTAAAAGAATAATCATCTTTACAGATGCATCCAAACTTAACATAGTGTTATTTATGTCATTTTTCTACCCCCGGACAGCTTAGCAAGATACACTCAGATGTATGTGGGTAAGGGCTGGCCAGAAGAGTGGAGATGGCTACAAGGCAGAAGTGACAGAGGGCTATGGCAGCAATCACAGCAACAGGAGTTTTTCAGTAACCAGGAACTCTGATTTACCTGAACCAAAAGAGATTTCTGGGAAGCCCTATACTAGCATGTGAGGTTGAAAGGGAACAGGGACCCTACTTGTGTTAGGAGCAAGTTAGGAGTTCCAGACATCTGTGTGTCTCTGAGCCTAAGAATAGAAACGGTCTCAGTTCAAACTTTTAGCCCCACACATAAATCAAATCAAATTAGCCTCATCAAATAAATCATGTTAGGATATCAAAACCAGAAGAGTCAGCCTGAACCTGCAAAATCTTTCAGCATGCTAGCAGTGACTGAATCTAATACCATTCTATAGAAATTCAACCATACACACAATACTGGCAGAGTTGACCGAGAGGGGATGGACAGATCATATCCATGTAGAATAACTGAAAACGTGCAGGTCCCCAGACTGAGCTTTGAAAGGAACACAAGGATCTTAAAAAAAAAATAGAAGTTCAGGGCAGATATCCCCTTCCCTCACCTGAGAAGTGAGCAAAATTGAACACTAATATAAAGTCCAAAATCAACAAGTAGTCTGGAAGAATGAATAAATAAAATAAGAATTCAATCAGAAAAGGTTCTTATGGTGACAGAGAAATACAAAATACAAACATAGAAGACAGACCAGAAAAGATTTACAGGGCAAAGCCTCAAAGAAAAAGGCAGATTGGAAACAAGTTGAATTCCTAAGAGGTTTTTTTTTTTTTTATTAAGAACAAAAAAAAATTTCTAAAACTTAAATAAAAGTAGTGGAGTAAAAATTGTTTTTTTTAGAACCAAAAATTCTAAAAATCAAATAAAAGTAGTGGAAAAATAAATGAGAGCTATGCAATTATAAAAAGAGAATTAACAATTTGGTTAAAGAGGTGCAAAACAATACTGAAGAAAATAATTCCTTAAAAATTATAATTGGCCAAGTGGAAGTCAATAACTCCCTAAGACATAAAGAAATAATAAAATAAAGTCAAAGGAATGAAAAAAAATACAAGAAACTGTGAAGTATCTCTTAGGAAAAACAATTGATCTGGAAAAATACATCAAGAATTTAAGAATCTTAGGCTACCTGAAAGTCAAGAACAACAACAACAAAAAG
The DNA here is from genome assembly GCF_902635505.1 of Sarcophilus harrisii. Lineage (NCBI taxonomy): Eukaryota > Metazoa > Chordata > Mammalia > Dasyuromorphia > Dasyuridae > Sarcophilus > Sarcophilus harrisii. Next base: position 286,135,176 of record NC_045429.1, on the reverse strand, counting down.
AACCTAGATATCATATTTCAAGAAATTATAAAAGAAAATTGTTCAGATATCTTAGAACCAGAAGGAAAATTAGAAATTGAATGAATCCACAGATCACCCGTTTGAAATTCCAAAATAAAAATTCTCAAAAATATTGTAGCCAAAATCCAGGGTGTGGGTTATGATATTACAGATGCAACAGAGCTAGGTTACTACCAAGAATAACTACCCAGAAAAAGTGAATATAATCCTACGAAAGGAAAAAAAAGTAATATTTAATGAAAAAGAAGACTTTCAAGAATTCCTGATGAAATGATCAGAGCTGAATGGACAATGTGACATTCAAACACAAGGCTGAAGAGCAGAGTAAAAAAAGCAAATATGAGTTAGAAATCAAAGGAACTAAATAAGGTTAAATTGTTTATATACTCATATGGGAGGATGATATATATCAAACTTAATCATCACTAGTATCACTAGGTATTCTTAGTCTAAGGTTATGGGTAGGATTCTATTATATTAGGATGATCTCTAAAATAATAGAAAGGGGATTTAGGTAAACTGAAACACAAAGCTCCAAGAATGATCAGTTTAATCACAAAGCATGAATTTGCCAGTAAACAGAGTCTCAACCTCCTCAGCTAGCTAAGACACTGAATGAAATCGGATGGATCATTTTTATAGATGAAAGTCAGAGCATCCCAAAATTAGAAGGCAGCATCATAAATGAGGAAAATAATATGGTTGATTACAAAATCAGAAGCATCACTGGTGTGGGAGACAATATGATTGGCTGGAAATTTGGGATGCAGCACTAGCAGCAAGTCCTTCCACCTTGTAATTATGGAAAGTTCATGGATGGTGTCCATTTGCATAACTAGTTAATATCACAGGGATAAGAGACTAGATTTTCTTGAAGGATGGCCAGTGCTGTAGAGAAAACAGACCAGACACCGTAGCATTCATCTGCATCTTTCAAAGACAACAGATTTCCTTGGCACAAGTATAGAACAATGATTAGCAGGAAAACTGAACTTCCAAACAACTCAGCAACAAATGAAATGTGGCTTAAGTAGTTATACAAAATGTCAGTAGTGATAAAAAATGAAATCAATTAGAAAATAGAATCAATTTGATTTTTTCATTTTTTTGATGAGAATGAGGAATATACTGGGCTAGTGGAAGAGAGGAAGGATAAAGAAAATATTCTCACATAAATTGAGTATGCAAGAAAGAATTTGTACAAGGGAGGGAAGACTGGAGGAAGAAATGAACCCTTGAACTTCACCTTCATCTGAAATGATCCAAGAAAAAAGAAGATACATACACACATCTCAATACAGAAATAAAAGGGAAAGGAGTTATAAAAAAAGAGAGGGAGAGAAGTGGAAGGGCAGATTGAGGGACATAATTGTGAGAAGCAAAACAAAAGTATTCTTGAGGAAGGAACAGGATAAAAAACAAAAGGTTAAATATAAAAGAACAATTGAGAGGAAAATAAAGTTATAAATTTATAACTGTGGATGTGAATGGGATGAAATCATTTATAAAATAGAAAAATAGAATTTATTGTTCCAAATTTTCCTCTCCTTTTCCCCAATCCCTTCCCTAGATGGCAGGTAGTCCAATACATGTTAACTATGTTAAAATATGTGTTAAATCCAATATATGTATACATATTTATACAGTTATCTTGCTGCACAAGAAAAACTCGATCTAGAAAGTATTATTATTCAAAGTAGAATAAATTGGAAACCAGAATCCAACAACATGTTTGTTGTTTACAAGAAATACACGTGAAACAGAAAAATATACATGGACTTAAAAGATGGATTTGAAGAAGAATTTATTATGCTTCTGCTGAAGTACCAAAAAAAAAAAAAAAAAAAAAAAAAAAAAGCAGAGGCAGCAATTTTGATTTCAGAAAAAGCAAAAGCAAAAATAGACTCAATTAAAAGAGATAATCCCTGAAATTATATTTTTCTAAAAGCTACTATAGAAAATGAATTGATAGCAATACTGAACATATATGCATCAAATGGCATAACAAATTCTTGAAGGAAGATTTAAATAAGTTACATTATAATAAAATTATAATAGTAGAAAACCTCAATTTATCCCTTTGAGATGTAGGAAAGAAGTAAAGGAAATGAACAGAATTTTAGGAAAGTTAGAAATGAGAGACATCTGGTGAATACTGAATGGAAACAGAAAAGAATATACCTATTTCAGCTGTGCATGACACTTTCACAAAAACTTACCCTCTAATAGAGCATTAAAAAGCTTACAAATAAATGCATAAAAGAAGTATTAAGGACATGTTTTTCTAATCATGATACAATAAAAATTTATTCAATAAAGGACTTTTGAGGAATAAACTTTTTAAAGTTTTAAATTAAATAACTATCTCAAAGAATGAGTGAATCAAAGATCAAATGATAGAAACAATCAAAAGTTTCATTAAAGATAATGGCAACAAGACAACATAATGAAATGTGTGGGATGCAACCAAAGCAGTACTTAGGGGAAAATTTAAACTCTACAAATGCTTATATCACTAAAAGTGAGAAAGAGCAAATCCATGAATTGTGCATATAACTAAAAGAAAAAAATAGATAAACAACACATTTAAAATCTACAATTTAAAAACTGATAGAAATTCAAGGGAGATGAATAAAATTGAAAGTAAAAATAAAAACTCTGATCTAATAAAGCTACAAACTGGGAATTAAATTTTTGGGGGGAGGGGGGTGGGGACAATAAAATTTAATGGTTTAATTTTTAAAAAAGAAAAAACAAAAACCAAGTTACCAGCATCAAAAATGAAAAGTGAATTCACAACCGACGAAGAAAGAATAAAAACAATTTTAGGAATTATTTTTCTCAGATATATGCCAATACAATTCACAACCTACATGAAATGGATGAAATTTATAAAAAATATAAATTGTTCATATTAATGGAACAGGATGTACAATACTGAAATAATCTGATCTTTGAATAAGCTATATATGAGCTCCCTAAGGTAAAGATTTAAAAATAGGTTCAGATGGACTTACAAATTTAAACAATTAATTCCAATACTATATAAATTGTTTTAAAAAAATAGGTGTCTTATCAAATTCCCTCTATGACACAAACATGACATTAATATCTAAAGTACCAAGAGCCAAAACAGAGAAGGAAAACTACAGGCCAATTTACCAAATGAATAACGATGCACAAATTTAAAATAAAAATACTAGTAAGAAGATAACAATATATGACAAAAATCACATATAGGAATGAAAGATTTCTTTTTTATATATAGCTTTTTATTTACAAAACATATGCATGGGTAATTTTTCAATACTGACCCTTGAAAAACCTGTTCCAAATTTTCCCTTCCTTTCCCTTACCCCCTTCCCTAGATGGCAGGTAATCCAATACATGTTAAATATGTTAAAATATATATTAAATCCAATATATGTATATATATTTATACAGTTTTCTTGCTGCACAAGAAAAATTGGATGTAGAAAGAAAGAAAAAGCCTGAGAAGGAAAACAAATATGCAAGCAAACAATAACAGAAAGAGTGAAAATGTTATGTTATGGTCCACATGCATTTCCTATCGTCCTCTCTCTGAGTGTTGATGATTCTTCATTACTGAACAATTGGAATTGGTTTAAATCATTTCACTGTTAAAGAGAGCCACGTCTGTCAGAATTGATTGTCATATAATCTTGTTGTTACCTTGTATAATGATCTCCTGGTTCTGCTCATTTCACTTAGCATTACTTCATGTAAGTCTCTCCAAACCTCTCTGAAATCATCCTGTTGGTCATTTCTTACAGAACAATAATATTCCTTAACATTCATATACCACTATTTATTCAACCATTCTCCAGCTGATGAGCATCCATTCAGTTTCCAGTTTCTTGCCACTACAAAAAGGGCTGCCACAAACATTTTTGTGGATGTGGATCCCTTTCCCTCCTTTAAGAACTCTTTAGGATACAAGCCTAGTAGAAACACTGCTGGATCAAAGGGAATGCACAGTTTGATAATTTTTTGAGAATAGTTCCAAATTGCTTTCCAGAATGGTTGGATCCGTTCACAGTTCTACCAACAATGTATCAGTGTCCCAGTTTTCTCACATCTCCTCCAACATTTGTCATTATCTTTTCCTGTCATCTTAGCCAATCTGAGAAGTGTGTAGTGGTATCTTAGAGTTGTCTTAATTTGCATTTCTCTGATCAATAATGATTTAGAACATCTTTTAATTAGAAATAGCTTCAATTTCTTCATCTGAAAATTGTCTGTTCATATCCTTTGACCATTTATCAATTGGAGAATGGCTTTATTTCTTATAAATTTGAATCAATTCTCTATATATTTTAGAAATGAGACCTTTATCAGAACCTTTGAATGTACAAATGTTTTCTCAGTTTATTGTTTCCCTTCTAATCTTTGCTACATTTGTTTGTACAAAAACTTTTTAACTTAATATAATCAAAATTATCTATTTTGTGATCAATAATGATCTCTAGTTCTTTTTTGGTCACAAATTCCTTCCTCCTCCACAAGTCTGAGAGGTAAACTATCCTCTGTCTTTCTAATTTATTTATAATATCATTTTTTATGTCTAGATCATGAACCCATTTTGACCTTATCTTGGTATATGGTGTTAAGTGTGGGTCAATGCCTAGTTTCTACCATACTAATTTCCAATTTTTCCCAACAGTTTTTGTCTAATAATGAATTATTTTCCCAAAAGCTGGGGTCTTTGGGTTTGTCCAACACTAGATTGCTACAGTTATTGACTATTTTGACCTGTGAACCTAACCTATTCCACTGATCAACCAGTCTATTTCTTAGCCAGTACCAAATGCTTTTCATGACCGCTGCTTTATAATATAGTTTTAGATCTGGTACATCTAGCTCATCTTCATTTGATTTTTTTTCATTAGTTCCCTTGAAATTCTTGACCTTTTGTTCTTCCAGATGAATTTTGTTGTTATTTTTTCTAGGTCAGTAAAATAGTTTCTTGGAAGTTTGATTGGTATAGCACTAAATAAATACATTAGTTTAGATAGTATTGTCATAAAAGGTTATTTCAATATAAAAAAACTGTAAAGCATAATTTTCTACATCAATAATTAAAACAACAAAAATCATGATTATTTCAAAAGATGCAGGAAAGGTTTTTAACAAAATTCTACACTCATTCTTGTTTTCAGCATACACACACATACATAGAGGAATAAACAGAGCTTTCCTTAAAATGATAAATAATATCTATCTAAAATCAAGAGAAAGTTTGAAACCTTTCCAATAAGATTAGAAATGAAGCAAGGGTCAATTATCACTATTATGCAATATTATGCTAAAATGCTAAATAACTGCAATAAGAAAAGAAAAATAAATTTAAGGAATAAAAATAGTCAATGAAGAAATAAAATTATTACCTTTTACAGATGATAAGATGGTTTAATTACAATCCTAGAAACAATTATCAAATTCATCAAAATTGCAGGATGTACCATTCTGGAGAGCAATTTGGAAGTATGCCCAAAGGACCATTAAACTGTGCAAACCCCTCTGATCCAGCAGTGTCACTACCAGGTCAAAAATATCATAAAAGAGGGGAAAGGACCAGATGTGCAAAAATTTTGTAGCAACTCTTTTTGTGGTGGTAAGAATTGGAAAATGAGTCATCAACTCATTTTCCATCAATGGGGAATGGCTGAATAAGTTGTATATGAATATAATGAAAATTATTATTCTGTAAGAAACGATGAGCAGAAAAAAGGGAATTGTACATTATACACAGCAAAATTTTCATTGTAAGAGCAACAACAAGATTATGTGATGATAAATTGTGGTAAATGTGGCTCTTTTCAACAATCTGGAGGCGATGCAGACCAATTCCAATGGACTTGTGATGGAGCAAGCCATCTGCATCCAGAGAGAGTACTATGGGGACTGAGTATATATCACAATGTAATATTTGCACCTTTTTTATTGTTGTCTGCTTGCTTTTTTTTCTTTCTTCTTTTCCTTTTTGATCTGATTTTTCTTGTGCAACATGATAAATGTGGATATATATATATAGATAGATAGATAGATAAGAATTGTACATATTTAAAATATATTGGATTGTTGTCTAGGTGAGGTGGGTGGGAGGAAGTAAGGGAGAAAAACTTTGCAGGGGTGAATGCTGAAAACTATCTTTGCATGTATTTTGAAAATTAAAGCTATTTTAAAAAAAACATTAATGATGACACAGACTGATTTCAGAAAAGACTGGGAAGATTTACATGAACTGATACTGAGTGAAATGAACAAAACCAGGACAACATTGTACACAGTAACAACATGATTATATGATGATCAACTGTGATGGACATGGCTCTTTTAGGCAATTCCAGTAGATATGGGATAGAAAATAACTTTGGTATCTAGAGAGAGAACTATGGAAGCTGAATGTGGATTAAAGCATAGCATTTCATCTTTTCCTTTCTCTCTCCTTCCCTCTCCTGCCCCCACCTCATTTTTTTCCCTTTTGGCATTTTTTTTTTTACAAATATGGAAATATGTTTAAAAGGATTGCACATATTTAACCTATATCAGATTGCTTGCTGTTTTGGAGAGGGGGAAGGTGAGAGAGGGTGGAAGAAAAATTTAGAACACAAAGTTATAAAATTAAATGTTGAAACCTATCATCTTTACATGTATTTGGAAAAATAAAATACTATCAAGAAAAAAATTTGCAAGATATAAAATAAATTCACATAAACCATCAGCATTTTTTGTTACCAAATAAAACTCAGCAGGAAGACATAGAGAAATTCCATTTAAAATACCTAGACAATATAAAATACTTAGAAGTCTACTTGTCAAGACAAAATAGGCATTATGAAAATACAATTAACCTATACAAAAGAACCTTTTATACGCGTGTGTACACACACATACACATTTCTAAATAACTGGAGAAATTAACATTGCTAAAGGCAAGCTAAGCCAATGTAACAAAAATGACCATTCTATTTAAATTAATTTGCCTATAGAGTGACATACAAATCAAACAACCAAAGAACTACTTTACAGAGCTAGAAAAATATTTTATAGCAAAAGTCATCTGGAAGAATAAAAGATCAAATATATCAAGGGAATCAACAAAAAGAAAATAAGGAAGGGAATTTGGAAGTACCATACTTCAAACTATACTACAAAACTGTAATCATCACAACAATTTAATATTGTATAAGAAATAAGGTGATTGATAAATGGAGCACATTTAGATATACAATGAAAGAAAGTGAGCAGAGCATTTGATAAACCCAGAGATCTCAGCTATTAGGACAAGAATTCACTATGATACAAACTGCTGGGAAAACTGCAAGAGAAGTGTCAAAATATTTTGGAGATAGCCTATTTCCCAGACCAAAGGCCCAGTAAGCAGGCTGAGCTTGACATAACACTAAACTTTAGCTTTCTGGGATGATACCACCTCTGGCAGTGTTTTATTTGGACCAGCAACAGATGTTCAATGGGGGATCTAATTCCCTACAGCCATTCATCACATATTCAGAATCTCTATTCCTTGTCACCAACCAGTATTGCCCTTCTGTTCTTGTCATACAACTCTGCTTCTTCACACCACAGATTGGGCACAACCCCCCAAACTTGAGACAAATACTTTTCCCACAGAGTTCATGGGAATAGTAACTCAAAATCTAAAAATGATTATGTCATATACAACCCAATTACTGTATATAAGACCTGCCTTTGATCCAATGTGTCAAGCCCTCCTTCTTGGGTTAAGTTCCTAACCAAATAAGATTGATAAAGAGGTTGATATGAAGTAAAGGATATTATTTTAATTAGATAAAATTTTTAAATTTTTGCACAAAGAAAACTAATGCAACTAAATTTAGAAGAAAAGCAAGGCAATGGGGAAAAAAACCTTTGCAACAAGTTTTTCAGATAAGTGTTACTTCTCAAATATCTAAGGAACTGAGTCAAATTTATAAAAAATCAGAATTATTCTCCAAATTATAAATAATCAAAAGATATGAATAAGCAGTTTTCAGAGGAACAAATCAAAACTATCATGTCATATGAAAAAAAGTTCTAAATCACTATTAATTAGACATCTATGCATTAAAACAGCTGTGATGCAGCAACTCACACTCATCAGAAAGGCTAGGATAACAGAAAAGGAAAATGGAAAATATTCAGGGAATATGGGAAAATAGTTCCTCTAAAAAAAAAAATAAAAAATAAAATAAAATTTAGGTACTTTCTGGAAAAAAAAAAAAAAAAAAGAAAAGAAAATAGTTCCTCTACTACAGTGTTGGTAGAACTATGAACTAGTCCAAACATCATGGAAAGGAATTTGAAACTATAGCCAAAAAGCTATTAAATTGTGCATACCCTCTGATGCAGCAATACTGCTACTAGTTCTATACCTCAAGGAAATCACAGAAAGAAGGAAAGGACCCATAAATACAAAAACATTTACATTGTTGAGTCTTTCAGTTGTGTCTGACTACTTGTGAATCCTTTTTGGAGTTTTCTTGGCAAAGAGATGAGAGTAGTTTGTCATTTCCTTCTCTAGCTCATTTCACAGGAGACAAACTGAGGTAAACTATGTGCCTAAGGTAAATAGCTAATCTAGTCCGAGACTGGATTTGAACTCATAAAGATGAGCCTTCCTGATTCCAAGCCTACTTTGTTTGGTGTGCCATCTAACTGCCCTAATATTTATAGAAACTCTTTTTGTGACAGTAGAGAATTGGAAACTGAGGACATGCCCATTAAATGTATGGATGAACAAGTTATGGGATATTGTGCTATAAGAAATGATAAATGGTCTACATTCTTGATACATGTTATTTCTCTGATTAGGATGTTTTAAGTTCCTTGAGGGAAGGGATTGTTTTTGTTTTTTCTTTGTAAAAAATAATAAGCATTTGTTTGATTAAAAAAATTATAAGTAAGAATGGTTTCAGAAAAAGCTGTGATGATCCAAATGAACATATACCAAGTGAAGTGAGCAGAACCAACGGAATAATTTCCATAGGAATAGTCATATTGTTAAGATCATCAAGTGTGAAAGTCTTAGTAATACTTAGTAACACAATGACCCATCACAGTTCCAAAGAATGCCATGACAAAAAAAGGATTATATCCACCACTTCCAGATAGAAAACTGATGGATTCTGAGTATAAAATGAAGATTTTTTTCTTTTCCTTTCCTTCTCATAAAAATTTGTTTTGCATGACTTCATATGCATGATAGATGTTGTAGTTCATGCCTTCTTAATAGAAGTTGAAGGGAAGGAGAGGATTTAGAACTGAAAATAAAATAAAATTGAATTTTAAATAATATGAACATTTCTATATACAAAGGACAAAATGAATAGGTATAATTAAGCATTTAGTATGTTCAAACTGTGCTATGTTCTGGGTATATAAATAGAAATGCTAAAATTTTTGGTCCCATTAATCTTATATTCTAATGGGAGAGACAGCATATAATTAGCTGCCAGTCAGATGAAAAGGCCCAGTACTCTTTAGATGCATCTGATTTAATATTATTTTCATTGATAAATTTTTAACTCTTTACAATACTGATATATATTTTGCAGTAGCAAAAACTTCCTTACCAGAATCTTCAGTAGGTGAGAATTGCGTAAAGAAACCTCAAATCTCCACGACATCATTTGTTTCCTTTTTTTAGGATATATAATTATTTTTTAAAGTAACTTTTTATTGACAGAACCCATGCCAGGGTAATTTTTTACAACATTATCCCTTGCACTCACTTCTGTTCCGATTTTTCCCCTCCCTCCCTCCACCCCCTCCCCCAGATGGCAAACATGTGTTAAAGAGGTTACAGTATATCTTAGATGCAATATATGTGTGCAGAACGGAACAGTTCTATTGTTGCTCAGGGAGAATTGGATTCAGAAGGTATAAATAACCCGGGAAGAAAAACAAAAATGAAAGCAGTTTACATTCATTTCCCAGTGTTCTTTCTTTGGGTGTAGCTGCTTCTGTCCATTCTTGATCAATTGATAGGATATATAATTAATTGAACAAGATAATTTTTAAATTATCCCGCTTGACTGTCTCTCTCTTTGAACCTCCTTTTGTTCATGTCTGTGCCTTCTTTTAAATGCTTCATTGATGTTCATCTCTTTCTTTTTCTCCTTTTTTTTTTTTTTGGTAGGGAGGAGCCATACTATCAGTAGCAATTTCATTCTCCTAATTCTCTCTTTCTCTGTCTCCATCTCTGTCTCTGTCTCTCTCTCACACATCCACACCAAAACAATAATAAGAAAGGGAATGAATTAAATGAACTCTTATAACAAATAAGCATCATCAAGCAAAAGAAATCCACACATTGGTGAGATCCAAAATTTTGCACCTCTAATCCATCACCTCTCTCTTCATCATCTATCTTCTGGAGTTCTGGTTGGTCATTGAATTGGTCAGAGTTCTCAACTCTTTTAAAGTTTCTTTTCTTTACATTATTGTAGTCATTATATAGATTGTTCTATTGGTTCAATTTCATTTCATATTGCAAAAGGTTATACAAGTTCTACCAAGTTTCTCTGAATGTACAACTTTTCTTCATTCTTGTAGCCAATTAGTATTCTATTATAGTTATCAGCATTCTTTCTGACTTTTTGAAGTCTACCTTTAGCTATTAATGGTAGTCATAGCCAAGTTTTGGGGTTATGAACGATTAGACTATTGTCAGAGAAGAATTTTCTGGTTACTGTGTTTCCATATGGGAGCTAAGACCCTAACAGATGGCCTTGCTGATCTGGAGACTAGAAAATATAACAGAGAATATTGAAAATTTTTCCAATAGTCTACTAATTAGTCTCCCTGTTTCAAGCCTCTCCTGATTCCTCCACTCAGCTGTCATACTGATATTCTTAAACCCTAACCCTATCATCCCCTTATTCAAAAATTCCAGTTGCTCCTTATTACTTTCAACATTAAACATAAAATTATCTGGATTAGAAAATCCTTTATAACCTGACTTTTCTGTACATTTCCAGTCTTATACTCTATAGATAGCCCATGCCCTAAACAAATTGCATGAGGTTATTGTTTTTGCTCATGCCTTTCATCTTATTCCCATGACAGACACTAGTCAAGAGCAGTTAATTTTTACCTAGAAGGAGTCCAGAATACAATCACTGTCCTTCCTCAAGGACATTAACAGACATTGACAGAAGAATTCAGCATACTTGGTCTATTCCTACCTTCCTAGTACTAGTAGTTTTCATGTCTGGAACTATCTCTTTCCTCATCTCTGTTTTCTAGCTTCCATGGATTCTTTTAAGTCTCAGCTACAATCTCATCTTCCTCAATGAGTCATCCTTGCCTCAGCAAAAAAATAAAAAATAAAATAAAGAAATGCTAATTGACTAAATGATTGGATGATAACCTGTGAGGTCTACTCGTGATATCTGCATTGAGTAATTGTATTTTGCTTTGAACAAGATGTATCTTCTGCCTTTACTGGTAATAATCAAATCACTGGGGACTTGTAAGCAATAATTTTGAATGAATGTTAACCCCATGGAATGCCTTAATACTGGCTTAGGTTTGTGTGTGTGTGTGTGTTTTGTTTTTTTTGTGTTTTTTTTTTTTTTTTGGGGGGGGGGAATGAGGCAGATGTATGAAGTGAAATCCCCAGTTCTGCATATAGAGGAGGACAATGAGACAGAGGGAGGTAAAGTCATATACACAGGTCATATAACATTTGGGTATTTTTAATCATGTAGATTATGTATGTCCACATAGATCTGTCTAGACATAATTCACTGGGAGGCAAGAACATAGATCTGTAACATCTTTATCCAACTCCTCTCCAAGGGAAACTTCAATTATGTCAAGAGGTGAAGCAGGTTAGACTACGCTACAAAGAGAGGAGTAGTATTGTGTTAGAATTATGTCTATCTGTTCCCTTAAATATTATTCCTATAGTGGATGTGATTTTTAGATTCAGACTGCAGCTTGAAAGATATTTTTTAATAGGTAAGAAGGGCTCTGAGTTCAATATCCAAAGTTTGCTCTCCTTTCCCACCTCATACCAATTCCACAATAAATAAACATAGCAAATAATTTCATTTATCCAAGTTGATAGCAAAATACAAGTCTGAGAAAATATATATATATATATATATATATATAGGGGAACATATATTAGTAAATACAGAATGAAAGTAGTTTCCCATTGAAAGTGAGATAACACAGAGAAAGAGTCCCTGATCTCATCTGAGGGGAAATTCTCCAAATTTTCTCTAGTGCAGAAAGGAAGAAATAAAGAAACAAAGAACAGAAAGAAAGAAAGCAATCTCTATACTAAGTTGGGAATGGGATTATGATCGAAGTTCTATATATTGGTTTTCTTTCCAGAGTCTTCTCTTCAGCCAACAGAAGAAAGGTTAAAATGGTGTATCTTCTCTTTCAAAGCTTAAAGTCAGAAGAAACCAGGTATTTTTTTTCTTTTGTTCTTGCCAAACATGCAAGTTTGTCTCTCTCCTTGAAGAATTAAAAGGGATAATTCTTGGGTTATCAAGGGCAATAAAGTCTTTTATAGTTTTTTTTTTTTTTTAAGCTTTTTATTTACAAGATATATGCACGGGTAATTTTTCAGCATTGACAGACAAATGCAAAACCTTTTTCCAACTTTTCCCCTCCTTCCCCCCACCCCTTCCCCCAAATGGCAGGTTGACCTAATACATGTTAAATATGTTAAAGTATAAGTTAAATACAATATATGTATAAATGTCCAAACAGTTATTTTGCTGTATAAAAAGAATTGGACTTTGAAATAGTATGAAGGAAATAAAAAATGCAGGCAAACAAAAATAGAAGGATTGGGAATTCTATGTAGTGGTTCATAGTCATCTCCCAGAGTTCTTTCCCTGGGTGTAGCTGATTTATTTCATTGATGCTCTATTGGAACTGATTTGGTTCATCTCATTGCTGAAGATGGCCAGGTCCATCAGAATTGATCATCATATAGTATTGTTGTTGAAGTTTATAATGATCTCCTGGTCCTGCTCATTTCACTCAGCATCAGTTCATGTAAGTCACTCCAGGCCTTTCTGAAATCCTCCTGTTGGTCATTTCTTACAGAACAATAATATTCCATAATATTCATATACCACAGTTTATTCAGCCATTCTCCAATTGATGGGCATCCACTCAGTTTCCAGTTTCTGGCCACTACAAAGGGGGCTGCCACAAACATTCGGCAATAAAGTCTTTAAAAGAAGTATTGAACAAATAAGAAAAAGTATTAAAGACCTCCATCAGAGTCCTGGGAGGAGGAAAAGATATTTAGTTGGGGAGCTGAATCCTCTAAAGGAAGCAGCTTCCTGTGCTTCAAGAGAGTATAATATGGATCCCCAAATTTCATCAGATAAAAATTCATCTGGTAGCAGAGAAAAAAGGGATTAAAAAAGTTGGTGACAATGACTCCTTGCTGAAATGTACAGATATAGTAAGATTAAAAAGTTGTCTTTTAGAGGCATGTATCTGATATGTGATGGAGAGTTTTTCAAGACTTTCTAAGTCTGACAACCCACTATTGACTTATAATTCATGTAGAGGCTGCTAGGTAGTGCAACTGATAGAGAGCGCCAGCCCTGAAGTCAGGAGGACCTTTGGCCTCAGACACTTAACATTTCCTCTCTGTATGATCCTGGGCAAGTCAGTTAGACCCAATTGCCTTAGCAAAAAAAACAAAGAAAAGACATAATTCATGTAAGATAAAAGATATCACCATAAGAAACTTAAAGATGAAAAGAATTCTTTTTAATAATGTGTAGATTCATTGTATGGGTCCTCTAAGATTAGCAGATAAGAAAATTTTAAAACTTTCTGGCTTTATATTTCTGTCTTAAATAAGTATGAATATACTGCATGTTCCTGAGTTATTTTGTTAATTAGTTTAGGGAAAATATTATGTTTAATGGCTGGATTGACAAAAATGGGGAAAATATGAACAAGAATTTGAATTATAAAGTTGTTCCTTCTGAATTTGATGATTTAGGGATTTTTTAAAATCAAAAGTTTTTAATTGACTTACCATTTTATATTTGACCACTATAGGATGTCTCAGGACCATCAAAATGGAATGACATACTTACATATATAGGCAAATTGATATATTTTCTCTTTCCACAAGAAACTGAATGCTGAACCCTGTTTTAGTTACTATGGGAGGATGGCAGACAATCTTTTATGATGGGATTCTTTTTATTTTATTCACTTACTTTATCAACCTATTTCCTACCTTCAGATGGGATGTCAGAGCTAAGCTCTGTGACACTTAAGAAAGGAAGGTCTGAGCTAGTCTTGTTGCTGTTTTTGGAATATTAAGTATTGTGTTATTCAGTCAATAGTCCAGACATTTATTAAACACCCATTATGTGCTAGGCAAAAGGACTGTCTTCAAGAAGCTTACAGTCTAATGTAGGAAGATAACATATGAAAGAAAGCTAAAAACGAGGGTATTCATTAGAGTGGGGAAATAAGATATTTGTACTGAGTTTCTTCTTTAAAAGAAGGTTTGGGAATTCTTGGCTCCACCCTCTAATCTGAGGAGCAGAAGATAGGGATGAGGTTTGAATATCAAGGCTGATTTGATCTTGCAATCATGTGATACAATCCTTAGAAATGATGTAGTACAAACCATAGACTGTCTAGAATGATGTATTTCTTCCCTTAGGCTATCTTGCTTTAATTTACCTTGTAATACCAGGATACTGAGTCCAAAAAATTCCTGGCTGTCAGATAAAAACAATAAAGGGATTCTTGGAGCAAATGAGATATCTAAAGTTAATGCAGGTGCAATGCAAAATTAGATGCCTGCAACTTGACCTAATGACACTTCAGATTTAAACATACACAACCCCTCCTCTAAGGGTTCCTACATTTCCTTACCTACCTTCTTTGTTTTATGCTTATGTGCCTCCTCTTTGTGGTCTTTTTTTGCTTAAGGTAGTCTTTTAAACCACTTTATTAATGGGATAGAGCTCTGCTTTAAAAAAACAAAAACAAACAAAAAACTTCCTTAAAGAAAATATTCTTCAGTTTATCTTTCTTGAATTTTACTCATGATATTTACGAGGAGATAGGGCAGAATTTTAAAGACTCATCACTGTACATAAGGGACTATATGCAGAGAGGAAAGAACTGGAGAAGGGAGAAATGGCAAAAAACAATGTTACATTTTGGGATTAAAGAGTTTGGGAATGCAGAGAGAGAGCAAAGGTAAGAACTTATAAATTATTAGAATAAAATTTGTACTAATAGTAGTACTAGGAGACAACCTAGGAGACAACCCTATGGAGTTTTTAGGAATAGTAACATCTCAAATCTTAGTGCATACAAGTGACAAGAATCAAATAATTTGAAACTGTTCAAAGAAAGTATATAAGTCAGTAGTATACATTAATTTTTTTAATTGCTTGAATATAGGCCAAGGGTAGCATGTCTGTTAGAGTTATCAGTGTCCTGCAAAAATTTTATCAAAATGCCCATCAATTGGAGAATGACTGAGTAAATTGTGGTATATGAATGTTATGGAATATTATTGTTCTGTAAGAAATGACCAGCAGGATGAATACAGAGAGACGGAGAGACTTACATGAACTGATGCTAAGTGAAATGAGCAGAACCAGGAGATCATTATATACTTCAACAACGATACTGTATGAAGATGTATTCTGATGGAAATGGATTTCTTTGACAAAGAGACCTAACTCAGTTTCAATTGATCAATGATGGACAGAAGCAGCTACATCCAAAGAAAAAACACTGGGAAATGAATGTAAACTGTTTGCATTCTTGTGTTTCTTGAAGAAATGACCAGCAGGATGAACACAGAGAGGATTGGAGAGACTTACATGAACTGATGCTCAGTGAAATGAGCAGAACCAGGAGATCATTATACACATTATATACAACAATACTATATGAGGATCAATTTTGATGTAAGTGGCTATCTTCAACAATGAGAGAATCCAAAACAGTTCCAATTGAACAGAACCAGCTACATCCAGAGAAAGAACACTGGGAAATGAATGTGGACCACAACATAGCATTTCCACTCTTTCTGTTGTTTGCTTGCAAACCTGGGAAGCCAGGTTATTTTTACCTTCTTTCTAAATCCAATTTTTCTTGTGCAGCAGATAACTGTATAAATATGTATACATATATTGTATTTAACATTTACTTTAACATATTTAACATGTATGAAACCACCTGCCATCTAGGGGAGGGGGTGGAGGAAGGAGGGCAAAAGTTGGAACAGAAGTTTTTGCAAGGGTCAATGTTGAAAAATTACCCATGCATATGTTTTGTCAATAAAAAGCTATAATTAAAAAAAAAATAGAGAGGAAAAAAAAAGAGTAATCGACAAATAACAGAAAGGTCTGGTTACATGGCAATACCTTAAAATTCTTTTTTGTGTGTTTGTTCACTTGTGCTTTTGAAGGGGCATTTTCTCTATTTTGTATATATACACAATATATGAATAGTACTTATTTTGTTTATATTGGTTTTTTTTGATTCAACTTTAATGCCAAGATGATTTTTAATATATCACATGCATGTACCATACACACACACCCCTTTTGTTCCAGTGTACTTTTGATAATGTCATGTTTATTTGTTTATATTGTTATATATTGCTTTATTTGTCCATGGATGTTAAAATAAAATGTATTATTAAAAACAAGAAAAATGAAAAAAAATTTTCAACATTTCAGTCTAGTTGATAATATGTGACACCTGTGGATTCATTGTCCTATCTTGTATGTGTGACATTTGGATCCTTGTGGCAACATCCAAACCAGCTGGGATGCTTTTTTCCTTAAACTTCCTGAAAGGCAACGTAAAATCAATCATTCTCCAAGGAAATGCAATATCGGAGTTATCCATCAGGTGGCACTCTCCTCCATTGAGGATGCTTCAGTTTTCTGATATTCATATGGTTCAGTCTTTTTATAGTGCTACAGTCTCTCCTTTAGGACACTGAACCTATAAAAAGAGGACACTAAATCTATAAACATTTGGGTTGCTCCCTTATCTTCATAGCTTGAGGTTTCTTGTGGTGCAATTCATTAGTTTAAAACCCATGCTGTGATGAAAAAATGCTATCCACCTTAAGAGAACCAATGAACTCTGCAGATTGAATCATTTTATTTTTCACTTTATTTTTCTTGCCTTTTAAAAAATATGCCTATATATTTTAACATATTTAACATGTATTGGATTATCTGCCATCTAGGGGAGGGGGTGGAAGGAAAGAGGGGAAAATTTGGAACAGAAGGTTTTGCAAGGGTAAATGTTGAAAAATTTCTCATTCATATGTTTTGTAAATAAAAAGCTTTAATAAAAACTATAAAAATATGCCTAATATGAAAATATATTTTGCATGCCTTCACATGTATAATGAATATCATATTGCTTCCCTTTTCAATGGGTGAGGAAAGGTTGGAGAAAGGGAGAAAATTTGGAACTCAAAAATTAAGTGTTAAAATTAATTTCTTAAAAATAGAACAAAATCTATGCTGATTGGATTCAGATTTAGCCAGGGGATAATATATAATATTTTATAAAATTATCAAAGTTATATATATATGACTCTAGTATTTAAAAAGGGTGAGGTATATATTTCAAAGAAACACAGTAAAAATTCTGTAAGGGAGAATGGATTTCCCCTTGGGCTCACCACTCCACCAAGATTTGTGATAGTTGATATTCTTGAGGCACTGGAGATTCTTCTCTCTTCCTCAAATTCTAGATCCTGAGTCTGCTCAGGAATATAACCTCCCCAGTGCTGGCCTTTTGTTTCTTCTTCCTCCTATCTTATGACTACTTGAGTCAGCAATCTCCAATTCCCATCAGTTGCTGGTCACTAACAAGGTAAGAGGGAGTCTCAGTCTAATGGCAATGGCTTTCTGCTTCCCATTCCCAGCATAATAAACAGGAAATCTCTGCTTCAAGGATAAAGGGAAAAGAATTAAGACCTGTGTGCCCACAGAAAGTTTTCATCACTTTCCTGTCTTCTTATATGGCTTCATGGCTTTGATGATCATAGATGACACAATGGATGGAATGTTGGGCCTGGAGTCAGGATAGACCTGAGTTCAAATTCAGCCTAATTGCCTGACCTTTGGGCAAGTCACAATTTATTTGTCTGTTTTTTTCACCTATTAAAATAGAAATAATAGTACTTTTCTCCAAGGATTGTTGCAAGGATCAAATGAATTATCTGTAAAGGATTTAGCACAGTGCTTGGCACTTAGTGTGATGTTAACTGTTATTTTATAACTCTGTTCAGAATATAGAAATCTGTTATCTATAGGATAGTGACTTCAGACACACCCAAGTCTTCCCCATGCTGAAAAAATCTTCACTCAATCCTTCCATTCCTCAAATGGTCCTAATTACTTTTGAAAAAGCCATCTACAAAAAATGCCTCCACTTTTTCTCTCAATCTTTTTAGCTATTTACAATCTGGCCTCTGATCTTATTCCACTAAAATTGGTCTCCCCAAATTTACCAATGATCTTTTAGTCTTCAAATCCAATGGCCATTTTTAAATCCTCATTCTCCTCAATCTCTTTGCAGTCTCTGACACGATCATCTTCTTCTCCCTAGGTTTGTGGGGCACCACTCTCTTGTGGTTCTCCTCCTACGGATCTTAATTCTTCTCAGTCTCCTTTGCTGAATCCAGATCACATTCTATAAGTCATAGGTGTCCTGTAGGGTGCTATTCTTGTGTGCTCTTCCTGCTGTTATTTCACTTGGTGATCACATCCATTCCCATAGATTTAATTATCTCTATGCTGAGGATTCTCAAATCTACCTTACCCCAAATTCTGCTTATCTCCAATCTTGTTTCTTCAAATTGCCCTTCATACAACCTTGAATTTAAAATGGAAATTGGAATGGAATGTTATATTTTCACTTAAATCCTCTCTGCCATCTACATTAATTAATATTCAGAGCAGCACCATCTTCCCCATCATTTAGGTTCATAAGCTAAAAATCATCCTTGACTCCTATCATTCCTCACATCCAACCTGTTGTCAAGACTTGATTTTATCTTTGCAACATTTCTTAAATATTTCCCCATCTTACCTTGCATTGTCACCACTCTGGTACAGACTTTTGTCAACTTGCCTATCAATTACTGAAATAGTCTGCTTATCTCAAGTCTCTCCCACCTATTCTCCATTCTCCATTCTCACTAAAATGATTTTCTTAAATCTAACTACACTATCCCCTTACTCAATAATCAGGTGGCTCTTTATTTCCTCAAGGATCAAATATAAAATCCTGTTTGGTCTGCATAACCTATTGCCCTTTTATCCTCCAAGCATCCTTACACTTTACTCCTTTACACTTACTGATACTGACCTCCCCACTGTTGTGTCTCATATCTGAAAAGTTTTTCCTCCATTTCTGTCAGCTGATTTCCTTGTCTTCCTTTAAGTTCCAAATAAAATCTCATCTTCTAGAGACTTTGATGATCATAATCCCTCTTAATTCTAGTGCCTTCCCTCCATTAATTATTTTCCATTTATCCTGTAGACAGTTGGCTTTATATATATTTGTTTTCATCTCCCTCATTAGGTCATAAACTCCTTGAAGGTGGGGACTTTCTTTTGCCTCTTTTTGTTTCCTCAGTATTTAGCACAGTGCCCTGTACATACTACAAATAATATATACTATTTATTTAATAGTGTTAATATTTATGTTAATAGTGAACGAGAAAAAGAGAATAGGAAACAATTTTTGTTCATCTCTTCAATCCAAAATAAGAATATCTGTAAGACCCCTTTGAGACTTAACATACTCTAGGAACTGCTGTAAGGAGACAGAAAATTATAACTCTCTCATTGAACACCACTAAGACTAAAGGGGTCATACTGACAAACAATGAAAATTCAATGGCTCAACTAATTATCAAGTGCTTATAGAATATGAGATCTACCCTACTAGTTTTGAGGATAATAGGCCTGGGAAAATTAATGGATCTGAACTATTAGTGGATTGGAATGGTCATAGATGGCACAGTGAATGGAGTATTGGGCTTTTGAGTCAGGATAGAGCCGAGCCGAGTGTGACCTTTGGACAAGTCATAATCTGTTTGCCTCAATTTCTTCATCTATAAGATGAGGATAATAGTTCTTTTTTCAGAGGGGTGTTGCAAGGATTAAATGAAATATTTGTAAAAGATTTAGCATAGTGCTTGGCACTAAGTGTGATATAAATGTAAACTATAATTCTTTATCTCTGTTCAGAATGTAGAAATTCATTATGTATATTATCTAAGGTGCTACAAAAATTTACTTGATTTGAGATGAACCTTATTGTAATTTTGGAAATGAGCTTCCCAGCATTTTAGGGATTTGAGGGGAAATAGCAACATGAAATGAGCTATTGACAGAAAAAGTACTGACTATAGAAGACTGAAAAAGCTTTCTATCCTATACCTTCAAACTTAGCTACCTAAAAATCTGAAAAGGATACATCCTTATATTAAGGACATTTCTAACCTGCAAAGTGTCCAGAAGAAGGTAACCAGAATGTTGAAGGGGCTTGAGATCATGCTTGAGATTAATGATAGAAATCAGATTGTTTAGCTTGAAGACATAGAAAAACAAAAAATTGTAGGTATTTGAAGGTCAATCAGTTGGGAAAAGCAGACTCAATAAGTGAAGTTGAAAAAAGGAAATTTTGTTCAAAGGGTAATGGGGAGAGAAAAACATGTATTCACTGTTAATGGAGTTATAATATGGCCTAACAGTTCTAGAAAACAATTTGGGATTATAAGAAAATTCAATAACTTCATGACCCCTGATGTAGCAATCTTACTATTGAACCTATTTCCCGAAGAGGAAAAAGACAAAAAGGCTCTCTATATACCAAAATACCAGTACTTGTGTTGGAGAATGCTGGAAATAAAGTGGTCACCTAGGGAATGGCTGAACAAATTGTCGCATATGAATGTAATGCTACGCATAAGAATTTTGCATAAATAAATACAGCTAGGATAAGAAGAAAAATTTTTGACTGGGGAAAAAACATTTACATAAAATATTTCTGAAAAGAATGTGATATACAAAATATGTAGAAAATTAGTACTATAAAACTAGTCATCTAATAGGTGGTCTAAGGACTATAAACAAGCAATTTACAAAAGAATTACAAACTACTATCATGAAAGTTTTTTTCAAATTACTCATAAATGAAATACAAATCAAAATAATAGCTTGTATTTATGTAGCTCTTTAATAATAATAAAGATAGCTTACATTTACATCGCACTATGTGCCAGGCATTGTGCCAATTACTTTACAATTATCGTTTCAATGGATCATCACAACACTCCCGAGAGGTCGATGGTACTATTAACTCCATTTTACAGAAGGGGAATCTGATGCAGAAATTTGTCCAAAGTTACACCACTAGTGTGTTGGGCTGGATTTGAACTCAGGTTTTCCTAACTGCTATGCCAACTAGCTGCCTCTAGTAAAATAGACTTGTAGAGATTGCACTGAATTTCAGTCAGCCTCGCGTAGAACCCAACACAGTAGAAAATGAAGCAATGATCCTTTTCTGATTTCTCCCACTGCCTGCCTTTGCAAAGGTCCCTAGAAGTGCTGTAACAGACAAGACACATGCTTGATCCTATAGGCATCTTCCATGTAAAGATCTGTGCAATCAAGGTGCACCATTAGTGATATCATCATCTGATATGACAGTCTAGAATTGTCCCAAATTTGCTACCCATCCTGTGGCCATTCAATAAAAATTTCTTTAATCACTAAGAAGTATGATTTCTGTTGTCCCTCCATGGTCCTGAAATTTCCAGCACAATATGGGAAGCACAATAGGAGAGGAACAATTGTCCAGATGCTAATCTAATAGACAAATGTAGGTCTCCAGCTAGGGTAGTTAGCATTAGAAGTATAATATCTCAATCAAGTATTTACTAAGTGTCTATTATGAGCCAGGCACTAGACATTTCAAGTCCTGGAATATAGCATCCTACCAAATTCTTAAATGTGTTCCTTGTACCTTATTCTACATGATGTACCTATATCACAAAGCAAAATACTATAGTCACCAGTCTACAAACTGGGCATTACTAATTCCAAGAATGAGATGCTAGAAGAGCAGAAGTCTGGGCAGAAACTAAAACTGGAGAGCAGTGTTGAATCAGTCCCAGGGATGGTCTTTTTCTTTTAAATGAAATCTGCATTCCTAATTAGGATCGATAGTTGCTGATACCACAAATGCTTCCAGAAAAACAAAGAAACCACTCTCTCAGCAATTGCACAATATCACTTAATGATTATGACTGATATTTTTTTCCAGTTTTTGTATTATTTACAGAAAGTATGCTTTAATAGATTTGATACTAACTTTGTTCATTGTGTTCAATCTGTTTTTGTTGCTTTTAAGTGTTTTAGCAAATTCTAGTAACCATTGTGTATATGTTCTTTTATATCTGCCTTCCTTATTTAACATCATTTCTAATCCGCTTCTTCAGAGATCTAGGTTGTGCATGGTGAGAAATGAGCACCCGAGTTTTTAAATAAGAAGCTGGCATAAAGTGATGGGCTAGGCAGTATACCTGGCAGATTCAGCTGATTGAAGCAGGATCAAGAAAATTCAGAAGGCTTCTGAAAGGGTTGGGTGTGATATTGAGAATGAAGAGACTTGATTCCTGGTTTTCATTCTTCTGCCTTAGGTTCAGCTAGTGAGTATTTGAGATGGTGTCACAGAGAAGGAAAGGAGAGCAACTCTTTATTCCCTGTGCTCTCAAGTTTCATCCTACTTCTTCACGATAATTAACTGCCTACACGAAAATAATTATCAGGGCCATGACTGATTTGACAGGAGGTTCTGCCAAAAGTTGAATGATACCAACTCTTAATTCCTGGCAAATCTCACATGTACTGCTGTTATAAAAAGTTCAAACTCTCTTCCCTAGTTTTTGAGGCTTTCTATGGTCTGATGCTATCTTACATTTGAAGGCATGTCTCTTAGTTGACAGTTTCTGAACTGTCAAGCCTATCAATTGCTCTACTTATTAAGGGTTTCCTATTTCTGAAAGAGTTCTTTTCCTTTTTCCCAGCAGAATTTCAATTTATTCTTTAAAGCCAACTTTGAAAGTCACCTTCTCTGGAAAGCATCCATCCTGTTATTTGATCTAACACAACCTTCTCCCAAACATTTCTAGTAACTTTTTCTATATAGAAATGTAAAATAGGTCATTTCCAGATAAGAAAAAGGGGATCTGTTAACACTCAGGTTATTCCTGTCTTAGACCAGGAATTTAAAAAAAGAACAGAAACCATCTCTTATTTAGCTACATCTTTCTTAGTGCTTGGCACAATACTCTATAAGAGTATTTGTTGAATTAAAAAAATTACAAACTCACCTGGGGTGTCCTCAGCTTACAAGTTGTTTTTGCTGCTTTTCTATGGGACATTTATTTCATTTTTTCCTATAACCTCCCTTTCTTCCTTAGCTTTACCAAGGTCTGTGCAACTTATGGGAAAATGCCCTTTGATTGATGGGGAAGCAAGCCACCTATCAGGAAACTGAGGTAGTGAGCTATGGATGTGGGGTGAGATGGAGATTTTCAGATATAGCCAATGTACTGTTTTTTTCCTTTTATTACAATTTTTTCCCCTTAATTATATTTTGTTACAAGGGAATAATCTTGGGGGGGGGGGGGGGGGTTGATTGGAAAGTGACAGTAATGTTTAGGGTTTTTTTTAATGCATTAATAAGACTTTAACGAAACTTCTTAATGCCCTGTAGTGATACCATCTTAAAGCATTTAATTGTTTTCAGGGATGTAAAAGCGATGATTGGAACATCCAACACTAAAGGCTATGTGGTTATAGAGTAATAGGGATGGATACACCACAAAACTAAGATGCTGTTCCAAAGACTTCCTGACTGCTATAATTGAATTTAAGGTTACAAATGGGGCCATGGTAAATGAATCCCTAATATAGATCTGGGTGTATTCTAGAATTGAAACTAACATTCTTGTCTGGATTCACTAAGGGAATGAGATAGGGGCTTCTAACTTGAATAGAAATATAGTTCAGGAACTGATAAATTGTTAAAATTAGCTAATGTTTCCTTCAGTTTAGGACTGGGTAGATTGTTTTTAAATTCTTTAAAAATCTATTGTTGTATTATTTTAAATGATATATTCTTTTCTCTCATAAACCTTAGAAAACACTGTGTAGACATGTACTGTGTAAAGATGGAGGACAAGTAGGAAGCTGCTGCTAGAACTGGACATATACCTGTATTAGCAGCAGCAAAAGAAGGATAACAGGAAATTTGAGCTTGGATTAATTTCTGAACACAGAGCCAAGCTATCTCTTCTATTTACCCAGGAAATTTAAGAAAATAGTGAAAAGGCAAAAACTCTGGTTGTTGATGTCAAAATTCTCTAGAAAAGAGCTGGTACTCTGGGAAACTGACTATAATAGCCAGTTAGGCCTGAGGTTCAGGACTGGATTCCTCCTAAACTTCCAACATCAAATCCTACTCAGGCTCTATCATTCAACCTCAAGTCAAAATTAAAGCAGACACAGACTTTCTTTCCCTTTGTGACCTCAAAAATATGTCTGATCTCACAAAGGGGACCATGTATTTTTAAGATCTGAAACTTTTATTTCTGTGCTCGGAGAAAGTTCTAAGAAACTGCAATTGGGAACTATGGGAGGACAAACTTTTTCAATGTTAAAACTTGTGTATTTGAGGGTAAGATGTCCCTATTAGCACTTGCCTAGATGGGACCCTCAGAAGTCTACTCTCTAGGTAACAAACTTTGCTAATTCTGACCTCAACATAAGACTAGGAAATGGTTTCCTTCACAAAGGCATATTCTATAATAGGTCTATTAAGGCTTCTCTTCAACATATTGTCCCCTCCACTAACAAGAGAGATCTGGATTCAAGTGCCAACTCCAGAGTAAGAGAAGGATTTCTATGTATTACAATGAGGAGCCTGGGATTAGACCAAGACCTTGGTGGTAGAAATTGTCCCCCATCTGCTGTTTAATAAGACATTAGAAGAAAAGAGGAACAAGAGAGATAGGAAGAGGGAGCTAGGTATATTAGACCTTATTTCCAATTATTATCAACCAGAGCCCCAGATGGAAGGAGTTTTTGGATGACTATTAAGATAAGACCTCCAACTGGTAGGACAACATTTTGATCTCAGCTTTAGTCCATATGAAGGGGGCTAATAAACCAGGTTATCTTTATTCAATTAAGGAGATGGAAAAAGGGTACCCCCAATCAGTCTAAGAGCAAGGATGATGAATGGGAGAGAGGAATAAGGAATGGAGACTCAGCATTCATCTTCACCCAGAAGGGCATAGGGGTTTGAGCCTGCCAGATTTGAAGATCGGGCAGGAGTGGGGGTGTCTTCATCCCCCTCACCCTCCTCATCAGCATCTCGGTCCTCCTCTACCTCCTCTTCCCCAGAACTGCTCAGCTCTTCTTCCTCATCCTCATCCTCACCCGACAGTCCCACCCTCCCCTGCATCATCATCAGCTCCAAGGTTTCTGGATGGGACTCCCAGGAGGCTAGAGGGAATGGGAAGGAGACAAAAAGAGGATGATGAGGAGTTAGAATAGAGGGTAGGATATCTAGATCCTTTAAAAGAATAAATAAATGGAGATATGCCTGAAAGGGGACCCAAAGCAGGAAGAAAGGGAAAGAAGAAGAGACTGAGGTGTAAGAAATGTAGGAGACTTGAGTCCTTGAGGGAAGGAAGATACAGAAAGCCAGATGCCTAGGGTTCAATAAGGGAGATAGGCAAAGACTGTCAGTTAAGATGCCACTGGTAAAGGAAGACTGGGATTTGGTGGGAAGCAAATGGGCAGGGTCAAACCCTAGGAACTGCAAGTCTGTTCCTTTACCTCGCTGGTCACTGTAGCCAGGTGGCCGAAGACAAAGGCTGAGCCGTCCATCAGCAGCCAGCCGAAGGAGGCTGTTGGCTGCTCTGTACACATCGTTCCTAGCTGCTTTGGCTGTCTTGTAACCTCGTTTCTCAGCCCAGGCTACAGGAAATGCAGAGGGATGGAGAGACAAGATGGCACGAATCAGTTAGTTACCCTGCAGCCTCATAGGCCTTCCCAAAAGGATAAGGCCAAAACAAGAGACAAGTAGTAGGAAGACAACCAGGTAGTGGTAGCTATAATGCTGAAGGGTACTCAAAACCATGTCATTTTGGGAGCAGTAGAAGGAATTAGGAATTGCCTGAGTAAGGAATGATTTAGGGGGAGCCATGAGAGAGATCGTTGAAAAACTGAAGAAATATTATTTGGAAGATGAACTAGGCATTATCTGTATAATTCTAAAAGTGAGATTTATCTAGAGGGCTACTTTCACTCAATTTAAGAATATTCTAGCAATTAGAACTAATCAGTGATGGAACTAAATGGCTTATAAAGCCATAATTTGTCAACTGTCAAGCAATTGCTGGGAAAAACTGATTCTATATAGATAAAGGCGAACTAGTTACTTCTGAAAACCTGTCTAAATCCTAAGGACTCTTTTATTTAAATTTTCTAAGATATTTAATGCCAAAGAGGTGGTAAGTGAGGGAACATAAAGATATCATGTTGGAGGAGACAAAAAAGAGAATCTTAGGTAAGGGGAAGAGACAGAATAGGGGAGATAGAAACTGGCAAGGGGAGGACAGGAAAGAAGAGACAAGGAATGACATAGCAGGAAGAGCACATTACAGATTTACAGCTGGAAGGGAGCTTATACAGGGAAAATCCAATCCTTTGATTCTAGGAAACAGAGCCTGATAAGATTAAATGGTTTGCCTAGGGTCATATAGCTACTAAGTGAGTTGGGATGTGAACCCAGGTTTTCCTAATTCCATTTGCAATGCTCTATCTATTTTTGCCTGTAGGAGAGAAGAAAGGAAATGGTGACTATTAGAATGGGGAAAATAAGGCAGGGGACTAGGGATGGAATTGGTAAGAGTAGGTAGCCTGTAGCACCCACCTTCACAGATATCCCAAGCACACCAAGGGGGCTCATGCCCTGAGTCCTGAGCTTCAGGGTGTCTCAATCGCAGAAGTGCCTGGATAGGTATTCGGGAGGCTAGATATCCCACAGATGTGTAGGGCTCCTGTATTTGAGCAATAGGATAGATCCCAGCCAAAACCTAGGAAAAGACCCAGTTGATTAATAAGATCCAACATCTTGTTGACCCTAAGCCTCATCTCTCATTATTCTCTGGGAACTAGGGACTCAGGCCCTTTAGTTCACAGTCCATACCTTTTCTCTTTTAACCTTTAACTTCCTTAGAGCCCCTGAAGCTTAGCAAACTTCCCTCCCTCCATCCCTACTTTCCAGTCCCCACACCTGTAGTTGTCGGGGCAGCAGGGAAGGAAAGATAAGGCCAGGACAGTCACAAAGTCGAACAGTGGGTGTGAGGAAATATGTCTGAAAGTAACGGGTGTGGCCAGGGGTTCTGGAAACGCTCACCACCTTCCGCCCGACCAGCCCATTGATCAGGGATGACTTTCCCACATTAGGAAAACCTGTGGGAAGAACAGGAACAATGAAAGGGGGTGGTAGACAATGAGAAAAATGAAACAACCCAAATATACTGAGAGGGAAAGATAAAGTCATAGCTCCCAGGGAGATAGAAGTCAGGAAAAAATTGTGCCAAGGACAGAGCACACAGGAAATATTTCATTCCTACCAGTTCCAATCCCAACCAATATTCAGAGTAATACAACTATCTGCTCCCTTTTCTCCAAATAATTATGATGTATTCTGTCCTTTCTGACCTGAAAAAGCCTTTGGTCTTCACAATACCATCAATCACAATAACTTGCCATTTCACTATTTCAGAAAATCCTAGATAGTACCTTGGAAGTTGACTTTCCTAACCATGAATTAAAAACTGTTATTTCAAAGATCTTTCCATTATTCCACTACTTCCTGCCATATTCAAACATTGTTTCAATAAAACAGACAACTTTTAAACAGCTTTTGTTTTTAAAGTAAATTAAATTTTCATCATCTGATCACTATCCACCTTCCCAAGCTTTAAGCCTTTCCCCCCTCCCCCAAAGGAACTTCTTGTTTGAGAAGAGGAGCTTCTATTATGTAGAAGAGTCCAAAGAGTCCAGTAGCTTGGGTCATATCTAACCCTGGCGCAGCAAATTGAAACTAAGAATAGACACTTGGGACTAGTAAGCCTTTACATGCTGCTACCCAGTCCTCAAATACTTCTCAAGCTAATGAGAAACACCGTTCCTACTTCCTCACCCACACAGCCAATAGTCACAACTCCATCCTTATATCGCTCCCGGATAGGGCCAGTTGGTTCCAGAGCAACATCTGTTTGCTGTTCCACCAATACTGCTGGTGCTTCTTCATCACCTTCTTCCTCCCCTAAGCCAGTGTCCCGACTTGCTCCAGCTGCATCCCGGTCCATCTTTTCTTTCCAGCTACTTAAGTCCACTGGCATTGAAAGAGACAAATTGGAAGTTTTCAAATTTTCAGAAACAAAGCAAAACAAAACTGTGTTTCCTTACTTAGGCTTTTTGGAAGTATAAAAAAAAAAGGCAACATGGTATGGTGGACAAAGAGATGATCAGAGAGCCAGGAAGTCTTGGTTCAAGTTCTATCTCCGTGACTCATAGGAAATCATTGAACCTCACATTGTCCCAGACAGGACCAAAAAACTTATAAAGCAGTTGAAGATCTGCCCTGTTAGGAGGCCCTTCACATGGAATTTCTCACAGTAATGAAATCATAGGTCTAGGCCCCCCAAAAGAAAAAGAAACCAAGAGAATTTTGCTTGAGGAAGAAAACTCCCAAGAGCCTCACTTATCCACATAAGCCTTGAATAGTGGAACACTGATCTTTGGCCAGTTGTGCTAATTCCCCTAGGGTGATTCTCCTAAAATTGCCATAATTGACAAGCTGACATTTGGCAAAAGGCAAGGGAAGAACTCCAGATCCTTCTCAACCCTCTTCAGGCCTTCTCTCAAATATACATTCTGACCTTTTCCTGCAGTAATGGTCTCACAAGCCCTTAGCAGTTGTTCTGGTCCCAGGGCACGAGTCCAAATCCTTCCTTGCTTCCGGCGCTTCTTCAAGACTGAAATAGTTGAGAGGTGAAGAAACAATGAAGACCAGATGCTGGCTCTTACTCCTAGAGCTCCACCCCTGTCATCCTTGATTTCTAGTTGCTTGCTCTATTCAATAAAGCCCTTATAACCCTGTGTCCCCCAGAGAGCTCCTTATGTCTCCCACATGTCTCTATGTTATTCAAATTCCACTCACCAGTCTTTGAGTCCTGTGGGGTTTGGGGGTCCCGAGGGAAAGATGTGAAAAGAACAAGGTGGAGCCGGGGGTAGTGTAGGCGAAAGTGATACTTCCAGGCTATGACGAGAGCTGGGGGAGCCAGGTCTACTTTGTTCAGCACTAGTATCAGTGACAGCCCTAGCTCCCCTGTCACATACTCATATAAGGCTGGGGGAAAGTTGATGACCTGTGGGGGGTGAGGAGGAGGGTATGAAGAAGTAGAAATGAGAGTAAATTATCTAGGAACCTTCAATTCTCTCTCCCTGATCTACTAGGAATGGTTCTCTAGGCATCAACTTCCTTAGTTATAGTTTAATAGAGAGCCAAATGAGCAAAAGACACTTGAGAGGAGGCAAAGGCAAATATATGGTATTCTTGGTAAGGCTACTTTTGTCAGCAACAGAGAGTAAAAGCGAGACATATGAGAACAGGAAAAGTGAAACAAGAAGACCAGGTAAGCTGGATAAACATCAAAGGCCAAGAAACACATATATATATATGTTACAACTGCAGAAAAGCAGTTGTTTAATTTGCAGCAGTCCAAAAAGTATTGGGAAGAAAAGAAGGCATGTGGACAGAGGGTTCCGAAAAGTTACTTAACTGGTTTCTAGAAAAATATCTGAATTTGATCCACCCTCCAAAGCTACAAAAAGTAGTTGGCCTGGTTGAAAACAAAGCCATTAAATAGAAAAAAAGTAGATTCCCATCTTGTGGAATTCAGATTGAGGAAGGGAAGAGAAAATCCTTTGTAAATCCCCCTCCCCCAAACTCTTGCCTTTAATTTTCACTAACCCACTGCCCCATTTGCTTGAATCCTCTTACTCACTGGATGACGTATATCTGTGATGAGGAGGACAATGTCAGACATCTCTAGCACACGCCACAACTGCCGCCAAGTCTAAAAGAAAATAGGTGAGGAAAATCTGCACCTTGTGCTGCTAGTCATGGACTAGCAACCCCACAAACACCCATATGTCATCTATTCCCTCCCACTTCTTCATGGACAATTCACTTCTCCAGATAAGAGCATATAATATCCTGCTTTTATCTTACCTCTAGGTTGTGTTCAAAGTAGCTGAGCTGCTCAGAGGTGTAGGACCCATGGATCTTGCCCAGATACTCCTGGAAGCTCCGTTCTTCCTGGCTCATCAGTTGCTCCCTGGACATCTCATAGTTCCAACTTGGGCGACGGGGAAAGTCTAAGTCTGAGAAAGCAAATGGAATAAAAGAAATGTGGGTGTTCTCAAGACCCAGATATCTGGAACAGTTTTGCCAGCTCTTTCCCTTCTCCCACCTCCTGGTTCCCCGAGGACCAGGTTTCCTGTATCGCAATCTTACTAGAGCCCGGATGGTAGATGTCTCCAATGTCAAGCTCCAGAGATTTTTCACTGACTGGTTTCAACAATTGTTCTCGAGCAGCCCTCTTTCTCCGCTCCACCTCTTCCCGGCTTTCTCTTTCAAAGTGTAATCGGTATCTGGAGAGACCCAAATATCCAAGTTAGTAGAGAGTGCCCAGATGCCATAATCTCCCAGATAGCCCTTGAAAATTTTAATTTCCAATTCCAGTAATCTGGGGATGCAGATCTCAGGTCTTCTGCTTGGCTCCCAAGCTCGCTTTTCTACAAATAAAAACTTTGACAACCTTCTTCCAAAAGAACCGCTCCCCTCTGGGGAGCCTTCTTATTTCACAGCCCCTCCTTCTACGCACTACCCTCGATTACTTTCAAGACAATGAAGGGGAATCCCAAGTGCCAAGCTCCCTCACCCTTACCTATTAGGGTCATAGTTATGGCCGAGGCCCTGGGTTGGCTGCTGGTTGAGACGCCGAATCTGCTGGGTGATAGACTCCCCATCGGAGGTGTCGGTCTGATCCTCCTTCCGCTCCCGGCTCCCGCTGCGGCTGTTGGAGCTGGAGCGCACCCCGTCCTGCAGCCCTGAAGGCAGGGAAGGACATCGCTTGATGCTCTGCTATACAGCACAGGCGCAGGCATCTAATCTGCGCAGCGCGCCCCTTTTAACTCAACTTCTGCTCTCCAAAGCGAACCGGGTAATTCTGCCTCTCTTTCCTGCTCCATACCCCAGTAGCCTCCGCTAGCCAGGAGGTGGAGGGCACTTCTTTCCTATTTCCTGCATCCACTTCGTCAGAGGTAGGGGGCCCTTTTCCTTCCAACTAAAGGGATCCACTTCTTCTGCAGTCCTGTGCTCGTCTCCTCGGGAAGGTCGGAGCTTCTTTCTCTTCCTTTCGATGGGACACGGCTGGCTCAGTCTGACACCCTTCGCCCTGGCTCCAGATGTAGAATTCTTCCCTCTCTCCAGATGTGCGGGAGACTCAGGCCCCGCCCCCCTCGTCTCCTTCCCTCCCTTACCTCGTTTCCTCTCGCGCTTGTCCTGCAGCTGTTTCTTCTTCTGCTTCACACTGAAAGGCTTCTTCCTCGGCATGGCCTATCTGGCTCCCGTAGGTCTCCAGCCCTCTCCGGGCTCCAGCCGTCGCCGTCGCCGTCGCTACTACCGACAGCCTCCCCCCCCCCCCCCCACAGGCCTGCCCCCGCCGCGTAAGGGCCCGGGACCCTAGGGGGAGGGGCTCTGAAGTGACGTCACTCGGCGGATCAGACCAAATCTCGCCTCCTCGGGGAGGAGGAGAGAGTGAGTTGTGGGTAGGAGAACCCAGGACGGATCCCCGGTGTCCTTTGGGCAGGGGGGTTCAGCCACTTCCCTCCGAGTAAAGAGTACAAGGATGTAAAGTGAGGCTAAGAAAAATGCAAGGCTAGAGAGACGCGAGCCATGCCGGTCACACGCCGGCCCCTCGGGAGTCTCGGGGAGCGCGCGCCAGGGGCGGTTCTCGGGGTGTGGAAGAGGGAGCCGCCTGGGGACGTCAAGTGACCACACTGACTTCGTCATAGGCGATACCAATTCCCCAGCGGAGAAAAGGGGCGAGGCAGCCATCCTCGCCTTTCGTTCCGGCGAGAACTTGTCCCCTCACCTGGGGTCGTGAGTGGGCGCTACCACTCGCTAGGTGGGGAAGGATGCGCGGCTGAACGGAAGGGGTCCAGGCGAGGGATAAGGCTGCTCAGAGAGGAAAGGGCCAAGTGCTAGGCTTCCCTGGAGAGTCAGGGGCGCCGAGGGACGCTGCACCTAACCAAAGTTCTAAAACAAAAGCAATTTAGGCAAGAGGAGGCCAATAATCGTGGGGTCTAATTAAGCGCTATCGGGGCTTTAATGGTCTGAGGATTCCTTGAGGGAAGGTCAGAAGTCATGAAATTGTGAGCGCTGGCGTGGGCAGTCGGCGGTTACCGAGATCATCCAGCTGCTGGACTGCTTCCCCCTTCTTCCCACTCTCCCTACGCTCTGTGCCGCGGTCCTCGATTCTAGGATGGGTCTCGGAGTGCTGGTGTTATTTTTTTCTCTCCCCTCCTCCCACCTCTTTTTTTTTTTTTTTTTGGTCTTTAGGTGGGAAGTGTATGTTGCGGGGGAAGGGGGGGAAATACTCAAGTTGGAACGCTACCCAGAAGGAAAGGCTTGCGCCTGCGCATTCGCCGCTTCTGGATGGGTCGGCCGGAAGCGGAAACAACCGGATTCTCTCTCCTTCCATTTACCGCTCCCTGCTCCCACTATCCCCCATTCTGATCGCTGTTATTACGCTGCCCGTGATGCCCAAGAGGGGGAAACAGCGGCCCCGGGACCCCGAGGAGAGTGGGGATGAGGAAAGTGGGAGTTCTGCCGGTAAGGGAGAGGTGCATGCGCCTGAGGCAGGCCTGAAACGGGGCACCAAACGAATAAAGCTCCCCAGGGCGTGGAGGGAGAAAAGAAGGGAGAGATTAGTGCGGCCTGCGAGGGAAGGAGCCTGTTGCGTTTTCAGGTAGAATAGCGCGAGAAGAGATTTGTTGAAGGGAAAATTCTTCCTTTTTAAAGGTCGGTGGTATAGGGAGAGCTAGAAGCGGAAGCGCCCATGCTTGCGCCAACTCCGGGTACTGTGGCGGGCCGCGAACTGGAGGCAGGGCAGAGAAGGCCGATGCACGTGCTTTGGAATGGAAGTGCTGGCCGAAAATTTCATCCGAGAACCTGTGACGTAGACAAAAATAATTTGTCTGGACAGCTGCGGTCTCTCTACCCTACCATTTCTTTCCCCCCGTCTCGGGAGAGTTTTGTGAAAGCCAGATTATCGTTGTCATTCCCAGGAAGGGGCAGATCGAGAATTTTTTTTTTAAGCTTAATAGAATGAGAACAGGGCGTAATGAGCACGAACAGTCGGATTCTAATTCGTGCTTTTGATTTCACCTTCAAGCAAAAAGTCTCATTTTCCTCAACTGCACTATACTGTGTGGGAAATGGACTAAATGATCTACTCTGATATGCAAATGTTTCTAGACTAATTCATGAAATGAGGAAGAGGGGATGATAAAAAGCAAAATTCACTAGATTAGATGAGTTCAGAAAAGATGGCTTAAATCCTCCAAAAGTCCAGGATTATGCAGGAAGAGAGTAGTCCATTAAGTTTGGGATTTGGGGTACATTTGCTTAGTGTGGAGGATGAGTCAAGTATTCCAATTCCTCTGGTCCACTCCCCCTCCATTAATCCATCTACAAAAGCCTGGAAGGCGTCTTGTCATAGGTTTGCCACCTGTGTCATTTTAACTATCCCCCTCGAATCTTGTTTAGGGGTAATTGTCTAATAACTCAGTGTAACCATGGCTACTGAAAAGGGCTTGACAACCTGCTGCTCTAAGACTACACACAATTTTAGCGACTACCTAAACCAAAAAATTTCTTTCAGTAGCTACTCCTCCTATCTTGCAAAGCACACACAGGAAAAGCATTTATAAGTTTTTGTTGATTGATAACAAAGAGACTCATACTGATGAAAATTGATTTAAAGTTCTCCTGTTACTTTATTGTTAGTCTTACTGTTAAATTTTCCTTTGGCTGAAAGTTGTGCCATTTGGTACCTTTGGTTTGTTTTTCTTGTTTCTTTTCTGACATCTTGAAAACAGATTCTGCTTTTTTGGATTTTATTGAATCATGATACATTTTGCTTCAGCCTGTCAATTTGATTATATATCCATAGAGAGTAAATATCTGAAGGGTAAGGACTTTCTCATTTAGTCTTTATCCTTTAAGATGATTCCTTGCCCACAGATAGTTGTGGGTCCTTAAGTGTTTGCTGTATTGAATAATAGTAAAGGGAAAACAAAAATCAAGGTTGATAGTCTCCAAGGTCTAAATTATCACTATTTGCATAACCATGTGCTATTGAGTCCTAGTAGCAAAAAGAAAGGAGAACTCAATAGATATAGTACTAATTTGTGGTATAAACTGGATTTTACTGAGTTGGAGCATGTGTCATTTTTGCTTATGCTATTTCTTCCTGCTCACTTAGGTCCTCCCAGCCTCTTGGGCCCTCCCCCCATAGCCAATGGGAAGATTGGTGGCCCTGATCCAGGTGAGTAGAAAAGGTCTGAAAGGGCAAGTTCCTAGATTGATTCAAATTAATATATTTTAAGTGAATATTACATGAAAAGTACTCTGGAAGTTCCTATAGGAGAGAGATTTTAGGGATTGAGGGAAATGGGGAATGCAACCCAAGAAGAAAAATAATTTCTGGGTACTCCTAAATTTAGTTAACTAGAAGTAATATCTTTTTTTTGTCTGTCTCTAGGTTTTCACAGAGGCTCTAAGGGTTTAAGGGAACCAGAGATTCCACCACTCCTGAGCCTCCCACTTCCTTTCTGGGGAGGATGTCCAATGAGAGGGGGTCCAGGGCCCAGGCCTCGACCATACCAACATAGCCGTTGGGGCTATGAAGACCCAGAACCTAGGTGGGGAACAGGTTATGGGGACCATGCCAGAAATGGTCCTCCCAATGGATGGAGAAACCTTGGAGGGGGCAATAGTCACCATCCATCTAAGAACATCCCCTGGCCTAAGA
The DNA here is from genome assembly GCF_902635505.1 of Sarcophilus harrisii. NCBI lineage: Eukaryota > Metazoa > Chordata > Mammalia > Dasyuromorphia > Dasyuridae > Sarcophilus > Sarcophilus harrisii. The sequence continues at coordinate 286,099,844 of NC_045429.1, read as the reverse complement.
ACACCCCTCAATTCAAAGATGGAGTCCAAGAAGGTGATAGAACAGGTTAGTACCATCACCTTTTATATTTTATTTCTGCCAGTAGCATATAATTGTCCAAAAGACAGTGACTACAAACCCCTTCTGCTTTCATTGTGAAGGTATCTCTCAGTTCTCCCCTTTCAAAACATTATCCCTGGGAGGCTGAAGACTAAATGTTTCCTTTTAGGGTCCCAGAGGTGTGTTTCTGATTTTTGTTTTTCCAAAGTCTCATGTTGCTTCTCTCCTTTTTCTATAGATAAATCTAACCGTCCAGTCTGCAGACACTTCTCAAAGGGCCACTGCCGTTATGAGGATCTTTGTGCCTTCTACCACCCAGGAGTGAATGGACCTCCATTGTAAAACAGTGCCTTCCACCAATTAGGCTTCAGTGGACTTTTTCTATCCTGGAAGATAAATGCCCTGTTGTTCTTTGTTGGCTTCTCTGAGGTGTTTCTAGCCAAGAAAGCAGTCTGAGCCTGACCCTCTCCTTCCCCTATCTGGGGTCTAGGAGGATGAGTGGGAGAAAGGAATGGCCAAGGAAGTTTTTTTAAAAAAAAAATAATGTTTTATTAATATTTTTGGTTTCTACACCAGTCACTTCCCAGTAACACCTTCCCCCAACCCTGTCTTGTAACAAAGAAAATCACTTAACACAAATTATCAGATGGACCACATCTCACAGTGTATGCAACATTCCACATTAGTAGTGGTCTGAGAGGTTTTCTAATCATTGATCTGCATCATCTGCCTTTTTCTCTTTGGGAGTGGAGGGAGGGTGGGGTAAAGTGTTGTAATTGCAATGCTGTATCTCTTTACTCTTAACCCATGAGTGACTTTACCCTGGTAAGTTGTAATAGAAATCTGATTGGTGCTGTTCACCCACAATTTACCCCTTTCAAGTATTACTTGTGGTTCTTGTGAGCTTGTATAGTTTTGAAAAAGGACACCATCTTGACAGGAATTTTTATTTGTTAATGGTGCCCTTCAACTCCTTCCTCACTTTCTACAATTGTAGGTGTGAGAAATGCTCTATAGCAAGAACTCTTTGGTTCACCTGGCTTTTCCCCTTGTCCCAAGTCATTCTGAGTGTGAAATAGTGAATGGTCTCTTAGCTTACCCACAACTTTTGCTTCCCTCTCTTCCCTTTTCCCTCTCTCCAGTCAGTTGGATTCTGTGAATCTCCACAGATCTTTAGACAAAGAAATTCCCTTATCTCACTGGGTGGAGCTTAGATGATACTACTGCCTTTTCCTTACCTTTATCCCAGTGTAGGTGTTTTGTTAAAAAAAGATTTTGTTGTTTTGTGCATAAAACCTGGAGAAAGAGTAGGAAATGGGGGGGGGGGGGGGGGGGGAACGAGGCCATGACTAATTGAAGAGTCTTTGTTTTTTAGCCTTTTTTTTTTAAGTAATAAACTCAAATGAAACATTTTATTTAATCTTGGTGTTCCCGTAGTTTTTGTGTATGAGGAACATAAAGAGTATTCTAGAATAGGCTAAAATACAAATTCCTCTGTTTAAATCCACAGGTTTAAACATCTGTACTATGGTTCTAAATGTAATTTTTAGGCATATTTCCCATTACTTTTTATGCACTCTTGGTTTTATCTCAACTGGCTCATATGGTGAATGTTGTTGGATATTGTTTACCTATTCTATACCTTATCCCACCTTTACTTTTTTTTCCTTCTTGGAATCCTTACCTCTTAAATGCTCAGCTGAAATGAGACAAATTACACAAATTTTTTCCTGAACACCCCAATTGTTGGATTCCATCCCAGTTCCTTCATATATACTTACCTGTATTCATCTTGTTTGTATCTTAACTTTTCCCCCATAGTAAAATGTAAGCTCAAGGGCAGACTTGTCTCTGTCCCAGTGTGTCCTTATTGCTGAATATATTGACTTGCGTGGAGCAGGCACTTAATAAATTCTTGATCTGAGTTATATTGAATGGTTGAAGGCAAGTCTGGTTCGATCACTTTGTTGGTGGTCTTTGTCCCGTAAAGGCCTGTGTGGTCCTGAATAAGCTATATTCAAGGAAGCATCGTACCCCTCTTGGTTGAAGCCAAAATTTTACATAACTTGCCTGTCCCACTGAATTGCTGGGTCCGTAAGATCTAGTGTTCATAATTTTACATATTTAGCGTTAGAAAGGAACAGGAACATTTTTTCTTTTTCTTTTCTTTTTTTTTTTTAAATAATTATAACTTTTTATTGACAGAACCCATGCCTGGGTAATTTTTTACAACATTATCCCTTACACTCACTTCTGTTCCGACTTTTCCCCTCCCTCCACCCCCTCCCCCAGATGGCAAGCAGTCTTATACATGTTAAATATGTCACAGTATATCCTAGATACAATATATGTGTGCAGAACCGAACAGTTCTCTTGTTGCACAGGAAGAATCGGATTCAGAAGGTAAAAATAATCCAGGAAGAAAGAAAAAAATGTAAACAGTTTACATTCATTTCCCAGTGTTCTTTCTTTGGGTGTAGCTGCTTCTGTCCATCATTGATCAATTGAAACTGAGTTAGATCTTCTCTTTGTCAAAGAAATCCACTTCCATCAGTGTTGGAATCCTCACAGTGTTAACTCATTAGAGTTGATAGAGACAATAATGATCTAATTTAGCATGGTTCAATATGATTGATCTGATCCTACAAGTTATGGGCCAGAACTTGAAACAAGGTACTAAGTGGAATTGAGGACACAATATTTAAATCTAGTTTAGCATTGATTTAACCATACAACAAATAATGGTTTCCCAGTGATATAATGATTGGTGTGTACTCAGTGTACAGTATATAAGCAAGAAGCTCTCAGGGCCACAGAGCACTCTGGGAGATTGAGAGCCAGGAGCACTCTGGGGAGGAAGCCCACAAGCCCACTCTCGGAGGTGGAGTCAGATTCATTCCAACTTTCACCTTGGTGCTGGTTGGAGATATTTGGAAGAAGAGAAGCTGAAGCTGGCATAGATAAAAGATTAGCAGCAAGAGTTCTTGGAACCAAGGAGAGAGATAGGTCTCTTAATATTAAAACTAAGTGGATTTTATCAGCTGGCTGTCTTTGGAGTGATTATTACTCTGAACTGAAACTAAATTTTAAAGACGAGAACACCACACTTCAGAATACATCCTCATACAGTTTCGTTGTTGAAGTATATAATGATCTGGTTCTGCTCATTTCATTCAGCATCAGTACATCTAAGTCTCTCCAAACCTCTCTGTATTCATCCTGCTGGTCATTTCTTACAGAACAATAATATTCCATAACATTAATATATACCACAATTTACCCAACCATTCTCCAATTGATGGGCATCCATTCATTTCCAGTTTCTAGCCACTACAAAAAGGGCTGCCACAAACATTTTGGCACATACAGGTCCCTTTCCCTTCTTTAGTATCTCTTTGGGGTATAAGCCCAGTAGAAACACTGCTGGGTCAAAGGGTATGTACACAGTTTGATAACTTTTTGGGCATGATTCCAGATTGCTCTCCAGAATGGTTGGATTTGTTCACAACTCCACCAGCAATGCATCAATGTCCCAGTTTTCCCGCATCCCCTCCAACATTTGTCATTATTTTTTCCTGTCAATCTGACAGGTGTGTAGTGCTATCTCAGAGTTGTCTTAATTTGCATTTCTCTGATTAATAATGACTTGGAGCACTTTCATATGAGTGGAAATAGTTTCAATAGGAAGATTTTTCTGGTTTATTCTCCACACACACACATATCACCCAGCTTTTTAGAGAAAAGGAAAAAAGGCCCCGAATTTAATGTCACAATTCCTGGCAGAGCCAGGAATCATAACCTGATTCCTAGACCTATGACCCAAGATGAATTGAGTGCCCTTGCCACTGCCCCATGCCATTCACCCATTATGCTATCGCAATTACTCGGAAGGAAAAATCTCTCCCTTGACCCAGGATGCTCCCTCTGGCCTCAACAGCGCCCAACATAGCTTGGCTTGGACTGTGTCTTTCCAGTTCCAAGTCGGAATGAGGGTGCTCCTGAAATTTGATTTGTGCTTCTCCCTTAGAAAGGCGTGGCATTTTATTCATCTTTATTAGTTGAAAGGACCAGCTATAGCTCATGACTCATATTTGACAACACTGACCAGAACTCGTAAAAGCCTTGAGGACGCTTTGCGGCTTCCGCTTTTCCTCAGTTTTTTTTCAGAGCAGAGAGGGTCTGTCACGTGCTTGACAGAGACCAGATATGCATCCGGGTTGCTACGCTTGTATCCTATAGAATCCCGCAGATTATTTAACCTTCCCCTTCCCCCCGCCCTCTGCCACCGGAAGCGGAAGTGAAGCTAGCAACACCCGGAGTAGTCTCCGACTCAACTGTCGCCAAGATGCCGAAAGCAGTGAAGCAGCAGACCCCAGAGCCAGAGTGGATTGGGGATCGAGAGAACGCGAGCCCTGCAGGTGAGAAAGCAAGACGGATTGTTAGAGGGCGAGACCACGGGGACCCTGGAATGGCACGCGTCCGACGGGGGGGGTGGGGGGGTGGGGCGAGAAATAGTCGCGAGGCAGAATCCTAGCTTAGCATCTGTCGGAACCGGAGGTGAGGGGGAACTGCGCATGCGCGGTCTTGGAAGCTTCCCTGCTTGGAAGCATGGAAAGGGGGTTCTCGCACTCGGAAAATTTAGGCTGGCGTCAGCGGGTAGTGACTTGGGCAGGATTTGAGAGGTGGGAATATATCAAGAGTATATGTATAGAAAGGTATGAATGGGAAAAGTTTCCCATTCATACCTTTCTATACATATATTCCCCTTCCTTTGTGATCCCTTTTCGATGCTCCCTATTGTGGAGACAATTTCTTTCTAAACAATTGTCTGTAAGCCAAGAAAGGACAGGATTTCAGTTTCACTCCCTGGGCCCTACATGAAATAAAGATCTTTAGGCCAAAAACACCAGGTTTTGTATCCCCCAAAATCATAGTTTGGGTGCCTGGAATGTTTACTAGTTGTATGATCATGGACAGATCAGCTTCAGGATCTGTAAAATAAGCCCATTAAGGGAAAGGAGAAAGAAAGTGTTTGGCCTAGATGGCATCTTAAGTATCACAGAAAAAGAGGGGAAGCTGTAGTTGTAACGCTGAGAAATGATAAGGGTGAAGGATCATGAGATTAGGCTAAATTGGAAGTTTTCTTTTGCAGAGTCTCTAAGGTTCAGTTCTAAGAGGAAAATGAGTATTTGCTGAGCTCAGGAAACTTTTAACAAGGAACTATGGGCATCTCCAAGATTTAAAGATGGAAAGATAAGGGCATTGTTTACTTTTTCCTCCAGATAAGGTTGTCAAGAAAGGAAAGAAGGACAAGAAGACCAAAAAGACGGTGAGAAAGTTGGGGACTAGGAGGAAAAATAGAGATGGTAACTGGCATTGTTGACAAAGCCTTATGAGGTAAATAACAATGTGGAAGGACAAGGGACAACACAAGAAGGAAAGAAGGGAAAGAGGAAGGGGTATGTACAATTTGATTGAACCACTTTTGCTGTAATTTTAATTCAAATCCCCCTCATATGTTTTTATTTCTTAGTTTTTTGAGGAATTGGCTGTAGAGGAAAAGCATGCAGGGGAGGAAGAGGAAGTGAAGGTAATGAAAGAAAAGGAACAGCAGCAGGTATGTTACAATAAGATTTTTAGAACCAAAGATGTCAGAGGTCCTTTGTCTATACCAATGAATGTTCACATTGACAGTTGTGGAATTTTATGATAGAGGATCTGGAATTTATTTGACTATTACCTCATACCTTTAGCAGCAGCAACAGCAGAAGAAGAAAAGAGATAGCCGAAAAGGGCGACGAAAGAAAGATATTGATGATGATGATGGGGAAGAGAAGGAACTTATGGAAAGGCTCAAGAAACTCTCTGTTCCACCCAGTGATGAAGAAGATGAAGGTGAGAAAGTGGGAATCTTAAATAGATTATATCCCAAAATATCCTAAAAAGAGTGGGATAAATCAGTCAGATTTTTTTTTTTTTCCGGAAATTGCAAAGTCAAGCATTTGTTTCTCTTTCCCACTTTCCTTCCTTCTGTCATTTCAGTTCCTGTCCCAGTACCTCGAGGTGGGAAGAAAGCTAAGGTGAGTAGTCCTATGTGGTAGGTAGATAGAATTCTCACACAAGAGCTAAGTTATGGGTTTCATTTTCTCACTTGTACTCTTTCCTTCCTTAGGGTGGCAATGTATTTGCTGCCCTGATACAGGACCAGAGTGAGGAAGAAGAGGAGGAAGAACAATCATCAAAACCCGCCAAACCAGAGAAAAATCGAATTAATAAGGTGGGTAGGAATATATACAGTGTTGAATTGTGCCTAGTTTATGTTCATGAAATTCTTAACCTTTGTCTCTTTTTTGTCAAGTGTAATAGTCTAACCTCTCCCATCAGTATTGTTGTAATGCCTGTTGTGCTTTTAAAAAAGTTCTTGTTTTAATCTGTTTGGCCAAAACTGTCTTTCTCAAATGCAATTTTTAACCATGTTACTTTCTGGTTCCGTAACTGCTTTTCAGTAAAATCTAAATTCATAATAGCACGCAAAGCCTGCTATTTACCAGCATCCTGATTTTTTTGTACTTCATTTTTCACTATTTCTGAAACATCTGCCTTAGCATCCATCTTAATTATCCCTTTCTTTATGGCTGGAGTTCTAACTTTAATAGAAAAGTACAATGGAAAGAGCACTAATTTTAGAGTCAGAGGACCTAAATTCAAATCCTGTCTGTCATTTACAATGGGGTTGGTTTTGAGCAATCATTTTTCTTTGGGCCTTAGTTTTCTTCATGTAAAATAAGAAACTAGGTTACTTCTGAGGTAACTTCTAATTTGTGTTTTTGTGTTCCTGCCCCAGAATCCATATCTACTATCTTTTAGTACTTGTTTCTCAAAAAACCCTTTCCTTTGTTATTTTAGATTGGAGTCAGCTTGCTCTCTGCATTCATGTAAACTTTGTACATGTGTTCCTGCATGATTTCTTTTTTTTTTTTTAAACTCATGGCCTACGTTTCTGCCTAGTGTAACTAGTCTTGAAACTTCTGGGTCAGAAAGCTGTCTCCTAGTTCTTTTATCTCTACCTCTTAGAGACTATGGAAATGTCAGTGGTTGCTACTATTGATGTTAATATTACTATAGGATTTATACATTAGTTGGCACTCTGCAACCAAATCTTTGCCATTCTCAGGCTGTTTCCCAAGAGCAGCTGCCTGAGCAGAAGGTCAGAAGGGGAAAGGAAGAAAAGTCAAAAGGGAAAGTGAAGGTAAGGAAAATTCTTTGGGAGTGATGGTTAAGAGTAGCAATAGGAATTTCACCTGCTGAGATTACTGTACTTTGCCTATCAGCCCCAGAATAAATTTGATGCTTTGGATGATGAAGAGAAAGGAGAAATATCCAAAGAGAAGGAGCTTTCCAGATGGGAGAAAGATAAACTTAAGAAAGAGGAACAGGTATGGTGTTTCAAGAAGGAAGGAGGGCATTGGTGAAAGAGGATTAGGGGACTGGATCCTTAGGATGACACAGATTTTCATTATAAGAGATATCAGGGGATATTGTGGCATAGTGTAAAAGATTCAGTTTGAAACCAGAGAACCCAAGATCAAAATCTTTTTTCTTTTACTTGCCACCTATGTTTACTTGAGCAATCACTTCATCTTTCTGCCCCTCATTTACCTCATCTGTAAAATGAGAGGGTTTGACTTGATCTCTAACATTCCTTCAGCTCAGGATATGAGGTCCTATGATTTATAGGATTTACAATCCATTTATTTGTCCTTTTCTCTAATTTACTCTGTACCTACATGTTGGATACCAGATGTTACATTGCATTCATGTGGTATCAATTTCATCTTTCCTTCCCTTTGGTTACAAGTTGATAAAGTAAAAATTTTTGAAGAAATCACATATCTTTGAGGTTCTATTCCAGGTGATACTAGACAGTCTGTTTCTTTGAAGTCTTTTTTGATCCCCTTTGTGTCTAGTATCTTCTCCCTCTCCAAATGTTTTTTTTTTTTAATTACCCAGAAAAATGTAAGCTTCTTGAGTGTTGCTTTTCTTTACATTATGTACATACTAGTTGTTGAATTAAATTGCAACATACACCAATTATGAGATGGTATTAGGGAGAGAGCTGAATACCAGATTTCTAGGTCCTTGAGAGAAGTAGGATCATAACTGGGCAGAAGACCATGAAAATTGAGTCCTGGAAGGAAAACTTTGGTTTCTTATTTCTCATCTATATCCGCAGGGCTCAGAGGAGGAAGGAGAAGGGGATGAAGAAGAAGAGGGTGAGGCCAAGGCAGATGATCCCTATGCTCACCTCAGCAAAAAGGAGAAAAAGAAGCTGAAGAAACAGGTTAGGAAGAAAGGGGGTGGAGGGTCAGGGAGACATGGAACACCTTAACACATGGATCCCTGAAATAATTATGGTAAGAAACTGTGATTGGTGAGGTTAGGAAGGAAAAAACCCTAAAAGCTTGGGGGAGAAGGAGTTATATAGAATCTAGTTGAAGGAAGAAGTTAATTGGGCTTCATCACTAGGGTTACATAATTGGGCATGTGGGATGGGGTAGGATTAGAGTATATCTAAATCCATTCTTTTTTCTGTCTGTAGATGGAATATGAAAGGCAAGTAGCCACACTGAAGGCGGCCAATGCTGCGGAAAATGATTTCTCAGTATCCCAGGCTGAAGTGTCTTCCCGCCAGGCCATGTTGGAGAATGCCTCTGATATCAAGGTGTGGTATCTGAAGCAGAGAATGGTGGGAAAAGACTTAATTTTGAGTAGGTTGTATAATGGGAGAGAGAACATTTAACGTTTAAATCAGATAATTCTAGAAGGTATGGAACATTTAGATTTACTTTGCTATTGAAAACATTGGGGAACTCAGAGGTCACAGAAAAAGTTAATAGTCTCTAATGGAAGGTGTGGTAGAGTTTTCATTGGAAGGAAGGTAATGACAGTATTTTCTTTTCCATTCTCATCTGTTCCAAGCTGGAGAAGTTTAGCATCTCAGCCCATGGCAAGGAACTCTTTGTCAATGCAGACCTGTACATTGTGGCTGGCCGCCGTTATGGGCTCGTGGGACCCAACGGGTGAGGAGAGGGAAGGGTCACAGATAGAAGGGTTTGGGTCATAAGTCTTGTTCTGACTGCTCTTTTTTTCTCAGAAAGGGCAAGACAACGCTGCTCAAACACATTGCCAATCGAGCTCTTAGCATCCCTCCCAACATAGATGTGTTGCTTTGTGAGCAAGGTAGGAAGGAAAGTAGTTTTGGGAAGGGCAGCCAGGATGAGATAATTTGAAAATGAGGAGGGTGGACTATGTGGAAGAATAAAGACAGTGACTGTGGGTAATAAGAAGATATTGCCCTGATATAAGTGGGGGAGGGAAAGGAGGAAGAATTGAAAGGAATTTGGAAGAAAGGAAATCCATATGTGCCAAGAGAAGCATGTGGGAAGAACCAAGTCAAACTAAGAAAAAGCCTAGAGAGCCCCTTAGGGGGAGAGCAAATCAAGAGTAGTAATAGGAGGGAAGATAGGGGCATGTGTGTGTTTGTTGGGGGGTGGGTATTGCTGATGGAAGAAGTTTCTTCTGGATTTCAATCCAAATACCACAACCCTTCTCCCCACCCCAGAGGTAGTAGCAGATGAAACCCCAGCTGTGCAGGCTGTACTTCGTGCTGACACTAAGCGGCTAAAGTTGCTAGAGGAGGAGAAGAGACTCCAGGGTAGGCTGGAGCAGGGAGATGATGCTGCAGCAGAGAGACTTGAAAAGGTAAAGGACATATATATAGAGGATAGGATCCAGCAGAGAGTTGTACAGGACATAGGAAGGCATTTAGGGTCTTAGAGGCTTTTGATGGGATTATGTTAATGAAGAAGTGAATGAATGGAAGTGCTTATTATATGTCTTAATACTGATAAAAAAAACATTGGAATTAAAAGTTTGTAAATAAGAATTCCTGCCTTCAAGAAGCATACATTCTGATAGGGGGAAACTAAACATAAAGAATGGTGATTAGGGAAGAATATTTGAATTTGAGGAACTACAGGGAAGATGAGAAGAGTTGGTTGGTATGATCTAGAGCTGCCTAGATATAGAGTAAGTCATGTGGATAGCAAACCCCTTAAACTGCTCAGTTTTTAGGATCATCATTGTCATCCTACCCTTATTCCAGGTATATGAAGAACTTCGTGCCATGGGAGCTGCTGCAGCAGAGGCTAAAGCACGGCGAATTCTTGCTGGTCTGGGTTTTGATCCTGAGATGCAAAATCGACCCACACAGAAGTTTTCTGGGGGCTGGCGTATGCGAGTCTCCTTAGCAAGGTAGAGCTAGTCTTCAACAATCCCACGATGTCCTTTTCTCATTTTTTATTTTCTGTCATCTCCAAGAATCATCTAGATATGTTACCAAAAATATTTCCTTTCCTACTCAGTTTTTTTGAACAGTTGAGTTCCTAAATTTTTTATTCTGTTTTTTATAAGACAACTGAAGATAGGACTTTCTAATCACAGGGGTAAAAGAGGCCCTTTTTTTTTCCCCCTCTCCTCAAATCTCTGATCCACTCCATTTTATAGGGCACTTTTTATGGAACCTACGCTGCTGATGTTGGATGAGCCCACCAATCACTTAGACCTCAATGCTGTTATCTGGCTCAACAAGTGAGTATCCTAGCTTTTCTATCCAGTAGTATTCTTTGAGTCCTTTACTATGATACATTGATAAATTCTTTTCCCAGATTTTAGGCATCTCTTTACTTCTAATATTTTCCCAAAACAAAGGCTTTCTATGATATTCCCAAATTTTCCCTTCCTGTTGTCTTCCCTTTAGCTCTTTCCTTTTTAACTTGAAGTTTGATGAGTTACCCCACATCTTTGTTTTGTTTTTGTTTTTATTTTGTTTCCAACAAAGCTATCTTCAGGGCTGGCGGAAGACACTACTTATTGTATCCCATGACCAGGGCTTCCTAGATGATGTTTGTACTGACATTATCCATCTGGATGCCCAAAGACTCCATTACTATAGAGGCAACTATAGTAAGTGGGGAATGAGGGGGAGGGGGGTATAGCTGAGATCTTCTAACACTAAAGGGGATGGAGAAGAAGGCATAATGATGATGTAACCGCCAGCACTTAAAGGCTCTTTCTGCTCACCCCTATAGAGCAATTGCTGATTATTGCTTTCCATTCCTGTCATAGTGACCTTTAAAAAGATGTACCAGCAGAAGCAGAAAGAGCTTTTGAAGCAATATGAGAAGCAGGAAAAGAAGCTGAAAGAGCTCAAGGCTGGGGGCAAGTCCACCAAGCAGGCGGTGAGATGCAGGGGCAGGGACAAGATGACACACTAGGCTTTTGGGACTAGCATGTTTTGTTGAATAATCCTGACTAGGGAGTTTTCCTTTAAGGAGTGGGGATCCTTGATGAACATACAATTCTATCCTATGGTGGGGAGAGCAGATATGGCCCCAGGTCTCTGTAGATTGATCCATGCATGATACTTGTGCCTCCATTCCCAATCTCCCCAGGAGAAGCAGACAAAGGAGGCCCTTACCCGGAAGCAGCAGAAATGCCGTCGGAAAAATCAGGATGAGGAGGCCCAAGAGGCACCTGAGCTTTTGAAGCGACCAAAGGAATACACTGTGCGATTCACTTTCCCTGACCCCCCACCACTCAGCCCCCCTGTGCTGGGACTGCATGGTTAGTGGAGAGCTTATAGGATAGGACTATGTTACACATACCCCTAAACCTTCCTGACTGCTTCTATCCCCACCAGTCCTTTTCCTTTCCCAGTGCCATTTTACCTTTTTGTTTTGCCTTTTTTGTGCTTTTGATTTTTTACATCATTGTTCCTTTTATTCAGTACTCTTCCCCAAAAAGGTTCTTTCCTTGTAAGAAAGAAATCCAGTTAGGAAAAAAAAATTTATTGTTAAGTTTATGCTTGATACACATTGCTTTATGAACCATGTTGAGAGAGAAACATCAGAGCAAAAGGGAAAAACCATGGGATTTAAAAAAAAAAAAAAAAGTGAACATAAAATGTGCTGATTTACATTTAGGCTCCTTAAATATTTTTCTGAATGCAGATGGCATTTTCTGTCCAAAATTTATTGGGAATGCTTCAGATCACTGAACCCCTGAGAAGAACCAAGCTTTTCATAGTTGGTCATCACACATTCTTGCTGTTAATTGTGTATAATGTACTCCTTGTTTCTGCTTGTTTCCCTCAGCATCTTTCCATGGCTTTTCATGTAAATCTTTCCAGACTTTTCTACAATCAACTTGTGCATCATTTTTTATAGCACAATAATATTCCATTACTTTCACGTATCACAGCTTGTTCAGCCATTTCCCAGTCGGTGGGCATCCACTCCTTTTCCAATTCTTTGCTACCCCAAAAAGAGCTGCTACGTACATTTTTGCACATATTATGTTCTTTTCTCCTTTAAGATTTCCTTTGGATACAGACCCTCTAATGGCACTGCTGGGTCAAAGGGTATGCACAGTTTTATAACTCTTTGGGCAAAGTTTCAGATTAGCAAAACAATTCTTGATTAGATCATTTTACTTGCTCAAAAATTTGCTTCAAGATAAGCCTGATTCATTGTTTTTGTAGGCCAAGGAGCTTGGTGAAGACCATTGGGCTCTCCCCCTTTTTTCCCCTAGGTGTAACATTTGGCTATGAAGGACAGAAGGCACTCTTCAAGAACCTGGACTTTGGAATTGACATGGATTCAAGGAGTGAGTAGAAAGACATGAGTTGTTAAGGTTGTGGGTAAATGGAAGTGGGAAATAAAGGAAGACTACCCTAGGAATTTTTTTTTTGTTTGTTTGTTTGTTTGTTTGTTTCAGTCTGTATTGTAGGGCCCAATGGTGTGGGAAAGAGTACATTGCTGCTTCTGCTCACAGGAAAGCTGACTCCAGTAAGTTTGGGGATACCATCCTTATATTGGCCTAGTCTTTTATCTACAATTTTTAGTATTTAAGGGAGAAAACTGAGGGAATTAAGTATGAATTATATGATTAGTATGTGAAATTTTAAGATTTACCTTGAAGTACATAAAGATGTAGAGTGGAGAGGACTTGGCATCTTGACCATCTTTTCCCATATGAACAGCAATCTGTCTTCCCAGAGTTCTCTGCTACTGGATGATGCACAGCTTTTGAAAGGCCAAATCTAACCCCATATTCCTGTCCTCACACGTGGAAAATGTACCAGTTTTGGTTGTTATTTTTTCTAAACATAAGATGTTTATAGGAAAACTTTTTTACTAATAGATACTGTTTGCTTAGGGCTAAGTATCTTTCCACTGCCACCACCCCATAATCTCTCTCTTCATTTTGTCACACATAAGTGTGATTTAATAATAGTTTTTCCCTCCCTCCTTAACTAATGTATGAGTGCTATGCACTATCACACACATCCCTATATCTTGAGTTTTAACTGGTAGGGTAAACCCTCTCCTTCTGATATTCCTTAGAAGAGCTTACTTTAACTGGAGAGAGATGGCCCTATTCGGGAAATGGAAAATGCCTGGCCTTTTAATTTAAAGGCTGTAATAAACTTGGTTCTGATGTCTATCCCCTCTTCTGTTGTTCTAGAAACATGCTTCCTCTTCTCGGAAGTAGCTGCTGTACCATACATAAACTAATCTTAGAAATGCACAGCTTATGAAACGTTGATTTATTCTCCCATTCATTTGTTTGCCCTCCCTGAGCAAGTCTTTAATAATTCCCTACTCTAAATGTTAAATCATCACATTTTCCCTAGAGATTGATACAAACAAAATGAGTAGACAAAATGTTTTTTATTCAGTTCTTTACATCTCCATAGTGTCCCCTAGTATCCTTTCTCCTCTTCCCTTTTTGAGAGCTATCCTGTAATAGAGTTTAAAAAAAAAGAGGAGAAAAATTAGCATAACTGAAGCAGTATGTTGAAAAAATTTGAAAATACATATAAAATGATATAAAACATTTGTGTGGTCTCTTCCTGTTTCCTCTTTTTAAGCCCTGCTTGTTTTTCATTTTGAAACTTTGACTTTTGTTTGTTTTTAATAGTTTTCTATTTACCTTATTGTAGTCATGTTTGTTGGGTTTTTTTACTCTTTTTCACTCTGCATTAATTCATAGAGAGCTTAACAATTCTTTTCTTTCACAACATATGTTGCTGTAAATATTTTGGCGGATATAGGAACTTCCTTATCTTAAAAAGGCCTTTGTAATAAAGGCCCAGTAATAGAATCTCTGGGTCAGAAGATGTATATTAGTCACTTTATTTACATAATTCTAAATTGTTTTCCAAAATGCACTGAATTCACACCACCAACAATATACCTGTATGCCTATTTCTTACAATAGTAAATAATACTGTAATTTATCATTTTTGCCAATTTGCAGAGTATGAGGTAAAACCTGAGAGTTATGCTGATTTACATTTATTACTATGATTTGGTTGTTAATTGGCAAGTTTTCTTTTTGAGAACTTTTCATATTCTTTGCATAACTAGAGGGGAAATTGTTAATTTCTTATTGAGGATCATAAGCTTTAGTTACTTGCTAGTTTTCTTGTACAACTATGTGTATAATGCTACTGAACATTATATTATTCTTTTTTGTCATTAATGACCATCAGATCATCTCTGGCCTTAAGCACTTTCTTCTGAACCAATGAGTCATATATCTCCTTTCCTTTTCTTTCAACAGCATTCTTAGATAAAGACAGTTTGATGGGCTTTTTTTTTTTAATCCTCCTTTTCTTTCCTTTTTTATCACTAATTAGATCCCATAACAAATCCTAATAGTAAAATACATAATAGAAAACAAATTACATTTATATATAATCCCATTCCCTTGAATTACACAGGTAAGAAAGTGCAGGGAAGATTTTGAAACATTTACAGGTGATTTCATCCAAAAATTTAGTGAGAACTTAAGGATGTGTAAGAAAAACTTGAGATTAAAATTGTAAACTCTGAAGGAGTCAAAAACTTTGATCAACGTAATGACCAACCTAATCTCCAAAGGGACCCATGAAGTACCTTCTGACTCAGAGGGGTGAGGGACTCAAGGTTCAGAAAGAGATATTCATGTTTAGAAATTACCCCAAGTGTAGACTGTATATTTGTTATTAAGTTCTCCCTTTCTGTTTTTAATGGTAAAAAGAGGTTTTTTTTTTTGGTGGAGGAGGGAGCTAACAAGAGAGATAACCAAACTAAGTGTTGTGGAAACATTTAAAAATGCACAGAAGAGAAGAACATTCACAAAAAATGAAAAGCAGAATGGTTTTTAAAACTTAGGTGTGCAGTTTATTATCTTTTTTTTTTTTTTAATTTTAAAATTTAAATACAAAATGAAAAGGAAAAAAAAAATTCCCATGTACACAGCAGACCACATAAGAGGATTCAATGTAAAATAATAAATTTCCATTTCATGAAAACCTATATAATAAGTACTACACATTGTTTTAAAGATACCCAACTTTTCTTTGTTTTGTTTTTTTCCTACTCCACTGTGGACTTTTTACTTTATTTTTCCCCTCTTTCATCCACCTACACTAAAGAAGACTACAATTAAGCATGGAGGTATATCTGTGTACCATATTATATATATATATTTCTATAAATCTATAGATTTAGTATCCTTTCACACACACACATACATATATATGTATATATAATGTAAAACTGTATTATGCTTATTTCCTCCTATAATCCGTTTCTCTGAAGTTTAAAAGCATCTTCCTTCATAAGTCTAAATCTTTCCATGTTTTCCTAAATCCTCTTATTTCCTACTATAATACCTTTTCCAAAAAGTAAATGAACTAGATTCATGGTTTCATAGTTCTCTTTGTATTCTGTATAATAATGGACTTTGCTGTTTTGTGGTATTTAAATTCATAACTTTAAAAAAAAGGTAAAAAACAATTTAAAAAATGATTAGTGTAGTGGATTAGAGCCCAGTCTAGGATTTAGAAGGTCTGGACTCTCTTCCCAGATTAGGATCTTAGGAACGTCATCTCACTTTTTTGAGCTTCCTCTCATTATCTTCATTGTTGTTTTCTCCATCTTAATCACTTTGTTCTCCTTTTCTGTGCAGACCCAAGGGGAGATGAGAAAGAATCACCGACTGGTAAGTTGGTTCTGGAGGCCCAGAACTACAGAGGCTGATGGGAGAAATATTGTTCCTTTCTGACTGTATTTTTTCCCTGTGGTAGAAAATTGGCTTCTTCAATCAGCAGTATGCAGAGCAGCTACGCATGGAAGAGACAGCCACTGAATATTTACAACGGGGCTTCAACTTACCTTATCAAGATGCCAGAAAGTGTTTAGGTCGATTTGGTTTGGAGAGCCATGCCCATACCATCCAGATCTGCAAACTCTCAGGTACCTTCTAAGGGAGGGGCCATGACAAACCTGATTTATGTAATCCGAATACTGTAGAGAAACCAGATGTTTAAGATGACAGACAATTCTGAGGATAATGAGGGGGTTATCCTCTCTGTCCCATTTCTTCCTGCCCCAGGTGGACAAAAAGCCCGAGTAGTGTTTGCTGAGCTGGCCTGCCGTGAACCAGATGTCCTCATACTGGTAAATAAACTATATAGAAAGGGAGGGGGCCAAAAGAACATAGAAGTTAGGAGTACCAAACCATGGAATCCTCTCGCTTCTCTCATAGGATGAACCAACCAACAACTTGGATATAGAGTCTATTGATGCTTTGGGAGAGGCTATCAATGAATATAAGGGTGGTAAGTCTACTTAATACCCTACTTCCCCTTATTTAGAAAATTCCTTTCAAATGTCCTACCTTCTACCTCCTGTTTGCCATAGGGATCTAACTTTTCTCTTGCATTGTCCTAATTTTTTTTTCCCTCTCTCACCTTCTTCAAAAGCTGTAATTGTCGTCAGTCATGATGCCCGGCTAATCACAGAGACCAACTGCCAACTTTGGGTGGTAGAGGAACAGAGTGTTAGCCAAATTGATGGTGACTTCGAGGACTACAAAAGGGAGGTGCTGGAGGCCCTAGGTGAAGTCATGGTGAATCGACCTAGGGAGTGAGGTTTCCTCCTGTACACTCTTCTAGCTAATTTAGGCATGTGTCCTGACTGCACCTTTGAGTACCTTTTCCCTTCCCTCTCGCCATTTGCAAGAATAAGGGCTTATCCTCAACCAGTGCCACAATCATCAAGACTTCTGGAGCTGGGGCTTTGCCTGGTGTGCCCAGGCAGACTAGGAACCTTCTTCAAATGGAAGTACTGGCTTTATTTTACAGTAGAGTTGGAAAAACTATTGATGCCATGATGTGTCATTGAACTGATAACATAGATAAGGAAACTTTTTTTCAGCCTCCAAGTCTGATATTTTGATTCCAATAAGTTTCGCACCACCACTTTACCTGATGGCCTATTTAATCCATCTGATACAGAATAGGGTCTGTGCACTAGGAGCTTGAGCTACTCTTCCCTATGTCTCTGATGTTCTGCCACTTCCCCCATTCAATGACAAGATTTGGTCTAATTGGTACTTAAAATGTATAGAAATTCTGAAGTTATAGCACAATTTTTGTTCAACTGCCAACACTACTCTGAGGGGTAATATATTTGATTCACATGTAGAAATTTGACAAGAATCTCCAGCTACATTCCACAGATGGAGGCAAATGGGGATCACAGGGATCATGGTCTTTAGATGGAATGGAGCCTATTTGGTGCTGGTGTCTACATTGTCTTGTTATTTATGGATTTGTGGGGCAGGGAAGGAATGCTGCTGAATTTGTGTCAGTTTGCCAGGGGAGGGAATAAAGGAGAGTGAATTGCCATTACCTATCTTTAATTTATGGGAATATTACTAGGCTTTATCAAGACACATGCTGCCCTCCTGTGGCTAGAACTTAGAATAACACCTGGAACAAGATCTCTTTACAACCATGTTCAGAGTACTGGAAGATAGGAAGAAATATGCAGTCTTTTTCCTCTTGTCACTTTAATATGATTTATCTGGAAAGAATTCAACAGACAAGAACTTGTGTACAAGACATTCACCTTGACGGCATGAGAAATGAAATGTCCCTAAGAATGAGTATCAGATGAATGCTATGGGCATGTATAAATCATAGGAATACAGAAGAGAAAGATTTTTAATCTTATAGGTTCATCACTTGAGACCTGAAGGGATCTTAAGAGACCTCTAGTCCATTAGGAATACAGAAGAGAAAGATTTTTAATCTTATAGATTCATCACTTGAGACCTGAAGGGATCTTAGAGACCTCTAGTCCAAAGCCCCTCATTTTCTTTTTGAGAAAGCAGGCCCAGAGAAGTTAGGTAATGGGGAGAATCATATTTTAAGTCTTGGGAAGTAACAGCTAGAATTAGAACCCAGAACCTCTGACTTCAAATCTAGTAAGCTACATGTGCTTGCATGTAGTGCTACATAATCTGAGGAAGTAGCTTTTGAAGGGTAGGAAGAACAAAGACATCTGTTCAATTTAGGAATGGTTGAACAAAAATTTTAAGGTAGAAAATTGCAAGGTGTTTAAGGGAAATAATTGAAAAAACTAATTTGGCTGGGGTAAAGAAGTGTTGCAAGGAGGTGCTGAAAAGGGTATTCATTGCTGGCTAAGGAGTTTGGATTTATTTTGACTTATAAGTTGTGTTAAGAGGAATAAGAAATTTGAGTTAGGAATTGGCTAATCATGAATGTAGCATTTTAAGGACATGAAATGGGAAACCTTTTACAATAACTAATGCTTATGTAGCATCTAAGTTTAAGGAGCATTGAAATTTCATTAGCAGAGGGATAAAGGAGACTTAGAAGAATGATTGGCTGTAGGGGCAAAGTGTAAGGGGGTCATCAATAAGTACTGTTGATAGGAGGTGCTAGTTTGGGGAGAAATTTAGACATGCTAGATCTATAGAGGTAATAGTTGGAGTCATGAGATTAGAAGATATTGACTACTAGAAACAAAAGTAAAGGGGAAAAGTTTTAAAGTCTTATCAAACACTAAGAAATGAGAATTAGGATCAAGAAAATGTCATTGACAGTGGAGGGCACTAGGTAAAGATAGGAAGGACACAAGCCAGATTTTAGGGTCTTTGGAAATGGGAAGGTATGAATGTATCAATAGAAGCTGATTACTTAGTCAAGAATTTTTACAATGGAAATGAAGAGCACAACAAAGCAAGTTCTTCCCCCCCACCCCCATTATAGGGTAGATGTATTCATGTTTGAAGTATGATGGAAAGTCATAAGCATGTGCTTTAGCACATCTCTTCTATGTTACACAGATGCATGTGCAAAATAATCTCATATTAAGGGAAAGATCATTTCTTGGTAGAGATGTATGGAATAAGCTGTCCTACATAGGGAATGATATAAACAGGAAATGAATGTTGTAATTTACTTGGACTAGGTTTTCTCAAGATAAATTACCAATGTACTGGAGAGAGATAGGGAAATGGAGTCTATCAGAGTTTGTAGTCACACATGAGCTGATCTTCAATTTCTTGTTGGAAGGATGGGGGAGAATTGGAGTGTCGGTGACAGTCCACTGAAAAGATTATTTTCACTTCTGCAAAGCTCATTACCTTGTCAGTGTATAAAATATCCATGTCACTTTTACATCCACAATAAGGGAGTCATTTCCCATAAGTCTCACAGAATAAGGAATTCTTTACTATAGCATTCTTCAGAAGCCATTATTTAGCTTCTCAGAAAGTGAATACATTTAGGGAAAAGCCACCATTCTCCAAGCTAATTGTTAGGCAGTTTCCTTTTATATTACAAATTGAATTTTCCTACATTATCTATTACTACTCCTGCCCTTTGGGGCAAAACAGAGCAAGTCTTAATATGTCTTCTATTGACATGAGTTGGATAAAAATTTCATGTGAATTTTTTTTTTTCCCCAAGCTAAACCTATTTTGGTTCTGAAAAAGAAAAAGATAGTTAAATTTTTCTGTCCATTTTATTTTGTTACAGAAGTACTTTCTAAAAGTAATTTTGTGGTGAGTTAACCAATACAACAGAGGGAAAAGAAATAGCTTACTCATAGAACTTGAGGTTTATTGAATGACTTTATTCATTGCCCTCAAAAGGTCTTTTGGAAGGGCTAGATATATGGGTTCTGTGAATCCTCGAAAACTTAAAATTTGTTCAGATATTTGGGAGGCTCGTGGAAAGGATAGGATGATAACTTCTAGATGGCTCACTACCAAGATGGAAACACTACCAAGATGACAGCTGGGACTAGTAGTACCCTAGAGATGGAGTGGCAACACCAAAAATACATTACCTTAAAGTGTTAAGTCTTGTAGAGATGGAGAACCAAGCCTGCACCTGCCTCAGCTACCATAATTGGAAGCAAAATATCAATCTGGTTTCTGTTTTTTTCTGAAGCGTGGACGTTTCTAACATTAACGTGAATTGTTACTGTGGTGATAATATACACAAGACTTTGAAATGATGTAGACCATTAACCTTCCAACCCCTTTCCTAAAACGGGTTTTGGACTCCACCTAAAGAATATGAAGCGACTATAGTCAATTACATTGCAGCATGGAATAGGACAGAGAAGACTGAAGGAAGCCTCACCACTTGTGCTCCTCAATAAGCAGTACAATTTAGCTGGAAAACAGGAATATCATGCATCAAAACAAGAATAGCATACTGGGGTCAGGCTTCGGAAGGCTTCTATAATCCCAGCTCACTGAGGTTAAAGCTGGTAGGTTTGTTGAGATAGCGAATTTACAGAATGAGTTTCAGGAGCTTACAGCCAATCAGATGCAATTTATCTGCCACCAATTTCAGTGAGCCTGCTCAAAACCTCCTTTGAGCAGGAAACACATCTGACTGCCTAAGAATGGAGCAAATTCAGTTAATGGGAGCAAACTGGCCACTGCATTCCAGCCTGAGATCTCAAAAAAACTGAAGAAGCTAGACAAAGGGAAACCATTGAAGGGTGGGTCTTTTGTTAGAAGTGTGGAGTAATCAGATCTGAACTTAAGGAAAGCAATTTGCTTTTATTGTGAATATATTGGAAATTATTGCAGTAGGCCAAGGCAGAGTAAATGTGGGTCTAGATGAGTGGAGGTAGTAAGTGGGAGTAAAGAAAGTAGTAGAAAGATGTGCCTTTTTAAGAAGCAACTTTTCCCCAAATGGTTTAGAGGATTTTGAGATCAAGATATTGAATCAAAGATATCAAATTTGATAAGATATTGATAAGATGATCAATAAGGTACTTTTTATGAAGTGAGATCATCTTTTGTGACAGATTAAGGGTGGGAGCATAACTTCTGTGAGGGAAGAGGTTAAAGAATTTTTAAAATGGGTGTTAGCATAAATTTGAGGTGGGGGCAGGTCAATCTATGCAGGTAATCATGTAGACATAAGGAGCCAAATAGGATAAAGTGGAAAAAGCCAAAAAATTGGGAAACAAATGCTGAGAGTAAGAAATAACTATGTGGACAATGGAGAAGAGGATCTTTGGCTTTGGTATAGAAAGCTTTCATAAAAACCAAAGTTTTAAAGATTAAAAAATTAAAACAAGGAATATAACCATTTAATAGACATTTTAGAATTTATTTAAAACTTATAAGGGCATTTTGCAGGGAAGGAAGAAAGGCAGATGGATAAAAGGAGGAAAAGCACATCAGGAAATTGGTGGTGACACCCAATTCTTTAAAAGTACAATATTCTCATCAAAGGAAAAAGATATCTACAAAAATATACTTTCTGTGGTGACAACTGGAAACTAAAGTTGTGCCCATCTATTTGGGCAATGGCTAAACAATATACTATATAAGAATATAGCAGAAAACTATTGTACTTTAAAGAAACGAATACAAGGAGGAAAACCCGTATTAGCTGAATAGGAATGAACAGAACCCAATCATTTACATAAAATCACTGTAAAAAAAGAGCAACTTGGAAAGACTGAAGAAGAACTCTTGATTGATGCAATGACTAGCCAAGGAATGACCATGAATCTCTACCTACCCCTTTCTGACAAACATTTTGAACTGAACCTACAAAATGTGAAGTGCAATTACAATGCAGCATGGACAAAAACTTTGCTGAGGTTTTATTTTTTTTTTTAAATAATTTTCACAAGACCCCCTCTTTTCTCAACTCTGGAATAATTTAACTGGCCTCATGCCTTCAGAATGTATAAGGAGCTACCTATCAAGCCCTTTTCTAGATTCACTATTAGGATTTCAGCTCTACATACTCTTTTTTCCTTTACTGTCTCATACAATAATTACTTACTTATCAGATTCAGTTGTTAGTTCACACTAACTTACCAAGTTTATAATTTTTCCTATTTTACAATGGGAAAACATTGAAACCTAGGACTATCACCTACTATATACCACACTTGTTTGTCCTTCGTCCTTACAAAGGAATCAAGGCACACAAGAGTTTAAATAAGCTTCTCTTTCCACTGTTTATTATTAATGTACAAAATATACAAAACCAAAAGAAAATAATCATCCTCAATCCATTGTGGCTCTATACCTGGGGCCCTGCACAAAACCCGATCCATCCACTGCCGTTTTCACAGAAAACAACTGACGCTGGGATGGGGCAAAGAAAATTGGGAAAGGGCAGCAATACTGTCCAGGATGTACCCTGGAAAGAGCCGGGTGGGGAATTATAGAAATGACTGTTGGGGTTAGACTGGAGAGGCCTCACACTGACATGGTTTGGGGTTAAGAGGGACTGGAGCTGAAAAACTCTCAAAAGGCAGTGCATGTAGTGTGACATGTCAGACTTAGGATCACTGACGTATTGACAAAGTAGTCTCTTAAGAGTGTTTTACAGATCTCCCAGTTAGAAGGGAGTTCTGACACCAGGGGTTCTCACCTATACCAGCTGAAAAAATAAAGAATATAGATGACTTTTGTCAAAAGAGATAAAGGACTGATAAAGCTGGTCTGGGTGCTCGTACAAGGCTGCAGTGTCATATTGTTAAAAAGGATTCAAAGAGTGCAAAGAACAGGTCCTAATGTATATATTATCTAGGAAAAAAGGAAGGAGGGCATAGAATGTGTTGGATAATTCACACCTAGCCTCTCAGTTCCCTAGGAGGAGCTCTCTCAAGTTTGATAAGAGGGCATTTCTCATTACATCCCCATCCCACATGAATGAACCTGCTTGGTTATAGGGTGATTTCACAATTAAGTGCAATAGACACCATATCAGGGGACTGTTCATGTGAGTGACCAAAATAGAAAAGGTCCACCTTTTCTATCTTGGTTGTAAGAGGGGTCTTCCCTCTCAGGACAACCAGTCATAGGTATATATGCAGGGTCCAGGATAATACTGGAAGGAGGTTAGGACTAGGTGCCCCTCACAGGGCAAAGCCCACTAGATCTCCTCTTCATCAGTTCAGGGGTACAGGTTGTATCAGTCTTTCTCTTCCCCTGACTGGAGGAAAATATGTACAACAATGCGCACCAGTGATTAGAAAATCCCCAAAACCCCAACTGGGTGAGGGAAGGAGTCCAGCTCATCAGCTGGGGAAAGGGAAAGATGGGCCTCACAGAAGCCATAACAGGACAAAAGGGCCAAGGAGGGAGGGAGGCTGCAGTTCATAGAGTACCACAGATAGGTACCCTTAGGGCAAAGGTGGCCCATTGACACCTGGATGGTAGAAGGCACAGTTGTTCTCGTAGCGGCAGCTGCCCTTCATCATGAAGTGTCGGCACACAGGGCGGCTTGACATATCTGTTAGAATAATGGTAGGGTGTTAGATAGACATTAAAGACTCCCTTACTCAGAAATGACCCCATTTCCTTCTAGTTACCACAAAGCAAGACAATTCAAGGGAGAATATGAGAAATTACAGGAAATTAAGGATAATAAGGAGGATAATTGAGGAAAACTGTGTAGCTACTTCATAGGGAACACTCACCTCCTCCATGGCCATGGGGATCATGTCCTCTGTGACCTCCATGACCAGGCCCATCATGGCCACGATGCTCATGTGGGGGTGGACCTCGGTGATCATGGCCTCGATGGCCAGGGCCATCATGAGGCCTATGACCATGGGGTCCACCATGACCAGGGCCATCATGGGGACGGTGGCCACCACCACCACCCATTCCTCCACCAGGGCCTCCTCGTCCATTGGGAGGTCCTCCCCCAGAGCGGCCTCCTCGGCCTCCTCGAAATGGAGGAGGTTCATTCCCACCTCGACCCCCTCGGCCTCGATGATAAGGCCCAGGCCCAGGTCCTCCTCTCATTGGACCGCCTCGCATTGGATCTCCTGGACCATCCCAGAAGGGGTCACCACCACGAGGAGGGGGGGGTGGGCCCAAAAGTCGTGGACCTACTGGACCACCAGGACCTCCATGGGGACCTACAAAGAAACATTCAAGTATAAGTCAGGCATTTATGACCATGTTATACTTCTCTGTTTAAATCAATCCCATTTCCTTCAAGACCCACAAAAGAAGTTTCTATCCCACTCACCTGGCATAGGCCCTCCAGGTCCAGGGGGGAAATGCTTAGGGCCACTGGGGCCCCCTGGGCCTCCAGGGGGGAAACCATTAGCCATTGGGGCAGGTCCCAAAATCCCATGGGGCACTGAATTATGAAACAAAATAAAAAATGTCAGAAATTGGATCAATATTACCATCCTGAAGATTTATTAACATTCCCTAATTAAACAGAACTCAATCTGATCAAATAAAGTCTATTATCTTGGGGACTATTCCATTCTCTCTTCACTCTTCCAATTGACTTTTTTCTTGGTTCTTTATAAAACCTTCTAAGATCATTCCCCCATGATGCCCTTCCTGCTCCAATTTAATTTACCTGACTAATTTCACCTCTAAACCTAAAGTGGACTTCCTCACCTCTTCCTCCCCCAGACCCTTAGGACTGGCCCCATATGTTACCCAGCAACTGCTTGATCTTATCCGAGTAGTCTGGTTGTTTCAACAGCTCCTCTGAGGGATGACTATTGGGACTTCCCTGTAAAGTGGTTGGAAAAGAAGTCAGTGAGGAGACAGATGGATAGCAGAAACATAAATATAACAAAAAAGGGAAGAATAAATTTAGGAGGGAGAGGGAAACGTAGGAAGGATAAACGATAAGTTACAAAAAGAAGGCAAAAAAACTTCCTGAAAAGGTTTGCATCTCACCATTATTGAGGTAAGGATTTCCTGGACATTGATGCCACCACCTCCTGGGCCTTGGGGGCTCTTTCCAGCACCCATACTTCCCATTAGATTGGCCAAGACAGGAGGCAGCTTGGAGCCACCTGTCCCATCAGGGGAACCCCCGGGTCCACCAGTCTCTAATGCCTCAGAATATGGATTCTCATCCAGGGAACATTCCTAAAAAATTATAGAAAGTGAAAAATGAGTCAAAACATTCATATATGAGAAAAACATTAAGATAACTGCTTCCTCCTTACCCCCAACCAAGGATATTTAAGGACAAAAACTGAAAGACAGATGAAAGATTGCCTTACCTCATCCAAAGGAATGAGTTTTGGAGGGACAGGTTCGTATGATTCAGGGTCAGGCTCATGGGGACTGTCAGGGACACTGCAGGAAAGAAATGTTAAAACTGCTTTTCCATCAAGTCCAGACAGATTTCCAACAATCAATTTCTCACTTCATCCCACTCTAAATCAGTTTTAATCCCTACTCACCTCTCCTTGGATAAGAAGAGCTCCTGCAGGATTCCTTTCACACGTTCAGCCTGGACATATCTCTCTTGACTATTGCCACCCGGAGACACAAGGGGTGAAGGTAAGGCCAGAGGCCGGGGACATACCCAGGCCACCTTCTCTTCCATATTGTCATTGCTCAGACGTCGAGCTGTTTCAAAGGCATGACGGTCTGACAGTATTTCTCTCTTAGCTGCCTCACCAAAGTCCTTAATCTTGTTCACATTAACTGTTTTTGTTTTGTTGGGAGGTGGGGGATGGGAGGAAGGAAGAGACGAAAAAGTACATAGAAGGAAAAAGAACATAGAGGAGTTAGGCTATATGGATCTTTTCCAAGATCCCATTACCCTCCATCTTCCATAGCTCCAAGATGCCCCTATGTATCAATCTACCCTCTTACCTCGCTCAGTCTCATCCAGTTCAAAGTAAAAGTATTCTCTCAGTTTACCTTCTTCAGGCCATGTCACAGTCTTTCTCTTCCGGCCCTTCCTTGTCAACTGGTTTGGATCCCCAGGGCTCTCCACTGGTTTTGCATCCAGCACTCCTGTGTCCAAGGAGGCTATAAAAGAAAATAGTATAGGATTAAGTGCAAAAAGCTAGAGGTGTAATTTAGCCCAACCCTTAATTTTACAGATGATGAAACTGAGGCCCCACAAGGTTAAGCTTAAGGTCACCATGAATAGAAAAATGGTAGTCACAAGCAGAACTGAGTCATCAGAACTACCAGCTAAACTGGTAAGGAGTCCTGTCTTCAAATCAAAGATTTCCTATGTCCAGTTTTCCAGCCCCAGTTCTTTTCTCTAGGGATCCAGATACCTAAAACCCTAGACATTCAATCTCTAATCTTACCTGTGTCCATTAGCTCTGGAATTTCAACAGGAGGGACAGGGGTTCCAGGTCGCTCTATGTCTATGGCCTCAGTAGGGGCCGTTGGCTCTGGTGAAGAAGGTTTGACTGTGTTTGGCTCAGTGCTTTGTTTTCCCTCAAAGGGGCTTGGCTATAGGAGAGAAAAAGAGGCTTTGTGTAAGAAAAACCATGGCAGGAATCCCATGACTCCTCAAAGGCTCCTAAGCGAGACTAAATGCTTTTCAATCTCATATGCTATCCTTTTTTCCTCTCTAGCCAAGGATTTTCTCCTCCATCACCTTACCCCACACCTCCCAGGATACATACCTTAGTAGCCGTGGGTGACAAAACCTTTTTCTTTTTCTTGATTTTGATGCCTGGTACAGGGGCAGAATTGAGGGCATCTAGGAAACCCAGGCCCTCCATAGCTAAACAGAAGGAAAGAAAAAGTATTAGTAGAGCATACAGACAAGATTGACAGATGACATTATTTCCCTACATCACAATTACAGTCTTGGCCAAATAATAGGACAGTGAAATCTCCAACCAAGATAAGATTATAACAATGTCAGAAAGCACATATAGCAAAAGAATTTCTTTCTTTTTTTTCTGAGGCAATTGGGGTTAAGTGACTTGCCCAGGGACACACAGCTAGGAGGTGTTAAGTATTTGAGGCCAGATTTGAACTTAGGAGAAGTTCTCCTGATTTCAGGGCAGGTACTCTATCCACTTCGAGACCTAGCAGCCCCACAAAAGAAATTCTTAATGTCACTAGGCTTATCTTTCAGCAATCTATAATTTTGGAGTTTATATATAAAACCTGGTATTGGTTAGCTGATAGTAGGAGAAAGGAAGTGAAGAAAAATTGAAATATAGAAGTAAAGGAGAGAAGAGGGATATAACAATGAATGAACCAACAACATTCTAGGGAATGATGATTGAAAAACCAGAGATAGAAGGGCACACATAAAGAGGGAAAGAAAAGCTAGGAAAATGGTAGGTCCAAGAAAAATAAAGACGAGAAAATTAGAAACTTCATTAGGAAGCCTTAGGAAAATGAAAATAGACTAAAATGGAAAGAAAGGGGGAAAAAAATCAAGCTCCATTCCCCTAACTACAGAGTCTACTGTCGTCATCTCTTGTCCCTGTCCCTACTCACGCTGTGGGGGTATAATCTTCACTTTAATCTCTTTGGTGGTATTAGGTGTTGTATTGAGTGGTTTGTATTTCTTTTCAGCTGGGGGAGCCACATCACCAGGTGCAGCTGCAGAACTGTAAAGAGAAAAAAAAAAGTTAAAAGTGTATAGCATTCCTCCCCAACAATTCTTTTATTACAATTACCTCAAGTAATACCTACCCCCAATCCTAATACATACCTCTGACGCTTGAGAGGGATGGGTTTAAGATTGTACTTGTCAGAAACAACTACAGCACTGGCATTCTTTTTCACAGGCACCAGAGATGGTGTCTCTAGCTCCAAACCTGAAAAGAGTAGGCATGGTTGGAATTCTTAATATTGTTTTTTTATATTTTCCTTTTATCTCTCTGCCAAACTATTAATGCATCTTGCACTACTATTCATAAAATGCTTTTCCCTCTTAACTAGATCTCACAAATCATTTTCCACCCTTGAAAGGTAAAGTCTGTTCAAATCTCAGGGCATTTGTATTTGCATGCATATATAATTACGCACAAGTGTTTATGTACCCTCTTAAGACAAGGACTAGACCTTACCAGTGGAACGGAACTTGGCATGGCTAGGAGCTGTGGTTCGCAATGATTTAGGTTTTTCCTTCTTTTTCTCTGGTGCCTCCTCAGTTCTTGTTTCTGCCTTCACTTCAGGGAGAGGTCGTTCAAGAGGAGCAGCTCGTCCTTTCCCTTCTTCCTTCCTTTTCTTCTTATCTTTCTCTATAGAAAGATAGCCAAAGGGGAAAAGATTTGAGACAGAGAAGCATGGCATAGTAGACAAAAGTGTTGAACTGACTATTAAGACTTGGGTTCAACATTTGTCTCTGACACAAGCTGTGTGTCTATGGGCAAATCTGTTTGCCTCAGTTTCCTATCTGCAAAATGGGTATAATGACTCCTGTAGTATTTACCTCTAGGATTGTTTGGGAGGATAAATGATAATATATGCAAATAGTTTTGCAACTTTTAACCCCTGAATAAATTCCAGCTGCTATGTTATGGTGAGAAGGATAATCTCACCCAGGAAACAAAAGATGGAACTTCTCCCAGAACCCTTAAGAGGCTAATTATGCCAGAATGAAGAACAAAGAACTTACCAGTGGGCTGGGTGCTACTCTGAGAACGGATGACAGCCATCCAGTCGCTGACAAGGACTGAAGCTAGTTTCCGGAGTTCTTCAAGGGAAACAGAAGTAATTTTAGAAAGAGAAGAATAAGGGAGTGTGTAAAGACTAAGTCATGGGGACTCCTTCCTATTACTCTACTTCTGCCCATTTCTATGCCCTAACTCTCTTGTCCTCACAACTCCTTTGGAAATAACCCCAATAAGCAACTTGAAACAAACATGCCATGAAAGATTTGAGTGGAGAAAAAAGATGGAATTGGCTCCTTATATATATATATCCTTTATAAAGATAAAAGATCATTCCACCTCTATAGAAGTTCTTGTGTTATAACTCAGTATAATTTGTTATCCTAAACTAAAGGGTAACCTCTATGGATCACTAACTTTAAGTCAATTATACTCAAGATGATTGACTTAACTCATCATAAGTTATGATCCTCTTCCTTTTCTTTTGTCTTTCCCCTCCATATATCGCTGGGTACTTTACTTCACTGTAATACATTTTTCTCTTTCTTTATAAAAATATTCTAGTTCTTAAGGAAACTGGACAGTGAAGTAGAAAGGGCAGAAGATGAGAAAAGGGAATATCAACTTGGGTTGGGATTTAGAATCTACTGAATAAAGAGAATGGCATGGAAAAGCTATGGCCACAAAAGTCTATATAACAAGTTTCAAGTGGTTTTAGTGAAAAACTCAATGAGTCAACAGAATAATAGGGTAACTATTACATTAACATAAATGTCTAGCATATTTAACATGTATAGGACTGCTTGCCATCTGGGGGAGGGGATAGAGGAAGGGAGGGGAAAAGTCGGAACAGAAGTGAGTACAAGGGATAATGTTGTAAAAAATTATCCAGGCATGGGTTCTGTCAATAAAAAGTTATATTAAAAAAATATATATCTAGAATGAAGAACAGAATTATCCCTGTACACTTGGTCCTATGGAGAACACACATCTGGAAGAATTATTATAAAATTCTATGTCACATTTTAGAAGCATAGAGTGAGTCAGAAAGTGGTGATCAGGATAATACTCATACTTCAAGTCATATCATGAAAATTTAAAGAAAAGTGGAGGAGATGTACTAGGTATTATAAGGAAACTTTCAAAATATTTAAAGAAGTTGTATGGATGCAAAATGAATTGAGCAGAATCAGGAGAACAATTTATACAATAACAATATGTAAACACAGTCTTGAGACTCTGATCAACACAATGAGCAACAACAATTGCAGAGAATTTATAATAAAATATTTTATCCTACTCCTGATACAGAAGGGATGGATTCAGAGTGCTGACTGACATGCCTAATGAAGTAATTAGTATTGTTTTTTGTTGGAATCTTTACAAAGTGTTAAGTCATTGGAGTTAATTTAATCTTAGAAAGAGTTATTTTGGGCCAGAACTTGAAACAAGGTACTAAGTGGAACTGATTGAACAATGCTTGTGTTCACACCTTTAGAGAGCTCATAAGTATCTAAGTACTCAATGTAGTTTCTTGTTTTCTTGAAGGGGAAGAAGAGTAGGTGGAGGGAAGGAGAAAATGATATTGAAGCCAAAAACAAACAAACAAAAAAGTGCTTAGTTTTGTTACTATGTAATTTACTGCTAAAAATGCTATTAAAGAATCCTTGCCATCAAATAATGAATCCTAAGGATTAGATTCTAAAGATTATAGAAAAACAAAGGGATTTGGTCAGGCATGTGAAAGGTAAATAAAAACCAAAAAGGAAAGGAGTTAAGTAGAAAGCGGAGAGGATAAAAAACCAGGGTATCAACTGGTAAGGAGGAGAAAAAATAGACATGAAGAGAACAAAGAAAAAACCTACCTTCATCCTCACTTGACTTGCTCAGCTGCTTCACAAGTTTTGCTGTGTTGTTCTAAAAAAAGGGAAAAGGAGAGAAGTATAAGGAGAAAATGTTTCAATTCATCCTTACAATTTACCCATCTGCCTTATTATATAATAGCCCCAGAAATGGGGTTGGTTTACAGACAAAATTCAATTTTCTTATCAGTGATGGGAAATATTCAGGTAAGGTTAAAAACCTAAAGAGGTACCTGTTTGAGATGGTCTACAGTAAGGGGTAGGTGCTGTAGGGTGAGCAGAATCTGTTGCAAGAGAGGTATGTTGTTGGTGGTCTTTGAGTAAGTTAGCCAGTTATTAAGGAGCTTGTAACCACCAACTCTGATAAACCTGCAAATAGATAAGTAGTGTCAGAATTTAGTTCTATGCTGCTATTGCCTCAATGCCTTAATCCCCTATTCTACTCCATTCTCTACTCCCTAGACATCTAGTTTCCCACTCACTTGGCCAGTACATCTGGTGAACGGGTCTGCAGGAGAATATTTAGGTATGTACAGCGGCTCACCATCTTTCGAGCTTCCTTCATCAGGCTACAAGGGAAATTGAATTGAGGTTAGAGCTAGAAATACATCTTCCATCTAGAGAAACATGGCTATCTCGGGACTTGGGATCTAAAACTAGGAAACAAGAAGGAAACAGATCTTTCTAGAAAAGTAGATATCTAAAAAAGTAGATGTAGAAAAGACAATATAGGGTATTCTTATAAAGAGAGAAATATATAACTGATCTTGGAGCATTAGGCATTATATTTCCTTTGCAAAAACTATTTTTTCACTTTCCAAGTAACCAGTAGCCACAATTTAACACTAACACTAGTCACTGTGTTTGTTCTTGATATTACTCAAGCAACCTATTTTTAGCAAGGGCCTAAGTGCTGTTGAATCTACTCCATTTTTTAAACAAAGGTCAACCATGCTGGTAAAACTGAGGCTGCTAAAAGATAAAATGACATTCATATGATCTAAGACAATAATAAAAAAATAGCATCAGACATCCCCCATCACTGAACTAGCTTTTAGAATTTGGGGACCTGGATAATCAGCTGCAATCCAAAAGGAACGAAAGCCTGTATATATGGATTCCATATAGTAGCCTTAGATGGGAAATCAGGGAAGGTAATGGTAGTTATTTAATGTTAGATTAACTGCCACTGCTACTAAAACTCTATGGTGACCAGAAATGTTTTAATAAAAACTTAATTGTTAATAAAAAACTTGTTTCCTAATGACATTGTTCTTAAGCCCACCTACTACAACCATAAGTTATGTACCATGCTTCTTTTTTGTTCATCTAATCCTAAAATACATTCCAATGGAATTTTATACATACCTAAAGATCTTGGTGATTCCCTCTGAACTTTTGACCTCTCCATCCCTACCAAGGAAGCTGTCTAGACCCTTAAGGAGTTCTTTAGGGTCAATGGGGCCAGAGCCCATGATGATAATACCTGGGTGGGGGAGAAGATTCAATAAATGTGTCAAAGATTATACCA
Organism: Sarcophilus harrisii; assembly: GCF_902635505.1. Taxonomy (NCBI): domain Eukaryota; kingdom Metazoa; phylum Chordata; class Mammalia; order Dasyuromorphia; family Dasyuridae; genus Sarcophilus; species Sarcophilus harrisii. The sequence continues at coordinate 286,067,622 of NC_045429.1, read as the reverse complement.
AGATTATTTTCAATAACATACCATTTTTTTAAATCACCCATCTGATATTAACAAATCAAACAGCACATGTAATTCTACCCATTAAGAGATCAAAGTTATTTAACCACCAATTCAATGATTCAGAAGTGAAGAGAATCAAGATATTTTGGCTACTAATAAGAGAAATGAGGGCAAAGCATAAAACATTTATATGATGTGAAGATAATATTAGAAAAATCTTTGCCTTTCTTTTCCAATCCATTCTATTAAAAAGACTGAACTCCCTCAGACTACAGATAAGGGACCAAGACTCTATTTAAAAAAAAAATGCCAGTAAAAGGCCACTTAATTTTATCATGTCAGATGAATCATCAGTGTGTAAGATACTTGGTTCAATACTCCTAGATATGAAATATTTAATTATTCCTATATAAACAAGACTTAAAAACTAGGAAATACAGTACTACATTTAAACATTTCTGTTCGAAATCTTTTAAGTTTAGCTTTAGAGAATAGAAAAATACAGTGATGCTCTTAAAGTTGTCCTCCAAGATTCAGGCATTATCACAATGCACAAGTAGATTATGATAGATTACAATGAAAGACTATTGATACTTGGAAAGGGAAACATATAAAATTGGAAAAAGAAGTAGACTGACAATATTAAAAAGGCTATAGGCTGAAGATATTTGTTCTGTCTACATGGAACAAAGGTTTGAGCTGTGTGAAGCTGCTCTTTAATAACTAGAATAATTTTTATTTCTTAAATTTTTGGTCAGCTTGGAATTTCCTAAGTAATGGTGGTAATCTGAAAAAGAACTTCATCAATTTCCTTAATTCCCAAGAAAATCTATGTATGGGAATTCACAGACTGAATATGTGGGAGTAAAAAATGTTAAGTTAAAAAAAGTGAGTACATTAGATTTCTGTGTCAAAAGATAGGGAATGAACCAAAAGGAACTGTTGCTATAAGAGACAAAGATTAAGGTATGAATAGATATGATGGAAGATTCTACAAATTATATAGGATTTGATAAGATATATACTTAGTTTTCATACAATATTTCTCCACAAACATGGATCCTTTAGAACCAGAGGAACATCTGTGCATGGGGCTTAAGGCTGATATAAACTTGTTTATTAAAAAAGGGGGAATTACTTTCCTGACTGCCCAGGGACTTCCCCTAACATTTCTAAGACAGTGTAGACATGTTTCAGGAGAAAAACCTTGGTTTTCCTTTGATGACCATTGAGGAAATCTATAGTTATCCAGTTCTAGTAAACTGAGGCAAAGAGAGACAAAGAGGCCTTTCCCCTGAAAAGAAATGTGCTCTAAGTATAGCACCCTTAAGATTATATTCAAAGATCTCTTATCTTCCAATTCTCCCAAATGTGAAAGAGTCAACAAAGGACAGACAGGAGGAACATAGGAATCAAAGAACAAGATAAGGAGAAGACAATTGCAGAGAATTCTTTCTTGAGCTTAGCAATTTGATGCTTTGAATTTAATATTATGGAAATGAAAGGGGAAAACAGCTATAGAAATTGTGTGGGATTTTTGTTGAATTACCAATGTTGCCTCTGTTTCTTCTAAGTAGGAAGGGAATAAGGTGGACCAAAGGTTGGAGAAAAGGAAGCTTCAAATATTTCTCTAGTAGAATGAAATTCTGATAAAAATGATCAATTTGTTGGTTTGACAGTCAGATCTATTAATCCTTATATAAACTTCAGTGTACAAAGATAAAGAGTTTTTTTCTCAATTAGTATGTGGCAGATATACAGAGGCTTTTTAATAAGTGTGAAGTTGCAACTTAAGTTTGAATAACAAACATTATCAACAACCAAGAGATAGTTAAGCAAAATGCATATGCTTCATGCCAGATTTTCTCTTGAGGATACAGAAACTGAGGGGTAACAATTCTCAGAAGACTTAAAATGGAAGTTTTCCATACTACTCCAACACATACTTGCCCCAAGAACCAAGTACAGGAATCCCACAATACTTAACATTTATTCTTTCTGTTCCCAACTCAATGAAATCTTTCCTATCCAACTAATGGCAAAAACTAGGTCTGTTATTCCATTAGACCCCCAGCAGCTCTTATTTTCAAGGACTTGAGGGAAATCCCAATTATGTTATTAATAAACAGAAAACAAAATATCTCAAGCCAAGAGATTTTAAATCAAGGTCAATTCTTTAAACAGGAACAGAAAATAATTGTGATCTCTCACTCATACAAAAGCTAAGCAACAAAGATAGCAACAAATAGATGTAGTCACCACAGCAGAAGAGGTTAAACATGATAAACCTCATCCCAAGCTTCCTCTCAAACCAATGAGTAGTTTTAATTATTACCACAAAAAGGACTTTTCACCACTTTTGACTCTGGAGAAAGGAGCTAACTTCCCACCAAAACTAGCTTTCATCCGATTAGAAGTTCAGGATTCAATTTATCTACAAACTTCCACTTTCAGATACTGTATAGGGCATGTGCTCTCAAAGGGAGGGTAATAATAAAAGCAGAACCAGTAAGCCACTAAACCAGAGAGAGCAAACTAAGAATTATGTATTCCTTTTACAGGACTACAACAAAAAAGCCAAGTATAATTTAGTCCTATCTCTCAATTGGAATGAAGATGGTTATTTAAGACTCCCAAATACATACTATCTGGATATTAAAAATAAATGTTCCTGCCTTAGAGCTTGACATGTAAAAATCAGGAGTAATTAAGTTTGAGGTCATATGAAACCATGTAAGCTAATTTCCTTAATGAGAGAACTTAGAAAAATATGGGATAGAGATGAGAGAAAAATGATAAATTCTCCTCTCCTTTGAGAAAGAGGACAGATTAATAAATCCCAGTTACCAGGTCAAGTTTTTGAGGGAAAGCAAGAGTCCCTAACCAAGTGAAGTAAAGGGAAAAATCAAGAAATTCTCTCAGAACTTTCAGGTTTTTTCCTTAAGCCACTGGGCTTGATTCTTAAGAGCTGTTAGCTGCCAGATCATTATATGGATCTGGATACTCTATCCTCAAAGGCTTTTTTCCTTTAAAGATGCTGGGAAAATTTGTAGTAGTATAATGATTTAGGGGTACACAAGAGATCCAGGTTAAAAAGTCTTTCTCTGCAAGAGTTCTATTGGCTTCACTAAACAAAGTGTGAAAATCTTTATCAATTAACTGGCCGGAGTGAAATTAAAATCTCATGAATTGGGTGGGTCCAGGGTTAACATATGAAACTCAAAAGACCTCTTACAATTGCCTATCCCAAAGATAAAATTTCCTTTTAACAAAAAGGGGAGAATTGAAGTTTATTAAACCTATTTTGCTGCAGCACTTCTGGAAATTTAAATTTTGTTAATGGCCTAAAATTTACATTTCTTTCCCCCTAGAGATCTTAAAGGCACCTATAAAAGAGTTAAATAATTTTGAGTTATATATTTTCCTGGCATAAGAGAAACTTCGAACTCTATATCCTCTAGGATAAAGATATGAATTGTAGCCTACCATTAAGCCATAAAGTTCTGGACCCAATTCTGTCACCTGTTACTTCTACTAAACTTTTATCTACCAAGTACACTTGGGTCACAGAGGGATTCAGGTCTGCTTGTCTTTTAAGAAATGGCAGAATCATGGGCTATGTAAAAAGGCAGTTATGGTACCCAAGACATTAGTAGTAGATTGGCATTTCCAAGTTGGTTCCTTAAGACTCTTTTATTCCTCAATTTTCACATGGCAGACTCCCAAAATTACTTGCCTATTCTAGTTCAGGAATTCAAGGGGCTATTATATTCACATCCCAGGTATATAGCAAGCACACAATTTCTTTGTGTTTTTCTTAAAATAAAACCACCTGTAAATAGGAGTGTAAATAGGTCCATCTTGAGTACATGGACTTAAACTGGACAATAAGGAATTCTTTAGTGGTACTATACAAGGGAATGTTCATGTTCAGGCCTTTCAACTTTGCCATGAATCTAAGTTTTTTAAAATTAGAAAAAAAAAAAGAGGAAAGGACAGGACACAAACTCCAGCTTACTGCCATGGCTTGGACATGCACTGGTTGCTATAGCACTGCATGAGTTGAAAATGGAGAACAGAACACTATGTTTCCATTATTAGCAGTAAGTTTGGGCGGGAGAAAAAAGGTAAAAAATATTTTTAAATGATTATTTGGAAAACAGAAATGAAGGTTGTGAAATGTAATACCAGAAAGGTTTTGCTTACCAGAAAACGAAGCTTGACTCCCCCTGCCTTGAGTTTACAACTGCCGCCTTTTTCCTAAAGATTCACTCCTCATCCTAGTACCAATGTACAGGAGGCTAAGCAACTGGAGGTGGTACAGCACGGAACACAAAAGAGTTTTACCCCAAAACCAGAAAAGATGGGAATTTTAGAGGAAAGCCTTCCAGTATCCACCCTTACCTTACAAAAGGTAAAAATGTCCCCTGCCTAAGGACTAGCTCCAGTAAAAACCTAACAATAGAAATTCATATTTAGACTAGAAGATTTAATTTCTCCTATTCAAGACTATAACTCACCCAGATTATTCCTATCCTTTGGGTTCAATGCTATTTGGGTTATCCTTAAAGGGAAATAATTAACTTCTACTTATTATTCCCCAGTTTGTGTATATGTGGAGGAATTCCTAGGATATTCTAAAACTGGGGAAAAAATGATCCTTTTGCTAAGCCTCAAAACTACCCATAGATATCCACTGCAGAAACAATCTCTAGACATGTTAAATTCCTATTAGCTTGTTGGAGAAAAATGGGGTGCTTTGTGAAATTAAAAGAATGGGGGAGAAAAATACTTAAGATCAAATATGTAGAGATGGAAAAGGTATTCAAGTGCCAGGACTCCACTACTTCCAAGTTTGATCATGGCTCAAAAAGCAAAACTGGGGGGGGTGGAGCTTCAGGAGAGAGGAGGGGAATGAAGGAAATCCGATTACATCACCTTTCCAGATTGCTCCTCCCCCTTAACTAACCTTCTAAACTAACCCTATGCTCTGGCTGGCCAGAGGGAAGAGGAAGGAGAAAAACAACAAAGCAGGGACGCCATCTTGCAATGGAGAAGAGATTCAAGGAGGAAAAAAATATCTACGATTTGCCGTAAAGGTTACAGTACAAACAGCCCATTAAAACCCGTCCCCAATAAAAACAAAAACAAAAACAAATTGTGTTTAGCTTATTAAACCTCATGATTTGGTTAAAAAAAAATCAATTTAAAATGATATTTAAAATTTGTTTCTCCTGCCTGGGGTAGATAATTTGCAGTTGGAGATCAAACTGCTAATACAGCCCACCCCCGTTTCTATACTACAAATGAGAGGAATTGGGCCCCTCCCAACAAAGGAGGTCAAGGTGGGTAAAAGACAGGAGAAAAAATATGGTTTAAGACACAACCTGCAACGCCGCTCGGAAGAGACAAAAGGACAAGGAAAAGTCGCCATATTGAAGCAGGGAAGAAAAAAAATTCCTTTTAACGACACAAATTTTTTAGAAATCTAGCATTCAAAATTGCACTAAATGGCCTTTTAAAATTACACGCCTTATTCCCCCACATTGCCCCCCCTCCCACTTTATATCCCTCCCCCGTTAACTGCACCCATCTTAAAATCAAGTTAAAAGTTATAACTTCAAAAAAAAAAAAAAAAAAAGCTCTGCAAGCTGCAACAATTACAAGACATTCTTTACCTTCCCAACTAACACTTTGGATGTATTGGCACTATTTTACTATGGCTTAAGTGTCTTGCAATCTTTATTCGTAGATTGCCACCTATGTAAAGCACACAAATTATATACCTCAAGCAACTTACATTAAAATTTAACGAGAGGATTTAACCATTAAGCCGTAGCCAGCTAATATTTATCTTCGCATCTCCTTACCCTGCAATCTTTATGTACAGATTGCTTATTAATCTGGCCAATTGAAAGGCGCCCCTGCTTGTCTCACACACAAAGAAGTGGGACTTTTAGGCCACAAGATCCACGTCTTTTGTATGTGAGCTCATTAACCCTTCCGAAAGACTGCTGGCATCCAGAGGATGGGATCCCATTCCTCCTTATAAAAAGTATCGAACTTTTATGGCTTTGGCAGTCTAGAAAATTGGCTGGATTACCAAGGGTTAACCATCAAGAAAATCCTCACTTGTCGGCCCCCCCCACCCTCTCCGTGCCTGCTCCAGGGCAGGGAAGAGGGAGGTGGTAAGGGAGAGAGAACAAGACTTTTAAGACCTAATGTTTTGTTTTGTTTTTTTAATGGAGACTCAAGCGACCGGATTGGTCGTTCTCCAGCTCAATTATTTGTCTACGATCTCATTTCTTCCTCTCTTTTTTTTTTTTTTTTTGGTTTCACAACGGGAAACGTTGATTTCTTGTTGTAATGCTGGTTTTGAAAATTCGACACTTACTATCCAATTTTTTTGCGACGTCAGCACCTCAGGCTCAGGGGGGGTTAAAATTTGGAGAAAAAATAAAACCAACCAGGACCCAAAGCTTAATTACTCGGGGGCCTCATTGGATCAAAAAGTCTCTTTAAAAAAATAAAGCCAACTCAGGATTCATTACCCCCCCTCCACTTAAGGAGAGGGTCTTAGAAACAACAAAAAAAAAAACTGAGTGGATTCAAAAAGGAGACGCTGGATGGGCAGCTTGGACGGGACTTGGGAGTTGGAGGAAGGGTGGTTGATTATTTTTGATAAGATTTTGTGGTGATGGTCCTTCAGCCAGATTTTAGTCCCAAGCAGGTTGGGCTGGGAGAAGGGGCGGGAAACAAGATAGGGCGATGGGGCAGAGAAGACACAAGTGGTTGGGTTGGTAGCTGCTGCTTCCCCCCCCTCGAAGGATCCTTTAGATGCTGTTACGGCAGCTTTTTTCCTCGTGGCTGGTCTGTTTCCTCCGATTAAATTCGAACCTGAGAAAAGGAAAATAAAGGAGGAAACAAAAATGTCATTAAATGGCTTTTTTTTGTGTCTCATTTATAGCCCACTAGGCTTTCCAAAATGCACCCTTTGGATTCCAAGAAGAAGCACTAAAACAAACTTCACTCTGCCCCCCACCACCTTTTTTAGCTGCTTCTACCACCATGCCGCCACGCACCATATCAACCGACAAAGAACCAGTACTTACCTCTAAACGAACCCCAGAATGGCGACCGCTCGCTCCGACGACGCCTTTTATACAGGGGCACCGCCCCGCGCACACTAGCGCGCTCACGATATACTGACACCCTGCGCCATTATGCGCGAGGCACAAGCTAATTGGTCAACCACTTCAAGGAACCGTGAGCTGATTGGCTGTCATATCACAACCTATGCTACACCTATCCCTCAACTCTCTCTTCCGCTCTCTACCCAACCCTCTGCTCGAGACTAGGGTTACGACGATTGGTTGGGGCCCGCCCTCCCTTCCTTCCCCGATCATCTTCTTTCCCACCCCTTCGCCGTCAAGCCTCACCCTTAGTGGGCCTAACCGCCCCTACGCATGCGCACTAGTAGAACCGGAGCCCAAAATCAACCACAAACTTGTTCATATGCAAAAGATTGTGTAATGGGCCTAGGAACCATAGCGAAGTGGCTACAGCTATGGTAATTTTGAAGGCCAATTCTATTGTGACGCAGTTAAAATAGGTCGTCTTCGCCCCTACGCCTTGACGCATGCGCACACAGCCACGTCCGGGCAATGTGCGTTTCCCACATCAGCCCCACCCAGCCCGCTAACAGACATGCTCAGTCTTGTGATTCTCCCCACGCCTACGCACACCAAGATGGCGTCCTCTCTCCTAACTCTGCTGCTTAGGCGGCGCTTGGGTCTCACACCTGTCCGAGGTGTCTACTGGGTGCAGGTATCTGCCGTTTCCTCTCTCGCGCTGTCCTCCCTCTTGGCAGCTGCTCGCCCTCGTTTGAGTGGGCTCCGGCTGGCTCCCTTTCCTTCTCCGCACTGCCCGGAAAGAGTTTTCCTTCCTGCGCTTGGGGAGAGGAAGGAGAAAGCTCATAGCTTTCTTGTCTTGATTATTTTGGTTACTGCCCTCCCACCGGCCAATCTCTTATGTCGCGTTCTTAGTTTTAGAGTTCATGCTGAGGAGTGTTACATTGTCTTTAAGGTTGTTTATATTGACAATGCTGCGTTGCCATGGAGCGTCTGCGGGAGCTCTTTGCTCTCCAAGTTGCTGTAGCAGCCCCTCCCCCCGCTTTTCTTTTCCAAAGTACTTCGTTCACTTGACTGAAAAGAGGTCTGACCTGAGAATGATTTTCCTGCCTCACTCAGATACTTTTCAAGATAACTCTTGAAAACTCCCCTCCTCCCTTCTATCCATGTAGATGCAGGCCTAACTAGCACGTGTGGGGCTTATGATCCTCCCGGCACACTGATGCATTTATCTCTACACTCCTGAATGCAGATCGGATCTGAGGAGCTCAAAATACTGCTCTTTGGCCCTGAAGGTTTCTTGGCTGTCAGAACACTATCCAGAAGCTTTCCACCAGGTTCCCCACTGCCCAAGTCTCTTCAAGCCCTGGCTTCAAAACTCACCACCTTGAAGATCCTTAGATGGAGGGGGAAAGGGGGAAAACTGCTTCCCACAGTTGCTATTCCCTGAAATATGGAGCAAGTTAGCCTCAAGAGTGAGGAGATTAAGGTCACTATGGGATTAATTATAGGCCTGAGGTTTTTGATCCCAGCTGTGGGACTCTGGTTGCTCATTCTTCTGGAATGGGAAACTGATTTTTTTTTTTTTTAAAGCAGGGTAACGTCAGTAATTCAGAGACAGAGTTGGGATGGAAATCACACGTACATCATACATATCTTGTGATCCTAACATAACCTTTTTCTGGATACTTTATCAAACTCTTAGGAACTTGGGTATCCCTTCCTTTCCTTTATCACCAGAAACATCTACCAAGTTCACTTTTATTTTTCTTCTGATACTAATTTTTTTTTTTTAGGAATATCCTTTTTTTTTGTATCTTTTTCAGTGTCAGTTCTCTTAATATTAACTTATCTATTAATTTAATGGTAATTAAATCCTGTAGGTGGAAGCTAAAAGGGAAGAATGGACAGAATAGGAATGTTCTCCTTGCCCTTTACAGCTTAAAACTGCTATAAGACTTTTGAGACACCATGTATATACAGCTGCTTTCCCAGAAATTTAATTACATATTTATCAGCTCACATTACTTTAATGCTTTTGAGTTTTTAGGGACTCAAGATCAAGATTAGTACATATTCATAACTATACATCACTGTATCAGTTTTGACATTTTTACAAAACCTCAAGAATCATTGGGGACAAAACCAAGATAGCTCATTTTCCTCCTAAAACTTACCCTTTTCTTTTTCATAGATTACTCACCAGGCATTATGCACCAAAGTTTCCCCTGAGGAAGAAGGTTCCATTCCTGTCTCCCCCTATCAGAATGCTCCGTGGGAATATCTGGAGACAGAAGGTACCACCATAAGGAAAATATGGGAAGAGGGAAATGAAAATGTGGAGACTAAGGGGGAGACAGAGCCATCAGTTCAAAAGATATTATGGGTGTGTTGAACCTAAGAAGAAGAATGGACCAGATGCTTTCTTCTTAATAGTTCTTCAGGAAACACTGAACCAAAGGCATAGTACTGAAGTTTATACAATCTAACATTACCCTTTTTCTCTAGCCTTATCCATTATTTTTCTTTTCACCTTTTACATATGTCATATTCTATACTTCTCACATCAATCTTTTCGCACACTGTTTTCTGGGATTAGAATGCCTACAACATGTTGAATTTCTTCTTTTTTTTTTAATTAAAGCTTTTTATGTTCAAAACATATATGTGGATAATTTTCAACATTCACCCTTGCAAAACCTTGTGTTCCAAGTTTCTTTCCTTCCTTTCTCTTCTCCCCTTCCTTAGATGATAAGTAATCCAATAAACAGAATATGTTGAATTTCTGTACATCCTTCCCATCCCAATTTTCCCCCTTAGAAGTGCCCTTCTTTGCCTCTTTCTTATATAACATTTTGTTTGGGGACATTAATATATTTTGTTATATGTTGTGTATTGTAGCTATCAATCTTTATGTCTTATAGGAAATAAATTTCATTCAAACAAAATCAGTTTTTTTGTTAAACTTTGGCTTCTCAGCACTTAACTCTTTACCAAGTAGATATTTATTAAATAATGAAAGAATGAAAAGATGAATAGGGAATGATGTCTTAGGGAAACATGGGGGGTGGTAATAAGTTTTTGAAAATTACTAAAACAGAACAAAAAATTTAAAGTTATTAATGTAGAAGACAGGTACAAAAAAAAAAAAAAGAAAAGACTAGACTTCTCTGGTGAGAAAGGAAGAAAAGATTAGTACCAATATGGATGTAAGAATTGCTTTTCAAAGAAAGGTATGGCAATTTAATTGGATCTTAAAAGATTGGATTTCAACAGGTGGAGATTAGAGGGGGAGAGAAAACATTCCAGGCATTGAGAATAGTATTAGCAAAGGCATAGATATATCTAGGGCAATTTTGTGGAATGACTTAGTTTGAACTAAAAGGAAATAATATGAACTTAAGATTACAAAAATAGAATGAAGTCATAAAAGTAATTATTCTAGTAGTTATTGTAGATCAGATATATGGTAGATCAAATTTTTTAAGTGTTTGGCATATAGTAAATGTTTAATAAACTCTTTATTTGTTTTTCCTTCCCTTCCATCTTTTCTCTTCTCTTCCCTTACCTTCCCTCCCTTTCTTTTCCTTTCTAGAATACCTGACTCGATATGGCTCCCGTCCAGTCTGGGCTGACTATCAAAGAAACCATAAAGGTGGCATCCCACCACAGCGAACTCGTAAAACATGCATTGTGAGTAGTAAAGAAAAGGAATTGGGCCTCTGGTATAGAGATTCAGGAATGACAGGGTGGGATTGCATGGACCTTGACAAAAGGCATTTGTGCTCATTCTGAAGTTTCTGCCCATCTCTTTTATCCTTTACAGCGAGGGAACAAAGTTGCTGGAAATCCTTGCCCCATCTGCCGGGATCAGAAGCTCCATGTGGACTTTAGAGTAAGGAACCTCCAAATTTCATTGTCTTCTTTACCTACCTCAGGAACTAGTACTTAAGTGTGCTTAACTGTGTTTAGTGATAATAGTTTTCCTACTCCCTTCCTTTAAACCTCAAAATGACTGTTAGTCCCTCCTTTTTACTCTGTTGCTCCAGTTTCTGAAAAGGATGTGCTTTCAAGGCCAACCTCTCTACTTCTATCCTTTAATTTCATCATTGCAGAAAGCTAGGTGGATAATTCATAGAAAGCTAGGTGGATAATTCATAGAACTTAAGAGTCAGGAAGAAAACCTCAGATCAAATTTTGCCTCATATAATTAGGCTGTATCACCTTAGATAAGTCATTTAATATTTGTCAGTTTTTTCATCTATAAAATAGGGAAAATAATATTACCAACCTAATAGGGTGATTGGGAGGACTAAAGGAATCACAATATATGAAACACTATGTGAATGTTACCTATTACTATCATATCTTATTTTCTAAGGGCTGCCACCTTGATTGTCCCCTTTATAATCTTGTTTGCTATCAGCTGCTTACAAACATAATTAGTCTCTCTATTCCTTAAAAACTTTCATTTGACCCCACAATGCTATTTCTCACAAACGTCTAAAAATTAGGAAAACCCATTTGTTGTAGGCATTGTCTCCACTTTTCTCACCTCCTAATAACTTCTCAGCCCTTGGTAACCTAGCTTCTGACCCCATGACTAGGCTCAAACTGTCTTCTCCAATGTCATTATTGACATCTTAATTGCTAAATCTCAAAGCTTTACACAATCTTTAACTTTGAACTTTTGAAACTTTCAAACACCCCCTCTTCTCCTAGAAATTCTTTTGTTTCTTGGCTTTGAATCTACTCTGTCTTAAATCTTTTCATATCTTTCTGACCAATCTTGATTCTTTTTTGCTAGTTGGTTGGTCATACCATGTAACCATGGGTATTATCCAATACTTAAAGATTATGAGAACCCAGGCCAAGTTTGGGGTACACTCAAAGTTAGGGAATGTGATATGAATGATGATCCAGCAATGGAGACTAAGAAAGAGGAGGGGGTCAGATAAGAGGAAAAGGGAAGAAAGAATAGTCTCATGAAAATCCAGAGAGGAAAGGATGTCCAATTAGAAAGGGTAATCAAGTGTTAGATGTTTCTAAGTCAAGCGGTTAAAGAATTACTACAAAGAATTAAGAGAATGAGATGAAGGTAAGAAGTATCAACAGCTACTACTAGAAGTTTGGCTATGAAAGGGATGATTAGTCAAGTGAGGCTTTGGAGAATTTTTGATAATGGAAGCTTGAATACCTTGAGTGATAGTATGATAGTAAGATCAACTATATGACAGTTGCTATGTGTATCTGAAGTAACATGAAGGTATATATTTAAGTTGAGAATTCACTTCTGTGGCTAGGTGAGAATACAAAGATGAAAAGAAACTCCCTGCCCTCAATGAGTTTACATTCTATTAGGAGAAAAAAAGTTTTGGTTTTTTTAACCTAATTATAGCCTTTTTCTCCAAAAAATATGCAGAAATGGTTTTCAACATTCAACATTTGTAAAACCTTAGGTTCCAAATTTTTCTCCTTCTGCCTCTAGAAAGCAAGTAATCCAATAGAGGTCCAATAGGAGAAAAAAAAAGTTTAAAAACAAAAAAAGGATGTACAAAACAGAAGATAGTCTTTTGAGGGAAATAGTAATGCCAGCAACATCAGGGAAGTCCTTGTATATATAATATGGTACTTGAGCTGAACTTTGAGGGAAAATAAATTCTAAAAGGTAAAAGTGAAAAGTGATATATCTGGTTTTCTTGAAACTCAGAAAAGGAAGATTTTTCACAGATTGATGGTGGCAGAAGGGAGTCAAATGAATATGCTGATATTTGTAAATTTTAGATTATTGCTAAAAAGCTTCAATCTCTGCCCCCAAGAATTTATAATAAAAAGTAGCATTCAAAACAGATGCATCTTTGTTATAGATATCCAAATGTTAGAATGTTAATATTGCCCTTTTCATGCACATCTCTATTCCAAATTGTATTATGTATTGAATTGCATAAAGAAGATGAATCTACTACTTCTATGAATTAGTTAGGATAATAAATATGAAGTTGGGGAAGCCGTTGTCATTGGATCACAGAGTTTGTGGAGGTAACCGAGTATTTCTTCCAGAGGATCAAAAAGAGAAAGAAAGGAACCAGGAAATGAAAGGCTTTAAACACCAGAGAGAGGATTTTTATATTTGATTCTGGAAGTATTAAAGATTCACTAGTGTTTATTGGGGAGGGGCAGTGCTGACACGGTCAGTCTATACTTGAGAAAGGTTACTTTGGCAATTAACTAGAGAATAGACTGGAGTAAACAGAGATTTGAGTAAGAAGAGTATTGCAGTAGTAAAGGCCTAAAGTGATGTTGGTAGTCAGGGTAGTGACAGTATCAAAGGAGAGAAAGGAGCTTATATGAAAAATATTAGGAAGACAGAATTGATAGGCTTTGGTGGTAAATTAAATGTGGAAATGGGAAAGAATTAGGAGATAGGGTTCACACCTAGATTATGAGCCTGGGGAGGACTAGAAGTATAGTGGTGCTCTCTATAGTAAGAAGGAAGTTAGGAAAAGGGAGAAAGTTTGGGGGGAGGGGAAGGTAATGAATTGTTCAATTTTGCAGAGTGAATAAATATTAAATATATTTAAATTAAGATATAATAAAAGATTTGTTAGATATGCAGTTTGACTTAAATAGGCAATTGGAGATGTCAGGCTGGAGATCCAAGGTAGAAGTTAGATCTGGATAAAGGACAGAGCCATGGAGGCATAATCTGAATGGATATACAACAAAGAAGACTTAGGAACTGGGCAGCAAGGTTGTGCAGTGGATTGAGCACCAGCCCTGAAGTCAAGAGGACCCCAGTTCAAATTTGGTCTCAGACACTTAACACACTAGCTGTATGACTCTGGGCAAGTTACTTGACCTCAATTGCCTCAGCAAAAAAAAAAAGAGAAGAGAATATCAATATCATTTTTCATCTAGCTTCTATTTCTCTCAGTGATTTCTCTAAAGGCAGCTAGGTAGGGCAGTATATAGAGTACCAGACCTAGAGTCAAGAATTCTCATCTTCATGTGTTCATATCTGGTCTCTGGCATTTAGCAGCTCTGCAGCCCTGGTTATTGTTGAAAATCATTTCAGTCATGTCCAACTCTCCTTGATGTAGTTGGAATTTTTCTTGGCAAGATACTAAATTGGTTTCCTTTCCTTTTCTAGTTTACTTCACAGATTAAGATTGTTGTTATTGTTTGTCCTTCTTTTTGAAAAGGACTATGACATCAGGAAGGTGATGCCATGGCATGCAAACGAGTTCGATTCAAGTGAGGGAGAGACGTGCAAGGTTACTTGCCTCACTTTCCCCTCCAGAGCCATCTGGATCCAGTGGCCAGATACAGATCAGAACAACTGGAGATGGTCCCGATAAAGAACTGAAGCAAACAAGAATAAGTGAACAACTAAGGTTCTGAAGCCAAAATCAAACTTCAGGACTAGTGCTATATCTAACTGTGCCAATTATCTTCCTCCATAAGATCCTAGGCAAGTCACTTGATTCTGTTTGCTTTAGTTTCCTTGTCTGTGAAATGAGCTGGAGAAAGAAAGGGCAAAATACTCCAGTATCTTTGCCAAGAAAATCTCATTAAGAGTCAGACATAAATGAACCAACACTAACCATCTATCCCAGGAAGGTCATTACTGGGATAACTTCATCATTCTACAAGATCTCATCAGCCTTGGTGCTTTATGTCATCACTATTCTTGGCTTTTCTGATTGGAAGGTGGGCTGTGAACTTCCAACTCTCATTTAAGAAGAGATCTCAGCTCAAAGATTTTATTTCTCCCTTGGCTGCACCTACTTAGGGACTTTGCTGACTTCTCCATCATTCCTGCCCATACTTATGAGATTAATTGACAGTATCAAAGGCTGCGGGTCAAGAAGGATGAAAATTGAGAAAAGGTTGTTTGATTTTTGCAATTAAGAGATTATTAATAACTTCAGAAAGAGCAATTTCAGTTGAATGAAGAGATTGAACGCCAAAATGCAGACAACGAATGAGAAGAAAGGAAGTAGAGGTATTAGTTGTAAATCAGCCTACAGTTGTAAATTAGCTACTAAAGGATGGAGACAAAAGCTATGGAGTTTAGCTACAAAAGGAATAAGACAATAGCTATCAGAGATGGAAGTGTTTTTTAAGATGGAAGAGACATAGGCATGTTTTGTAGGCATCAGGAAAACAGCCAATAGACAGAGATATTGATAGTGAGAAAGCATAGAGAAACACTCTGCCAGAGAAGATGGGATAGACAGATCATTTGTGTAGGTTGCAAAAAAGAGAGGTGGCCTCTTCTGGTGAAGAGATAAAGAAGGAGATAGTTGGGAAAGGCATTCCAAATGATAGGTGGATGAGGAAAAAAAAACTCTTGGCTAATAGCTTCAAATTTTTCAGTGAGATATGAGTGAACATTTTCAACTGAGAGGATGAGGAAAGGCATATAGAAGAAGTCATAGTAGGTATGAGGAGGGTTGAAAACTTTTGGAAAAAATCAGTGTGATGATTGTAGGATAGTGAATTATTTAGGAGCGTGTGAAAGGATTGCTAATGTTTCAGTGAGGGTTAAGTTAATATTATTTAACATAATATCCCAAATCGAGGACCCAAATCAGCACAGTTTTGTGGTTTTCCTTTAA
Organism: Sarcophilus harrisii; assembly: GCF_902635505.1. Lineage (NCBI taxonomy): Eukaryota > Metazoa > Chordata > Mammalia > Dasyuromorphia > Dasyuridae > Sarcophilus > Sarcophilus harrisii. The sequence goes on along the minus strand of NC_045429.1, from coordinate 286,051,871 downwards.
CTTCATTTAGATGCACAGGAATAACAGAAGGCTTGAGTAATTTAAGTCATCCAAGACTGGGGGCAATTACAAGAGCAGAGGGTAGTATAAAGGAAGGATTAAAGAGAAACTGCCTTCGGAGTTATGTCTTTCAGAAACTAGGGAGTCATGCCATTATCACCATCACAGAATTTTAGTGACTCCACAGGTCATTTAATCAGTTCCTTAAATATGAATTCACTCTTCCAACAATTTTTTATGAGGGTTCATCTCATCTCAATTCACTCCTCCAGTGACAGAGACTCTGAAGTGGATAAGGTAAGAATTCAGTATAAGATCTCTTCTGGTCCCAATAAATGAGTGAGTTTCAAGGTTGCAGGATTTCTTTATCTGGTGGTATGTCAGCATAAGAAAAGAAATGGAAACAAACTTTGGTCAAAAGTATTTTTCTTTTATCTCCAACTGTCCAATGAAATTATGGTAGAAAAGAGGGTATTTGGGACATTATCTACTTTATTATTAGAATTTCACAACATGGGAAGTGATTGTGGCTCTTCTCTCTACACTGGATGTTACTCTATGTCCAGGGGCATTAATTAAACTTCATTATTCCCTGGGAAAAAAGAGGGACCTATATTAAATAGGATGGGGCTACATGAGAAAAATGTGGGAGCTTGAACATCCAGGTTTTGAAGTCTAAGGAGGCCTGGGCTTTGAGACTTCCACTGAGTAAGCATCACAACCATTGTTGAGAAATAAGTCACACCACAGCCCTGTGTAAAGCAAGATGAACTAAATTCCATTTTCTGTGAAATGGGTTTAAGTGACTTACTAAAGATCATATGGCTAGTATGTTGGCAGAATCTGAACTAGCAAGTATATTGAAATTACAGTACTTCTTTACAGTCAATGACTTTTGTCCTTGTATTCCCAGTTCCTTCTTTGTTGGAATCTTTACAAACTGTTAAGCCATTAGAGTTGATAGAGACAATAATTATCTAACTTAGCATGGTTCAATATGATTGATTTGATATTAGAAGGAGATATTTTGGGCCAGAACTTGAAACAAGGTACTAAGTAAACTGATAGAAACAATGCTTGTGTTCACACCTTTAGAGAGCTCATAGAAGCAAGAAATAAATTTAAGTACTCATTGGAGTTCACATGTTTGGGAGATTTCAGGGTTTAGAAAGAGATAATCTGAATTCATACCTCCCTTAATCCCTGCCTCCAGAAGGCAGAGTCAGCCTTTTACACTCAGCATAAAAACAGCTCCAGTGAGCCACTCGAGAGAATTACTTGGGAACATTGACAGGGGTCAGAGAGGAGCACTCTGGGAAGAAGCTACAAGCCCTCTCTGGAAGGCAAGAGAGATGCATTGCATCTTCCACCTTTGTGCTGGCTGGAGTCTGAAGGACAAACCTTTGGATTTGGAGACATTCGGAGGGGAGCTCTTGGAACCAAGGAGAAATAGGTCTCTGAGTTAACCGGGCTATATTGAAGGACACAATAAAAGATCTGAACTTTTTCAGCTTGCTGCGATTTTGGATGATTATTTACTTGTAACTGAAACTAAAGCTGCCTCCAGAAACCTTCCCGAGATAACCCTCTCCCTTAGGGAGAACTCTTATTATATTAAAAAAAAAAAAATTGCCACATCTAATATTTCTTGATTAATTAACCAAACCCACAGGAGGGATAAAAGAATTTTGCAATAGTAATTTATAGAAAAGATCCAAATTTGGCATAAATAACCTTGGAAATAGGCTTTGGATGCTAGGTATATTCAAGAGAAGGGTAGAGCACTATTGTCTTAGAGTCAGGGGAGATTTCATTGATAAGTTGAGGTTTGGAAAGGGGTGGAGAGATTGAAAAATTTGGAATAAGATGTAGAAGGGTATGTTATTCCTTCTGCCACTTTCTGATATTATCACAACCTCCATTTTCTCTTATTTCTTTCTTTTCAGAATGTGAAGCTCTTGGAACAGTTTATCTGTGCTCAAACAGGTGTCATCTTCCATGCCCCATACACAGGTTAGATCTCAGACTCTTAAGAGTTTACCCTTATAGTCTCCTGTTTCTACACAGAAAAATTCCATCCTCATCTAGGCTTCTTCAGAGAAAGTATAGACATGTAGGTTCCAGCTTTTGGAAAATTTTGGGGAAATTGGAAAATTTTTATCAAAGATACAAAGAGTATACATAAATATATATATCAGGACTTGTATGTAAACAAGGGCAAAATATTTTGTGTTTTCATAATCAATTTTGCAAAATAGAGAGTTTCTGGGCCTTAAATTCCTAATCTGTACAGTAGGAAGAATCCTTCTTGAAGTCTAATCCACCACATGCCATTATGGCAGTTAATATTACTACAATATAAGGTGATAGATACTCTTCTCTCCCTTTTTCTCTCATTTTTTCCTGTTACAAGGTATCTGTATGAAACAGCATAAGAAGGTGACAGAGGCCATCCTGAAGGCTAGAGACCATGGTAAGAGACAAAAAGGGGAAAGAGTATTTAGAAGTGGGAAGAGAATGTGGACTTGGAGAGAAGAGTGTGTGGGAATGATGAGAGATAAGGAAGTTCCAATTCTGAAAATCTGAGAAAGGAAATAGACCTTTCCCTTTCTGTTCTTTCTCTTTACATTTCAGTGTCTCATTAATGCCTTATCCCTAAACCTCATCAAACTGAATTCTTCCTCCTCACTTTTCATTTCTCAACTTTTCCTTGCCTAATGACACCCCATTTAATTATATTCTTTAATTATATTGCCTTCTATTTTATTCCTTTTCCCCATATTTTTCATCTCCTTAGGTTTCCTCAGTTATCACATCCCCCTGGCACAGCCACGGGATACTGATTTCAGCAATTCTCATGGAGCTGTTGGCTGTACCCCAAAGGCTCCTGCCTTAGCTGCAGGTACCTCCTGGTATCCATGGTACAATTGGCAGCAGCCACCTGAGAGAGAGCTGTTACGAATTCGACGTCTATATCAAGGCCACCTTAAGGAAGAGAATGAACCCCTTCTGGAAATGATGCCCATGAGTCCATCTCAAATTAATATTCTCCCAGAGGGAGAGGAATCCAAGAGTATCCACTAAAATGGAAGCCACTAGAAGGGATGAATGTACTGTGTTGCTCCAGAGCTTAAGGGATGGATGTGAGAAAATCCTCTAGCCTAAACTGAACTGATCCTTACCCCTACTCTTCTTAGAAATGAGTAGGATAGTGGCAAGTTCTGGCCTAGAAGAAAGGAGAAAATGGACCGTAAAATGAAGCATGTCTAAATGTTTTTGATTTCCCCTTTCTGCTGCAGCTTCCCCCTATATTTTTAAGTTGCAGGTATAGGGGTTACCAAACTTGTCAACACTTTATAATAAAAAATTATTTTATTATTCATGTGTCTGTTTTTAGATTGGAGGTGGTAGATACTTGAACTTTAGCCATTCCTTCAAAAAATGGGTAGGGTGGGAGGGTTATTAGTAAATATTAAAGACAAGGTAGATTTTCACTAAGCATCATGATTTTAGAGTTGTATGAGTGGGTCTTTTCATGGGTGGTTTTCAATGTTGATGAAATCGTAGATCCAGATCAAATCTCGTCCTGAGATTGATTTTTTTTTTTTTTTTTTTTGGTTAGGGTTGAAAATGGATATATAAAATAGATTAACTGGTTTTTCAGAGTTGGAAATTGGGCATGAAGTCCCCAGGGCTATCGGATAATTCAGATTTGGAGCAGAAAGGAAGACTACCATGGGAAGAGGCACTAGGGTGTTTTAAAATGAAGGTTCTGGAGGGGATTAGAGATCACTTAATCATCACATGATTGGTTTCCTGGAAAGAAAACGATGTTAGTCTGGAATGGGTGGGGTTGAGACTAGGATCGTACAGTTGGTTGCTATGATGCTGTTAGTAGCAAGTATAAAGTGGAGCAAACGGCTACCCACCCTGGCTTCAGTTAGGCGGAAGGGGCGGGGCTCTATGTCGGAAGTGCCGTTTAGAGGGCGTGGCCAAGAGCGCACAATGGGCCATGGAGTTCCCGTTCGATGTGGACGCCCTGTTCCCGGAGCCGATTATCATACTGGATCAGCACCTCCGTGCTCCGGCCCGCCGAACCGGAACCACTACCTCGGCTCGGTGACCTCTCAACCCTCATCCATCCACCACGCCCCTCCTTGCATCACCTACATTTGTCCCAATCTCTTCCCCATCACCCCCCTCCATCCCAAGTCAGGCTAGAATTAAGGCAAGGCATGATTCTTTGACCTAAATCCTCTAGGCCATTGTTGGGTCTCAACTGCAAAGTAGAACGTACTTTTTCATCTACATGATGGGAATGCATTCTGACACCATCATGTCCATTACCGTGGGCTGGAAAAGGGGTTTCAGAACCTTTTGGCATCAATCTTTTGCATCCCAAAAAGTTCCACCAGGTGGGCGAGGACTGAAAGGAGGAGGGGGCAGGGCTGTCAGTTACTTAGGGCCATAAGGCTGCAAAATCAGAAATGAAGGAGACTTAAATTAGAAGTGCTTGAAGGTAAAAACCTGGGTCTGAAATTAAGGTTAGCTTCCCCCTTCCCAGGACCATTCCTTGGATATACAAGGCAAGTTCAGTGATTTATGTTTCTCCTCTCTCTGCAGTTTTGATCTCCAACAGCAAATCATGACTGTTGTCGATGAACTGGGAAAGGCCTCAGCCAAGGTACTAGGAAGAAATTTCATTATGAGAACCATGAAGGGTTGACAAAACAGTGAGCCACTAGACCCCATTCCAAAGTGACTTTGAAAAGGGGCCTAAGGGAGGAAGGGAAGTCTTAAAGAGGTTATACTTAAATTCTTCCATCTTAATTAGGCACAACATCTTCCTGGTCCCATCACCAGTGCTTCAAGAATGCAGAGTAACCGACATGTTATGTATGTGCTGAAGGATACCTCTGCCCGTCCGTGAGTGCTGGACTCCAGTGTGCTGTCCCATTATATTTCTTTGTTCCTTCTCTTTATTAATATCTTCTAGCTACATAATCTTCCTTTTCCTTCCTTCTCCTTCTCTTCCCTCTTCTTTCTCTTTTTCTCTCTCCATGATAAGCTGTGAGTTCTCCCGCTCTCTCCCCTTCCTACAGGGCTGGAAAAGGAGCTATAATTGGCTTTCTCAAAGTTGGATATAAGAAACTCTTTGTTCTGGTGAGTTACAGGATAGTGTGCTTGGATTTCTGAGTCTGGCAATGATTGGCAGATGGTGGTGAAGGGATGAGGTGAAGAAGAGATGCTTATGTCCTGAAAGTAATCTATTCCTTCTCCCTTCTCTTACCTCATATCCATCCCTCCATCAGGATGATCGAGGGGCCCATAATGAAGTAGAACCACTTTGCATACTAGACTTTTACATCCATGAATCACTGCAACGCCATGGACATGGACTGAATCTTTTCCAATATATGTTAGAGGTATGATTACCAGCTTAAATTTTAAAGTGCTTTCAAATTGCAAATTAAAATCCTTCCAACTTGCCATTGTCCTTATCTTGAGACCACTTGCCTTCTGAACTTCCAAATGTTCCCATTAACCCTACATCCCTTGAAATTTATTGTCTCCACTTCCATACTGTCCTCTGAACTCCTTTTTATTCTGCAGAAGGAGCGAGTTGAACCACACCAACTAGCTATTGACCGACCCTCAGAGAAATTGCTGCGGTTCTTGAATAAACACTACAACCTGGAATCCACAGTGCCACAGGTTAGAATTCCTGAGAAATGTGACCCTAGAACAGATGAGAGTGAAGAACCTACCAGTTATGTTTTTCTTTGTTGGAGACTATCAAAAATTTCCCCATTTATATTATGTGCAATATGTACTCCTTCAAGGTTCTTTCATATTAGTAAACATTTATTAAGCACCTACTGTGTGCTAGGGACTGTGCTAGCATTCATCTACTATAGTACTCTCTGTTTCTCTAGTCATCTTATTCTCATGCATGTTGGCTCCCTATTTTGACTCCTATGCTGCAGCCAAATTCATCTTTCCTATAACTTCATCATTTAAGTCTTGCCTTTACAAAAGCCATTCCCCACAATTTCAATGTCTTCCCACAGTCCATATTAAGAATATGCTTATTCACTCCATTCAAATAATGTCTCTGTTTGGCATGTCTCTAAGTTAATACAACCTGAACTTAAGCATCTTGTGTTTATAACTTGTCTTCAATCTGTCATGTATAAATGTATGTGACCTTTTTCATCATTGTACCAATTATCCCAAAATAAGAATTATGTCTTTGATATTTCTAATGACTACAATAGAGTGCAAGGACCTGTCTCCTAGACCTAAATTCAAATATGGCCTGGACATTTCCTAGCTAAGTGATTCAGGACCAGTCATTTAACCCTGTTTTTGGCTTAGTTTCCTCAATTGTAAATAGGGTTAATAATAACTCCTCCCTCCCTCCCAAGATTGTCATGAAGGTCAGACAATATATTTGTAAAAAGTTTAGAACCAAAATTGGAACAAGAGGTTTGGCAGTTGTTAATGATGTAAAGTTACCCATGCATATAACCTGTAAATAAAAGGCTATTAAATTTAAAAAAAAAAAAAAAAGTTTAGAACCATGTCTGACTCGTAGTAGACAGTATGTAAATGCTAGCTATCATTTTTTTTTCTCTTTCCTAGTTTTCTAGTACGATAGGGAGTACTTCATTTATGTTTTTTCAGTGACTGAATAAATGACTTAATTTCTCTCATTCCAACATTCAGGTGAACAATTTTGTGATCTTCGAAGGCTTTTTTGCCCACCAGCATCGTGAGTTTCCCTCTCCCTTCTCAGTCCTAGAGTCAGGGGTAGGGAGTAGGTCCATTAATCCCATTGTCCACTTCCCTTGAGTAAGGGAACCCCCACTTCCTTTCCCACAGGGTCCCCTGCTTCCTCTCTGAGGGCGATTCGCTGCTCTCGTGCTGCCTCGGTTGATAACACACCCAATGGTAAACTTCATTTGGAATTTAGAAATTGAATATCATTTTAGAGACTAAAATGGGAAAAGGGACAGCTATCGGGAATGGGAAAGAAAGGTATTCAAGATTGCAAAAGTCATTTAGAAAATTATTTTTGATAAAGCTATCCAAGGTCCCAAGAGTCCAATTTAGATAATTATTTTTGATATCTGGCAATATGAAAAGTTCTGTTTCAGGCATGATTTTTAATTAAACATTCTAGTTTGACTATTGATGGTATGAAGTACTTACATGCAGTACCCTTTGAGCAGATTTCTTATTTTTCCTCTTATTTAGGTTCCTTTAAAGTTGTGAATTATGGCATTTTTCAAGTTCAATTGGAATACATTTTTATATTATAGATTGATTTATGGTGCCCTCATAATTTGTGAAAGTTAAAAACCACCATTACAATGAAGTCACTCAGCAGAGACTAGCTAGACACTCCAACCTGTTTAAAATCCTAATTCCCCTAGATGTCACACATAGACAGCTGGAAACTCAGATAGCTGCAGAGTCCCAGCCTGATTGATCGGTTTTTCAATTTGCTTTTTTACTGGCTCATACTTTTCCCTAGTGGATATGAGGAAATGACTGTTTTGGTTTCTAAGGCTTTCCCTTCTAGCTCTTTTCAGGCTATAGGCTACAAACTATAAGAGAGTGAAAGTCAACAAAGCTGGTGATCATGTCAACATCAGAAGTCAATAATATTCAGAGGCTTAAATTTTCAGCTGAAGAGGTATTATAGTCAATAAAAGATTGAAAGTGATTTACCTATAATGTGAGTTGACTATTCCTTCAGATGGAAGGGACAGAGTGAGCGAGCAGAGAGGTGAGGTCAGCCTATAGTCATCTGATTGTGACTTTTCTCTCATGCTTCTTGTGTATGCTCCTGTCCTTTACTTTGTAGTCTTTCTGCTTAAATGAAACTTAAATCTCTTCCTTACCTGTGGCCAAACAGAGAGGTTGTTCTCTGACCTCCCCAGTCCCCTTCAGACTAATTCTTGATTAACCACGGACTTTGTCCATCTCATCTAGAGGGACCCAAGGTCCTTACTGCCCAGGCCGGAACCATACTACTGTCCCAGATTCTCAAGGGTGCCTGACACCACCCTCTGACCAGTAAGAAGCTCCACCCCTCTGCTTCTATAGCTATGCTCTTCCTGCATCTCCCCAAATTCTCCTCTCTGATTTCTCTCCCCTGACTCCTTGCTTGGAATACTCCCTTCTGTTCGCCTCCCATTTGTTCCAGTATCCTTGGGTATCCCTGTCAATTTGTAGATACTTCATAAAACTGATTTCTAGGGGTGGAGATTGATTTAACATCCAAATAGCAAATATGAATTGTGACATCAGGGAGTAGTCCAGTGAAGGGAAATGGAAAGCTGATGAAAAAATGTCTGTTGACTAGTGCTCATTCTGTCCATATGCCCTCTCTCTCCAGCTCCAGCCAGAAAGCTGCCCCCGAAGAAGGCAGAAGGAGAGATTAAACCATATTCTTCTAGTGATCGAGAATGTAAGAAGAGGGACCAGGGTGAGGGCAGGGTCTGACAAAGAAATGTCAGTCCCCACATACGGGCTGATATCTCCTTGTATACAGCGTTGTGTACTTTCTCTTTTCTCCATTTGGTTGTCTTTCTGCTCTCTTCCCACCTTGTTTTCTTTTTCTTTTCTTTTTTTTTGTCTCTCTCTTAGTTCTGAAGGTGGCTGTAGAACCTCCATGGCCCTTGAACAGAGCCCCCCGACGTGCTACACCTCCAACTCGACCACCCACCCGGTCCAGCAGCCTGGGCAATTCTCCAGATCGGGGTCCCCTCCGTCCCTTTCTGCCAGAACAAGAGTTGCTAAGATCTCTTCGTCTCTGCCCCCCCCACCCTACTGCCCGCCTGCTGCTTGCAACTGACTCTGGAGGCAGCCCAACCCAACGTAGGCGTACCAGGTAATGAGACTGTGACATTGGGGTAGAGTTGGGAAGAAATTTGAAACTGTCAAAAGAGATCTTAGAATGTTAGAATCAAAAGGGGCAACCTGGAAACTGACAGAATGGTATGAAGAATGTTTGGATATAGATAGGAGAGGAAGAAGTGGCAAAGACTTCATATATCCCAAAGACAGCTTGCTTTGGTGGGAAAAGGAAAGAGAAAGTATGTATTCTCAAAAACAAGCAGTTTTAAAATCATAAGAATGAGGAGAGGTAAATAATATACCTGGGATTTGTTTTGGTAGAAAGGCACTAAGCAGTATGCTCTTTGGAATCTTGACTTAGAACATTGATGAAAAATGGTATCTACTCTACTCTCTATTCTTGCATACTGTTAGTACTTGTCTACAAGTAGGGGAGGGAATATTTCTTTAATTTCTATCCTTGGCTATCTTATCTCTGATTCTTCATTTCTTTCTTTTCTCATTTCCTCTCTCCTCATTCTGTCCTTCCATATCTTCCACAGTTCCCTCACTCGCCCTGAAAATAACAGATATTGATGGTTATACCTCCTCACTTAAGACCACCTGATTTTAAAAGGATCCATATTCCCATTTCATCTTCCAGGATGCAGTGGAGCCCTAATACCTAGAATCAAGTCTCCTAACTCCTTGCCAGGTTAATCCAGCAGCAGAATAACAAATATGCTATTCCCATCCCCATTTTATTATTCCAGGAGAGGTAACTCTTATTCTCTAATTGGGTTGTGAATACTTCTAACCAATACATGGAAGCTCTGCTGGATTAACTAGCTAATCCACTGAAACCCAGGATCCCTCCAACCTATACTAGAGTACAGGGGTTCTTAACCTTTTCTGTGTCATGAAACCTCCGGCAATCTGGTGATCTAATGGACCCGTTCTCAGAATAATTTTTTTAGTATACAAAAAAACTGAAAATATAATAAAATACAATTATCAAGATAGTTTTTAAAACTCACTTCACAGATCCCAAATCTGTACTTTAGAATAACCAATAGACTTAGCCCTCTTCTACCACATATTTGAAGGATCATTGTCCCAGAAACAGGTATATTTGGCCTAGTTTTCCTGTTTCCTGTGCAACATTCCTTGGAGTTAGATTCCCTTTTGGATTAGTAGTATTCCACTCTTTTGGCTTCCAAACTCTTCTTTTCCATAACTCTATCCCAAGGAGAGTCATACTCTCTTGGGGCCCATTTTTTAGGTAAACAGATCCTTCTGAAATTAACCTGATTCCCAAAGGGAGCATTCAACCTTGCAAAGTTCCTAAATCCCAAAAGACAGTGTGGAAAAACCTGGATTATTGCTGTGTTGGGATTTCCACAGAGAAATCACTGCTACTACCACTTTAACAGCATCCTCTTGGAGGATCTTTCTTAAGGTCACCTCTGCTTATTACATACAAAGAAATAAACCTTGTTCTGAAGGATCGACTGGATCCTAGTATTTCCTCTTCCATTTTTCCCATACAACTAATTAGATGATGGTATATGCTTATTCCCTCAAATTGTGTTGAGATGAGTGTGTACCACTCCTTTCCCAACCTGTATCCCCTCCTCATCCAACCCACTTATCCTCTAGCTTTCCTTTCCTCCCTTTTACTGAGATAGGAATCTCCTCCCTTTGTTTCTAGGCCCTTAGAGTATAATCATATACCCTGGGATGGTATATAACCATTCCCTCTTTCATATTCTGTGTGTGGTAGATTACATTGTGTCCCTAATCTCTGGGGAGCAGGATCCTCCCTAACCTCAATGTTATTTCAATAAAGTGTGTATCCTTTTGTGTGTTTTCTAATGGGTATTTTTCAATGGGAAAAACAAAAGCAACAAAAAGCCTCATTTATTCTGCTGCTGTCTCTTGCCCTGGGGATTTCAGGATCTTTCCACCCAGCATCCTGTGGTCACTGCCTCTGCTTCTTTCACCTTTGAAATCTATAAATCTTCCATTGATTGAATCACTAGTTTCAGAATCTAGGATTCCTTTCCCTTTATTCCATCTCTGATATTCTTGGATCTGCATATCTTTCCTCATAGGATCTGTAGATGCCCACACACTCATTTCCATATGTGGACTCTTACCTCTGATTTTAATAACTGCAACCCTCCTTTCCCATCCTTAGTAATCCCCATACCATATCCAGGCTGGTTACCACACTGACTCCTTGGATGTCTTTCACATATCCCTGATAAGGACCTCCTAGTTTTTTGTCCACAAGTCTGTGATATTTTCTATATCCCATAAACCTTCATCCCTCTTGATTTACCTCTGTCCGCTTACATTTCTCTGTTCCTAAAGATCCTATACTTCAGCCTCTTTTCATTTCAACATTCCCAGAGGTTACTCTAAGAGTTAACAACCTAAGTCTACCACAAGCTCAGAATTGATCATTGAGAGATTGCCTTCCCTTGGTTTTCCTTTTCTTTCTATAGCTCCCCTTAGTTTCTACTGCTACTCACTCCATCTTTCCATCCTTCAGTCCCTTTCCTGTTACCTCCCCCATAGCCCATTTCTTCTACAGGGGATCAACCCCAGGACTGGTGGCCCAGAATTGCAGTTACAGTCGATATGGGGAGCCAGATTCCTCAAGTCCCAAAACAGGTAAGTGGCAGGGCATTATGGGAAATCTTGGTCTAGGAATCAAAAGACTGTGTTCTAAACATAGTCATGATTTTCTATAAATTATATTCTGTTCTGGCTCTCCTTATGACACAGTGGAAAGAGCACTAGATTTGAAATCAGAAAATCTGGATTTTAATCCTCTGTCATTGTTTGACTGTCACTATGTGTGACCTAGGTGAATTATTTCCCTAATAAATTTCTTTTGGTGGGTGACTTCCTCAGTCCATAATTCCACTTCTATAAAATGAAGGTGTTAGATTATATGGAAAGGCCTTTAAGGTCTTTCCAATTCTGAATCACTGCTCCTAAAACTGGTAGTAGTCTAGAATCTACCTGACTTTGGGATCTAGATTTTCCACTGATTGACTCTTTAGAATTTCCTAGTAGTTAAATTATATGATTTATAAGGCCTTTTTCATCTCTAACATTCTTTTCTATTCTCACCATGCTTTTCAAGCTATATTATACATTATACCCACTCTCTTTCTCTTTTAGCACACAAACACATACACACACACACCCTGTTTCCACAGGCAATCAAGAACAGAGGAAGAGGGAACAGGAAACAGAGAATAGGTGAGGTCTGACTTACAAGCTCACATAATCCTGACTATATGCTTCCAACTCTCCTTTTCCCATCTTCTGACTTTCTAAGCTCTTTATCCTGATCTCACATATTAGTTGCCCTTTTCCCACTGTCCCACTTAACCTCTTATAAATTTCCTTTATTTCTAAATAACTATAATTCCTCTTAATACTTTCAAGGATTTGGCCCCATATTCCTCACATGAGCATCTCTGTAATGCTTTAATCTCCTCTCCATCCCACCTTAACAGGTGTACCAACAAGGGGCAGCAGGTTGTGTCAGGGGAGCAAGATGGGGGGGGAACCAGGTCCTCCACCCCTCCACAGGCTCTACAGCTCCCAGTCCCATTGTGGAGACTGGGGGAGTCCATGGTCAACGCAAGGTTCATTCGATACCTCCAGGAGCACCGAAGTACCAGGCCATGGTAACCTGGTCCCTCTTTTCGTCCCTCACTGGGTAATCCCCCAAGGCCTGGAGGCTTTGGCCCAGCTCCTTGGAGAAATACTGAGCCGAGCCCTTGGGAAACATCAGTCGGTCAATCGGAGTTGGGCATCTTTCCATTCCCCAACCACTGGTCTTATCTGCTCAAATTGTATTTTAAACAGAAGACTTTATTTTTAATATTAAAGGCTGTGGTCAGGAGTCTGGATTTCAGTGTGATGTATTGGATGTATTTTAAGGTCAGGATTGACTTTTGGCGGGTGACTGACATTCTCACATGTAAAATCAGAGGGAAGTAAAATTAGTTCTAGGTCCCATCTACATTCACGTCTTCTCTATTGATCCAGGTTCGTTATTTCCTCTTTAGTTTGACTTTTTCGCCTGGGGTCCAGTGCTATGTGCTGGAGTATGTGCCTCTGCCAATAAGCATGTACACTTTCCTGTCGCCTGGCCTCTTCCCCGTTTGCCTTTCGCTTTGCCTTTCGCGCAAACTCAGTGCGAAGAACCCTCACTTTTTTTTCTCCCTCCAAGCGCAGGCGCTCTTCCTGTCTCACTGCCGGCTACCTCTGGGAGTCTATAGTGCGCAGGCGCGTGGTCTGTTTCCTTCCCTCTCCTCACCTTTCCCCCTTCCCCCCTTCCCTTTCACGAAGCCGGTTTCGGGGCGAGCTCAGTCTGCGGAGGATACTGGACGCTGGATTGGGGAGACACTTTTCCCACTCCCGAAAATAATGTACCAGCCAAGCCGAGGAGCGGCCCGAAGGCTCCGCCGCTGCCTCCGCGCCTACCAGGCCCGGCCTCAGGTGAGGGACAGGAAGGGGAGGGGAAGGAGAAGGGGCTGCGCGAGCACCCCTGCTGCTGTGGCTGTTCGGGCTGTTCGCTTTGGGCGGTGCGCGCCCCTGAGCAAAGGGAGCAAGCGCAGTGGCGACCAACTCCCCCAACCCTTCCTCCCTCCCGTCCACGCCGGCGTCCCGGAGCAGAGGACCTCTATGACACTGGGGTTCCATAGATCACCCAACTGATGGAGGAGTGCGGGTCTCGTGGAATTCGCCAGGGAGTGACTTCTCATGTAGTTTAGGAATACATGTGGTGGTTTCTCAGGCCCACTTTCTCCCTTCGCATCCGGGAGTTTACCTGAAACTTGGAGGTGAATTGAAGGGCGGGCGGAAGGACCGTGGAGTCTGAGAATGGTTGGAGGGTCTAGCAAACCAACTCCAGGCAAAAGTGAGACATTCTCTACAAGTAGTACATCCCGGAATTTCTGTGATTCTCATCCGAAAAGATGACTCTTCACCCCTCCCTAAAAGGCTTTATTAAAGCCGAGTCTGTTCTGAAATTGAGCATTCCAGCATTTGCCAGAGGGCATTGAAATTTAGAGAGAGTTTATAGTTCATTTTTCCGTCTACGGAAACTTTAATTTCGCAGCTTAGTTAATAAAAATTGTATAAAATGGAAAATTGTCAAATTGCTTTCTCCAGATGAGTAACTCACAGCCCTAGTTTGACCTATGTGTCCCTTCTTCTCCTTTACTCCCCCATCCTATGCACGAATTTGGACGGACCTTTTTCGTTTCCATAATCACAAACAATTACATTTTTAAAGTTGATTTGATGGTTTTGTGGCTTATGTCCCAAAATTGGTGATTAAGACTTTTAGCCCTTAGGAATCTCTTCTCCATCAGTTTGTCACTTAACATGATGTCCTTAAAACAAGGCAATTCAACTTATGGAGATATTTTCAGGGAAAGTATTTGTACTAGTTGCCCATTTTTCTGTAGCTGCAGGCCCAGTTACCTGCTTTCTAAACATTTCTACTTGGATATCCCAAACTCATAGTCATCTTTCCCTTGAAATACATTTATCTTCTCATATCTATCAAGGGCCTACCACTTTTCCATTCATCTTTATTCACAACCTCTATGTCATCTTTGACTCCTCTTTCCTTACCACTACTACCCTTTCCTTTCTGCCCCCCATTCCAATAGGCAAGCATTTACCAAGTCTTGTTGATTCTACTTCCTCATCACATCTTCTCACCTGCATTATTGTCAACTTTTCCTTGAGGCAGCTCGTCACTTTTTTGTTCAAGAGGCCTCAATGACCTGTAAGATAAAATAGGAAAAAAAAAAAAAAAAACCCTGTTTGACATTTAAATCCCTTCACAATCTGGCTAATGGCTCTTTCCAGATTTAATTTACCTTACTTCATTACATATATTATATATTTCAGCTAAATTGATGCAACTCGGTTTTCCATACATAATCATAGCCTAGTTCCCATCTTCATGACTTTTCCCAGGCTGTCCCACAATGATTCTTCACTTGCACTTTCTGGAATCTGAACTTTGCTTTCTTGGTTTGGTGCAAGGACGACTACTTCCTATACAGGCTTCTTTTTACACTCTTCTCCCATTATTACAACTACTTTTTATTACAGGAATGGGGTGAAATCTGTGATTTCACTGGCATAAGGAGGTTCTGGAAAAGAAATTCCTTAACAATATAGGTCAGCAATTTCTCTAATTTTAGGTCTGTAAGTTGCCTGGAAAAGAGATAGGACATAGGTCCTTGTCTCCTTGGTAGTGAGGGGCAGTTCTCTATCCGTAAAAGACATACTTACCTGTATTTTGTTTCAGTAAAATGTAAGAATCTTAACCTCAGGGAACTTTTTTGGTTTTCATTCATTCATTTATTTAAATGAATCATCTAGATTATTGTTTTGTAACATAGTAGGTCTTTAGTGAATGTTGAATTTAATAAATGGACTGACAGAAAACATGATCTACAAGGAGATGTGAATTTAAGTCAAACTTTGTTGCTAGCTTTATTCTGTAGCTGTCTTTATTTTTTTCATTGAAGGACATAGGGAGTATTGTGTTAGTTGCTTTTTTTTCCCTTCTCTAGCACTTTTTTTAATTATTAAAGCTTTTTATTTTCAAAATATATGCATAGTTTTCAACATTGACTCTTGCAGAACCTGTGTTCCAATTTTTTTTCTCCCTCCCTAAACATGTGCAATTCTTCTATACATATTTCCACAATTATCATGCTGCACTAGAAAAATCAGATCAAAAAGGGAAAAAATGAGAAAGAAAAAATAACGCAAACAACAAAAAGAGTGAAAATGCTGTGTTGTGGACCCCACTTAGTGTGCACAGTCCTCTCTTTGGGTGCAGATGGCTTCATCACAAGTCCATTGGAACGGGTCTGAATCATTTTATTGTTGAAAAGAGTTGTGGCCTAATCTATTTCCCAGAAACTTCATAAACTTAGGGGAAAAAAAGTGCCTTGAAACTTTTACATTTGGGGGAAATAGTCCTTTGTATATAAGGTGGTAACGGAGGAAAGAGAAGAAAAAATCACTTAATTTTCTCTAGGGTGAATGTGTGTGAGAAAGACAAAGGGAGAAGGAGATTGATTAATATTTTGATTGAATTTTACTTATTTTTACTTATTAACTAAGTTAGCCATCTTATAAATTTTTCAGACAGCATCCCACTAAGTCATTGTTTTCTTTCCATGAAGGAAGGAATAGCCTGACAAAAAAAGCCCAAATATTTGAAGCATTGAAACTTCTTGAAGTCTAATTCTATTTTAACAGCAAAAATCAGTACTGTCAGATTGATTAGATTATACAAAGTTTAAATATAATATATGAATTCTCTCACCACAGAGCCAATTATATATATGTTAGTGGAATTGGATACATATACAAGTAAATGTAATACAAAATAACATGTATAAAAGAGACAGTGGGGGTTTTACTTTTTGGAGGTATCAAGAGAACCTTCATAATTATTTAAAGGATTTGAACTTTAAAGCCTGTATGAACTGAGGGCAGAGTAAAGTAGGGTAGAGCATCTCAATAAACAGACTTTCTAGGCATAAACAGATAACTTACTGACTTCCTTTTTTATATTGTGCATTAAATAATACAATCCTCTTTCTCCCAATCTATCTCTTTATTCTTAGGGAACTGATGACTTGAATCTCCTATTTGAGAAGATTGAGACCATATGAGTAAGCTCTCTTAGTGCTTTTCTTTTTTTTTAGTACCTAAAATTTGGTATCACACCCTCTTCTTCCTTGTCTTCACAAGGAGGTGTCTTCACAAAGAAAATATTTCTTTAGGAATATCCTATTCCTATATATAATAGGAATATCCTATTCACTAAGGTTAATTCTACTTGAGACAATTCAGCCCATTGGATAGAATACTGGGACTTGAGTCTCACAGATGAGTTCTTAATCCTGCCTCTGATGTGTATGAACTGTGTGATTATAGGCAGATCATTTCAATTCCCTTAGTCTCAACTTTTCCTTTTGGAATTAGAGGGTAATTTGTGAGGTTCAAACACTTTGTAAGTCTTGGAATATCACATATGTTACTTTGATCCCATTTCTTCGGCCTTTGCCCAGTCAACTATTCTCATGCATTTGGTCTCTCCCTCTCAAATGGTTTATTCCTCAATGTCTACAAACATACTTCTCTTTGACTCAGAAGTCAGATTGCCACATAAGCCATGTAAAAATGTATGTCTAATTCTTCATCTCGAGTTTATCACCACTCTCTCAAAAAGTGGGTAGCTTTCTAAAGTATTAGTCTTCTGGAATTGTGGTTGAGTCTTTTATAATTGTTTGAGAAAGAAAGAAAATCAGTCCTAAACAGTAAAGACAAAAAACAAAAGGAAACTGAAGGGAAGATGATGTGGAGAGAAGTTGCCAGCTGTTAGGGCATGGTAGAGGGTTCTAAAAAGTCTAAAAAACAGTGTGGCAGGAAGGAAATTGGGAGGAAAAACTCTAAATAGAGACCTGTAGTTCATAGTCCTGCCCTTCAGTCAAAAAGTCCAATTTGGGTAAATAGAGGATATTGAAGAGATATAAATACCAGGAAGGAACAATTTTCCAAATTGGCATTGTCCAAAAAAGTAGTCATTTTGTACTCTTATGTTCTTTACCTTTCCATCAAGATGTGGATGGCATGTTTCGTCATAAGTCATCTGGAATTGTGGTTCATTATTTTTTAAAAATCTTTTTATTAGTGTTTTATTTCCCCCACTTTTAATATGTTAAAACAGATTTTATTTATTTTTAAACTTTGAATTCCAAATCCTCTTTTCTCTTTCTCTACCACCTTCTCTCATTGAGAAGGCAACAATTTAGTATTGGTTATATATGTGTAGTCATATAAAATATTTCCATGACTAATAAGTCATGTTGTAAAAGAAAACAGAACAAAAAAATAAAACTTCAAGAAAAATGAAGTAGGGGCAGCTAGTTGGTATAGTGGATAGAGCACCAGCCCTGAAGTCAGGAGGACCTGAGTTCACATGTGCCCTCAGACACTTAACACTTGGCTTTGTGATCCTGGGCAAAAGTCACTTAACCCCAGTTGCCTTTAGCCAAAAAAAAAAAATCTGTTTCAAAGTCTGATTCTTCTGTGCAGCAAAATAACTATGGATATGTATACATACATTGTTTTTAATATACTTAACACGTATTGATCTACCTGCCATCTGGGGGAGAGGGTGGGAAAAAGGAGGGGAAAAGTTGGAACAGAAGATTTTGCAAAGGTCAATGCTGAAAAATTACCCATGCATATATCTTGTAAATAAAAAGCTATAATAAAAAAAATATATATATGCTTCGGTTTGTGTCCATATACCATTAGTTCTTTCTCTGGGGATTGAATAGCATTTTTCATCATAAGTCCTTCAGAGTTGTCTTGAATCATTGTATTGCTGAGAATAACTTAAGTCATTCCCAACTGATGATCATTTCATGATATTGCTGTTGCTTTGTACACAGTATATTGCATCAGTTCATGTAAATCTTTCCAGGTTTTTCTAAAAGCATCCTACTCATTTTTTATAACAAAATAGTACTCCATCATAATCATATCACTTTATACCTCCCTCAATTTCCAATTGTTTGCTTTCAGAAAAGAGCTGCTATAAATAATTTTTATACATATAGCTTCTTTTCCTGATTTTTTAAAATCTCTTTTGAAATACAGACCTAGTTAGTGGTATGAAGTCTTAAGGATGCACATAGTTCCAAATTGCTCTACAGAATGATTGAATCAGTTTATAACTTTATTTACATTGCATTTATAAATGTCTCACTTTCTCCACATCCTCTCTAGTATTTGTTATTTGCCTTTTTGTCTTATTAGCTGATTTAATAAGTATAAGGTAATCCTTCAGAATTGTTTTAATTTGCATTTCTCCAAACGATGAGTTAGAACACCTTTTAATTTGGCTATAATTTTGATTACTTCATCTGAAAAATTTATATTTTTTGATTGTTTATCAGTTAGGTAATAGCTCTTTTTAAAAATGAATTTGACTTTTAGAAATGAGGTTTTTATGAACCGTGCTTAAATTTTTTTTATACTTAATATTGCTAATTGTATTTCCTTACATCCCATTTCCTGCTCTGTTTTTTCTCTCCTTTTCTTTATCCCTCTTCAAAAGGGTTTTACTTCTGACTACTCATTTCCCCAATCTGCCTTTCCTGTCCCATCCCCTACCCTCTTTCCTTCCTTCTTCCTACTTCCCTACTTCCTACTTCCTACTGTAAAATAATACTCCCTCTCATCTCCTTCCCTTCCCCTTCACTGTAATTTTTTTCTTCCCCTTTTATGTGAGATAATTTGCTCTATTCTACTTCTCTCTTTCCTTTTCTTCCACTTCATTCCCCTCTTGCCCCTTAATTTTTTTTTTTTTTTTTTTTTTTTTTAGATTTCATCCTATCATATTCAATTATGCCTGGGTCCTCTGTCTATATATAATCCTTCTCCTGGATCTATTTTCCAGGTCATGTTTTTTCAGTGAAATATTTCATATTGTCTTCTACTTTTTCATTCCTTTGGTTTTGTTTTATTGTTTCTTTATTTCTCCTAAAGTTATTAGCTTCTTCTATTTGCTTGATTCTAATTTTAAAAAAATTTTTTTTTCCTTCAGGGAGCTTTTGAGCTTCCTTTTCCATTTGGCCAATTCTACTTTTTAAGGCATTCTTCTCATTGTCTTTAAAAAAAAAAAAAAAATTTGACCTCGTCTGTTTTTTAATTTGTTATTCAGTATTTTTTTGTGTCTCCTTTATTAAGCTGTTGTGTTGGAAACAAAATTCTGAACCCCAAATAAGGGTGCAATAAATAACAACCTCAGAATAAGTGAAGTAGTTTAAACTTTTAATATATTCCTGCAGGAAAGATGTGAAAACTCAAAATGAATTTACATACAGTGTCAGGAGCAAGAATTTGTCTTTTATCCCTGTTCCCAGCTGTGAAATCCCTTCTCCATCTCCCTAATAACTTCCTAGATTAACATTCTTCCCAATCCTTCTACAACATATATCCCTTAATATGTATCCCTTTCTGTTCCTTACATTGCATGACCATTAAAATGAACCTTGGTATATGAATGTTATATGGAATATGTTCTGTAAGAAACGACTAACAGGATAATTTCAGAGAGGCCTGGAGAGACTTACGTGAATTGATGTTAAGTAAAATGAGCAGGACCAAGAAATCATTATACACAGCAACAAGAAGATTATATGATGATCAATTCTGATGGACATGGCCCTCTTCAACAATGAGATGATTCAAACTAGTTCCAATTGTTCATTGATGAAGAGAGCCATCTACACCTAGAGAGAGGATTGTGGAAACTTGAGTGTGGTTCACAACATAGTATTTTCACTCTTATTGTTTGCTTGTATTTTATATAGCTTCTTTTTTTTCCTTGTGTGGCATGATAATTGTATAAATATGTATGTATATATTGGATTTAACATTTCTACCATGTTGAATATATATGGAACTACTTGCCATCTAGGGGAGAGCATGGGGAAAGGGAGAAATTTTTTTTTAGACTACACAACTAATTCTGTCTAGTTTTACCAGGTTTCAGGTAAACTGAAACTGGTTTCAAGAGTTCTCCTTCTCTGGACTACTTTCAGTTTTTTGTTTTTCTTTTTTCTGCTATGGAAACATAACTATATATTATTTCTCACATTGTTTACTTGTTTTTCATGATTTTTTTTTTTATAGCACTCATTTCTCTTCCTAATTTTTCTTCTATCTCTCTTACTTGCTTTTCAAAATCCTTTTTGAGCTCTTCATGGTCTGAAATTGCTTCATATTTTTCTTGGAAGCTTTGACTTGTTTTATTCCTGACTGCATTTTGATCTTTCTTGTCACCATAGTAACTTTCTATAGTAAGAATTTTTTCTGTTGTTTCTTCATTTTTCCAAACCATTTCTTGACTCTTAACTTCTGTTAAAGTAGGGCTCTGTTGCCAGAAGAAAGGGAACATTGTCCCAAACTTTTCAGGGGTTTTGTGCAGCTATTTTCAGAGATACTTCTAGGGACCTGTAAGTTTATCACTTTTTGCAAGATGATATATGGTCTAAGATAGTGTTTACTACTCTCCTGGCCTGTCCTCTGTGAGACATCACAAGCACTCTTTTTCTGTCCTGGAACTGTGTTGAGGGTCCCCACTCTACTGTAACTACAATTTCTAGTGTCCTGGTGCTCCTCTTCAATCTGGGGACTTCCAGGACTGAGATATCCGATAAAGTATGGATAAAGCAACAGAGTCCTGCCTCAGTGCTAGCAAAGAGACTCCTATAATCTCCTTTTGACTACTTATTTCACCCCTTACTTTCTGTGGACTGAGAACTCTAGAAAAAATTGCTGGGGCAACTAGGTGGTGCAGTGGATACAGCATATCAGCCCTGAAATCAGGAGGACCTGAGTTCAAATGTTGTTTCATACACTTAACACTTCTTACCTTTGTGACCCTGGATAAGTCACTTAACCCAATTGCCTTGGCAAAAAAAAAGAAAAGAAAAAATTGCTGCTGCTATTTAATTCAGTGACTTCTAAGACCTGTTCTAGTTTGCTAGGGCTGGGGCTGTACTAGCAAGGCCTGCACTGAACAATGTTCTACTCTTCACTCACTTAGGTAGGGCAGATCTTTCACGCTGACCTTCTAAGTTGACTTTGACTGGAAAATTATTTTACCCTCACCCTTTTGTGTGTTTTAGTGCTGTAGGAATTGTTTTATGGCATTACTTGAAGGTTTTTGGGGAGAGCTCAGGTGAATTGCTGCCTTTCCTCTGCCATCCTATCTCCACCATAATCCTTCTGCCTCTTCCTGTCTAAAAGAAAATGTTATTTCATCACATTTGTAAACTTGTTCAGCTTTCTATTTGATGGGTACCCCTTCAGTTTTCCAGTTGCTTGTCACCATTAAATGATCTACCTTGAATATTTTTGTATATTCCAACTAGGTAGCACAGTGGATAGAATACTAGGCCTGAGTCAGGAAGACTCTTCTACATGAGTTCAAATCCAGCCTCAGATACTTAATAGGGATGTGACCCTGGGAAAAGTCATTTTAAATCCTGTTTGCCGAAGGGAATAGAAAATCTTTGCCAAGAAAATTCCAATGAGGTCACACAGAATCAACTGAAATGAATTTGTTTTGCTAAGGACATATCCTTTCTATAATCTACCCTCCCCTTTGTTTCTTTCTCTCTTTTCTCTCCTTTTTTCCTGTTTGGTAAGATATATTTGTCTTTATATAATAATATTTATTTATTTATTTTTAATTTATGGAACAAAAGAAACATTTCTACCCCATAATACAATTAAAAAAGGAGACTGCACATGAAACTGTAAATCTTGCTCTTCGCTCCAAACATGCAACAAAGTTATATAAATCTTCCCTTCCCGGCCCAATCAGAAAAATGTATTTCCTTATTTAGCTATATGGCTATGTATAGGAGTTCTTTACTTTGAGCAGATCAGATGAGAATGGAAGGTTTAAGTTTCACCCATCTTCCCACTACCCCAATAACTTTTCTTCCTCCTTTGTATAGACTTTTACTTAGGTACTCCAATTTTGTAAGAATTTTCCTCTCATTTCTCTTCCACTGTTCCTTCCCTTCCCATTCTTATTTTAAGACCATCAAGACATAATGAAATCATTTCCAGGCCCTCCGTCTAAATAGACACACCCTCTATGACCCTTGATGATAACAGGATTCTGAGAGGATACATACCATGATCTATAATAAAACAGAAACCATTTGTCTTGTTTAATCCTTTATAATTGTTTGCTCATGTTTACCTTTTTATTTTTCTCTTGACTCCTATGTTTTGCACTTCAGAGTATCTGCGCAGTTCTGGTCTTTTCATCAGGAATGATTGGAAGGTCCTCTATTTCATTAAAGATCCATTTTTCCCCTGTAGGATTATACTTGGCTTTGCTAGGTAAGTTAATCTTGGTTGTAAGCCTATATTTTTCTGGCATATTACATACCTAGGTCTCTTCTTCTTTATGTTAATGTATGATCCTAACTGTGGCTCCTTTGATACTTGAATTCTTTTTTTCTTGCTGCTTGCATATTTTTCCTGTGATTTGGAAAATCTACATTTGGCTATCATGTTCCTGAGAATTTTTATTTGGAGGTTTCTTTCAGAAAAGGTAGATTCCTTCTGTTTTTATGTTGTCCTCTAGTTCCAAGAGATCTGGTCAATTTTCTTTTTTCTTTCCTTTTTTTTGCTGAAGCAGTTGCGGTTAAGTGACTTGCCTACTGTCACACAGCTAGGAAGTGTTAAATGTCTGAAACCAGATTTGAACTCAGGTCCTCCTAATTTCAAGGCTAGTGCTCAATCCACTGTATCACCTAGCTGTCCCTCTGGTCAGTTTTCTTGTATGATTTCTTAAAATAGACTAGTTAGGCTTTTTTATTGGTTGTGACTTTTAATAATTAATTGATTTAAGATTTTTTCTAGATTTGTTTTTTATGTAATACCTTATATTTTTCTTCTTTTTTCCCCCATTTTTTAAAACTTTGTTCAGAATTTCTTGTTGATTCATAGATTCATTAACTTCTAATTGATGCATTCTAATTTTCAAGGAGTCCTTTACTTGGTTAAGGTTTATATTTCTTCTCTATTCTCTTCCCTATTCTTATCTTTTATAGTTCTCAGGTCTCTTAATTTTTTTGTCTTAACATTCTCAATTTTTAAAAATTGTTTTGTTAAGTGCTCTTATTTATAAAATAATGTTGTGTTTTTTTTTAAACTCTTCCTTTATTTAAAATTCTAGTTGAACTTGTGTCCAAATTGTGTTTTTCTTTGAGGCTTTGCTGGTAGGTGTTTGGGGAATGATTCTCTTTTTTAGATTGTGTCTTGACTACTTGTTACTAAAATAGCTCTTGGCTGGTCTCGTCTGTTTTTTTTCCTGAGTCTTAAAAAAAGGTTTCTGTTCTGGACCTTATTCATCCAATCCCTTTCACATCCAGACTTCTAGGGAAAAAAATTATTTCTGCTCTCTTTACCTCTATTTCTGTCACTTACCTCTCAGTTCTTTGCTTTCTGACTTCCTACCTCATCACTCCTTTCAAACTACTCCCAGAATTACCAGTGATTTCTTAATTGTCAGATCTGGTGACCTTTATTCACTCTTCATCCTTTTCAACTTCTCTGCAACATTTGACACTGTTGATTACCTTCATCCTGGGTCCTCTTTATCTCTTGAGTTTACTTGGCATGCCTACTTCCTGTCTCTCTGTTTCTTTCTCAGTTTTCTTTGCTGGATCATCATCCTTATTACATTCTTTAACTATTGGTGTATTTCATAGCTATATCCACTTTTGTCTTTCTACATTCTCTCCCATGGTGATTTCATCAACTTTCATGTCTCTAATTATATTTGTAGCTGTATATCCAACTTTTTTCTCTGTTTTTAGCTCCATTTGCCTTATGGGCATTTCCAGCTAGATATATGGAATGTATTTCAAACTCTAACTTTCAAACATGGCTAAAATAGGATTATTGATCTCCCTTTCTTCCCCCTCAACTATCCATCCTTTGATTTTTCCTGTATCTGTCAATGGTACCAGACTTCCAGTCATTCAAATTTGCAGTCTTACTCTCTTCCTTGACTCCTATCATCCCCATGTCTAATTAGTTGCTAAGTCTTTTTGAGTCTACTTTCAGAACTTTTCTTATATCCTTCCCTTTCTCTCTACTTAAATGTTCAGGACTTCATCTCTCATCTGAACAATTACGGGGTTTTTCCCCTAATGAATATTTATTATTATTATTATTATAGCCTTTTATTTACAAGTTATATACATGGGTAATTTTTCAGCGTTGACAATTGCAAAACCTTTTGTTCCAATTTTTCCCCTCTTTCCCCCCACCCTCCCCCAGCAGGTTGACCAATACATATTAAATATGTTAAAGTATAAGTTAAATACACTATATGTATATCTGTTCATACAGTTATTTGCTGTACAAAAATAATCGGACTTTGAAATAGTGTACAATTAACCTGTGAAAGAAATCAAAAATGCAGGCAGACAAAAATAGAGGGATTGGGAATTCTATGTAGTGGTTCATAGTCATCTTCCAGAGATCTTTTGCTGGGTGTAGCTGGTTCAATTCATTACTGCTCTATTGGAACTAATTTGGTTCATCTCATTGTTGAAGAGGGCCACGTCCATCAGAATTGATCATCATATAGTATTGTTGTTGAGATATGTAATGATCTCCTGGTCCTACTCATTTCACTCATCATCAGTTCATGTAAGTCTCTCCAGGCCTTTCTGAAATCATCCTGCTGGTCATTTCTTACAGAACAATAATCTTCCATAATATTCATATACCACAATTTATTTAGCCATTCTCTAACTGATGGATGGGCATCCACTCAGGTTCCAGTTTCTGACTACTACAAAGAGGGCTGCCACAAATATTCTTGCACATACAGTGGACAATTACTGTTAAGTTTCTAATTCCTTCTTCTTCAATTATCTTCTCTTAAAAGGAACTTACCAATGATTTTCCAAAAGCATAAGCTTGAACATTTCAATAAACTTTAATGGTTTTCTGTTGCCTTTAGGATAAAATACATTTTCATCATAACCTGGCCCCATCCTACCTTTCTCAGCTTGTTATACATTAATTCCCTTTGATCTAGCATTATTGCTCACATACAACATTGTCTCTTTTCTCTCGGCCTTTGCATAGAGTATCTCCCAAGTGTGGAACATACCAACATTTCATCCCTTCCTCTTAAATTACTAATTTTCTTCAAAGTTCAGCTCAGTAGCTAGTTTGTACATGAAACCTTTTCTCATTCCCTCTCCTGACGGCTCATGTCTTTCGCCAAAAAATTACTTTGTATTTTTATTTTGTATATACTTCTATGTGTCAATGTTGATTCTCACCAATAGAATATAAAGCCCTTGAAGGTAAGGATTGTTTCATTTTGTCTCTACCCAGTGCCTAACATGTATTATTCTGGCAGTTAGACACTTTAATAAATGTTCACTAAGAAAACTCTAAATTATACCTATTCCTAGGACTTTGCTCATTTTTCTTTATACTCTGATTTCAACCCCAACCACTTTACTGAAACTGCTTTCTCTAACAAGGAACTTTTTTATTTTTTATTTTTTAAAATTGTTAATTTTTTGTTTAGATATCACACCTTCATTTCCAAATATATGGCTCCTTCAAACCCTACCATCAAACTATCCACAGCAACAAAGAATAAAAAAGAGGAAAAAAATCTGTTCAACAAAACTAACATACAACCAAGTCTGATAATATATGTATTATTCCATAGCCATGTCATTTTCTACCTTTGCAAAGAAGTGTAAAAAAGGTTCATTTGCTTATCTTTTATTTGGATCATTTTGCTATTATAATTTTACAGCATTTGATTACTTTTTTAGTTCCTTCCATGTATATTGTTTTCTTGATATTTCATTCCATATAAATTCATATTGGTTTCTCATGTTTCTGTGAATTCTAAATATTTTTTTATGATATTGTAGTAATAACCTACTTCACAGAAAAGTTCATAAAATTTATTTAGCTATTCTCCCAGCCAATATACATCTATAATATTTCCAGTTCTTTAATACCAAAAAAATGTTTCTGTGATTATTTTAGCATTTTTGGAAGCTTTATTTCTGTCTTTTAATTCCTTGAAATATAACCTACCAATGGGAGGAAGACATTTTTCCAAAACATGGATTTTTTTTTTAACGTTAAAAAAAAAAAACAATTCCAAATTATTTTATAAAATGATAGAAACAAATTACAGAAATAATGACACTATGTCTGTCTTTCTGAACCATTTTCTCCAGGGTCTAATCATCAAATTCATTCCCCTCAGGCCCTTCACCTTTTAAAAAGAAATTCACTCATCTTTCTCTAGAGACAGTTGACTCCTTCCTACTGCCTAGTCTTCCTGACTTTGACTTCAAAAACTTTACACTCTGTTCTTTCTCCTCTTATCTATTTCCTTCCTGATTTTTTATCCTTTCTTCCTGCCTAATGTCACTTGTTTTTCCTGGGTCTTTCTTTGGGTTCTTTTCTCCATACATGCTTTTTCTTGTTACTCCCACAGCTTCTTTTTAATCCTCTCTATGAAGATAACATGGTCAAATGAAATAATATATGTAAAACAAAATTTGCAAGTCTTTAAGAAAGCATTACATAAGTATTTTGCAATGTCATCCTATCCCTTTCCCTGCTCTTGTTCTCTGTCCACCCTTCTTCCCCAATATCTCTCTTCTGATTTAAACCTGCATCTCCAGCTTTAAGACCTTTTCAGTGGAATGTTCCATTGGACCTCAAACTCAAAATCAAGCTAAACATTTTTCTCCTTAAATGTGCTCTTCCTATATGATTTATGGAATCTGTTAGAAGCATGACTAATTACCCAGTTTCTCATGTTTGTAACTTTGGAATTATCGTCTGACACGCTCACATCCCATACTCTATTACTTATCAAATCCTGTAGACTACTTCATGTTTATATACCCTCCTTTGTCTTTCTTCTACACAGTACAGAGTTTCTTGTATAAGGTCTTCATTACCATCCACCCATCTGAACTTTATTAACTTTTCTCTCCTGTTGTGGTCATATTGCTATCAGAATATTCTTTCTTAGGACTTTAATTTGGTTTAGAAATCTTTAGCCTTCTGACTCTATTACATCTGGGCAGTTCTCTTTGATGATTTCTTGTAAAATAGTATCTAGGCTCAGCAACGAGATCAACCAAATCATTTCTAATGGAGCAGTAATGAACTGAAGTAGCTATGCCCAGAAAAAGAACTCTGGGAGATGACTAAAAACCATTACATTGAATTCCCAATCCCTATATTTATGCACACCTGCATTTTTGATTTCCTTCACAAGCTAATTGTACAATAATTCAGAGTCTGATTCTTTTTGTACAGCAAAATAATGTTTTGGTCATGTATACTTATTGTGTATCTAAGTTATATTTTAATATATTTAACATCTACTGGTCATCCTGCCATCTAGGGGGGGGTGGGGGGGTAAGAGGTGAAAAATTGGAACAAGAGGTTTGGCAATTGTTAATCCTGTAAAGTTACCCATGTATATATCCTGTAAATAAAAGGCTATTAAAAAAAAAAAAAAAAAAAAAAGAACTCTTTAGCCATTCTCCTTTGTTCCTGACTAAAGTTAGAATTGTTTTCTTAAACTTTTATCTGGAACCATCCTTTCCAGCTGTCTCATATCATTTTATGCTCATAAGATCGTAAATTTTTAGCTGGAAGAAAATTCACCTTAGTGTCATCTAATTTGATTCCATCATTTTAAGGTGAGGAGCCTAGGGCCCAGAGAAGTTATATAGCTTCCTAATGTTTCAGACGTGGTAGAGTCCGGATTCAAACCCAGGTTCTTTGTGGATTTAGGATTCTTTTCACAATACTACACTGTTTAAGCCAAGGTCCTTTGGTTTAAACCAAGAGTTCAAATCAAATAGAAAGGGATCCCTTTGGCTAGAGAGCTGCATATTGATTTACAAAACCACAAATTAACATCTGTTATGTTTTTGTTACATTTTAATCTGATGCTGCATGAATAGTTTGATGCCTCTGCTTTAGTTACACTTTTCCTTATGCCTAGAATCCCTCCCTTCCCATCATCACATCTTGAACTCATATTGTCCTTTAGATACCACTTTCATGAAAATTTTCCCTGATGACCAGCCACCCCACCCCCATCCTGAATCTCACAGTTCAGGTTGTGCACCATCTGATGCAGTCACATGTAATGTGTATTAAATTATGTTTGTATCTTATACAGTCTATAAGGGTTGAGACTTTGGTCTTTTTAAAATGTTCTATCTCCCTAGCTCCTATCGCACAGAGCTTAATGTTAAGAATTGATAGGCTTTATGGGGAAAGAAGTCAGAAAGCTAAGTCATAGCAGTGGAATTAAGAGCAAAGTTTGAATTTCATTCAGGAAACTGAGAGACACTGAAGGTTTTCGAGCAGAGGATTGACTTGACCAAACTTGTATATAAGGAAAATAATTTGACAAATAGTGTGACAGTTTGGAGAGGGGAGAAAGTGTCAAAAAATATAGCTCAAAGAGACTATTGGAATAGGCTGAGTAAGGGAGTAAGAATATCTACTAGCGTAGCAGTGAGAAGTAAAGAGGGATGAGGTAGACTCTGTTGATTTTAGATTTTGACTTCCACTCATTCTCAATAATTCTCTCCCAAATATTGCTGGCCTTTGGGCCCACTTTAGTTGAGGGAGCTGAATCGTCTCATATAATGGGTAAACATGAAAAAAACAAAGTTTATTTGTCCTTCCAGTCAAATTCCTCTGTTTCTAACCAGTTTCTTTTCTTTTCTTTTCCTCATAGGACCAATACCCTCAGGCCCCACCATTCCTACCCTTGTGGCTTACTTCACCAACAATCACTCCTCCCTCAGCGTCTCCACATCTCCGGCTTCCTCTTCTCTCATTCCCTCCCAGCCAACTCTTCCCCCAAGTTCCCCAACAGCCCCTTCCTCAGGCCCAAGCTTTTATATCACCCTGGATGGGTCTTCCCTCTGGGAAGGGAGAGGATGAGCCAGGGCCAGGATTGCATGGGGGTTGCCTAGATGGGCTTAGAAGCCTCTTTGAGGAATTGCCTTGCCCCCACCCTGGGGCTCTGATCCCATTCCGGGCCCCTGGAAGTCCTCATCCTGCTCCTGCCACTTCATCAGGTAACCCCAGCATGGAGGAACACCTAGCTGTCATGCATGAAAAACTGAGGCAGGAGGTGAGTCAGGGGAAAGGGGGTGGTGAGGTTTAGGCAAACCTTAAGATGTCCAGGGCTTTTTTGAGTCATGAAGAAGGGGAGTCTTATTTCTCTAATAATGTACATTTTCAAATAGATAAACTCTTACTAGATCAGATTGGGGAAGTAGGAGGTTGAATGATAGGAAGGATGATCTCAGAAAGCATTCAGAAAGGTGAATAAATAGAAAAACCAGTAGGTTGGGAGAACTATTGGGTGGCTAGGACAGAAGCCTGACCTTCAGAACTAAATTGACCTGGTTCCTTCTTGTAGCTCCCCAACCTGTTTCTTCGCTCCCATGATTACAACCTCTACTCATCTGATGTGGAATTCATCAATGAGATCCTGAACATTCGAACCAAGTGAGACCTGAATGCTGGTGGGGAGGGATGGAGGGTCCTTGTATATGGAGTCCCTCAAGAATGTCCTTTACTATCTAATCCTTTGTTTCTTTCGGTCTTTGGACCCAGTTATTTCTCCTTTTTCTGATAATTTTCCCTAAGGAAATTATTTCCTTCTTAACTCCAGGCTGTGATTGATGGTACCAGGTCTTGCCTCTTTTTTTGTTCTCTTCAAAATATCAAATGTCCTACAAAATTTAACCTATAAATATAGTAGAATGCACAAATGTCAAAAGACCTAGATTCTGCTTATTGCCTAAGTAGTGTGGTAACTTTGGGGCAAATCCCTTAACTTCTCCAGTCCCATTTCCTCATGTGTAATATGTTGATTTCTATCCTATCTACCTCTGGTTTTTGTACTGAAAATCAAATGTTTATGCACTTTGTAA
The DNA here is from genome assembly GCF_902635505.1 of Sarcophilus harrisii. NCBI lineage: Eukaryota > Metazoa > Chordata > Mammalia > Dasyuromorphia > Dasyuridae > Sarcophilus > Sarcophilus harrisii. The sequence goes on along the minus strand of NC_045429.1, from coordinate 286,021,368 downwards.
TTGGTAACACATGCAAAGGGAGAGTTTCATCCTGTCTCTGAGAGATGTTGTTCATCTTTGATTCTTTCCCTTGTGCCTCCTCCTTCACCCCAAAGTATGTATTAACTTACCCATTCTCTTCTAAAGGCTTATCCACATACTTTTTATCCTAACTCCATTTATTTTGAGGGGAGATACTGTCATTTATACTTTCTCAGTGATTGGCCGAGTCCCTAACTTATTGTACCTTTGTCTAGAGGCCGCACGTGGTACATTCTGTCACTGACCCTCTGCCGATTCCTGGCCTGGAATTATTTTGCTCAGCTACAGCTGGAGGTTCTTAGGTTGAGCCAACACCCTGAAGACTGGACACTACAGGCCCGTTGGCGACTTGTGGGTTTGCCTACCCATCTCCTCTTCCTGCGTTTCTACCGCCGGGATAAGGATGAGCTTTACCGGTGAGGGAAATGGAAAACCTAAATAGCTAAGCTTCTAGTTCTAATTATCTCAATTCTCCCAGGTTCTTATTCCTTCAGAAACCTATAAATTTAGCTTTCCATCTCAACCCTCATTGAGCTTCTTCTTATCTATAGGACATACGATGCCTATTCTACTTTCTACCTTAATTCCGAAGGCCTCATTTATCGTCATCGCCTGGATAAAGTAAGTTTGAACTCATGGTGGGGTAATCTTACACACACTCTTAACATCATCTACCCCCCACAACATTAATCTTTCCTCCTCTTCCCCTCTTTCCAGCTGATGCCCTCACATTCACCTCCAATGCCCGTCAAGAAGCTGCTGGTGGGAGCCCTGGGAGCCCTGGGCTTGGTAGAGCCAGAGGCAGAAGCTAGCTTACATCTGTGTCCTAAGCCCTGAATAAGGATGAGGGGGACTTGGGCATAGGTCTGTGTTTGCTCTGGGGGAGCTAGAGGCTACATTGAGCACATTATTATGCACAGGGGGATGGGATTGTAGGAAGGCTGTAGCAGGCCTAATCTCCTCATCCGTAACTCCCCATCTTTTCTTTTCTTACCCATTTTCCATCTCATGCTGTGTAGTTTAACTTGTACATATTAAAACTAAGTGAGGATGTAAAAACCTTTAATGTAACTCCTCTGCATGTGTGAACCATGTTATCTACTAGTCCAAATATAAAAATTCTCAATATCTTTAATAAATGGGAAACATTTAAAAAAAACAAGAAAAATCTGTACAAAGGAAATTCGAGGGGTTAAAGGAAAGATAGTTCCCTTAACCCAATTCTTCCCGGGTCTTGCCAACTTTCTTGGGCATTTTTTTGGCATTAGGATCTTCTAGCTCCCGGGCCTTGTAGTAGTGGGGAGCCACCTCTAGGAGCCAACTACTCTCAATTTCTAAAACCTGGTAAGAGAAGGAAGAAGAATATGAAACCCCACAACATTAGTTTCTAATTTCCTCATTGTGTCTATCAAGGAGACTTAGACATTCTAACATTTTTAGAAAGACTGGGGCCATTGCTGTTAGTCCTCAAAAGCCAGAGCCTAGAAGATCTAGTTTTTCTTGTGATTCAATATCTTAAGGGAATTGCTCTTGAGAAGGCAATAGATGGGAGTTAACCCAGAAGAGTCTCCTTTCTAAATTTCTGAACAGGTCCCATAGGTATTTGCCTTTTCTTAAAATACAAAAAAACCAACTGGGATGATGGCCTTTTCCCATATGCCTACTTGAGGGACACCAATCAATGGGAAAGGGATCTGATGGTTTTACCTGTCTCATAAATTCCTTGGTTGTCAAAACAAGTTCATGATAGAGTAGCCAACGTGGTTGCTCCTCAAAAAGAGAGGAGTTGGGGTGAATGAAGACAGTTTGTTGCTGCTTCACTGTGCGATACCCACTTCGAGTCAGGCGTGCTGTGTGGTAGAAGTAGCCAGCAGTGATGGCCTGAAATGGGAGACACGAGAGAAACCTAACCATTTGGTTCCTTCATCGCTCCCAGCCACCCCAATAAAGAGGAAAATAAGTCATTAAACAGATACAAAGCTTGGTCATAAAAACTTTGTAGGGTAGAGGAAATCCTATACACAACAGCCTCTTAGAATATTCTGAGAAAACTCTGCTTAAGACTACTGGAAGATAAATATGGAAGACAGCATAATTAGTGATCAATGGAAAGTTGACCTTACGGACACGAATATAGTCCCCCTGGCAGGAGGTGAGCCCAACTTCTACACGGTCCAGAAGCCCCTCTAACTGCTCTCGTACATCTCGGGCTCGACGCAATGAACGCAACTGTACAAAGTTCTCGTAGCACCACTGAGAAGAATAACCACTCTCAACCCACTAGAGGAGACAAAAGTAGGGAGAGTTTGGGAACATACTGAGACCAGATGTTTTCATAGCTGTCATTTTCCTCCTTTACCCCCAATTCTACCAACCTGTGTATAAACATTTAGTAGCACCAAATGATCCCCACCAGGCAGGAAAAAGTTAACACGGGCATTATCAGCATGAACAACTTTGTCCTTGGGACGGTAAAAGATGGAGTTATTGACAGATAGCATGGCAGCCACTGTAAGAATCTCCTCTGAACAGCCATACCTGAGGTGAATAGAGAAAGAGTTGAGATCCCTTTTCTAATCCCCCAAAAATATGATTATGTGTTGGGAACTCTACTTCAAGGCTTTTGCTAGTAATATAATGGTAGTAAACCCAAATGTAGAGGACAAATAAGGAATAAAAGTTCCAACTTGAATTACAGATAAGGAAACTATATGAAACTTGAAAAATGTGTTCCTAATTAGGGTATGTAATACATAGTACTGGGGAAAGTACACCCCTCAGTTTTAATGAGAATAAATACACAGAGGGAAGTAGATATAAACATGCTTCAGAGGAGGTTGGGGTCACTCACTTCTCAGATGCTAGAATCATTTTAGATAACATAGGGTCCACAGGAAGTTCTGCCATCTTTCGGCCAGGCTAAGAGAAAAGAAGAAACACATAATTTAGGTCCATTTTTCACAATCCTCAGATTGATCCACAGCTTCCATCTTTCTATTCTGATCCTAAACTCTCCCATCCCTCCTCTGATCTCTTCCCCATTTCCATTCCCATTCTTGCTGACCGTGGTGAGCTCTCCTAGGTGGTTGAGCGCTCCAAGAGCATACAACTGTTCAAGAGCCAGCAGTAGGGTCTCATAGGGTGGGGGATCCAGAAAGTCAAAGTGCATTAAATCATGGATTCCTGAAGAGCAAAGGGGAGAATTAAGATTGTGTCCCAGAATTCTGGCCTTAACTTCAGCTCTCCCCTTTTCACCCACCCCTTCGGAGACTCCACCATCTGGCTCACCCAGACTCTTAAGCAATAGGACAACATTGCCTAAACTGGTCCTCTGGATCTCTGGCACTGTGGACTCCTCTAGCTCATGCTGATAGGCCCAGGCTGTGTAGAGGCGGAAGCACTTCCCTGCAGCCACTCGACCTGCACGTCCAGCTCGCTGATTAGCGGAGGCCTAAAGAAAGGACAATTTAAAGAATTTTAAGAGGTGGAGGTGATTTGCTACCCTTTTCTTCCAGAGATCCCTCTCCCTTGAATCTTCCTGGGGTCAAGTGTCCCTTTCCTCATGTGCTCTTGCCTCAAGGTCCTGACCTTGCTACAGGGTGTGACAGTGAGGGATTCCATGCCAGTTCTGGGGTTGTAGCTCTTCTGTTTGCAAAAACCAGGGTCCAGGACATAAATAATTCCCTCAATGGTCAGAGATGTCTCTGCTATGTTTGTTGCCACCACCACCTGTGAAAAAAGACAAGAGTCACCTGATATCCACTTGATTAACTACACCCCACCCAAAGAGACACTATCTCAGCCACTTTATTCATTCTACTTAGATTGTAAGCTCCTTAGGGGCAGTGATTATTTATAAACTACCTTTGTATTTTTTTCCACTGACCAATGTGCTGTTCACCTTTAAATAAAGTTTTGTGAAATTTTAATTCTTAGTTTCCTACCTAAATATCCAGAGTAAAATCGGTTGGAAGGATAAATATGGGATAAAAGGTAGTCCATGGTATTTAGGGAAATGAACTGCAAGGTACTGATGTGTTATGGAATGTTCAGGCAGACCCTGAAAGCTACCTTCGGGTTTGAGGAGAGAGAAGAGACAGGAGAGATAGATATTAGTGTAGTATATCAGGTTGGGGTCACAGTTAAATGTTGTTAAAATAGTGCAAGATCAGATGTGGGAAGAAGGGTGAATCTGACTTGAGGACATAGAGGAGGGACATTTTGACTTGGGAAGAAAAGGGGAATTCATAGACATTACCCATTCCAATCTATTCTGTACTGCTGGCAGACTAATCTTTGTAAAACACCATTTTCATTAACTTTCTCTGGTCAAAAATTTTCATAATTCTTCATTGTCCAGGACAATAAAATCTAAATAGCATAGATCAACGCTTTCTACAATCTTTATTTCTCACTTCTCTAACACTGTTCACATTCCAACCAAACTAGAATATTCTGTTGTTCAGTTTGGCTTTCCTCAAGAGCTTTTGCATCCTACCTGGAACACCTTCCCTATCCAAATTCTACTCCTTCCAACCCTACTTCTCAAACACTCAGCCCAGTGATTTCTATTCTCTAATATTCTGTTAATAATCTTTCTGTGTGTGTGCCCACACGTGCCCTGTCTCTAGTTAGGCATTCAGCTTTTTTGAGGCAGTTGCTGTGTCATTTATTTCCTCAGATCCCTCAATGTCACTCGAAGATTAAGTAGACCATTTACATACAAATTATTCCTTCACTGAGTTCTGAGGCCTAATCTGTACCAAGCCATGGAGAAAGATCTGCCTCTCCTTTGTTCCCTCTATCTTGGTCCCCAACCAACACTACCCTTCCCAGACACCAAGTCATCTTCACCTTAAAGGCCCTCCTTTTCTTCTATGATAAGGTAACCATGACTGCTGGTCTGCTTTTCTTTTGAAACAGAAATTTTCCTCATTCGGTTGCTTATTGCTTAGCTTCTTTCCATTCTTGTTCTGTTCATAATTCATTTTGTCTCTACCCTAGGCCACTATCAATGACTTTGAAACTGCAGGTCTCTGTGCTCACTCACTGACTGGGGTTGGGGAGTCAGAGAATGGGGACTGGGGGAAGAAATGATCTTTATTCCGCTTCAACAGGAAGAGATGTCTTTCAGAATTTACAAGTTGAAATGCAGTGTTATCCTCCAATAGAAGGTTAAATTCTGTTAGCTTGTAGAACTATTCTCCAGCTACATGAGTATAACACAGTTGTTTAGGTCAATTTCATAGTGATTTACAGCAAAGATGTCAAACATGGCCACCAGATTAAAACAAAAAGGAAATGTTTAACAAAATAAAAATATAATAAAACATAGCATTAAATATTAAAAGTCAATGGGGAGCCCACAGAGAGCCAGCCAGTTCCCATTTCTATTTAAATTTGACACCAGAGATTTATAGCATGAGTTTTGAGAAAATTTATTTGACCCACTTTCAGGACAAAATCTCAAGGAAGGCAGTACCTAAGACTGCTGAGTGGAAAAATAGTGTGATAATATCTGAAAAAAAAAACTGAATTTCCAACCAAGGAATTTGGGTTCATATCACAGTTCTAGGCCTCATCTATAGTAACATGAAAGGCACCTTCCAGTTTTAAATCCTGATTCCTATGACTTATAATTTGGACATTTCCAAGGAGAGAGAAATGGAGGAAGGAAAGAAATCTCCTAGGCTAACCTTTCGTGCTCCAGGGGGTGTTGGTTGGAAGATTCGAGCTTGCATGTCAGAAGGCAGGTTTGCATAAATGGGCAGCACCAATAACTCCCGGATCTTGGAGCCTAAGCGCCGGCAGCGATCCTGTAGCATCTCACAAGCTGCTTCAATCTCTTCCTATAGTAAAGATGAGGGTAAAGCAGGGTAAGAGGAATGTGTGAAGGGGAGAGGAATATGTGAAAGGAGGAGTACTGTCACAGGAAACCAAAAAAAGCTATCTCATCCTTGTGCCCTTTTCCCCAGGGTACAAGGGCCTTATCCCCTCTTTTTCCATGGCTCACCTGTCCAGTCAGAAATACCAGAATGTCCCCAGGGGGCTGAGTGACATGGATCTGCAGCACAGATACTACACAGGCTTCTAAGTAATCTGCCTCTGGAGCCTGTGGATCACAAGAAGTCAAGGGGTAAAAACTAAAAATCAGAGTCTTTACAGATTCTGTCCCCCAATCTTGCCCCTTCAACCTTTCTACCCGCCTCTCCAGATTTCCCTTCCCTAGGAGGTACCTTGGTATAGAAGATGTCAACAGGAAATCTGCGGCCAGGGATCCGGAAAACAGGAGCATCATCGAAGAAAGCTGAGAATCGAGCAGTATCCAGTGTGGCAGAAGCCACCAGAACCTTGAGTTCGGGGCGGAATCGAGCAACATCCTTGATCAACCCAAACAGTATGTCTGTATGCAGAGTCCGTTCATGAGCTTCATCCACCATTACCACACTGCAGTAAAGAGAAAATTTATAAAAAGCTAGAGATCAAGCAGTGGGGACACATAAGGGAGCAAAAAAGCTTGAAACAAAGAGCCAAGGACTGGGAGTCTGGGTCCCTAAGAAAATCTGTTGGGAAAATGCTTGGAACTAGGGGAAAAGATAGCTGCTTGATAAATGTTTGCTGAAAAGAACTATCAAAAAATTAAGCTAACTCTCATGAGGTTAGATAGTATCAGGAAGATATGAAGCCAGGTCTTGGCAAGGAAATGTTTTTCTTTAGTTCTTGAAGAAGACCATGACATCAGGGAGATGATGCCATGACATGCAAGTGAGCAGGATTTAAGTGCTGGAGGGCTATGGAAGGTCACCTGCCTCACTTTCCTTTCCAGAGTCATTTCAGTCCAGGGGCCACATACAGATAAGGACTAGAGATGGCTTTAGCTTTTTAATAGTCTTCAACAGATCTCAGTTTGACTGATGCCACACCTATTCGGTGATTAAGACTAGGCAGCAATTGAAGCAAAGAATATTCCTTTCACCTAGTCAAAAAAAATTTTTAATAAAATCTGGGAGGGAAAGACCAAAGCAGTGGAAGCAGAAAGTTCTTGGAAATACATCCTAAGAAAGTGCTCTGTAAATCTCCAAACATTATGTAATTGATAATGATGGGAGACTAGTCAAAAACTATTTAGCATTATCTATTTAAAACCATCAGTAAGCATCATATGGTGATAAACTGGAACCATTTCCAATAAAATCAGAGTGAAACAAGATTGCCCACTATCACCATTACTATTCAGCATTGTATTAGAAACACTAGCTTCAGCAATAAGAGTTGAGAAAGAGATAAAGGAATTAGAGTAGGTAATGAGGAAACCAAATTATCACTTTTTGCAGATGATAATGATGGTATACTTAGAGAACCCCAGAGATTCTACTAAAAAGCTATTAGAAATAATCCACAATTTTAGCAAAGTTTCAGGATACAAAATAAATCCACATAAATCCTCAGCATTTTTATACATCAACAAAATCCAACAGCAAGAGACACAAAGAAAAATTCCATTTAAAATAACTGTTGATAGTATAAAATATTTGAGAATCTATCAGCCAAGGGAAAGTCAGGAACTATATGAGCAAACTACAAAACACTTTCCACACAAAGTCAGATCTGAACAACTGGAAAAATATTAACTGCTCTTGGATAGGTCGAGCAAATATTTAGTGCTATACCAAGCAGACTCTCAAGAAACTATTTTAATGACTTAGAAAAAGTGACAAAATCCATCTGGAAAAACAAAAGGTCCAAGAATTTCAAGGGAACTGAAATGAAAAAAAATCAAAAGAAGGTGGTCTACCTGTACCTGATCTAAAACTGATTATAAAGCAGCAATCACCAAAACTATTTGGTATTGGCTAAGAAATAGACTAGTTGATTAGTGGAATAGGTTAAGTTCACAGAACAAAATAGTCAATGACTATAGCAATCTAGCAAGTTTGACGAACCTAAAAACTCCAACTTTGGGGATAAAAATTCACTATTTGACAAAAACTACTGGGAAAACTGGAAATTAGTATGGCAGAAACTAGGCATGGACCCACACTTAACACCATACACCAAGATAAGATCAAAATGGGTCCATGAATTGGTCATCCTGCCATCTGGGGGAGGAGGTGGGGGATAAGAGGTGAAAAATTGAAACAAGAGGTTTGGCAATTGTTAATGCTGTAAAGTTACCCATGCATATATCCTGTAAATAAAAGGCTATTAAATAAAAATAAAAAAAAAATAAAAAAAACTCCATCAGTACTTTCTCTGAATATGGATAGCATTTTTCATCGTGAATAATTTCTATCTTGGATCATTGTATTGTTGAGAATAGCTAATTCATTCACAACTGATAATCATACAGTATTGCTATAACATTGTGTACAATGTTTTCCTGGTTCTGCTCCCTTCACTTTGCATAAGTAAATATGTCTTTCCAAGAAAAAAAAAAATGGGTCCATGATTTAGGCATAAAGAATGAGATTATAAATAAATTAGAGGAACACAGGATAGTTTACCTCTCAGACTTGTGGAGGAGGAAGTAATTTGTGATCAAAGAACTAGAGATAATTATTGATCACAAAATAGAAAATTTTGATTACATCAAATTAAAAAGCCTTTGTATAAACAAAATGAATGCAAACAAGATTAGAAGGGAAGCAATAAACTGGGAAAATGTTTTTACAATTGAAGGTTCTGATAAAGGCCTCATTTCCACAATATATAGAGAACTGACTCTATAAGAAATCAAGCCATTCTCCAATTGATAAATGGCCAAAGGATATGAACCAGACAATTCTCAGATGAAATTGAAATTATTTCTAGCCATATGAAAAGATGCTCCAAGTCATTATTAATCAGAGAAATGTAAATTAAGACAACTTTGAGATACTACTACACACCTGTCAGATTGGCTAGAATGACAGGGAAAAATAATGCGGAATGTTGGAAAGGATGTGGGAAAACAGGGACACTAATACATTGGTGGTAGAATTGTGAATACATCCAACCATTCTGGAGAGCAGTTTGGAACTATGCTCAAAAAGTTATCAAACTGTGCATACCCTTTGATCCAGCAGTTACTACTGGGCTTAGTATCCCAAAGAGATACTAAAAAAGGGAAAGGGACCTGTTTGTACAAGAATGTTTGTGGCAGCCCTGTTTGTAGTGGCCAGAAACTAGAAACTGAATGGATGCCTATCAATTGGAGAATGGCTAAATAAATTGTGGTATATGAATATTATGGAATATTATTATATTAAGAAATGGCCAACAGGATGATTTCAGAAAGGCCTGGAGAGACTTACATGAACTGATGCTGAGTGAAATGAGCAGGACCAGGAGATCATTATATACTTCAACAACAACACTATATGATGATCAATTCTGATGGACCTGGCCCTCTTCAGCAATGAGATGAACCAAATCAGTTCCAATGGAGCAGTAATGAACTGAACCAGCTACACCCAGTGAAAGAACTCTGGGAGATGATTAAGAACCATTACGTAGAATTCCCAATCCCTCTATTTTTGTCCGCCTGCATTTTTGATTTCCCTCATAGGCTAATTGTACACTATTTCAAAGTCCGATTCTTTTTGTACAGAAAAATAACTGTTTGGACATGTATATTTATATTGTATTTAATTTATACTTTAACATATTTAACATGTATTGGTCAACCTGCCATTTGGGGGAGGGAATGGGGGAAGGAGGGGAAAAATTGGAACAAAAGGTTTGGCAATTGTCAATGCTGTACAATTACCCATGCATATAACTTGTAAATAAAAAGCTATAATAAAAAAAATTTTTTTTTAAATCTTTGCAAGGGTCACTGTTGAAAAATTACTCATGCATATGTTTTGTCAATAAAAAGCTATTTTTAAAAATGTAAGGAAAAAACCTATTTGGCATTGAGAGCTAGAAGGGACCTCAAAGGTCACCTAGTACAATTTACCATTTTATATATGACTAAACTAAGGTGCAAAGAAGTTAGCCAAGGGCCCAAAGCAAAAAATAGCAAAGCTAGATTTGGCTTTCTGATTTCTAAATGCTGAATGCTTCCTATTACATTCAAATTTTCCCAGTTTTTTATTGTTGGTTAAAGAGGAGGGCTGAACAAGCTTAAATGTTGCAGAGGGTTTTTGGAAATAAAGAGCTATGCAGAGCAGCTTATTTTATAGCTAAAAACTATATGTAAGAATAAAGGACCACACTGGCTGGAAGGCAGGGGAATTCATAGTAGCAACATTTGCCAACATCCAGAAAACTGGATGAATCAGTCTTCCTGCCTAAAGATAGAATGTCTGTGGAGGCCTTATTTAAGTCCATGGCTGTTTTCAGAAAGAACTCAGGGGAAATAATGGCAAAAGGTTAGGACAATGAGGCTCTGGGGTATGGTATCCCAAGAAAGTAAAAAGTGAAGGTAGAAATCCCATTATTTACACATCATACTTTATGAAATATCAAAAAAAAAAAAAAAAAAAAAAAAAAAAAAACGGTTTGCCCACTTTTGGGGGAATTACTCAACAAACCATGACATATTAATGTAATGGCATAATATTTTATAGAAGAGTCACAGGAACACAAGAAAATTTGAGATTTATATGAATGATAAAATAGAGAAAGCAGAACCCAAAAAATATATAGTCATTCCAATAATATAAAGAAAAATAATACTAAAATACATAAAAACTCAGATTAATATAAGAACCAATCGTGATCAATGATGGAACGTATTCCTCAAACTTCTTAGTAGAAAGTGATGGGATGAATAAAGAATGTTGCTATACATTGATATAGTCCATGTTTTGATTTGTATTTATGTTCCTTTGTTAGAAAGGATGTTACAAGATAGAATAGCAAATTACTACTGGCAAGTGACAAATGTTTTTTAAAATAGCATCAAGAAAACATTTTTAAACATTCTAATGGAAGTATCCTAGGTTAAATGACAATAAAGGCTATTGGTAAATTAACAATGGTTAACATCTTCCTAACTGACTTCACCTCAGAAATCCAAGAGTGTTAGAATCCTTACAAAGTGTTAAGTCATTAGAGTTGATGGAAACAATGCTTTGCGTGCTTAGGATTTACACCTTTAGGAGAATTCACACATTAGAGCTCACACCTTTGAGAGTTCACACATTAGCTCACACATTGGAGTTCACAAGTTCAGGAGATTCACAAGTCAGAAACCCACAATCCCACTCTCTCAGAGGAGGAGTTCAACCTTTGGGTTCACACCTTTAAGAGATCATATATAAGAAGCTCTTTGAGCTTCAGTTAGTCAGTCAGTTCGGAAGATTGACAAGCTAGAGACTGCAGTCAGGCAGGGCAGAACAATCAGAGGAGGAGAGGAGGAGGACCAAGATTCAGAGGGAGCTGGAGGCGAAAAAAGACAAGCTGCAAGAGCTCTTGGAACCAAGGAGGGAGAGAGGCCCCTAAGAAAGCTAACCAGGCCCAAGGAAAAAGACAAGACTTGGAAGGAGAAAATAAACGTTTGGATTTTATCAGCTGGCTGCATTTGAAGTGATTATTACTTTGAACTGATACTAAGGCTGCCTCCAGAAAACATCCCCAAGAAACCTGCTCCCACAGAAAGCCATCATATATTATAGAAAAGAACACCACACAAGAGCATTCTGCAATGAGAAGGCTTTGATACTAAATTTAAAGACTTAGTTTATCTACTCTTGACCACTGACACAGACTGTTTGCTTACAATTCTATTTTCCTGGTTAAACCTCTCAACTCATCCCAGCTTCATGTCTTCATTTGTAATTCTTCATGGATATGAATTGGCACTTCTAAAAGCAACTAGCAGGAGCCCCAGGGTCCTTTCTATTCTTGTTGATTCTGTGTAAATTTCTCAGAAAATCTCCTAAAGATGTGGGAAATTTTCAAAATGTTTAACTCTATAATCCTCCAGTTTATACAAAGGATGAGATTTTGGTGAAGGGAGAGAGAGAGGGCTTTGGTAATATTACTGACATCCTCCAAGTCTTATCTACATATCTTTAGACATGAGGAAGCTAATTCTAAGACAACTTGAAACAGATTGAGAAGATATTAAAGCACCAAAGAAAAAAAAGGAAGAAAAAACACTGGTAGTAGCTCTAAAAAGAGAGCTTTTGTTAAACAAGAGACAGAAATTCACTACCTGTAACTTCCAAGGTCAGGCTCAGAAAGGAACTCTCGCAGAAGCATCCCATCTGTCATGTATCTAAGAACAGTCCGTTCTGAGGTGCAGTCCTCAAAACGAATACTATAGCCAACCTAGGGACAGGTGAGAATGTAAAATTGAAAAAAATTTTGGATAATTAAGAACAGGAAGTTGGAGAAAGAGAAAATATGATACATGAGTTCCTGAGGGAAAAGGAGAAAGAGAAACACACTCTTCACACAATTTCTGTCACAATGGAGCTCACCTCATTTCCCAGCTTCACCCCCATCTCCCGGGCCACTCTAGCTGCCACACTCATGGCTGCCACTCTCCTAGGCTGGGTGCAGGCAATCTTCATTCCTTTTTGTGTGTAACCCTGGGATAAATGTTGGGAGTAATAAGAGTTTGAGGAAGTGGAAAATGTCCAGGCTTCTTCCCATTGTTGTATTCCCCCCAAAGAATTAAAGAAGGCTTTGCAAGATTCAAGATATAGATAACATAGGCAAGTTGGGCCTAGGATCCTCTGAAGAAGTCCTTACTTGACTATGGACAGCCCTAGTCCTTAACATTCAAATGGTTCTAAGGATTGAGAGAGCAAGAAGCAGAGAGGAGAGGGAGTAAAAAAGGAGAAAGAAAAAGTGGACAAAGGATAATGAAAAAAGAGGAAGAAAAAAAACAGGAATTAAAACAGTGGACCCCTAGTTCTTCAACATTTAGGAAGGCAAGAGGCTACTTGGGGAGGGACATCAGGAAAGTATCTTCCATAGAAGGCTAAGAATAACAAGCAAGTGGTGGGAGCAGGTAATGTCCTACCTCCTCAAAGAGGTATTGGGGAATCTGTGTAGTCTTCCCTGACCCTGTTTCACCCTCAATGATAAGGACCTGATGGTTGGCAATGGCAACAAGAAGGTCATTTCGGAATGGGAAAACAGGAAGACTACGTCGAACAGCTTGGATTGATTCCTTCTGTTGGTCCCCAGAAGAGGGTGGAGCTGATGGTTCCTAAGGAGAGTAAAAGTTGAGAGCTCTAGACTCCAATTCACCTTTCCTTCCAGATTCCACCCTCATAATCCTTTTCTGACCTCATCACCCTGAAGCCGAGTGGCTCTGACAAATTCAATGGTCTCCTCTTCTTCTAGCACCAGCTGATACTTGGACTCAGAGGGGGCAGCATCTTTTGCTCCAAATCGGAGGGAAGCTGCCCCTAAACGAGCCTCCTCCCAACGCCTCTGCTCCTCGCCTGGAGCTCCTGACTCTTCTTCCACCAGTTCTGCTCTACGAGTTGGCTAAGGGATGAAAGAGACCGAGATGCAAACAGAGGGAACTAAGTTAATTTTTTTTTTTTTAAGAGCTATGCCCCAATTGATAAATGATCAAAAGATGAATTATATGTACCCAAAGGACTACAAATTCATGCATATTTTTTGATCCAATACCACTATTAGATGTGAATTCCAAGAGATTTAAAAAAAAAAAAAATGAAAAGGACCTATATGTACAAAAATATTTGTAGAAGCTCTAAGGGGGAAAAAAAAAAAAAAAGGAAAATGCCCATCAATTGGGGAATAGCTGAATAAACTGCGACATGTGATTGTCATGGAATATTATTCTATAAGAAATGTTGAGCAGGATGTTCTCAGAAAAAAGAAAAAACCTGGAAAGATCTCATGAACTCAAAGTGAAATATACTGTACACAAAGTAATAGCAATGTTCTGAGATGACCTCTGCTATTTTGATAAATGACTTTGCTATTCTCAGAATAAAATGATCCACAATTAAATGATGAAAAATCCTATCCATACTCAGAGAAGAAACTGATTGTGTCTGAATACAGACTGAATTCAATTGACTGAATACAGATTGAATCATACTTTTTTTTTAAACTTTATTTTTCTTGAGAGTTTTTTAAATTAGGGTGGGAAAACTTTTCTTTCACACTATGACTTCTAAAGAAATGTTTTTAAATCATTTCACATATATTTTCTTAATGGAAATTTGGAATCAGGATAAGGACAGAACCTAGAACTTAAAATGTTTTTAAAAATGTAAAAAAAATTGTTTTAAATGTAACTGGAAAAAATATTAAGAAAAAAAAAAAAAACAGAGACTGAGGTAGAGGGCATCCATACATGTCAAAGTCTAGGCGTAATTTTAAAAAATCCATCAAAACCAAATGCAATATTAAAAGGCATCTGGATTCGGATTTAATATCACTACAATGCCAGAGAGCAAATGAGGAAACCACTTTTGGAGGTTTTGAGGGCAAATCAGGATGGGATGACAGTACAAGCAGATGATTAAAGATGGAACAGACTATTAGACCAATCATTGTATCAGTTTGGCTTACTCATTTCTTTAGTTACACAGAGGTTTCTATGAGGGTGAGAGCTGAAAAAAAAAATAAAGGTGTCTATAAAAACCCTAAACTTCAACAAGGTCAGCATGAAAGAGAGAACAAATGATACAGATATTTGGTCCCTGATCACAATCTCCACCCTTAAATAATCCTGTGCAAGCTTTCCTTCTTTTCCTGAGATCCAGAGCTACCAATCCCCTTTCCTTTTCCCTTACTTGTCCACGAGTTTCTTCTGGCATATGGTATCGAGTTGTTGCCTCTAGCTTCTCTTGCTCTCCAGCTGCCCTGTACTCTCGGGCCAGATCCCGTACTTTCTTCTTATATTTGAGTTCCTGTCTTTCAGTATGGCTCAGCTCCACATCTCCAAAAAGAAATTCCTCATCTGCCAGCTCTGCCTCCAGATCCTCCAGTTTCTCACGTTCCCGCTTTGCAAGATACTCTCTCCTAGATTTCTTTCGGAGTTCAGGTATCTGTATTAGGAAGAAAGCATCTGTTCAGAGGCAGATCTCACCATATACACAAATACTTAACTTTTCCTGATTTCATACATGAAATAGATAAGTATAAAATCCGAAAGGGAGTTTAATGTCTCCTATTATCTATAGCCTTTCTAGGTCAAATTGGGGTTTCCTGGGAAAAAGAAAAAAAAGTCTGTCATGCAATCTGACCATAATCCCTTCCATTATAATATATATATAAAATTCTTTCACTCTGCACTGTAAGAAATTCTTCTATACTACAGTTGTTCTATACAGTTCTATACTTCCTCCTGTGATAAAGTATATTTTTACTATAACTAATTACTCAAATGGTATTTCAGACAGTGTTTGTCTTTGTCCTACAATCACTCTCAAGCTGCTGAATGATCATATTTTTTAAAAGAATCTTTAATTTTCAAAATACATGCAAAGATAGTTTTAACATTCACCTTTGAAAAACCTTGTGTTCCAAATTTTTCTCCCTCCTTTCCCCCTACTCTAGACAGCAAGTAATCCAATATAGGTTAAATACGTGTAATTCTTCTAGATATATCTCCACATTTATCATGCTGCACAAGAAAAATCAGATGATCACATCTTCAATACTACTTTCAAGCCATATCTTTTGATTGCTGAATATCAGATGGGATTTCCCTTTTCCCAAACTACAAAAACAGGTGGGAACAGAATAAAGTCCAAATTCTTGAGAGAATGTAATGAAATGTGAACGGAGTAGTGTTAGCTTCTCCTAGTTTCATAGCCTTATATCACAGGTTATTCAACCAAGACTCAGACATATATTGGCTGTATAACCCTGGGCAAATTATTTAATTCTTGGAGCCCCGGGCAATTCTTTATGACCATAAATTACAGAAGAGTTGCCAACTGGAATTGAAAAAGGGGAACTACACTAGTGAAACAAATGCATAAGCATATGAGTTTATTGGCTAGCTTTTTTTTACAATGGAGGTAAATAAAAATTTTCAAATTGATTGATCTTTTTTTATTTCACAGAGGGATGACAAAAGTTCATGGAATTCCTTTTTTGTATAGATGGTGGTATCAGATTGATAAAAATCTCAAGACCAATAAGATGTTTCTGTCCTTTTGTCTCTTGCTCACTCTCTTGTTCTTTTCCTCAAAAAATGTCAAAATTCCAAGTTCAATTAAATTCAACAGACCTGTTTCAAATGCCTAATCTACATAAAGCACTGCATAAGGCACTTAAATTTGTGTATCAAAGATGGGGGAAAGTCTTTTTTTTTCAAGAGAGAATAAGATTGGTTTCCTATTTTTGCTGGAGTTTATTTGTTGAGGGGTGAGCAAGGCTTGGGAAAGCTTATTGTACTATACAAATTCATATAACAACACTTAACAGAAGGACTTATTTAGGATGGAAATCAGATCAGAATAGTACTTAATGAATACAGAAGTAGCAACCCTTTTAGAAGAAAACATTTTAATGGTACCTTATGGTTATAAATTCCTTTTCCTCAATTATTTTATTTTAACCTAGAAATAAGTCCATGATATGAGTTCCACAATAGTGTCATCCTCATTTCAGAGATAAAGAATATAAAGTTAGAAAGAATGAGACTTTTATGTAGTTAATGAAGCCATGATTCCAATCCAGATCTTCAGAATCTAGTACATTTTCTACTGTATCTCATAAGAATAGAAAGATCAGCTTGCCCAGACTGAATGATTAGGCAGAGGACTCCACAGCCAGTATACCTTGACATCTATCCAGCTACTCCTTTTTTGAATGCTGAGCTAATGCTCATCAATGACATAACAATCTCCAAGAGAAGTTTATCTCCTCTGTAGAAAGTAGTTTCCATGATTATCCTTTGTAATTCTTGCTACAGTGACTACATGTAATCCTAACTCTCAGCTACAACTATCTCAAGATCTGAAAGCTGCTAGAATATGACATGCAGAGGTAAGAGAATCTATAATAAATCATCTAGTTCAACTCATTTTACAAATGAATTACAGAAGGCCCAAAATGGCTAAGTGACTTGCCAAGGTTAAATAGAAGCTGGAGTTTGTTAGGTCCTCTGACTCCCAAGTTCAGTCTTCTTTCCATTATATCACACAGGAGATCTTTTTTGGTGTCTAATCTTGACCCAACATACCTTGGGGATGTGACTCACCATTGCTTTCTGGTCTTCTTCAGCCATCTTAAGGCGCTTTTGAGCCTCCTCATATGCCTAGAAGGAGAAATAAGGAGGCAGGTAAGGCAACAAGTTCCTACCCTCACCTCTATAGGTGATCATCTATATATGGATCATGGAGAGAGATTAGTGGGTCATAGTATCTTATGGGGAAAACTGTCTGAATACAGATGTCTAAAATGATGCTTAAGAAATCCTGTACTTGCCAGAATAACAACAAACCCAGAGCTATAAAGAACCAATTGTCTTCCTGAGGACTCCCATCTATGGGATCATAAATCTGACAAGAGCATCAAGAATATGAAACTACAGAGAAGCTCTCTTTGGCTACCACTTCTCTTTTTAAATTGTTTTAAGATATAGCAACAACTATGCACCTTCTTGTCTGACCGTTCCAAAATATTTCGTGTTCGCTCCTTGTCCCTCTTTCGTACACGTTCAGCAAAAGCATCACGTTCCTCCAGGTCCTGAAGTCGTTCTCTCTCAGTTCGTTCCCACTCATCTTCTGACTCTGGTTTCTGCTTCTTGTTGGTCTCATTTACTCTGTAGACCAGCAGATGGTAGGTGAAACAAGAGAAAGAATCTTGACCATATTCTGAATCACAACTCTTAGTTTCCTTACCCAAACTCCATTCTCCTCACCTTGCCTTTTTCTTGTCCTCCTCAGAGTCTTGCTCTTCGTCGTCCTCTTCCTGGGTTTTCTTTCTAAGATGTTTCCGTTTCTTGTTCTTTTTTAAGGATCCACTTCTCACTGGACCCTGGATCTCTTCATCACTCTCTTCACTTTCCTGCAGAAGCTGGTATGAACGGTTCTTCTCTAGCAAAGCCAAAGCCTCACGCTCTGCTACTCGGGCTGGTCTTTCCACAACTGCTTTCCGTGGAACCTAGGAAAGGAAGGGATGACAAAGGGCTATCAGCTGCTAGCTCCATTTGCCTATCTCAATACCTTTTTTTTTTTTTTTAATTAAAGCTTTTTATTGACAAAACATATTCATGGGCAGTTTTTCAACACTGACCCTTGCAAAGCCTTCTGTTTCAAATTATCCCCTCCTTCCCCCCACCCCCTCCCCTAGATGGCAAGTAGTCCAATACATGTTACATATGTTAAAATATGTATATTGCTGCACAAGAAATATCTGATTAAGAAGGAAGAAAAAAACTGGGAAAGAAAACAAAATTCAAGCAAACAACAGAAAGAGTGCCTATCTCAGTACCTTACTTAAAGCACTTAACTCACATTATTCTTTATATGCCCTTCCCCTATAATTCCTCAGTTCTCACGAAAAGATTTTATTTCCTTTTCTAATCTTCACAAGCCAGGTATCCCTCTCATTAAACTGTGAGCTCTCCTAAGAGTAGGGGTTGTCTTTTGCCTTTCTGAATCCCCTACTCTTAGGGGCTATCACTAGCCTATGGCCACAACTTCCCCGGTTGTGTGTTGGGGTGACAGGGTGAGAGTCGGTGTGGGGAGGAAGGAGAATGAGCTGTTGAGGCTCTTTTTCTTGATCCCTGGATCCTTACTGGTCCTTCCCTTTAAATTTCACATGACATTTTGTTTGGTCCCTCTTTCATAATTTAATATCACTTACTATATATACGCAAATTACTGGTGTTCTGTCTCACAACTAAACCAACTAAGACTAGAGAACAGGAAGGCCCATAAACTTTGCAATTTCTTCTAGGGGTAGAAAGACAATAAATGTTCCTGAAACTGATGCTAAACCGAAACATTTACTGTATTCTTTGTGACTTGAAGCTTTCCCTTCACGTTACTTTAACCCGTTTCATCTTCCCCTGTAAACCCCATCACGGCCGTTCCCGCGGATGCAGCCTCACCGGCATTTACGGAACGGTTCACGACCACTTACAACTCCTCGACCTCACCACAGTGGAGAGATGTAAGTACCATCTCCTTCTGTCGTTCCGCCAACAAGGGCCAGACCAGAGTTTCCCCACCCCCACCCTCACCCCCCACCGCCTCGGGCTTCTCTCCCCGGTCCCTGGCCCCGGGCTCTCCCTCCGGGTTCCGAGAAGCACCTTGGCCCAGAGCCTCAGAGCAAAGTCTCGAGCCGGCCCGCTGAAGTCCAAGGTCCCCGTGTCCCGCAATCGCTCCACGAATTCATCGGCCGTGACGCAGCGCTTCGCGGTGCCGATGAGGAACTGCGCGACATGCCGCTCGCTCAAGCCCAGCAGGGTGTGCAGCTCGTCCTGCACCCAGCGCTCCAATCCGGCCGAGGTCGCCATGGTGACTTCGGAACGTCAGCCCGCTCCGCCTTCCAGAGCTCGGACACGAGTGGTCTCCGCAGCGACTGCAAAAGCCGCGGCGGAGGCGCGTGCGCTCCGAAGCAGGTTCCTCCTCCCTCCGGAAAAAAAATCGAGCAAGGAGGGGGAGGGGCTCCTTAAGGCCCCAAAGCACAAAGCCGGTCGCCCCTGGCACCCAGCATTTCCCTGCCGAACCTACGGAAATGAGCAGGAAACGGCAGTTAACGAAAAGGGAACTTTCGTAGGGCTGAGAACAAGCAAAACTTCCGGGTTTTAAGTCCCGCCCCGCTTCCTTTCTTGCTGCTCCCTACGGGCTTGGAGGTGCTATAGCATACGTAGGGGTGTTACAGACTAGGCTGGGAATCCCCTCCTGAGAGGAAGAGTAGGAAGGATGGATGTCTAGAACTTCCCAACAAGGAGAGACAGTTGAGAACCAGAATCTGAGGAGAGCTGGACGTATTAAGCGACTGCCTCTTTGGTCCGTGCTTGGAGAAGTGCCTCCTGGATGGAATTTGAAGGAAGGATGGGATTTTCTCAAAACACAGGACTTTGAAATTTAGAGATGCCCGAGAACTGAAAAATCCCTAAATCTCACTCTGTCCCACTGACGGAGGGGAAATCTCAGTTAGAGACCAGACTATAAAGTTTGAAGAGATTAGCGTTATAAACATCTTGCAGGATCGAGGGCTTGGGTAGGAACGTATACCTGAATTTTGTATAATTGAATCAGTAGTCGCATGTATTCTAATCTTGGAGAAGTTACAACCTCTCTAGACCTTAATTCCAACAAAAAATTTTCCAAATTTTTTCATTCTTCCTAAAAACTCCAAGAGTCCCTCTTTCTCTCATCCACTCAATTGAGCATCTTGATTTATATTTCATTGGGGGGGAGGAGAGAAAAGGCTGTGCATGGAGCGTTCCTTTCCTTGTTTCTTTATCTAAATTCATTAAGGTGCCTGCTGTCACAATCTCCTTCACTTTTGTCTTACATAGAGATAGCTGTACTCTAATTCTTAAACCACTCTCCTAGTTGCTTCCCTACTTCCTACACTCATACCCATCTTGGCTCTGTTCTCCTTTGATCCACCCTTTATCAATTCTGATAGCCGCCCTTTATTTTTTCTTCTTTTTTGAGGTTATACTCCTTCAGAAACTTGTCTACAATGGGTGCCTTCATCTCCTTTCCTCTCATTCTTTAACTATTTATAGCCTAGCTATCATCTTCATCATTCAACCAAAACTATTCTCTCCAAAATTACCAGTGATCTAATGGCCATATATAGTGGTCTTTTCTCAGTCATATTTCTTGATATCTCTGAAGCTTTTGACACTGTTAATCTCTCAAGTTTTTGTGACTATTTTTTCCTGATTCTTTTACCAATATGACTGCTCCTTCTCAGTCTCCTTTTCTGAATCCATTGAGGGGACTAATCGTTGTGAAGAAGAGGGCCACCTTCCTCAATACCAATTATTTGACCAACCACCACCAAGAGTCAGATGGGTCTTGGGAATAGCAACATCTTTTAAATCACAGGTCCTGTTTCAAGCCTGGTCTTAACAACTATCATCTTGGGAAGCAATTTCTATGATAAAGAGTTAGCCATCCTCATAAACTACCAACTAACTGCCACACAGGGCAACTGGTAAGCCAGGTAAAACAGCAGGGCACCTTGAGAGAAAACCAGGAAGCAGTATGTATCTGGCAAAGCAGACTATCATCACTGCAACCTTGACCAACTTCTTTCAGAACCTGATGGGCACAGTCCAAAATCCTGGACCCAAGAGCCTTGGTAATGTCAATGTTTCTAACCTAGTATCTTCATCATCTTGGGAAACAACCCTGCATAGATGCAGCCTGACTACTACTCCTTATAGGCTACTGGACCCTCTCCAGCCCTGGAAGACTCAGGATTCTTGTCTCCAAAACCTTGGATACTGTAAAATGGTTCAAAATCAGAAAACTATGATTTTATCAGTGATATGACATTATAATCTACTTTGGCTCCCTACTTTTCATGTCAAATATAAAATTCCTTGGACTACAAAGCCCTTAATATCTTCTCCTACCCTTTCTGGTCATCTTTTGTTAAAATCCAACAATACTTGGCCGTCTTGCTGTTCCTCAAAAAGACACTTCATCACCAGATTCTGGGCATTTTGAAGAGCTGCCCCAGTCCTGGAATTCTCTTCCCTTATCTCTGCCCCCAGGTCACCCTGGCTTCCTTTAAACTTCAGATAAAATTCCACCTTCTATGAGAAGCCTTTCCCAGTCCTCAATTCTAGTGCCTTTCCTCAGCTGATTATCTCCAATTTATCTTCTGTCTTTTTTGTACACAGTTGAGCTCCTTGAGAGTAAGAACTATACATTTTAAACTTTTGAATCTCCATTGCTTAGCACAGTACCTGGCACAGAGTATGTAGGTGCTTAATAAATGTTGGGTTTTTTGTTCATAAAACGAGGAAGATTGAATTAGATGAACTAATGAAGGCCCTTCCAGATTTATAGTCTATTTCTTTTGGAGACAACTACAACAAAACTCTCTGCCACTCTTCTTTGGGCTGCTCTGAAGAGGGAGTTTGGGTTTTTTTTTATAGCTATTAGTGGAGGGGATCAGGAACCCTTTTCCTTCTTTTCAGTTCCTTTTTCTTGATGTTTTTTTTTTTTCCCAAAGCTATTTCCCCCGCACAGAAGTCTCTTTCTCTGCTTACAATCAATAAAGCTGGAGAAGAAAGTTTAATTTGTTGCCTAGAAAAGGAAATGCCTTTCCCTTCCCCCTAAATATGAAAAAATGGCTGCCCACCCTATAAATTACTCACCAGAAGAATGAAAGGTAGCCAGAGAGGCTTCCTTTTTATTAAGGAAAATTAAAAAAGAAAAAGACAACAAAGAAATTTGAGGTAGGACCTCATTAGGACCCTCCTGTGTCTTCAATTTTAATTCTGAGTCACTGGAAGAAATACAAAAATTAACTACAAAGGAGGAAAGGATTGAGGTCACCCTGATCAAAATAATACTGAACAAGGCAAGGATAGGGAGGCTAGACATTCAAGAAGAAAGCCAAGCTCCAAACAGTAGAAGGCAAGTGAGAGGACTGCTCACTGGCTGAACTAAGGTTATAGTTAGGTTGGCATATATAGGTAGGCATGGTTTGCAAACCTGGTACTTTGGCTGAGTGAGGTTTGGGAAAATGGAATCTGTAAACATAAGTGGGTGGAAACCCAAGAGAGAAAAGTAGTACATCTTTTGCCCTCAGAGGAGATAGATGCACCTGTAAACAAAAAGAGGGAATGAGGACCAGACTTCACAAGGCAGGGTGGCCTGCACTTAACTAACCTGGGGGTGGGGTGGGTTGTTGGCAGGGTGGTTATTAGCAAGGGACAGAGTGATGGAAAGAAAGTTCTACCGTCTCATTACTTAGTAGGCTTTGCCCCCTTCTGTAGGGAGTTTGGATTCTTTGGTTCACAGGAGACACTGAGCCAAGGCCCTCTCCTTTCACTGAAAATGTCTAGGACACATTGAACAAATGTCTGAATCTGCGATGAGTTGGAGGGCAGAGGTGGGCTCTTCCCCTGACACAGCATCAGGAAAGTGAAGTAGAGAAGGAAGTGCATGGGATTTCCCTTCCTGACAGTTCATTTTATGGCGTTTGTCAGCACAGCAACTTCAAAGAAGGATAAAAGATTGATCTTCAATGCTCAGGAGTGAGAAGCAGCTCTGCCCTCCCTGTTGGAAAGGTCACCGGCGACAGGACTCATCTGTGTGGTACAAGAATAAGTAACACAATGATTTTTGTGTCCTACCCCATCCCCTCTCCACCAGCTTCTTAGCCACTTTTTCAGGGGAAAGGACATTGAACAATAGAGCCAAAAGTTCTAATCTTGGCTTTGCCATTAACTAGATGTGTAAGTATGGATAAGCCACAAAAACAAATTTGCATTAAATGACCCCTGAATTCTCTTTCAGCTTTGACATTCTATATATCTATCAATCAAGTATTTATCAAAGTACCTATTATGTACCAATCTTTACACTAGACAAAAGTTTTTAACATCTTTGACCCATCATAGTGGGTCCTTAATGTTTCTTAATTTATTATAGACTGATGAACCTCTTTGCCAATAAGATCCTTTCTAAACAATTATAACTGAAAAAAATACTAAAGCGGTTAGAAAAAAATGCAAATTTTTTTCCCATTCAGATTCAAGGATTGAAATCTGTTTATAGATCCCAGGTTAAGAGCTCTTTGACAGTTGCTAAAACAGTTATTGCCTTCAGGGAACTCTCATCACTAGATTACTTTATACTTCTAGGTCCCAGCCCAGCTCTAAAAATGCTCCAGGGCTCCAAAGATCACTGTCCTCTCAACTTCCCCCACCTAAAATCCCCTTAGATCCCTGAGCAGCCTTTCTCACAACAGACACCAGATGGCAACCTAGGCAAGCTTGATAGTCATCACCAGGTGGGGGGAACTTACCTACTAGCAGAGCCTTGGTCTGCAGTCCTCCCTGTAGTTCCCTTTGCAGTAGCAGCAACTCTTCTTCATCATCCTCTTCATCTGGCAGGGATGGGGAGGGATCAGGAGTACTGGGGGCCTCAGGCTCAGGGCCCAACTCTTCCAGCACAGAACTCTCAGAAGGGTACTGATAAGTGGTTTCCAGGGCTGACTCATTAAAAGAAATTTTGAGCTAAGACAGAAGGAAAGGAAGAAAAGAAAGTAAAGCCAGGAAACCCAACATAAATAAGGGGGAAATGGGAGAGGAAGGTATCGGACAGGTGATAATACTGATTTGATGGGCTGGGCTTGGACCTCCACATATCTCCCCCCCCCCCCCAAAAAAAAAGCATAATTTCTCTCCACTTTTACTCCCTTACACAATAGGTTTCTTTCCTCTTCCCAGGAGGAACCTTAGTCTTTGGCTTTCCAATCCCATATTTTTCCCTTTCGGGATACAGGCTCTTTCAGACATTCCGGGAGCCACTGTGGTAACTGTGTTACAAATTCCGAATTTGGAATCTGGGGATCCTGGTTCTTCTATCTACAATATCTCTGTCAGCTTGGGCAAGTTGCTCTAGATCTCTGAAGGAATTGGACTAGATTAGATCCTTGAAGTCCCTTCCACTACTATAATGAACCCATGGCCAAAGTCACTTGTTCTACCAGTTTGTAACTTCTCCCTACAAACTAAAGGACCTATGGGAATTATATTTGTTTCTACTTTCCTAGGTGATGAGGGCAGGATCAAAAATAGGGTAAGAAGATGCTAAGAGAGAAAAACCTTCCCTAAATGTAAGAGGCAAAGAGCAAAGAACACACCAGTAATCTTAGATCACTTTGAAGAGGATCCTTGACTGACAGGTCAGAGAACCTATGACACAATATGTGGTGGAGGAGGTTTGGACAAGCAGAGTGAGCAGAAGAGCAGACACCCCAAAGATAGAAAACCTCATTAAACCAGTACATGTGCAGACTAAATCTTAGTTATTAAAAGCTGAGCTCTTTACTCCTCCTTCCCCATAAGAAGCTCAGAGCAAGGGAGAGGGAGGGATTAATGTTGAAGCCCACAGAGATTAAGGGGCAAAACTAGGGAAACTCCAAGAACCATTTCTAGGCTCTTCAAGGAATGAATTCAGAAAAATAGTAAGGTCTAGCAACTTAGACACTTAGGTGCTCTTGAGAAGAGTGGAACACAAAGGGGAATATGGTTGAGGACTATATATTTGGGGGTGAGGATAAGAATTTAGAACACTAGATTTGGGATCAGGAGATCTGGGTTCAAATGCTGGCTGCTTTTGTAACCTTGGACAAGTCTCTATGTATGGAAAAGAGGGGAATCAGAACAGATGATTGCTAAGGTCTCTTTCAACTATAATTCTATGAACATCATATCAGATAGAGGTAAATAAGGGGATCAGATCCTGTGTAAATCAAGCCCACAGTCTAATGGCCAAGTGGTTGTCAATAGAGGCCTTGAGGGCCATGCTGTGGGAATGCAATCATCCTCCCATCCCTAGCTCCCAGGGCAAACTATTAAGTATATTTCAATTTTTTTTTTTTTTTTTTGATATACAAGTATGGATCTGTCAATCAAAAGGTTGTCCAAAACTCTATTTAAATCCATTTTTATTTTCTGCCCATATCATCTGCAAGCTTAGGCATTTTATATGTAAATCTGTTATCCTCTTTGTGAGATAAAACATTCTTTTATTTATCCTAAATACGTCTTTTCCTTTCTTTGGTTGTCCTCCAGCCCCCACCCTCTCTGACTGGGTGGCTCAGGAATGCACAGAGGCTCTGGGGGTGATTCATTCTTCTCCCACCAGCTATTTAAGGTCACAAAGGGGCCTGGTGAGAGTATAGGCAGGACCTTCTCTCTGAACTCTGGGAAGAGGATAGGGAATCCAATCCCCAGGAGTGGACTGCCTTATATGAGGATAGGATTTATAACTGGATAATGGGGAAGATGAATTTGTTAGAATTAACTGGAAATCAATGGGCATTGTTTAGAGAAAGCAATGGGGTAGGAAGATTTGGAATTTGGGTCCAATCCCTTGGTCACTACTGGGGTGAAAGATGGAAACTGGAGTGTTCAGTCCCGGAAGAGAGCAAAATCTTCATGGGGAAGGAGTAGTGAAGAAAAAGGGATCTAAGCAGCTAGATGCCTGAGTCCCACCCTTTTAAAGAAAACTTTTTTCTCCCTCCCCCCCTCTTCTACTAGACCAGGCTTCCTTCTTCTCACACCACATCCTGAGTAGCACAGAGCAGGGCCTAAGCATGCAGCCCAGCCCCCTACCCCCACATACACCCCCACCACACGGCCCCATTAGACTTCCGGTTCCACCCTAGCCTTCCTGTTTGGATGTTCATTGCTCCCCTATACCAGGACCTAGGCATATGTCCCATTTGCTGTCTCCTTCAGCTTTTTTGCCCCTGCCATCCATTTGCTAGTTCCCTTCCAGAAACTAGACTTCCAACCAACTGCAAAAACCTAGTAGAAACAGCACTACAGTTTGGATTCATAAAACCTGGGCTGTAGTTGTGAGTCTGCCATTTACTCTCTAACCTTAAGCAAATCACTTAATGGCAGAAACTCTCTGAACTTCAGTTTACTTATCTTTAAACTTATACTTGGACCATCCAACTCCTGTGATTGCTATTAGGAAAAAGCTCTAACAGATTTTGTAAACCTCTGTATAAAATGTTAGCTTTCCCTACCACCACCTACCTCTAAGCTGGTACAGTGTTAATTGCAATAAGATGTTTTTGTAAAGAGACAGCCCAATCAGAAGAGGCACCTCTTATATTTGAGCCTCAAATCATTCTTCCTGAGGTTTTCCTTAGTCCCTAATATTCCCAGAACTGTGAAGGTAGCAGTCCCTCTTTCTTCACTCTTATTATCATTCCTTGCCTAGACTCCAATTTCCTACTCCTGTTTCCACTGTCAAAATCTTGGCAGGTTAGATTTCTTTACAACTTCTTCCTGAAAACTCTATGTGAAGTTATTTTTTCCATTTAGCAGAACATTTTCTCCACTTCCAGGACCCCCAAAGAGCTCATCTCCCAAACTATCAGCATCCAATAATAAGACCTTCATAGTCGGAGGAGCTGAGATTGGACTTCCTAAGGAGGCAGTGGTGTTGGAAATGGTCCAGCAATACAGAAAGATGATCTATGGGGTGAAGTAGTCCTCAGATTGAACCCAATCCCATTTCTAAAAGGATATTTCCCATTATCGATGAAAGATTGTTTTAACCTTGGGCAAGTCACTTAACCTTTTAAAATTACAGATATAAAATTTTAAATCTGTTAAGTGGGAATAATGTTTACTACCTCACAAAAATAATGTAGAGAAATTCAGAAGTTTGTGAATCTAAAAGCAATACATAAATGTGAGATTACCTCACAAAAATAATGTAGAGAAATTCAGAAGTTTGTGAATCTAAAAGCAATACATAAATGTGAGATTATTATAACAAGAAAAAATAAAGGTTACAGCAGGAGAAATCATGATACTTACTGAAAAGGACTTCCAAAAGACTGACAAAAGAAAAAACTGGTGGAAAGTTCTTATCCTTGAGATATTCAATTGCCTGTCAGTCAGCTTTCATATTCTATGATTCTGTGACTGTCTCTTAGGACAGAAATTAGTTGCTCTGGATTAAGGAAATGACTTTCCATGTTAGGGATGGGGAAGAGGAAGAAAAGGGATAGAATGGACGGATGACTCTTAGGAAAAAGGAAAGAGATGCCTTAGCTAACCCCATCCCACCCCCAGTCCTGACCTAGTTTTTTCCCACTATCTGAAAGTTCTTCCAGAAGTCTCTTCTGCTGGAAGTAAACTACTTTTACCTTCCACCCCAGGAAATGCTTGTCAGTGAAATAGGGTGGGAAAGGATAGGACTCCCAAAACTCACTAGTAATATCCTCCAACTAGACACCACTCCTCAACCCCTGCCTTCTCAAATTCACTCTTTAACTTCAGTTATTTTCCACCCTAAAGGGAGGGCGAGGCTAGAGTGGAAAGCCACAGAGAGGAAAACCAGCTACAGAGCCAGATCTGGGGAGAAAGGGAAATCCCAGGGAAGGAGGGAAGGGTAAGTATGGGGAGTATTTTGGAGAAGCTCTTCTTGTCTTCAAGAGAAAAAAGGAACTACTGTCCATGGCTGGGGCACAGCTGGCATTTCCAACCCCAGGGTCATCAGCTACAAGCAGTCACTGTGTCTCTGACTCACCCCAGGGGCAGATTTAGGGTTCAAGGGCCTTCTCTGAAACATTCTATTTTCTCTGCTTTCACTGTACTCTTTATGCTCTGCTCTATAACACTAGCCTCTATCCTCAACCCAAATCATTTTTCTTCTTCTATTCTTACCTCCAGGATTAAGAAAACCTCAATCAAAATTCCCATCTCCTTTTAGGGTACTGATTTCCCATTCCTGGGGAAATTACCTCCCAAAAAACTTTTCAATTCTTTCCCTAAAATGCAATTTTCTTTTACTGTTTCACATCTGGATTAAAGGTTGAATTCAACCCACCTTTTCCTGTCTGGTGGAGTCAACAGATCCTCTCTTCCCTTAAGAGTGGGGAGAAATGAGCAGATGCCCATACATACCCTACCAAAGAATTCATTTTGGCCAGGAAGAATTCACTGCCTAAGAAAAGAGAGAGAAAAAAGACCCACATCCAGAGACAGAGACGGACTAATATAGAGACCATAAGAGATGAGCTGTTTTCCTAGGAAAAGATATCTGGAAAAGGGGATAAAGGAGGAAATGGGCAGACACAGTGAAATAAATGTAAAGAGAGATGACATTAGAGGAAGAGACACAAAGCCAGAGGCCCAGGGAGAGTTGGGGAATGGGAGCTCAAAGGAGCCAGGCTAGACTTTCCTACCTGTTTGTGGTGTCTCTCAGGGGACCCCTTGGCAAGGCAGCTTCGGCTGAGTCGGAGGTAGCCCCCAAGCACCAGTATTTCCTCAGCAGTGGGGTACCGCTTCTTCCCAGGACCAGAGATCTGGGGTTCAGGTGGGGTAGGAGCTCCAGAGGGCCCAGACCTTCGTGGGTTAACTGTGAAGGTGTGTCCACTGCGGCGGGGAGTCCCTACCCCAGGCCCAGGTTTCACCCCATAGAACAGGCGACTCATGAGCAGATCCCCTGGGGGCTGAGGAGTTGGTGGGGTAGAAGGTTGGGGAGATACTGCCGGTGGGGGCTGAGGTTCTGCTGCTTCCTCTTCCTGAGGCCCTAAACCTTTGGTCCCAACTTCCTTGGGTGGGAGGGGAGAGGTTACAGAATAGTGACTTCTATGGGAGCTCACCATCCTGTTTCCAACCCCAGCTTCCTCCACAGGAGCCCCTATTCTCCCTTCTTTAGCTTCTCTCCCAGGCAAGGGCAACTTCTGATCTCCAGACTCTGAATGCACCATCTTCTGCCCTTGAGCTTCTGATCTCTCAAGGCTCCACTCTCGAGTCTTCCCAGAGTTCAGTCTCCATTTCCGTATTTCCATCTGTTGAGAGCTCTTCTCTACATCCTCTACTGGATTCAACCTCATTTCTGTTGCCTCCATCATTCCTGGGGTTCGATCCTGAAACTCACCAGGACTTAACCTACACCTTTGTGTCTCCAAAAGTCCTGAATTTTCCTTGGATTTCCTCTGCATTAGTCTCTGTTCTGTCCTGGATTCCCCTGATCTCCCTTTGCTTTCTTCTCTGGGGTTTAACCTCCATTCTCGAGCCTCCAATAGCTCTGGACTCTGTCCATGAACTTCTTCGGAATTCAACCTCCATTTATGTATCTCTGTCATCCCCAGCCTCTGTTCTCCATGGTCTCCATAGTTCAACCTACATTCTCCCATTTCCGACCCCCCAGAAGTCTGTTCTTGAGGTTCTACTGGATTCACATTTCGTTCTCGACCCTCCCCAGGACTTTTCTTCCATTTTTGTGACTCAGATAGTCCCGAGTTCCTCTCCTCACTTTCCCTGGGACTTAAACTCCATTCTAAAGCCTCTGCAGGCCTAAAACTCTGCTCTTGAACTTCTGCTACCCCCAGCCTCCTATCTACAGACTTCCTCAGGTTCAGCCTCTGTTCTTGAGACTGTCTTCCTACCAGACTCTGTTCCTGAGCGTCTGATGTGCTGAGTCTCTGTTCTCGGACTTCCACTCCCCCAGATATATGTCCTCGACACTCAGGTGGCCTCCGATCAGTAAGCTGCTCTTCGGCACCCTGATGCTGCTGCTGTTGCTGTTGCTTCCGCTCTTGGCGCTCTTGTCGGATAAAGCGATTCTGGTGGACAGGTCCAATGGCCTCTAGAAGGACAACAGGTTCATCAGGTTCAGAAAGTACTGTCTCTATAGACTCATTCCCAGGACCTGGTTCCCCAACTGGCATTCCTAGCTTGGCACGGCGTCTCTCCAACAGCCCTCGTTTCCAGGCTGGCATCTGCAACAGTCGATCCTTCTCAGCTTGCTCCCGGCCTCGAACAGCAGCCTCCTCTTGTCTTCGCTTGGCTAGTAGTTGTTGCTTCCA
The DNA here is from genome assembly GCF_902635505.1 of Sarcophilus harrisii. NCBI lineage: Eukaryota > Metazoa > Chordata > Mammalia > Dasyuromorphia > Dasyuridae > Sarcophilus > Sarcophilus harrisii. The sequence goes on along the minus strand of NC_045429.1, from coordinate 285,990,906 downwards.
ATCTGGGACAGTAGCCATGGTCCCAAGTGGGACAAGAAAACTGGAGGGGAGGAGATGGAGCACTGAGGGAGTGTCAAGAAGAAAGAAGTGGTTTAGAGTTGTAAGGAGTACCAATGGGGCAGAAATGGAGAAGGGAAATGTGGTACAGAGTTTGCGTGGGAATACAAGGAGGAATAAAGGAAGAAATAACCCTCTGGGAAGAGGGTAAGATGGAGAGACTAAGGAGAGAGAACTGCTAGAAAAAAATGAAAATGGAGAAATTAGAGGAAATACCAAGGAACTGAACATAAATGCAGGGGAGAGAAAAAGCTGATATAATGGAAGGGAAGAATGCTAGAAGAAAGGGAGGAAAAAAGTCGATAGAATATTGGGGTATGGTTAGGATGACAGAATGTTAGAAGAGGAAAAAAAGGCAATTTGGACTACCAGAAGGAACCAAGTGGAGTGGCTAAAGGGAGAAATACGGAGGGGAAATACGGAGGTTAGGGTAATTCCTAGTGTGTGGGGTGAAAAAGCAAAGCCATGGTGTTGGGGGTGGGAAGGGTGAAGGAGTGGACACGGGAAAAGGGAGAGGTAAAGGTATACAAAGGTATTGGGGGAAAGGAAGGGTACGGGGATAAGGGAGGAGAGAACTGTGCAGCACAACTGCCAGTCAGCCTGGCCCCTAGCAGACTCTAGCTTCCCCTCCAACCTCAACCAGCCACGCCCCTCCTATCCCGGGCCACCCCCTCCACTCGGCCCATGTGCCCCGCCTCTCGGGGCGGGTCTGGGAAAAGACGATACTCGGGGACTTAAGGAAACCCCAAGTCCAGACACCCAACCCCTTCTCAGAACCCAGATGTCCGCTTCTCTCCGCCTGTAAGCCTCATCCCGAACCTGGGTCCCAACGTCCAGCTCCGGTACCAGCCCTCTTCAGTTAGGAATCTAGGCGTGCTCTTCACCCCTCATCCCGACTCCCTCATCATTCTAACTCGAGAATCGAGATGTGGTCCCTGATCACTCTCGCACTCTATTCCCACGGGCAATCCCTAGACAAAGAACATCTTCCAGTCCGAAGAAAGAGTGGAAAGAAAAAGGGTAGCGGTCGAAGGTGATGGAGGGGGACCACCTTTCCCTTAAGTATGAATTGCCCCCACCCCCAACTCACGTCCAGCAGGATCCCTCGCAGGAGGGAGGGGTAGGTGATCAAGAAGGCGTCTGGAGAGAGAAAGGAAAAGGAAAAGAGCGAGCGAGGGAAGAGTTGGAGATGGGAGGGAGAAAGAAGGGAGGGAGAAGGAGAGACAGACCCAAAGGGGGGGGGGGAGGGAGAGGCGGGATGGGGGCGGCAACCGCTTTGAGAACAATGGGGAGAAAGAAGGGGGCAAGAGGCGGAACCCGTTGCAAGGGGCGGGGCCTTCCACCTCCAGGACCCCTATCTGGCTTTTTCTTGGAAAGGACTTTAATACGCAGCCCCCTAGCTCACCACTGTAATTCTTCAATGGGACTTGATTCTAGTCCTCAGCCTCACAGCTCTTTCCTCTCCTTCGGCTGTTTTGTTCTTCGGGACCCAGGTGTTCTTTCTACCCAACTTCATGATTCTCCACCCCCCAATCTTTCCGCCCTCCTCTTCCCCGGTCCTGGGCGGTGGCCCGTGACTCAGGCCCCTCTGGGGACCCAGGGAGGAAGCCGCAGCAGCTGGGAGTCGTCCTGCCCAGCCCCAGCCCCCCCTTCGCAGCTCCCAGAGCTTTATTATAGATAGGATCGCTGGTCATTACTGCTGGGCAGGAAGGGTGTCGCTTGAAAGAAATGGGGGTGGGGGCGAAGGGGGATCCGGGTCAGATGGTGGAGGTGGAAACTAGTGAGTGGGTGCTTGGCTTTAGGGTATCAGGTTCCACCTTTCAACAGCCCACCCGGCCCAGAAGTCAATCGGGTGTGGCGGCCAGTATGCTGGTGGAGGAAGTAACTAACATCCCTTTATCCTAAAGGCAAGTCTGGGACATCCTCAAAAAAGTAAGAGGGCAGGACCTTGTTAGATGGTCGAAGCACAGTGGCCACAGGAGGGAAGTGAATACATTTGCTTTCTTTACACTCTCCATACCACCATTTTGTAGCTAATGAGACAGTTGGCCTTCCACCTACCACTGCACTCTTCCAAATTTCAGTTCTATTTTCTTAGAATCCAGACAAGACATCCAACTAAGTCAACCAGAGATATAAACACTTGTGGCCATAAGGAGCATAGGAAGAAAAATCATGGTGCTTGGATTTATTTGCCAGTTTATATGTTCTCGGGGAAACAAGAAATCTAAAATAAGGGAGTGAAAGAGACTCTGCTCCATCTGCTCTGAGGACAGAGCCTAATGGTGAGGAAATTTTACAAAAAATCTGGAAAAGGATAAGACAGGGAATGAAGTAAAGGTACTTCAATCTGGAGGTTAGAAAACATTTTAGTTCCAATCTAACTCTTGAGGTGGGTAAAGCTTTATAGCTTTTTTTCCTTTATAGGAAAAGGAGGGGTCCCCAAATACGTGCTTCAGGATCACTGGTAGTAATTTGATCAGAGCCAATATCTTCCTTTAGGACTTGAAGCAGAAAATACCCAACAAGAGGCCTATTGTTGGGGATAGGCTCAAAATCCTCATTTCTCTCCCCAGGATCTCATCCCTCTTTCTAGATTGAATTGAGGGGTCCTGAGGTAAAAGAGTGGGATCCTGGACTAAGAGATAGTAAATCTGGAATTTGAGTGTGGGCCCCAAGCTGCATGCCATATCCTGAAAACATGCCTAAAGTCTACAGAGAGGGAAACTTGAAATTTAGGAGATAGAGCTTAAAATTCGGGAAATATAGAGGTTGAGGAACAGGGAAGGCCTCTAAGACCCTGAAACATGCAGTCTCAAGCTTCAAAGGGCTTCAAACGACTTTCAAGTTAAGAGGAGGTATAGGAGCCTCAAGTTCAGGAATGGAACTTGGAATCCAGAAAACAGATTCTCTAGGATAGCTCTTGGATTTCAGGGAATAGAACTTTGAATGAGGAGTAGTGGAGGAATAGTCAGGACCTTAGAGCCTAGGGACAATAGTTTCACCGTAGGAGTTAGGTTTTACTCAGCATCTCCAATATTGGGCCCAGCAAGTAACTGAAGCTTTCTTTGAAGCTGGGCCCGGAGGTAGTGCAAGTCTTGCTGATCTAGCCCATGTGCCAGGCCCAGATAGAGGGTGAACAGTGCAGCCAAGAGAATTCTGTCAAGGCCTAGTCGTGGTACAGCCCAGAGCACTGTCAGGAGCTCCACACACACAGGATGTCTCAAGTGTTCAAAGAGTCTCAGTGCCCGAGGGGATTTCAGTGCCAATGGCTCCCCCAACCCCAGCACATGATAATATACCTATTGGAGAGGGATGGAAGGATATTAGATCAGAAATTGAATTGTCATATCCCTTTGCTTCTAATTCCACCCTAACCCCTTAATTCCTCATAAAAACCTGGCTCTGCTTATGTTCTAGAATTAGTTTTTCCACATCTCCAAAGATAGGTCTCATTTTCCCCCAACCCTTGGGACTAAGGTCTCCCCTCTGAGCTTAACTCTTGCCTCAACTTTGCTACAAGTCCATGGGAACACTAACATTTCTGGACTTTGGGAGAGGGATATTGGACCCATTAGGGGAGGGAAAAGATAACAGGTAGATTGAGGTTAGGATGGAGCAAAAGTCCCATGGAGATTGATTAGGGCATGGGGAGACTGAAGGTTGATTACGTCTTGGAAAAAGAAATGAAATTCAAAGGATGGAAGCTCAGGAAATGGAAATATTACCTGTTTGAGGCCCATGAGCTCAGGATAGTCAAAAACCAAGAGGATACTAAAAATAAGGAGCCAAGCTATGATGTGCAGCACGAAACAGAGAAGGGGTACCCAGGTCACCCAGGGCTCTGATTGTGCTTCCCAGAGGACTGGACCCTCTGGCACTGACTCCCAATAACGCATCACCACCTGGAAGGAACAGATGGGGGAGAAGGCTAGACTTAATACCCCTTAGAGACCTAATCATCCAATGTGCTGATGGGAGGCATTCCCCCACAGTGCCACACACACACACACACACACTCCTACCCTCTACCCCATGGTGACTTTTACTTGTAATAATTCATGCAAGGAGCTCCAAGATTCTGGTTTCCAAACCTATTATTAACACAAATAAATGTCCAGTATATGTAGGACACTATGCTAGGTAATAAAAGTTACAAAGTAGATAATTATATTATTTTTCTTAAGCATCAGGAGTAGGGGGGCAGATTTTTCTCTTTCTTTTTGATCCAACTTTTTCTCTGTGACATGATAAATGTAGAAATATATTTCGAAGAATTGTACACATTTTAACCTATACTGGATTACTTGCTGGGGGGAGGGAAAAAAATATGGAACACGAAGTTTTGCAAGGGTGAATGTTGAAAACTATCTTTGCATATATTTTGAAAAATAAAAAGCTATTATAAAAAAAAATAGTAGGGCACAGAGAATAGAGAGATATCACTACTATTCTAAAATTCTCTCTGGATCCCAGACCTTGCAGTCAACAGAATTTATTCCTACTATGTGCCAGGCACTGTGCTAGATACAAGCAAAAATACAAGTTCCTGCCCTTATGAGACCTTTATTCTATAGAGATGACATATAGATATAGGGGATCAGGAAAGCTCTCATTTAGGAGACAGTGTCTGAGTTGAGCTTTGAAGGAAACAAAAGATTCTAGGAGACACAGGAAAAAACATGAATATCTAGGGGGGAAGTAGAGAGGGGAGAGATGTTTGCCAAAGGTCAGAGATGAGAGGTAGATTTGTGTCTGTGAGAAGGAAAGAGGCAGAGAGCAGGAAAAGAGACAGGCTGGATAGTGTGTAAAGGATAGCAATGTAAAATAACTAAGAATCATATTGAGAGGAGCTCTAAATGCCAAATGGGGAAATTTATATTTGATCCTAGAGATAATAGGAAACCACAGAAATTTATGGAACAGGCCAATCTAGGAATATCATTGGCACAATGGGAAAGCACATAAGAGATAATGTTTGATTAATTTATGAGATGTGTGGTGACTGCCCTAGATGAGTTTACAATCAAGTTAAGCTGAACAAATATCTAGAGAGATAAATAATAAAGCAACTTATAATTGTCAGACATACAATGTAACAGGAGTTCAATAGAGAGAGTGGATCATGTCATTGCTAAGGACCAATCTTGGAGGAAGTGGGATGAAGATCAGACCTATATGTAGGTGTTGAAGAGGTAGTGGTAAGCATTCCAATCAGGGGGAACTGAGGAGTGAAAAAAGGAGGAAGTAGTTTGGGAAACACAGTCTACAATCTGTCCACAGTAGGGAAGCAGTAGGAGATAATGTTCGAGTTAGAAGTTTCAGAATTTTGAATGCTCCAGCTTATTCTCTACTAATGCTGTTTACTCAGCAACCCAGGCATCTGGCACCCTCAACCCCAGGCTCTTTCCCCAATTCCTACTTCTCTTGGGGACCTGTCTAGCCCCCCCCCCCCCAATACCTGCAAAGCCAGGGCAGTGCAGGCCACATAGAGTGACCTCTGCAGGACCCCGAAGTGCTGGGCCATCCATGTCTTCACAGGGTCTGCTGCCATAAGACTATGCTGCCCCACGAATAGCAGCACCAGCCCCAGGTCCCAAGCTAGAGCTGCCAGGATGCCAGGATCCTGCAAGGCAATCAGCCATTCCTGTCGGGTATCTTAAAATGGGGGAAGACAGGATGTCAAAAGGACAGGGAAAGTTCACTATTATCCTAAGTATCTCCTCTGAATCTCAGGCCATATTCCTCTGGAGGCTGACCAGGTTCCCCTAATTCCTGATTCTAAATTCTGCCTAAGCCATGCCCCTTCTCCCTCTCTATTCTCCATGAATTAGTTTTACTTCTCATCTTCAGCAATCCCCTTAGGATCATAGAAAAGAAACTAAGCAATGCTGGCTGATCCTTTCAAAGAAATTTTGAGAGAAGAGGAGCTTCTGATTAATCTTTTAAATTAAAAGGTTAGTGCCCAGAAGCTTGAAAATTCCCACCCAACTCTATTTTGCTCCACCTTAGGGAAAACAAAAAAAAAAAGGTGATGTAGGAGAGAGTACAAATCCTGTCTCTGATGCTACTTAGTTTTGTGTCCATGCAGGGGGCAAGTCATTTAACAAGAATGAGCCTTCTGTCTCAAGATCCTTAGTTTCTAATTTCAAAGCAAAAACATCTATTACACCCTCTTCTGTATTCAGCTATAATGAAATCTTTTAATATTTCACTCCATTCTTCCCCGTATCTCCACCCAGTTTTTCTCCCCAGAATTAAACTCAGATCCTTCTGCTAGAAATTTCTACTTTTTTTTCAAGTCTGACTCCCCCGCTTCCCCTTCTACTTCCTTTTCCCCTCTCTCGCACGTCCTCTGTCAGCTCCACCCCCTTCTCTACCCGCCGTACCCTCAGGCGAGGCTCCTGAACCAGAACCGCTTACCTCTATCCAACTTCTGACTGCCCCCGAGCAGTGGTTGCAAAGATGTGAAGCATACAAATTCCACTCCAGTGCCAAAGGCCAGAATGAAAGACGCAAAGGCGGCAGGGACCAAGACCAGAGCAGGAGCCATGGCAGGGGTGTGGGGAGTGGGACTGGGAAAAGGGGAGGAGCCCGTTCATTCCCGCTTAATTAGCCCCGCCCCTGGCTACGCCTCCAGACCAATGACAAAGATATTAAATTCGAGTTTTTACGTGCTCTGAATATAAACACAGTCAGCTAAAGTAATTAGCTAAGATTTAATAAGGGTTAGAAGACAAGCATTTTTAACTAAAACATAATTCTTTAGTTAGGTACCTATATTCCCTCACATATTATTGCTTGGTTCTCCAAAGATCTCCAGGAATTCTATTAAGGTTCTCTACATCCCACATGATCCCTCAAAAATCTTAATGTCACCTCCCCAACCTTGAAAGTTCTTTACATCATGCCAATCTTTTATGAAACACATTTTTCTTCTAAATAGTTTATTTTACCGTCTGTGCATTTAAACAGTGTGAGCAGGACATTGTGGATAGGATTCTTAAGGGCATTAAGAAGGTAAAGGGTCTGAGGTGGAGAGGAGGAATGCTTCTAGCTGGGCTTCCTGCCTCAGCACCCCAGTGAGCAGGAACTCTGGTGAAAGGAGGGGCAGCTTAGCCCGAACAGCAGCAGAGCATCTTGAGAGATCCTGGGGACATGAAATCACTACTCTCTGAGGCTAAGGACAGAGACAAAGAGAAAAGAACAAAGATGGAAAGAGATGGATTCAGAATAGAAGCATATGGTTATGACCAGCATAAAAACTTCTCTCTACATGCTCCCATCACATCTTCCCTTCCCCAATTCTTCCACCCTCTAACTCTATTTGCAAGTCACTACATTCCTAGTTTCAAATCATACCTTATAGACCCGAGGCATGCTAGAAAGCACAGTACCCCCACAGCATGTGATTATTTCTCCCATTTGAGGGGGTGGGGGCTGCACTCCAGGGGTCACATAGAACTCATAGCCCTGAGGAGAAAAGAGGCCAACTAAGGATTGGACAGGAAAACAAGACTTCAACAGAGACTAAATTAAGATCTTTAGGACAAGATAGTGGGTTAAGGGTGGGTTGGTGGACATACTTGGGAGGAAAATTTAAGACCAGAGCCCCACTCACCTCCAAGAGGCCCCTCTCCTGAGCACGACTCAGTGCCTCTCGAAGGCTGAAACCAAAGCTGTTCTCCTGCTCAGGATCATTCACCACAAATTCATCAGGTGCCAGGAATCGACCAGCCTTTCGGGACTAGAGGTAGGGAGAGTCAGCCCAAGTCCTCTCTAGGATTCTTCTGTCTACTCAGTAGCCCTTCCCCCAAATCCTTCTCTTATTTTCCTAGAAACAGTTCTCCTTCCCATTTTTTCAATATATATATATATATATATATATATATATATATATATATATATGAGTACATAAATTTCATTCAGTATTTTAATCTTTAGCCATATGTTATTTGTTATTGTTCTAAATACCTTCTACTCTCTCACCTGGTGCAACCATTCCAGAGATAGAATAGGTATCCCCCGGCCTAGGGCACATAGGAATTTGACTGTACGTCTAACTCGATCTGTTACCAAATGTGAAGCTTCTGCCACTGAACTGGCCAGAGTTCCACCCAGTGCCAGCACAGCTTGTTCTCCTCGTGCATCCACCACACCTGTGAATAATACCTGTAGGGAAAAAAGTCATCATTCACTGAACCCCAGAAAACCTATGCCTCCCCACTGATTCCTTTTAACATCCTCTATCTTCCACTTATCTAATGAAAATTTTTTATTACCACTTCCAAAAACCTATGTCTTTTCTCTCAATTCCTCTCCATACCTTAGGAGCTCTTAGTTCTCGATTAAGTCTAGCTCGCCGCAAACTCCGTCCAGGTATTCCCTTGATGATTTCCTTTGTGTGAACTGCTAGTTCGGCAACCTTCACAGGAGTCTTCACTGCAGTCTGAGGTTTAGATAGATCCCAATGAGTTCTTAGTATGGCCTCACCTGAGTTAATCCTCATCCCTTTTCCTTACCTCAACTTCCACTGGCTTTTCATCTTCCTCTTCCTTGATAGATCCTTGTTTCTGGGACCGACCTCTCCGAGGTTGCTTGGAAAATGGTGATGTTTCCTTGGTAGTTGGAGGCCGCTTTCGGCCTGAGAGCTTAGGCTGGGCCTCTGGAGTAGAGCCAAGCATATCTCGTGCTCCTACCCTCCGGCTCCTGGTAGCTCGAGGGACAGATGCTTCAGGTGTCAGAGAATAGGATGACTCTGGGGTGGCTGTGAGTGATTCAGAACTTTCTCCCACCCTTGCTCTCTGACTTCGGAGAGCCCTGGGTGGGAGCACAAGGGTTTCAGATCTCTCTGTTGGGATGGAAGGGGAGTGCTCAGAGAAGGATGTGACTGAAGTAGAACTACAAGTTCCAGTGGTCCCCCGTTTCCTGTTTTGCCGAGTCTGAAGGTGGGGATCAGGGATTATAGGCAATTCTTCAGGGATGGGAGGGTGGAGCTCAGCGGTCAAGAGTGCAGAGGAGGTACTAAAAGGCTTCTGTGTCTGACTCTGGAAAGAAGACTCTGATTTGTCTCTAGAATTTTCAAGAGGAGGAGGTTCAATATTTGGGGCCAAGAGAATCCCCTGCCTTCTGCTTCGTGGTGTTGTTAAAATAGGTGATTCCTGGGAAGCTGGAGATGAAGAATGGGGTGGTTTGAATGTTCTTCTATTCTGGCTCCTGGTGATTCTGGGAGTTGAAGAAGGGCTCGCTGAGGCTTCAGGGACTGCAACTTTAGATGCTACAAGAGGTACATTTGAGAAATCCTGTTTATCCTGCAGATAAATTGAATAGTGATCAAAGGAAAGACAGGATTAATATATTCAAGTTTACATTACATTCATTTGCATTTGCTCCTTTGTATTCTTTTCCCCATCAAACTGTCAATTCTTCAAAAGAACCAACTACCAGAAATTATTACACAGAAGGTCCCATCTTCCTTCTTACCACCAGCAAAAACACTGACCATTTGTGTAGCAGCACCCCAAATCACTGGTCTAGCTTCTAAGTCTAGCCCTCATAAGCCAGACTGGGAAGTCAATGGACAGAGCTAGACATCCTTACCAACTACAAAGTACCATTATCCACAGGACAGACAAGCCAGTCTAGCTGAAGCTACAAAGGCACTCGTTGAGGACGAGTTAGAAGGCAATATATGCCAGATAAATCAAACTACCACTACTTTGTCATCTCTCCTCAATGCTTATGGAAATAGCCATAGAACCCTTGAACCCAAAGCCTTAGGAATAGCAATGTTTCATCTGGTATCAAATGATCAGAATATTCTCTCAATAAAAATGAAACTAGAAACAAGGCATTACCATCTGCCTTTTTTGCCTCAGCACCCTAATGTTGATGAGAACTTTCCATCTCATTTATAGCTAAAACCTTCCATATATGCTATATTCCCCATCAGACTGGGAGAGTTCCTTGAGAGCAGGACCTGGTTTACTTTTTTATTTGTAGTCCTAGCTTAGCACAGCTCTTAGCAGGTAGTAAACACATACTTTATTCATTCATTTCTTTTTCTGGACCTTTTTGTGTGCCACTTCCACTATATCTATCAAAAGACTCTACAAAAAACGACAGTACTGGTTATGAGGAAAGGCAAAGAGAGAAACAAAAGGAAGAAAGCTCCTGATTTACTGAGGCAAATTTAGATACAGTTGTAAATAATGACACTGTGAAAATTAGATAGCTAACTGGAAATTAGAGGGAGTAGAACCTTATGAAAGAAATGACAAGTAGTTTGGAGCAGGGAAAAAGATTATGCAGAGCATCAACATCAAGAACTCAGAGTAAGGCAGAATAAAGGATTTTATAGAACTGAATAGCAATTGAGATGGGAGAAAAGAGAAATTGCTCTTACCATTGGCACTGCCTCAAGAGGCAAAATTTTATCATCATTGAGACCTGGAGAAGAAGAGAAAATAAGTTTGTCTGGGTATTTGGGAATCTTTCTAGGGAATTGAAATAAAGATGTCCTCTGTCACTTACCTCTGTGATGTCTGCTGTCATTGGAGATTTGGGGGTTTAAGGATAATTTCTGCAGGTTCCCTTCCCCAACTTTAGATTTCGTTACTGGAGTTGCATTCTGGACCTCCTGGTCATAATCTTCTGACATCTGTCCCTCTACCTCTCTTTCCAGCATTTCTTTGGATACTTTCACTTCAACCACTGGACTCTTGGTTCTTCTTTCTGGTGCTTGTTTTTCAGATATGTCTTTCTCAGGGGTTTGCCTCTCCATTTCCTTATCTAGTACCTTTATTTCTCCACAGCTTTTGATGCCTGTCTCTGTCATAACATTCTGCATTCCTCTACCTGCTTTACATCTCTGTCTTCTTTCTGGTATCTCTGTTTGTACAACTGCACTCACTTTCTTTCTCTTCGATCTCTTTGTCTTATTTGCCAATGTCTTTCTCTTAAAGGTCTCCTTTTCCATTTTTCTCTCTGGTGTTATTCTAGGTGTCTCTATTTCTATTACCTGGTTCTCCATGTCATCCTCCATAGTTTGTCCTGGGATTCCTGTGTTTAAATTTGTGTCTTGACTTATAGAGAGCTCTGTTTTTTCTGGACTGTCTGGCTGTAGGTTCGAGGCTGTCTTAGATGGTGTGGGACAAGTTCTCTGGTCTACAATATAAGAGTTGGTAGGTAGAGTTCCTGATGCCTCTGACTGCTCCGAGCAGAATGGCTGTGTAGCCAAGATTTCCCATGGCTCATCTGGACCATCTAGGAGAAATCAAGGGAAAGAAACAGACAGAGATATCATAAAATCAAAATGTAGACAAGTTTTATAGATCGTTGAGTAAAACAGAGATAAATTAGGGTAGGAAAATGTTTGCAGATTTGGGGAGACCCAGATATATGAGGACTGGAGGTTTTGAGTGTAGACTAAACCCTAGATTTAACAGCAGTCTGTCTGCATAGACTTCACTTTCAAATGCTTATTACTCCTAACACAAGGAAAGAGTAAGTAACATCCACCCAGGATCTAGGTTTCTGCTTTACAGCCCCAATTCTAATCTTGGGACACTTTTCATTCCTAGTCCTATTCCCACTGAGGGACACAGTAACAGAGTTTTTATTCCTATTAAGGACCTAGGTATCTGATTCCAGGGTGGGTCTCACCTCCACAGTTCTGATTCCCTCCTTCTACAAAGCACTGAGTATCTTGTAAATCCAGGTCTGAATTATCTGAGGAGTTAAAAAAAAAAAGAAAAAAGATACTAGCTTCAGAACTGGTCGCTCAACTCATCCTTGAAGTTTACTATAGAAGGTTGGGGATGGAAGGTGACACTAAAACTCACCATCACTCTTGCTCTGGAAATCTTCAGTACCTTCCACATGTGGATCAGTCTCCCGTTCTATGTTATTCTGGGTTCCTTCCAAAAGTACCTGGGGTGACTTCTCTTGAGTATTTGTTTCCACTACGGTGCCTACTGAGCTAACCCTTGGGAAGGGAGACAGACCATGCTCCACTTTTGTTATAGATATCCTCCCCTGGGTGCCAACTTTTTTAGTGGTCCTTTTCAGTTGCTCAATCACTGGGGCCCCTTCAACTCCACTGTTCTCTTCAGCTGGAAGTTGGCTATTCACATGAAGAGATCCATTGTCATCCCCATCTGTGTCATTGCCCCCAGTCCTACCAATGGAATGTTGGTCCTTGTTAAGATGTATGGTGGGGAGTTCTGTTGGGGACCCCTCCTCTTTTGTATCTGTATTGTTTGTCCCATCTTTGAGTAACTGATCTTTGCCCTGATGGACTGCAAGTGTCGTTGCTGGGATCAAGTCCTCTTCTATATCTGTATCACTGTCTCCCTTATCAGGCTGGCCCATTTCCAAGTGTGCTTTAGCTGATCTCACTAAAAGACCCTCCTCTTCCAGATCTGTACCACCTTCTTCCAAGGAAGAAGGCTGAGTCCCAATTAAAGGTGTCACAACTGAGATCCTTTGGAGACTGCCCTCATCATCAATATCCGTATCACTGTCCCTGTCAGGGGGCAAACTCTCCTTCACATGTGCTCCAGATGGAATTGCCATGATGCTCTCATCTCTTTCCACATCTGTACCACTGTCCCTCCCCATAGCTGAGGGATGGTTCTCTCCACCAGTCCTACTCCACTCCTTATCTACAACAGAAGCTATCCTGGTAGCTGAAGAAGGCTCCATTGGGAGAGGATGCTCCTCTTCATCTGTGTCACTATCCAGAATGAAAGTAAGAGGCAGTGCAGGGCCCTTGGAGCCTGGTGAAGCTCCTTCCACATCACTGGTGGGGGAAAAAAGTGAAAAAGGAGAACTTGGAATTCAGATCCCAAGAAAGGACTTAGGTACCCAGAATTCTAGTTCCCAGTTCTCTTCCTCTTCCATTCTGACTAATAACTATTAAGGACCTAGCTATTACACTCTTGATTCTCTTCCCATTAAGCTTCCCCTGGTAGACTTGGCAATCTAGCTCCTCAATACTCACCTCTCTGGTACTACAGTTTCAGAAGGAGAATATGTGACCGGTACCTCTATACTCCTATCCAAAGGAGAATCTAGGAAGAAGAATAAACTTTGTAATTTCATATTCTCCAGACTCTTCTCCCTACCTTTCTTTCACTTTCCTGATACCTCAAATTTACCTCCTTCCTCCTCTGAGTCTTCAGCCAATAAGGTCCCCTGGAACTGGGGTCCCCCTGTCCCTGGAACCCTGGGTGTCTCCTCCACATTTAGAGCTCCCCGGGGGCCAGGAAGTAGAGGGACACCCAAACGATGATATTGGCATGGCAGGTCAGCAAAGAGTACCAAGTCTTGGTCCCTCAATTGATGGCCCACCCCAGGGCTTAGGAGCTTGGGAGGTCTCAGAAGGCGTGTATGATTAAGGCTCCCACAATCTCGAAGGATAGGTGCCCTGCCTTGAGCTGGAATCTCAATTATTGCATGATGTTTGGAGATAGATGGAAAAGGCAGAGCCACAGCACATCCCGGTATTCGGCCAACCACATTCTCCCCAGGGTACAGCAGGAAATCTAGGAGTGAAAATTCAATGAGGTATTAATTCAAAAGCCAGGAATCTGCCCCACTCCTAGTCTTCAATGAATTTTCTTTTTTGGTTTCCCTCATCATTGAATTTATAGTTTCTTTAGGAAAAAAAAAGGGGAGGTGAAAAGTTATAGTATTTTCTTTAGGAAAAATACAGGAATGGACATGTATACATATATTGTATTTAACACATACTTTAACATATTTAACATGTATTGGTCTACCTGCCATCTGGGGGAGGGGGTGGGGGGAAGGAGGAGAAAAATTGGAACAAAATGTTTTGCAATTGTCAATGCTGAAACATTACCCATGCATATTCTTTTATAAATAAAAAGCTATTAAATATATATATATATAAATTATTTTTATATGTAAAATATACATAATTTATATTATATATACATATTATATTTTTGTGTATAATATATACATATTATATATACATATATAAACCCACAGGATTCCCAGTATATGGGAAGTTGTAATTGGGACAGAAGCATTGGGAAAGTACAGGCCATTGCAGAGCCATTACTCTGATTTACTTTCTCCCTATTTGTTTTAGTATGATTTTCCTAAGTCATCACAAAAAGAATATTCCCCAAATCTAACCATCAAACCAGTAAGTATTTTCTCAGTCTCTCCTGCCACATGAACAAATCAATCGCTGGGACCCCCTCTACTCCACTCTTCTCTTTAGCTGGAATTTGGCTTTTCATATGAACAGATCCATTGCCATCCCCCACCGCCCACCTCTCCCCTTTTCCTTTAAAACCCAACATCCTCTGACCTTTCTCAGGTCCTCGAACGCTGCTGAACAGGTGCAGCCGCCCTACAGGCTCCAAACCTAAACCTGGTGGGGAGCCATTAGAATCCTCAGTCTCCTCCTCCTGAGTCTCCCAGTCCACCAATTGAGTGTCCTCCATTATCTGTTATGGAGAAAAGAAAGGGAAAAGCATACAACCACCTTAGATATCGAACAAGCATCCGACCAGAGAACAAGGAGGAGGAGTGCAGAGGGATGATAAAGCATTTGGGAAAATATAGTTGAGACATAGGAAGGTATGGATCAAGGATTCCCTCATTCGGAGATCTAGGCCAAGGTAACAGAAGAGATGTGTGTGTGTGTGTGCGTGCGTGTGTGTGTGTGTGTGTGTGCGCGCATGGGGGGTGGGATGAAGGAATCCAATTCTGGCTCTGCTACTTACAACCTGTGTGACCTTGATCAAGTCACTAAAGTTCTCTGGGTCTTAAATTTCCTCATCTGCAAAAAACAAGGGGCTTGAGCTAAGACCAGTATATAACATCACGTCCATCTCTTTAAAATGAAAAAAAAAAAAAAAAAAAAAAAACCAAGCCAGCAACCCAAACTCTTAAGATGCTGGAGTTGACCTCTACCCTCAGGGGGAACAAGGGTGAAAAAATGAGAAGGGGAGGAACCTAGGCCTGTCTCACCCATCCACCTGGGCCACACCCACTCTCTGGCCCACGGGCAAATCAAAGTGCAATTAAGGTCTCCCCTCCTCGAGTTTAGCGGGCTGCCTATCACCCAGACCCCACAATCCTCTGGGGGACCAGCGAGATTCCCAGAGATCTTACAGCGAGACTCAGGGCCCTCGAACCTGTTAGCCCGTTAGATTAGGGCGGCAGGAATCGCAGGAAGCAAACCTCCAAATAGCTCCCGCCCAGACTTTCCCACCCGAATGGCCTCTTTGCCTCCCTCAAGAGAAGAGGTTCAAGATGGCGTCCAGTCAAAAGGGTAGTTGGAGAGCCTCCGAACTCACAGGCTTCGGGTCCGCGCGCGCGCCACACTAACAAGCAATCAATGCGTTCCTCTGCCCCGAGCTCTGGCGCTCTGATTGGCTCCTTCTGCCATCTCTCAAGGGTGACCCGCTCAGGGATTGGCCGAGCCTGCCGCGTGGATCTGGGACAAGTCCAGGAGAAGCGCTCTGGTCTTCACTTGTGGGAGAGGCCGCTACGGTGCCTCGCTTTTACATTGGCTCCGGAGGACCGTAGAGGTGGGGCCGCCTCGCGCGCCTCCAACGGCACTGCCAGATTGGCCATAAACTCTTGAGATCCGCAGGTTAACCTCCGATCGGGCCTGCTGCTCTCGCGCAGCAGCTAAACTGTAACTACGTGGTGTGGCGCGGAGTGACTGCGACAGCCGCGATGGGAAACGCCCGGTCACCACGTCAGAAGGGGCCGGAACACCCATTCTTGGGCTTGCCGGACTCGGCCCCTGCTGACTCATGAGAAATAGAGCAGATGAGGCGGCTGCTGTTAGGCGGAGAGTGCAAAGCCAGATATGGATTAGAGAATGAAATTAGAAAAGGTAAAATAAATAATCTTGACACAACACCCATTTTTGTAGGAGCAAAATGAATACAGCTCAAGTGAGAAACTATATGGGGGGGGGGGAGGGAGGAGGAGAAATCTTTACAACAATCGAATGTTTTACGTACACAGTGGGGGACGATCACTAATACGTAAAACAATGTCGTTAGCAATAACTAAATTTTCAAAAAAGGCTTCATCTCAGACCCCCCCAAAATTGGATCAACTGCAAGGACAGTGAGCTGTCAGGCACAGGAAAATATCCAAGGATGTTAGAGGCAGAAAGGACTCGTATTTATCAAAATATTCTGAACACTTTGGGGCAAGGAAGTAAAAACTCAAAACAAAATGGGTTACTAACAATGAATATAACGAGTAAAGTTGCAGGGCATGAAATACAAATTACAAGTACCAAATGAACATGAAACTAAACAATAAAGACATCTAAATAATGGGAAAGTATTATTTATGGAGAGGCAAAGCCAATATAATAAAAATGACAAAATGATCTACATTTATTTATTCTACTTTTTTTTCTACATTCTACTTTCATTCTACATTTTTATCATACATTATATCTACATTTATTATTATTTATGTTAAACTGCCAAATAATTACAGGGATAGAAGAAAATGAAAAATGAAAAAAAGAATGAGAAAGTTTCAAGAATCTTAAGAAAAATAATGAAAAAGCGGAAAGGAAAGGAACTTAGGGGTGCCAGATCTCAAACTATACTACAAAATAAATAATCATCAAATTTGGGGTTCAGAAGTGTCACGGTTCTTTCTCAGAAAGAATTCAAGTTCAGATAGTAAAGGCATTTAATGAGGTTAATGCTCCATAAGTGGAGAAGCACCTTTAACAGAATAAGGCTAGAATTTATATAGAGAAAGGAGACTGAGAGTAAATCAGGAAAAGTGGACAATCTCAGATAAGATTTTACACATGTAGGTGCTGTATGGGATTTTGCGTCTGTGACTAGATATCTATTACCAGACATCTTGCTATAGGTAGGTATCTATTTGTGAATGCTTGGCTCGCTGGGGCCCACTGGATTCTGTCACTGTATGATTATTGCTGACAGCAGAAAACTGCTTATCTCATCAATCAAGTTGACTTAATACTGTTTAAAAAAATAGAACAGATTAGGTACACAACATATAAAAGCAAACAATACAGTAGCCTTAATATCCCATAAATCCAGTCATTCAACTAACATTTATTTATTTTAAATTATTTATATTTTGGTAAATATTTCCCAATTACATGTAACAGTTTGAACATTTTTAAAAATTTGGGGTTCCAATTTTTCTCCCTCCCTCCCACCTCTCCCCCATCTTCAAGAAGTCAAGCAATTTGATATCAACTATACATATGAAATCATGAAAAACATTTCCATAGCATCCATAGTACAAAAGAAACAGAAATAAATAAAATAATAGTAAAGAAAAAATAAAAGAATAAGGATAACAATATTAATAAAGCTTAAAAGAAAAGAAAAATAAAGAAAGTTGTTTTGTTTTTTTTTAAATGCTTCATTTGAATTGATTAGTTCTTTCTCTGGAGATGTATAGCATTTTTAACCTGGGTCTTGTCAGAATAGCCATTTTTCACAGTTGATCATCCTTGTAATATTGTTATTGTGTACAATGTTCTCCTTGTTCTGCTCACTTCATTTTATATCAATTCATATGAGTCTTCGAGGTTTTTGTGAAACCAGCCCCTTCATAATTTCTTACAACACAATAGTATTTCACTACTGTCTAACATACACCACAACTTGTACAGTTGTTCCTCAATTTATGGGTATCCCCTTGATTGTGAATACTTTGCCACCATAAAAAGAACCACTATAAATATTTGTGTATAAATAGATCCTTTTCCCTTTCCGTTCATCTCTTTGGGATGAAGACTTAGTAATGATATTTCTGGGTCAAAGAATCTGCAAAATTTTATAGAACTTTAGGTATAGTTCCAAATTGTTCTCCAGAAGAGTTAGACTAGTTCACAATGCCACCAGCATTGCATTAGTATCCTAATTTTTCTGTATTCCCTCCAGCACTTGTCATTTTCCTTTTTTTTCATGTTAGCCAATCTGATAGCAATGATGAGGCTATCTTAGAGTTGTTTTAATTTGCATTTATCAATAATTCGTTAGAACACTTTTTATCTTTTTTTAAGTTTTTTTTTTTCATTCTTGTTTTCAAGATTCCTTGGAAGCAGAAGGAGGAACGTACACATTGGGAAATATAAGTGATATTATAAGGAAAGATAACAAAAATATATTTTAAAACAATATTTTATACTAGAATCCAGTGTGTAAAATCTGTAGAAAGGAGGGCAGTTTGAAAGTAAAATCATCACATTCATGTTATGTAAATTCTTTTTTCAAAGTTACTTTTTATTTCATATATTGAAATTATATATTAATTGCCTTTGTTAACCAATATATTTTATTCTATGCATTTTTAAGAAATATATTTTAATAATAGCTTTTAATTTTCACAATACATACATAGTTTTCAACATTCACCATTGCTAAACTCTATATTCCAAGTTTTTTTCCATCCCTTCTTCCTACCCACCCCCCACCTCCAGACAGCAAACAATCCAATATATTTTAAATATGTGCAATTCTTCTTTACATATTTCCATATTTATCATGCTGCACAAGAAAAATCAGATCAAAAAAGGAAAAAATATGAGAAAGAAAAAAAAAGCAAACAACAAAAAAGATGCAAATACTGTGTTGTGATCCACATTCAGTTCCCAGTGTTCTTTCTGGATGGAGATGACTATCTCCATCACAAATCCATTGGAATCCATAGGAATCACCTAATTGTTGAAAAGAGCAAGTCCATCAGAATTGATCATCACATAATTTTGTTGGCACTATGTACAATGTTCTTTGGGTCCTACTGGCTTTATTTAGCATCAGTTCATGTAAGTCTTTCCAGGCCGTTCTGAAATCATCCTGATCATTTCTTATAGAATAATAATATTCCATAACATACATATCCTATAACTTATTCAGTCATTCCTCAACTGATGGTCATCTAATCAGTTTCCAGTTTCTTGTCACTACAAAAAGAGCTGTTATGAACATTTTTGAACATGTGGGTCCTTTTCCCTTTTTTATGATCTCTGGTATACAGACCCAGTAGAAACACTGATGGATCAAAGGGTATGCACAAATTGATAGCTCTTTGGGCATAGTTCCAAATTGAGAGTACTTGTTATGTGACTAGTGATAGCTTTGATTTCTTCTGAAAACTGGTTCTTCATGTTTGTTGATTATTTTTCAATTAGGGAGTGACTTCTTTTGTAAATTTGGTTCAGTTCTTTACATATTTGAGAAAAGAGTTCTTTATCAGAGAAACTTGCTGTAAATTTTTTCCCAACATCTATTTAGTATGAAATATTAATTATTAAATGTGTCTACTATATGCCAGGTACTTGCTGAGTCCTGGGAACTCAAAAAAAGGTAATAAACAAAAAACCCAGGCCCTGCTCTCAAGAGGCACACCAATTTATGGTGAGGAATTAAGATAACATGCAAACAATTGTGTACAAACATGATTTATACATATATTTGGTCTGGGAAAAAGTTATTGCAGAAGGGGAGGGACTTTAATTGACATTTGAAAGAAGCAACTTTAAGGTTCTATCTCATAATCATCAGATTGTCCAAGTTTATAAAAAAGGAAAATGGCAAATGTTATAAGGAGCTCAGGGAAAACAGATACGTGTATCCTTGGTGGAGTTTTGAATTAGTCCAGTGACTCTGAAAATTTGGAAGTATTCCAAAAAAATTGTGCACATCATATAACTACTAAGTCTATCTCAATGAGATCAAAGAAAAAGGGAAAGAACTCCACATAAACAAAAATAATTGTAATATATCTTTCTGTGATAGCCAAAAAAAAAAAAAAAAAAAAAAAAAAGTAAGACAGTACCAATCATCTAGTTGAATGGCTAAACACATTTTAGTAAGCAAATATATTGGAATATTATTGTACTGTAAGAAATGATAAAAATTGATACTTCCAGAAGACTTGTATCAACTGATAAAATGAAATGAGCAGAACCAAAAGAATAATTTATACCATAACAACACTTTAAAAATAAACTCTGACCCATACAATAGCCAATTATGATTCCAGAAGACTGTTGATGAAGAATGTTGTCCATCTCCTAATAGAGAGAATGAACAAAATATGCAGAATAAGACATACAACTGCATCTATGCCAATGTAGGAATTTGTTTTATTTGATTATTCATATTTGTTACAAAGATTTTATCTTTCTTGTTTTTCAGTTATAGTAGTAGAGAAAGGGATTGATAGAAAATAAATGCTTGTGATTTTTAAAGTATTTAAAATTGAATGCCCAATTAATTGAGGAATTGCTGAACAAACTATATCTTAAAAATGTAATGGAATAATATTACATTAAGTAGGATTATTGGGAAATGATAAAGTGTAAAAAGCAAACATAATAAAACATTTTAAAATAGGATAGATCTTATAGACTATTATGAAGTCACTTAACTCCTTAGTGTTCCAGGCAACTATCTTAAAACTGTAAGTTACAAAGAAATTACAGATCTTTATCATTGGGGGAAGTTCATTACACAAATGAAATCAAATCCGATCCTTACTAGTGGGAGAGCTCAACCTCCTTCTATCAGAACTTGATAAATCTAACCACAAAATAAACAAGAAGTTAATGAAGTGAATAGAATTTTTAAAAACTTAAAGTATGATATATCTTTGGAGAAATTTGAATAGGAATATGTGAAGATTTTCTGGAGGCAGCCTTAGTCTCAGTTGAAACAAATAATTACTCCAAAATCGCAGCCAGCTGGTAAAAATGCAAACGTTTATTTCTCCTTCCAAATTAGCCCGGTTAGTTGAGGCCTATCTCTCTGCCTGGCTCCAAGAGATCTTGCAGCGTTGTCCTTGGCTTCTGCCTCTGCTTTCTTCAGCCTCCAGTCAGCACCAAGTTGGAAGATGCAATGAATCTCTTGCCTCGAAGATAGAGCTTGTTGGTTCCAAGAGCTCTCTCCACTTCCAAGTAAAACTCTCTCGAGCTCCCAGAGTTTCTAGTAACTCCTCAAGTAACTAACTCAAGTAAGTACCTCCAGTCAGTTCCACAAGAAGTAAACCCAAGCTTCAAAAGCTCCCTATATATGTGATCTCCCAAAGCTTACCTCTGCCTTCTGGAGGGAGAGGAATTATGGGTTATCTCCCAGAGTGCTCTCTGGCCATAAGGGAGGTGTGAATCGGACTAAGCCCTACTAAGCCCTGCATCCTCCCACATATGTGAACTCCATTGAGTACTTAGATACTTATGAGCTCTCTAAAGGTGTGAACACAAGCATTGTTCAATCAGTTCCACTTAGTACCTTGTTTCAAGTCTGGCCCAAAATAACTCTTTCTAAGATTAAATCAACTCCAATGGCTTAACACTTTGTAAAGATTCCAACAGGAATAGAAAAAAATATACCTTTTCCTCAAAAGTATATAGCACATGCAAAAAAGTGATCATGTATTAAGGCATAAAAACCTCACTATGAAATGCAAAAAGGCAGAAATAGTAAATGCATTCTTTTCAGATGCAATAAAAATTACATGGGCTATGGAAAGTAAGCAAAAAATTAATTGGAAATGAAATGATCTAATCCTAAAGGAGGAGTGGAACAAACAACAAATCATAGAAACAATTGATAACTTTATCTAAAAGAATGAGACAACATACTAAAACTTATGGGATGCAGTCAAAGCAGCTCTTATAGGGAGTTTTATATCATTAGATGCTTACAAGAATAAAATAGGGAAAAAAGATCAATGAACTAACTGGGCATACAACTAAAAATTCTAGAAAAAAAAGAAAAATTAAAAACCTCCAATTACATACCAACTTAGAAATTTTAAGAATAAAAGGAGATATTAGTAAAATTGAAAGAAAACCATTGAACTAATAAACAAAACTGAGAGTTGGTTTTTTGAAAAAAACCAACAAAATAGATGAATCTGGTTAATTTGATGAAAAAAAGAAAAGAAAACCAAATTACCAATATCAAAAATGAAAAGGGTGATTTTACCACCAATGAAGAGGAAATTAAAGTAATAATTAGAAGCTATTTTGTCAAATTGTATGCCAATAAATCTGATAATCTAAGTGAAATGGATGCATACTTAAAAAAATAATAGGTTCCCCAGATTAACAGAGGAAACAAATTACTTAAATAGTCCCATTTTAGAGAAAGAAATTGAACAAGCCATTAATGAACTCCTTAAGAAAAACTCTCCAGAGCCAGATGGATTTACAAGTGTACTCTACCAAATGTTTAAAGAAAAATTAATTTTAATACAATATAAACTACTCAGAAAAATAGGGGAAGAAATGCTACCAAATTCCTTTTATGACACAGATATGGTATTAATATCTAAACCAGGAAGAGCCAAAACAGAGAAAGAAAATTATAGACCAATTTCCCTAATGAATGTTGATGCAAAAATCATGTTAAAATAACTTTTTATTTTTCAAAATACATGCAAAGATACTTTTCAACATTCATCTTTGTAGAACATTGTTTTCCAATTTTTTTTTCCCTTCCTCTCCTAGACAGCAAGTAATCCAATGTAGGTCAAACATAAACAATTCATCTAAACATATTTCCATATTTATCATGTTACACAAGAAAAATCAGATCAAAAGGAGAAAAAAAGAGGAAGAAAAAAAAAGATGCAAAAATCTTAAATAAAATATTAGCAAAGAGATTACAGCAACTTTATCACCAGGATAATATACTATGACCAAGTGGGATTTATACCAGGAACATATCAGGAAAACTATCAGCATAATTGACTATATCAATAACCAAACTAACAGAAATAATATGATTATCTCAAAAAAGCATTTGACAAAATACACCACCTTAAAAACACTGGAGAAGAGCAGCGAGGGGGCACTGTGGATAGAGCACCAACCCAGAAGTCAGGAAGACCTGAGTTCATATCTGACCTCAGACACTTAACACTTTCTACCTGTATGATCCTGGGCAAGTCATTTAACCCCAATTGCCTCAGAAAAAAAAACAAAAAACAAAAACACCAGAGAGCATACATAGGAATAAATTGAATTTTTCTTAAAATGATAAGTAGCATCTATCTAATACCATGAGCAAGCATTATATGTAATAGGAATAAGGTAGAAGCCTTCCCATAAACATCAAGGATAAAACAAAGTTGCTCATTATTACCATTATTATTCAATATTGTTCTAGAAATGTTAACTTTAGCAATAAGGGAAGAATTACCTACTATTAAAGTAGGTAATGAGGAAACATGTTAAGGGACAGTCAAATCTCCGGGAGCCTCCAAAGCTGTGGATCACAGCATCTGAAGGAGTTGCAGGGCAGCCTTTGCTGACACAGGTCAGACAATGCAATGGCCTCTCAGTCAGAGAGGTCAGAGAACAGCAACTGCCTCTCAGTCTCCTTGTATCATCCTCTCACAAGACCCATTCTGGGTTGGATCTCCAGCAGCCACTGTCAGGTGGCTCCTGTGTATTCCAACAGCTCTCCCGTGTATTCCAAAGAAACAAAACTATCACTCTGCAGATAATATGATGGTATACTTAGAGAATCAGCTAAAAAACTAAAAACAATTAACAACTTTAGCAAAGTTGCTGAATATAAAATAAACCCACATATATCATCAGCATTTCTATGTTACCAACAAAGACCAGCAGCAAGAGTCTACCTGCCAAGTCAAAGCCAAGATCTATATGAACACAATTACAAAACACTTTCTACACAGTTACTCTTGGATCCAGCAGTGTCTCTACTAAGTCTGTATTCCAAAGAAATTGTAAGAAAGGGAAAAGCACCCACATGTGCAAAATTGCTTATAGCAGCCCTTTTTGAAGGGGCAAGGGATTGGAAACTGAATGGATGCCCATTGATTGGTTGGTTGAATGGTTGAATAAGTTACAGTATATGCATGTAATGATTTATCATTGTTCTACAAGAAATGATGAGCTGGGTGATTTCAGAAAAGCCTGAAAAGGCTTACATGAACTGATGCTGAGTAAAGTGAGTAGAACCAAGAGAATATTGTACACAGTAATAACAAGATTATGTGATGATCAACTGTGATGGACTTGGCTCGTTTCAACAATAAGGTGATTCAAGGCAATTCCAATAGACTTGTGATAGCAAGTATCGTCCCCAGCCAGAGAGATAACTATGAAATGAATGTGGATCAAAGCATAGTATTTTCACCTTGTTTTCATTTATTTGCTTGGGTTTTTTTCTCTCTCATGTTTTTTCCCTTAGAAAATCGGCTTTCATTGTGCAGCATGACAAATATTGAAATACATTTAGAAAAATTGCACATTTTTAACCTATATTGGATTGCTTGTTGTCTTGAGGAAGGGAAAGTGGGAAGGAGACAAATTTGGAAAAGAAGGTTTTGCAAAGGTGAATGTTGAAATCTATCTTTGCATGTATTTGGAAAAAAAATAAAATACTATTAAAATTTTTAAAAATTGAATTATCTAGTTTCAAACTAATATATAAATATATATAACTACGTACATATACACATGTATATATGACTTATTATTCTTTGTATTATTATTATTCAAAGTATCATTTTATTATCTATAGAAGTGGCATATGTAACTGGTAGTCCCAGTTCACAAATTTTCAATAAGGAAATGACATCATTGCTCTGGGACAAATTTTGCCACAGATAACATGATATAACTTTCTTCTATTTGGACAGTAGGATAATGTATAGAATGCTGGACTCAGAGACAAGAAGATCTCAGTTAGAACCCTAAGTCGTTTTAATTTCTGTCATCTGTAAAATGAGGATAAATATAGTATCTACCACACAAGGTTGCTGTAAGAATTAAATGAGGTGACATATATGTGTATATGTATATGTATTATACACATATACTTTATTGCTATAAAAACTTAAAAGCATTGTATAAATAATATTTTATGACATTACTCTAAAATAGAATTATACCTCTCCATATCTCTATGTTCCACATAAAAATGATAATGACTTTATAGTACCTAAGGAAAATATGTATCAATCTGAGGTAATATCATTTCTTCTCACTCTACAACTCCAAATCCAACTTTCCTTTCTTTTAATGGTTCTCATCTCCAGTTCAGCTGCCTAGGAGGGCTTACCATGGTGATCTGCTTGACCAAGTTATGATGATATCCTGGACCATGCCTGAGAAACATTAATTTGAATGGAGTATGGAAATCAACTACCTCCCATAATCTGTTGGTACTGATGGAATATAAGAAGTCATGAAGGTAGGGAGTTATTCAGAAAGAATTCAAAAACTTGGTTCATCTTTGAATTAAGGGGCAAAAGCTTTATTATGATGCCATAAGGCAAACTAAGTTCCCTAGAAGAACTTGCAATTTACAAGGGGAGATATGGCACCTTTTATAGGAAAGCACTCTTTCCTATAAAGAAAAGCAAGGGATGCTAACTATGATAGTTGCTTGGTTTAGAAAGTCAACTGGAGATTAAGGAATCTTTATACAAAATAACCTTGGGGGTTTACATCTGTAGCTTGGCTTCCTGATAGTATATAGTCAATTGTGGATATCAATTCAAGATAGCTTATTTATACAAGATAATTCTATCAAAGCAAGAAATTCAACAAAGGCCCACTTAAGGACAAGATAATCCTGCCAGTATCTCTCCCTGGGGCCCACCTATAAAGTGGTTTGCTATGGGGGACATGGCCTTTTGCTAGGATTATTTATCCCTTCATTCCTCCCAAAATGAGACCCAAAATCTTTTCGGTTTTGGAGTGATGGTCCTGTTTTCTGAAGTTGCTTCCTGCTGGAAGTAGGTTTAGAGCTATCTTTTGGATCCCACTAGAAGGCGTGATGAACTCAAGGGTCCAGAAGTTGGTTGAAGCAGCATCCAGTGAATCCTGAGTCTCAGGATCAGAAATAGGACTGGTATCCAGTATTGTCCATCATTTGAACATAAATCAAACAAGTTATCCAGAAGGGGTTAGGAATGTTAGTTTTGTAAACAATAAAGAATGCTCTGGTGTCTTAGGGTACATCTGCTAAAGTGTTTAAAGAGGCACATTGAGTGAAGAGGATGACAGGCTGAGGGGATTTCCAGTTGGCATCGAAACATGTGTAATAATACTCTTGCAGGAAGAGGCTTTTCAACCCTAGGTTCAATCATTGCACAAATGAATTTACTTATAAAAAGCTGACTTTACTTCAGTTATATTAAAAGTACTTATGTCTTTTCTCCAAACCACAGTTTTGTTTGATTTAATTTGAATGATCAGTATAATAAGTTATATCAATACTCAATTCTTTTTTTTTTCTCAATAGTATTTTATTTTTCAATATTCATTTTTATAAGAGTTTATGTTCCAAACTTTTTCTCCCTCTGTCCCTTACCTCCCTTCTCTCCAAAACGGCAAACAATTTGATGTAGGTTGTACATTTACAATACTTTAAAATATATTTCCCTATTTTTCATGTTGTACAAGAAATCAGTTATACTTGCATCATTTTGAAACATTTAAAAACCTTATTTCATACCTATTTCTATCTGGAGATAGTTAGAAATGGATTTTCTATCCATCTATTCATCCATCATCTATACATCTATAACTTCATAAATATTACCTATCTATTTATCTCTGTCTGTCTCTATCTCTAGGTCAAATACTCATTTGTTCAGGATATGAATATATAGATATATAAAACAGCAAGATTCTTGCACTGTGCTCATGTCTTCTACTTACATTTGCTCTGATTATAGAAATTTGCAATAAAAGAAAAGCCAGGACATGATTATAAAGTATCCTTAACTCTGTTTGATTTCAGATAAGAGTCACCATTTGTCAATGGTGTCAAACAATCACACAGTTATAATTCCACCTTATAGTCAGATTCAGGAATAATCAGGTGCTAAATACAGGAACATAATTGGGAAACTGAGCCAGAAGAATCCTATTTTAAGCAAAATGAAAGGTTGTCCTAGCTCTTACCCAGATACAGATCTCTATCTATCAATTGTTATTGATCACATCTCTTTGAGTGGCTGGTGGCATTTCTCTAGAATGGTGGATTACTGATTTAATGATCTATCAGGCATACCTGAACTAAAAAACTTAAAACAATATCCTTAATAATCCCAAGGGATTTTATCTCAATTAGAAAGTTTCAATAATTAGAGAGCTTCAGGTGATTTCAGCTACGATCACATATCCTAAGTAATAGGTATTGACTATAATCTGGTTAACAGTAAGAGATCTCTATTCATCACAGTAAGAAAATTCATAATTTATCTTGATATCTAAATAGATGATTTTAAGTTCAACATTACACAAATGATTCTGCTAAAAATTGACCGCTATTCACAGAATCTCTTTAAACAATGGGAACATCTTTTAGATAACTCAGTACATACAACCAGTTATAAAGTATACCAGGAGTCACACATGATTTTATTTAAAATCTTTCATTTGCTTTGCTTTTCTTCTTTTCAAGTTTAAATTAATTCTTGTATAAAGAGCAATGATTAGAAATCCTTTCTATATAATAGAATTATAGATTTTTATTAAATCTATTCCTTGTTTGGGAATTTAACCACCAAATTTTTTTCCCCTTAGAACTGATGATCTTGTCATAAGATGATTATAAGAAACCTGGAAAATTCATAAATTAAAGAGAATTGTCAGAGACCCCAGAAAAAGTGCTGAGCTTTGCTGTTCCTGCCTGCCCATTCCATCTATCCTTAGGTGCTGTGGGCTGTGCTCTGTGATATCTCGTTTACCCTGTAAAGGTGTGGGAGGAATAAACTAATTCTGATTTTTACTTTTATATCCTATTTGGACTGCTGTGAACAAACAGAACCAATCCAGATAAGATTTTCACCTTATCTCCTTTCCAATCACCAATTTTAGATTTTAACGTTATGAAAGCTTCAAATAACTCAATTAATAATCTTATAATTTTCATTATAAGTGACAATCAAATTATAAACATTATAAAACAAGGTTAGCAGGGCTAATAAAATAATATTATAGGTTTAAAAAAAAAAAAAAACTTTGGGATAGGGGAAGCTAGACATCTAAATCTTGGGAAGAGGAATGGATCCTGTAACTATCTATCCCAAATTTACACTATGCTCTCCTTACATTTCTTTGAGTTTAGCAGGGCAGTCTTAGGAGTACTTGAAGCAGGAAGGCCCACAAAGTACCAACTCTGAAACCAGTATCACTACCTTGCATCCCTGGACT
The DNA here is from genome assembly GCF_902635505.1 of Sarcophilus harrisii. Taxonomy (NCBI): domain Eukaryota; kingdom Metazoa; phylum Chordata; class Mammalia; order Dasyuromorphia; family Dasyuridae; genus Sarcophilus; species Sarcophilus harrisii. The sequence continues at coordinate 285,962,633 of NC_045429.1, read as the reverse complement.
TTGCATTTACCACAGATCTGAATCCTACACTTTTTTAATGTTTAATAAAAAAAAATAATAATCCTCTAGAAAGTGGAAGACCAAGTCTAATTTTTTTATTCGTTATAAAAAAATAATCTCCCAACCATCCTACCACTCCCTTTTTCATCTCGCTGCATGGACAACAATAGAGAACTACATTTCCCAATAAAGATAGCGCTTGGTCCCGGGAGGAAAGGCCAATGGGTACCAGACACTTGCCCGGTATGGACCAATCAGTGCTTCTATAGACGGGCTTTGTCTACTATATAGCTGGCGCCTAACAAGAGGAACCTTCCCTCCTCTCAGGCCACGCAGCGCAACGCGCCCCGCCCTGCTTCTCCTCCCAGGCTTCTCCCTTCCCCCCTTCCTTCTTTCTCCCTCACAGAACGTTTGTGCAGCTGTGTTCTGAACTGGCAGCTCTAACCTTCTGGGCAACCTTCTATTAATAAAAAGCTCAGTTCAGCGGAAAGGAGGGGGGAAAATTATATAAAAATTCTCCCTGCACGTAACGAGACAAGCAAAAGTAATTTCTCACTATGAGGGAAATCGTACATATCCAGGCTGGCCAGTGTGGCAATCAGATCGGTGCAAAGGTAAGGACTTTGATTTTACGTCTTCTACTTAACCTCCATTGGGTTGTTTTTTTTTTTTTTTTAAGGAAAGAAAATTAAAAGATTTCTTGAAAAAAAAATTAATGGTGGAACTGTTGCTAGTTTCCTTTCCTTGCTCAAAACAGCACGAATCAAAAAGGAAATCTAAACTTTCTTTGCGGCGGGAATTTCCTGTAGAGAAACCTGGAGGGTCCTTCCCTTCCCCCCCCCCCCGCCCCTTATTCTATTACCTGGATTTATTTTAGTTGGCGTTTTTCAACCTGGGCCCTTCTATCGGTTTTAAGAGGAAGGGACCAATAAAGTGATTTAAATGTATGAACTGAAAGATGTGTTTCTTTCCCCTTGGGGTTTTGGAGTGGGGGTTGAGAAATGTATAAAAGGAATCTCATAAGCTACTTTGTGTCAGAAATGGAGGGACGGAAACGCGCTAGACAAAGCGAAGCCAGTATGGTCCCATGTGCATCTCTGCTGCTCTCCGCCTCCTCCCCGCTCAAAACTGATTCTTTTGCTTGAATCCCGATGGGGATGTAATAAGCTGCATTGTGCACTAAGCTTGTGAAAAGGGGAATGAAATAGGCGGGCGGGGATGGGAAACTCGTAGTTGATACTCTTCCCCCCCCCAAAAAAAAAAAGTGAAATGTGGAATATTCCTTTAGGAATATTCGCCCGTTCTCTTTTGTATGGGGGGAGGTTGGGGAGTGGGGAAACGGCACCCCCTCCTCCATCTTCTATGGAAGCCTTCCCTTTAAGAGCGGGAGCGGGGGTGGGGTGCGAATTCCCGCGCGTTACCTGGTGTTCGGAATGGATCGTCCCACGAGGACAGAATTTTTAAAAATGGGAAACTATGGGAAGGATTCCAGTATTGAAGGAGAAAAATGGAAATTGTTAGCAAAGAAATATGTTATGTGCAAAAGAGTGGCTTCTCCCTGCCCCCAGTGCGAGATATTGTAACGGATGGGGGTGGAAAGGAAGTGGGATGGAGACTTTGCTACGTTGTGGCAAAAGGGCGGAGACCCATTGGGGCGGGGCAAGAACTCCCTTGTGCTTTAGGGCTGTACTGGATAGGGGGAAGGAGCCCCACCCTTGGCTTCCATTGTCTATTATTTCCCGACTAGTCTTCTCGCACCTCCCATCGGCTAGCTTTATAGTGAATTTTTTGGAATGGGTGGGTAGCAGCTGCTGTCTTTTTCTTTGTGCGCTGCGGAGGGCGTTGCCTGATAGGAAAGGAAGGGCGACCGTGACATTTATCTTTCCTAGCCAGGCATCTGGCCTCTACCCTCCCCTAGGATTACTTGGAGTGAGTTGGTCCCCTTCAGTCCTATTATCTCAAGCAGTTATACGGTAGATAATCCTGTAACAAGCTGCTTCTGCTGTCCCATCTGTTCCAGGATAAGAAGGGGTGGGGGATATCCACTGGGTTTTTTATCGGAAAAAAGTGACTCTTGGATTGAGAGGGGAATTTGGGATTGTGAACTCATCATCATGAGAATGGGGGAGGAGAATTTTTAATCCTTTCACTTCTCAACTCTTTACTCATTTATCTGCCTAGTTCTGGGAGGTGATCAGTGATGAACATGGTATCGACCCTACTGGCACCTACCATGGGGACAGCGACCTGCAATTGGACCGGATTTCTGTCTACTACAATGAAGCCACTGGTGAGGGGCAGGGAAGGGAACCTTCCTCTCTGTTGTACGTTCTGATAAAGAGGAAAACAATTTATCCATGGGAGATCTTTTTTCCTTCACTTCCCAACGACTGCCCATCTTCCCTATGTCATTAGATGGCAGCCCCCACCCCCACGCCCCTTTCCTCCCCTGGGTAATCCAAGACTGGTTATCTGCTGCCACCTGGTGGTAAAAACTAGAATGGCGGTGGGAAGGCCACATAATTAAAGACCTCCGGGACCCCTCCTTTCTTCCTTCAGTTTCTGAAGGAAAAAAGCCGACACCTATTCTGCACTTTCTCCTACAGGTGGCAAATATGTTCCTCGGGCCATCTTGGTCGATCTTGAGCCTGGAACCATGGACTCTGTTCGCTCTGGACCTTTTGGCCAGATATTCAGGCCAGACAACTTTGTCTTTGGTAAGTCGAAGTGAAAATTTAAGGTAATAAAAAGTTGAAGCAAATTAAAAAGCATAGAGAGAAGGTAGGCTTGTCACTGGGAGAGTGGGTGGGGAAGACACTTTTATTATTGGTTCTTAATAATCCAGATAAATTTCCAAATAGTCATCACTTTTGGATTTGAAGATTCATTAACATTGAGTGTGAATTGAATCCCTTCGATAGGTCTTGTTGAAGTAAATTTGAAATCAAGTCAAGTAGCATATAGGTATTTTCAAATAATTCAGGAGTGTTTAGGGAGCACTTATTATCAAGGGAATTAGGGATTCAGAATTAGGAAATGGGCTCAATTTAAGGTTGTAGCTTGAAGAGTTCTAGAAAAGCAGGAGAGTAACCTTGATGGGAGGTAGAATAAGGAGAATTAAGGGATTGAACAGTAGATAAGAGGATCTTCTAAAGCAGTGGTGTTAAACTCAGAAAGAGAAAACATTAAACTAAGAATCCTTGTTGGCTGCATGTTAACTTGGAAAAACACATTAATTTTACTTGTGTTATAGTAAATATTATTTAAACATTTCTCAGATTCTAATCTGGGCATGTTTGGCACCTCTGTTCTTAGATAAAGGTAAAGACATAAAAGGTCTATGTGATAGGGGTACAGGTTGTTGGTGATGGGGTCATAGAAAACATCTTGATCTACTTTGCCTCCCATCCCCAATTCCAGGCCAGTCTGGGGCAGGCAACAATTGGGCCAAAGGCCACTATACCGAGGGGGCAGAGCTGGTGGATTCAGTCTTGGATGTGGTACGCAAAGAGGCAGAGAGTTGTGATTGCCTGCAAGGCTTCCAGCTGACTCACTCACTTGGTGGAGGCACAGGATCAGGGATGGGCACCCTGCTCATTAGCAAGATTCGAGAAGAGTACCCTGACCGAATCATGAATACCTTCAGTGTGGTTCCATCACCCAAGGTCTCAGACACCGTAGTTGAGCCCTACAATGCCACTCTCTCTGTCCATCAGTTAGTAGAAAACACAGATGAAACCTACTGCATTGATAATGAAGCACTCTATGATATCTGCTTCCGAACCCTCAAGCTTACCACGCCAACATATGGTGACCTCAACCATCTAGTCTCTGCTACCATGAGTGGTGTCACCACCTGCCTTCGCTTTCCTGGACAGCTTAATGCTGATCTCCGCAAATTGGCCGTAAATATGGTCCCTTTCCCTCGACTCCATTTCTTCATGCCCGGCTTTGCCCCCCTCACCAGTCGTGGGAGCCAGCAGTATCGTGCCCTAACTGTCCCTGAGCTCACTCAGCAAGTCTTTGATGCCAAGAACATGATGGCAGCATGTGACCCTCGCCATGGGCGATATCTCACCGTGGCTGCTGTTTTCCGTGGTCGGATGTCCATGAAGGAGGTGGATGAACAAATGCTCAACGTGCAAAACAAAAATAGTAGCTACTTTGTTGAGTGGATCCCCAACAACGTCAAGACCGCTGTCTGTGACATCCCACCTCGTGGGCTCAAGATGGCTGTCACCTTCATAGGCAACAGCACTGCCATCCAAGAGCTTTTCAAGCGCATCTCAGAGCAATTTACTGCCATGTTCCGCCGGAAGGCCTTTCTTCACTGGTATACAGGGGAGGGGATGGACGAGATGGAATTCACAGAAGCTGAAAGCAACATGAATGATCTCGTGTCTGAATACCAACAATACCAGGATGCCACTGCTGAAGAGGAGGAGGATTTTGGTGAGGAGGCAGAGGAGGAGGCGTAAGGAAGATACCCCTGCCACCATCAGTCTTCTCAACTCTCATAACATTCTTTCCCCATCGCCCTTTTCCTCTAAAGTTTGCATTTTCTGTCTTCATCTTTCTCTCTTTTGTGGGTGCTGAGCTTTTTGCCCTTTGTTCTTCCTTTATGACCTGTCACCTCAGTAATATACTCTTTTCTTCCTCACTACCAGATTTCTCTTCAAGAAGTAGAATGTCTCCAACCCAGAGCCTCAATTTAGGGCTTTTGGTGCCCAGTAAGTGCCCTAGACTAAAATAGTAACCATGAGAAAAGGTCCTTTGACTTCCCTTTAAGATGGGGGTACCAAGATGTAATATTCCTAGTGAAAAGCTTTCTCTTGGTGGGTGTTTGGGAGGGAAAAGAGGAAATAGTATTCCATTCCATAAAAGTCTTGGGGGGAGGCAGGCTCTCATATTCCCCAAACTGTCATTCCTCTCTCTAAATGCCCCTTCATTTTCTCTCCTTCCCAGCTCTGGGGGAAGTGTTGACAGTATTATTTCCCTCCTCCCCTCCAAGTTTTGATTTTCTACTTAAGTGTTCGTTTTTCTTTGGAGGGGGTCTGTGCCTCACTCAGCCAAGTGGGCTTTCCCCCTCGAGCTCTTTTTCCTTCCCTCATTTTGGGACCCATCAGTGAGATTTGCTTCAACTTCCAAAATTCCAGAGAAGTCCCTCATTTGAGGAAGATTTCAATTTTCTTCCAGTTTCTCCTCCCTCCCCCAAATCAATTCCCTCCAAAAGAAGAGAAGCTGGGGCAACAAACACTTCCCATCACCCTCTCTTTCATTTTCTGTCATCTTCTCCACTTATGCATTTTCTACACTGGGCTCATCCCCCCCCAGTTCTAGGTTTCTGTTTTGTGTTGAACTTGCTTTTTTTCATATTGAAAAGATGCCTCTTCCTCCCCACCCCACCCCCACCCCAAATAAACAGGAAATGAAGGGAAAAAACCCTACAAATTTAAGTGTCTGATTGATTCTTGGAAAGGGAATGGGAAGTTGCAATGTAAGGGTTGGGGTGGGACTTGGAATTCTGTCTTCTCTTCAATGCCCTTCAGATCAGTAGTTGTACTATCTTTGGTAGTGGTGGTGGTTGTTTTTTGCACTTAAAATTAAAATAGGAATAGGATAAATCTGATGGAACATTGAGAACAGTTTGATAATGGTTAGGATGGTGGTTACTCAGAGAAAATTAAAAATGCCATATCAATACCAAGGTTTGTTTCTTGAACCATAATATGGTTTTCTCCATTATGCCATTTAAAAGGTCCAACTAGTCCCTCTCTTTAAGAGTGCTTTCTATATCTTCATTTGTGGTTTTGGAATAGAATTTCTTATTCATTCTAAAACTCTTTTTCAGCTTAAGAGAACTAGTGGTCTGGGATAACTTATTTTCATTGAAGAAAAAGTAGAGGGAAAAGGCCAGAATTCAGGCAGACAATCATTTAATTAGACGACTAAATAAGTATATTGGGGCTAAGTGGTCACCTTTTTAGAATAGAACCGGCTACTGATAGTATGAGGAGCAGCCCCCCACAAGACACAGGCAAATGAGCGGGAAGATCTGAAGAATCCAAACATGGAAGGAAGTGGGGCTACCTCAACTGCAGTAGAACAAAGAGCCTGGGTTCAGGAAATTTCTATAAGGGTTGACTGGTGCATGAGGGAATAGGAATTTGATCCTTTTGTTGTTGCTCCAAAAACTGGCTTGTTTTAATTTACCTGAGGGAAGAGAAGAAGGAAGTATTGGCATACTTACTTACTATAGCAGGCTTGCTTGGTAAGAAACCCAGATATTCATGTCATTGCTTAAATATACCCTGGAGACAACCCCATTTTGGGGGAAGAAACAGTATCACAATTTAACAATTAAGATCTGACAACCAGATTAAAGCAACCAATATGGCCCCATTTATAGGCTTCTCACCTGGGAAATGCTAACACCTGTGAGCTTCTCCACACAATTTGGCAAGTGGCTTAGAATGTCCAATACTTCTCCAGTCACCTTGGCAGCCCCCAATGTACCTCCCCCACTGGATACCAGTGTGATTTTTTTGGCAGAACTTAGAGGACCACTGATTTCCTCTGCCACCTAGATGAAAGAAAGACCTGTTAAGTAGTCCTTGTCCCTGGATGTCTTTAGTGTCTAAAGAATTCAATCATTAACCTGAGTTCTCAATCCCCTGTCCCTAATCCAGGCACTTCCCCACCCCAAATTACTCTTGCTCTATCTCACCAGGCTCTTAAATTCTCCTGTACACAATAAACACTTAATAAATGCTGGTTCTGTTGACCTGTTTGTTGATCCAATTTCTCCATTTTCTGGTTTAAAATCTAGTTTTAGCCAATTTTTCCCATTTCAACCATCCCGATTCATTGCTTTGAGTTTCCAAAATCTAATTTACTATCCTTTCTATTTTCCACTAAACTTGCCTAGGAATATCACCTTGCCCGAATTCAAACCTGGGGTAGTTTCTCCAGCAACATGTCCAGTTGGGCAGCTTCCTGGTATAATTGAAAGGCCTCTGCCTTCTTGGCCATCTGTTGAGCCTCTGCCCGGGCCCGGACCCCTATAGCATATGCTTCTGCTTCCCCACGTATCTATGAGATAAAATTTTGTTGGGGGAAAGAGGGAAGACTATATCTAGGGACAAGATTCCCAGTTGTTGATCCATTCTTTTTCTATCCCTATCCCCTGACTGACCCGAATTGACTCGGCTTCAGCTTCTGCTTGCATAATCAGCTGGGACCTGAGAAAGAAAAGGGGAAAAAGCTGTACGGGGGCGGGGCGGGGGGAAGGGGGGGTCTGCCCTAGGAAGGGAGGAAGATGTAAATGATCAGGCTTTTAATAAGGCAAGCCAGAGAGTAAAAGAACAAAAGTTTTTTTTTTATGGAGACAAGATTGCTAATTGCTAGTTGTCCATCTCAAAGTGAGAATAGGGTGGGTGTCCCTTACCTCTCCGCCTCAGCTAGTCTTTCTAAGCGGTATCGGTCAGCCTCTGAGGGTTTCTTCACCCGAGCTTCTAGCTCCTTCTCTCGACGAGTTATCTCCTGTTCTTGCAATGCCACCTGCTGGGCTCGCTCTACCACTTGTACCTGCACTCGCTGCTCCTCTATATGCTGCTTTGTCTTTGCCACCTGGGTGAATTGGGGACCAGAAATCAGATATAGTGAACCAGAAAGTTAGTGTTCAGATACTAAGAATAAGGATGTGACAGTGAGAGTTAAATGTAACATAGGCTTAGATTTATCCCACCTGAAACTACATAGTCCTTGGCTTTTTAAGGTTATTAAAGTCTTGGTGTATAGGGAAAGCCGACTTAACATACCCTTGATCAATCTCATATATTTAGGACTTTTCCTAAAAATATTCCCAACTTCCTTAATACTCCAACTTGGACTATACCATTGCTGGAGTATAGCACTTTTCTAATAGGTCTTTCTGCTTTCATTATCTATACTCTATACTATCATTCAAATTCACTTTTCTTTTATAGATATAGTCAACTCAAAGATCTTAAGTAGCTCCCTAATAAAGTTGAAACTTCATTTTCTGGTATTCAAGCTTCCCTACACCTAGTGCCGACCTAATTTTACACATGCTTCATCTAATGTTGACTGCTTTTTGCACACTCCTCCCCCCATCATTTTGATAAACATATTTTGCTATCCTGTCTCTTTGTTCCATATACCTGGAATACCTTCTTTCACAATTTTTGCTTAACCCCTCTTCAAAATTAAATGAGTGCTTTTCCCTCCAAAGTCTTCCCTGATACTATTGATGACATCATCATACCTCATGAAGCCTTTTGGTCTGCAACTCTCTAATGATATACAGTATTTTCTGTTTATTTCTTATCTTCTGTAATTTGCAAATAAGTTTCACTAAGCCAGGAACTGTATCTTTCTAAACTTTGTAACACTTCCCTCAGAACGGTTTGTTTGCAAGAAACACTTAATACATGTGGATTATTAAATGAAAGAACATGCCTACATTTTTTAGGAATGGTTTGCTTTCAGTCTATACTACCAGTTGGCTTAGAGCATTCCATCCATAAAGTTACTACTCACTACTCACTTGTCAAGTTCTTACCTTTATGAGTTTCGAGAGAATGCTAAAATTGGGTATATGTTGAAATCTTGTAATATCAGTCATAGTCACTATAATGTTTGTTTGGGGGAAATGGACTTTTTGAAGGGGAAGGGATTGGATCTATTATAGCCAAAGTATCAATTAAAAAAAAAAAACCAACAGAACTAAAAATCAAATACCTATCTCTTTTCTCTTCTACTATACAAGATTATGGCCTTTGTATATTGTTGTTGTAGTTGTTCCTTTTGCAAGGCAATTAGGATTAAGTGACTTGCCCAGACTTTAGCCCAAGCTAAAAAGTGTTAAGTGTCTAAGGGTGGATTTGAACTCGGGTCCTACTGACTCCAGGGCTGATGCTCTATCCACTATGCCATTTAGCTGCCTTAACTGGCCTTTGTTTATGCTTTTTAATTATGGCCTTTAATCTTTGTCTTTCTGATACTTTTAGTATTATGGAAAAGACAGGGAAAGCAGATCAGAGACTGTTAAAAATAAAAATGTCCAAACAAGGAAGGCTAGCAAAAGAAAATGGAAGAGTTAGAGTCAGAACTAGGGAATCAAGGGATAGAGGTAAGACAGTATGGTATGGGTGCCTCTGACCTGCAGCTGATAGGCTAGGTCAGCCTGTGCACGTCGGGTGTTGACCTCAATGTCATAAACAGCTTTCTTCAGCTCATAGTCCCTTTGTGCCTTGGCCATCTCTATCTCGCTCACGTACTGAGCTGATACCTTCTGTTGTTTTGCTTTTGCCTCCTGTTGGGACAGAAGTCACTGTCAAGATAAAGGTGGTGATGGAATTTCCTGTGTGGTCTAGAGTAAGCTACAAGTTTTAAAATTATTGAGACTCAATTACCTAGACCATGTCTAAGATCATTTTCAGCTCTAGATCCTTTGACTGAAAAATGAGACCCCAGAAACATATTCATATCATCCCACCTCCCCCAAGCGCTAAATAACTGGCTTTCTACCAGCCTCTTCCCCTTCACTTATTCTAATGATTTATCTCCATTCCCCTGAACTGAGCCACAAAATATGCCAGAGTATCTTAGAACTGATAAGTACATTCGAACTCAAGTAGCATAAACCTTCTTTCTCCCACTTTACAGATGGGGACACTAAAGTAAAGTAACTCATCTAAGTTCACATAGCTAGTAAGTATCAAAGCTAGGAATTAATTTGTATTTTCTGATTTCAAGCCCAGTGCCTTTTCTATGACATTTGCTGGTTCACATATGGCAAGTATTTGCTAACTGATTGAACCCAATGTCCTTCCCTGCTCCTCTTACCTGGATGCCAGCATCTCTTTTGGCCTCAGCTTCCCCAATACGTGCATCTTTCTGGACCTGAGCTGTTCGAGCCTTCCCCAGGGAATGAAGATAATCCTGGGGGAAAGAAACATGGGGTTATAGATTCTGAATGTTTAAATCTGCTTGGAGAGAAGGGGAGAAATATGACCTAGAAAAGAGGAAAGGAGGTGATGGTTGGACTTATGGTTCACCTGGTCATCATGAATATCCTTGAGAGTATAGCTAACAACACTGATGCCCATGTTGACAAGATCAGATGAAGCTACTTTGAACACTTGCTCTGAAAATTTCTGTCGATCCTTATAGATCTCCTAGACGGAATAAAGAAGGTGATTTAAAATCTCTGTCCCACTACCCTTTTGTCCCCAGGCCCTATTTCTTTTTTTACCAGGTCCCACCTCATTTCTTCAGAATCCACCCATGTAGCTTTCCTAGACCCATCTCTTCAATTTTTAAATCCCCTCTTCCTAATCCACCTCTACTGTCATGTGGGCCATGATTGCCCTCTGGTGGCCCTCCAATGTCTCCAATGCAATGTGGGCAATTTCACCCTCAGTCTTCCCTAGGAACATCTGACAGGCAGCAGCCAACATCTCCTTGTTCTGGCCTTGGATCTTTACCTGGGGAAAAAAGGATTTGTTGGGGAGTTGGCAGGGAGTAGAATTTTCCTTTCCAGGAAGAGATATTAAGAAAAGGAAGGCACAATTCCTCATAAGTCTTTTATATCCAGGGAGAAAGAAGTTTTATAACACCGTAGTAAAAAAGTGGAGTGGAGGAACAGTTACTATTGGAATAAAGAGATTATTTTCTAAGAAGGAGCAGGAAGAAGGGTGGGGAATATAACAATACCCAGTTTGGAAGGGGAAGAAGAGGGAGACAGAGATGCATGGGATAATGAGCTTCAAAGAAATAGGCTCACACCCTCACCTGGGCAATGCCAGTAACTGATATGGGAACACCATGACGAGTATAGACTTTCTCACTCTTGACATTAAGAGTCAGCGTGTTGAGGGATATTCTGGAGAAAGAAAGCAGGACTGAGAGCAATAGAAGAAAAGAAAGCATTTAATGCCCATCTTTCTGGAATCCCTTTCTCACCTACCTCCTGATCTGCTGAATACAGGGCACGACAAAAACCCGACCTCCTGCCACCATGACAGGCGGGCTTCTGCAGAAACCTGCAAGTGTTGAGCACAATGAATCTGGCTGGAAAGGGAGTACAGCATTTTCAGGATTCAGAAGAACAAAAGGAATTAGAGGGGAAAAAAAGCTACAGGTGAAAAACAAAGCTAATATATTCTCAGATACGAGTAGCAGGGGGAAAGAAGGGATGATGTACTAAAGGGAAAAACAGACCTGTGGGAAGGGTGGGGCAGTCGAGAGTCAAGGGAAGGGGGCTAGTTGGGAAAAAAAAAATTTGCAAAGGTAGAAAAAGAGGCAAGGAATCACAGATACTTTATGAAACTTAAATTATTATTAGCAGAGTGAATTAATCTAGGCGTAATATTTGTGTATGTATGGGAATGGGGTGGTAATAAACTTGGAGAGTGGTCGAATTTATGATGGTTTTGGCGGCTCCAGAAGAGAAGGAAAATATTCACACTTACCCGAGACCACCATAGCCTCGTTTGGGCCACAAGTGAAAAACATGCTTCAAAAAGGAGCTAGAATGGAAGGCAAGACATGATTGTCAGAGGTCGGCAAGGGAAACGAAGGAATTTGCATATCCCAGCACTGTCCACTCCATCTCCAATCCTCCTTCATTGCCACTTTATTCCCAGTCCACCCAGCTCACTTCACTGATGTCGCGCCTCTCTGGATGCCTAGCTTTTAGCCAGACTCCCTTCCCTCCAACATTCTGACCCCAGTCCCGTTATTTAACAAGCCCTCCCCCCCAACACGAGCATACACGGACACACACACGCGGACCGGCGCGAGGCGTCGCCTGGGTCACCTGCTTCCCGGCCCTCACTTCCTTTAAGGGGTGTGGGGCTCGCGGACCCCGGGGGCGAAGAGGCGGCGGCTCAAGGAACAGAGCCTCGGGTCTGCTCTCGCACAGGGGCAGCCTAGCAGGCGGCGGCGGCGGATCCCTCCGTCCCAGGGCTCCCTCCGTCCCAGGGCTCCCTCCGTCCCAGGGCTCCCTCCGTCCCAGGGCTCCCTCCGTCCCAGGGCTCCCTCCCCCGCTGGTTCCCCCAGGCCAACCGCACCCAGCTACTGCCGCAGAGCCCGGACCCCGCCCCCAGCACTTGACCAACCTTCTCTTCGGCTCCGCCCCCTTCCGGCAGTTCCCGCGCGCCGCCTCAGCTGCGGCGTCTGCCGCGGCCCGGGAGGTGGGGGGGGGGGGGGGGGTTGCTGCCAAAAAGCAAAGCCGCCGCGCTGGGTGGTCCAGTCAGCTTATCTGCCTCCTTTCCCCCGGCTCTTCTTGCACCCTTGCCTTCTGGTCTCCTTCACCCCGCGCACCCAAGCCTGCCGAGGCCCTGGGGATGTTGCTCCATCCTGGACTTTCCCATCGTCAGTAACCGTGTGCCATCATATCCGGTCGTCGGAAACGGGGCACTGAACGCTGGGATTTGGCAGATTTTTTTTTCTTTCTTTCTCGGAAGGGGACAGCAAACGAGCTCAGGATGTAGAACAAGTGATAGAGCAATCCTCAACCTCCTCAGATTTTCCAGCACCTTCTTGAGTTCTTAGATCCCTTAGTCAAGATGTATTTAAGAGGTGCCAGGCACTTTGCCAACTGCTGTTAGACACAAAGAAAAGCCCTCAAAGAACTAAACTGGTGGGGGCAGCCAGGGGGCGCAGTGGATAGAGCAGCAGCCCAGAAGTCAGGAGAAGCTGAGTGCAAATGTGATCTCAGACACCTAGCGCTTCCTAGCTGTGTGACCCTGGGCAAGTCACCTAACCCCAATTGCCTCAGCAAAAAAAAGAACAAAAAGTGTATAAACAAGGTCCTTCTAAATGGAAGGCGCTCTCAGAGAGAAGGCGATGAGGGTAGAAGAGGAATCAAATACTCTACCTTGTGCTGTACTCCTTTCTGGAGGCCTCCCTCTCCCATTAGAACTTCTTTGAGTTGCCAAACAAGTGCTCTTGTTTTCTGGAATCTTTTAATTCCAAGGCTATCCTTATTTAATAAATGTTCCTCATCGATTTTAAAGCTATCCCTTTCTTAAGTCTGTTTTCTGATTTAATGACTCAGAAATTGGGATGTGTGATGATCTGGATATTGTAAATAGTTTGAGTCCATGAGAAGAAATTAGTTGGTCACTGGGGACCTTAGGATGTTCAGGAACTAAGGGAATTATCAAATCATAGATTTTGAACTGAAAGGGACCTTAGAGGATGTTGAATCCAACTCTTTCATTTTACAGATTAGGAAACGAAGGCCAGAGATCATCTCTAATTTATCCTCTTGGTATATAGTTCTCTAATTTATCTTGTTGGTATATACTTATTTGTATGTTGTCTCCCCCATTACATTATAAGCTCCATGAGAGCAGGGATTGGTGGGGTTTTGTTTTGGCCTTTCTTTGTATCCCCCATTTATAAATTCTTGTTTAAGCTGACCAAAGGTTAAGTGACACTATAGGACAAGAAGTCCAATGAATAATCTTTTTTAATCACACTGAAATACACTTGATCCTCACAATTCTGTGAGCTAAGTAATGAAAGTAGCATTAATTACCATCTCACAAGTTGATCTAGTGATTTCATCAGAATAGGGAATTCCTTCCATTAACAAAAGTTGGCAACTGTAACTTGCAGTCTTGGGAGTTTCTGGGGAACAGTAAGAACTTAAATGACTTTTGAAGTCAAATAGTTGATATGTCAAATGCAGGATTTTCACAAACCTAGACCTTAGACCTTATTGATACCAAGGTTTTTCCTTAATCCATTTCCCCAAACTATATGTGGTCCTCATTTTTAGGAAGATAAGGCTTTGAGAAATTGAAGTGACTTTTCCTCCTTTAGTCCTCTTTGCATTATATCAAGATGCTATTCTCAAGAGGAAAGAAGAACCAGTCTCAAGAAACAGCCACAAGATTGGTTTCCAGCAATAAGAACAATTTTATTTGCTGTTCATAGAACATACAAGGCAACAGACCTCCCCACCCACACACACACAAAGACTAGCCCCTCAGGAGCAGTTTCTGAGTAACAGTAGTCACTGATTCCTTTAGCCTTTATAGCTCCTCTTAGTAGGTCCCACTGAATTGAGATATGTGGGGGGGGGAGGAGGAGGGGGAGGAAGGCGGATATTGTCATCTCCAAAGGTACTATTCCTGTCACTATCACTAGGTTTCTTTTCCAAATCTTCCCTTGATTCAGTTCCCCAGTTCCAGTCGCCTATCAGTTCCCAGTTCCAGTTAATTTATTTTCCAAGCCTTCTCTCCACATTCAGGTTTAGTTTGGTCTAGAGTCCTCACTTCAACAACTCACTAAAAATATCTCAATAAATAAAACAAAAAAATTCATTACAGAAAGTTGGAGGTAAATCTCCTATCCAACATGTAAATTAAAATAAATATTACATATACCTTTCTCCCACCACCACTTCCCACCCTTTGGGATGGTACATAAATAAAAACTGTATATAAATATTATCTAGGAATGACCAGCAATAAATTAATGTCTTTTCTTCCCTGCACCAAAAATGCAGGACAAGTCTCTCCCTCTCTCTCCTCCATTTACTACAGCTCTGGGATATAGGCCCTGTGGCATTTATGTCATTCCTTGATTTTAGTGTTCCAAGTACGAGTGTCTCTGATCCAGACTCAGCTTTGCCCTTTCGTACCCCTCGATTCTGTGTTTTTGTTTGTTTTTTTGTGTAGGGGTAGTATAGTAGTTTAGAAAGCTGCCGGGTGCTGTTGGAAGAAGGCGCTGATGTCCATGGTGTAGTCCGGAGACTCAAAAGTCAAGTTCTGGGACTCCACAAGTGGAGACGCTGGAATGGGGTCGTGGGCAGGTTCTTCCAGCACTGGAGGCGCTGGACCTCCCTCTTCCGCCATTAAAATCTGACAAAAGACAATAGCGAGGAGGAGGAAGAGGAGGCGTCGGGCTGGATTGGGGTCTTCAGCAGGTAACTGGCGTCGAACCTGAGAAAGAATGTTTTAAAGTAGTAAGAAAAGACTCAGACAGCCACTTGTCCCAGCTCGTTTCTGGGACCAAAGAGCCAGGTCCTGTGGCCCTACTCTGTCCTTCCAGTTTTTCCTACTTTTGGGGTCTTAGAGATGGAAAACTCACCATTCGAGGGTAGAGGACTCTGCGGCTGCGCTTGCGAATTACTCCGCTTCTGGAGCGGGCGGGTCGGTAAGTGGCAGGCTCCGGGAGGGGATCGAAAGTAAAGATCTCCGGCCCAGACCTTCTCCGGGGTCTGGGACTGGAGAGAGGACCTGGGGTTGGGGCCAAAGTGACCGGCGCAGCAGGGAGGGAACCTCGATTACGACACATAGTGCTTTTGAGGAGGAGCGAGGAATGGAACTTGTGCCTTAAGCAGAGTTAATATGGAGTAAGCTGGGCTGGACCGCCCCTGCCATATCTTAGCGCTATTGGGTCAGGGCAAAAAGCGGGAGGAGAAAGGGAAATTCCTGCGTGTTAGGCAAGGCGGAGCGGTGGGAGGCGGAGATAGAGTGACACGGCGCCAGTATTGCGTGCTCCCTCGGTGGGAGGGTGATGTGGGGGAAGCTGAGGATTTAGCTGCACTGAAGGTGGGTATGGGCACATGTCCTGACTTGTGGCTTCCACAAAAATTTAAAAACAAAAATACATTGTTACATATACACAGTCAGCTCAGTCACTGTGGAGAATTACAAAATCAGGGAATTTTCAAGATGGAAAGGACTTCAGAGGCCATCTAATCCAACACAATCAAAAGAATCTTCATTGTCATGTACCTGACCACTCACAAATTGAGAACTTCTAAGAAGGTCTAAGAAGGACCTTTTGGACAGCTCTAATTATTAGGAAGTTGTTTTTTTTTTTCTTTTCCCTGGCAGCTTAAAGTTGCCTCTACAATTTTCACCCATTACTTCTGGTTCTACCCTTTGGAGTCCAACAGAATAAATCTAATCTTTTCTTCCAAGTGAAAATCTTTTGATTACTTGAAGACCTTATAATATTCCCCCTGAAACTTATTTTCTTTAGGCTAAATATTGCCAGTTTTTTCAACCACTCCTCCTACCATCTGGATTCAAGCTTCTCTATCCTGGTTGTCTTCCATTGCATACTTTCTAGCTTATCAATATCATTCTTAAACTGTACATCCTGGAGAATAGTAGGACTATTTATTGCTTCCTTAAGCTACAGTGCTTTGTAACACTTCTGTGAATGCAGTCTTAAGCATTGTAATGACAAAGGAAAGGGTATGGGGTCTCCACTTATAGTTTTTTCCCCCCTCTTTATGATTGTGTTTACATTCTTCATTAAATGAACTTATTGAGTACTATGTTTCATATGGACAAACAATATGATACAATGTAATAGAGAGTATTTACCAGACTTGAATCCTTTTTCTATTTATTTGTCCATATGACCCTGAGTAAATCACTTCTCTCTGGGTCTCAATTTCTGCCTTTGAAAAATGAAGGAGCTGGACTAAAAGACTGCTAAAGTGAGGAGAGAAAGCATGACTTTTTGAAAAGATTTGGAATCTGAAGATTAAAATTTGAATCCTGACTGCTATATCTTTTCTCCTGCCTGACACTGGACAAGTGCCTGACACTCCTACCTTTCTGGGCCTCAATTTTCTCTCTCTCTCTCTTTTTTTTTAATTATAATAACTTTTTATTGACAGAACCCATGCCAGAATAATTTTTTACATTATTCCTTGCACTCACTTCTGTTCTGATTTTCCCCCTCTCTCCCTCCACCCCCTCCCCTAGATGGCAAGCAGTCCTATATATGTTGAATATGTCGCAGTATATCCTAGATACAATATATGTGTGCAGAACCAAATAGTTCTCTTGTTGCACAGGAAGAATTGGATTCAGAAGGTAAAAATAACCTGGGAAGAAAAACAAAAATGCAAACAGTTTACATTCATTTCCCAGTGTTCTTTCTTTGGGTGTAGCTGCTTCTGTCCATCATTGATCAGTTGAAACGGAATTAGGTCTCTTTGTCAAAGAAATCCACTTCCATCAGAATATATCTTCATACAGTATCGTTGTTGAAGTACACAATGATCTCCTGGTTCTGCTCATTTCACTTAGCATCAGTTCATGTAAGTCTCTCCAAACCTCTCTGTATTCATCCTGCTGGTCATTTCTTACAGAAATTACTATTCCATAACATTCATATACCACAATTTACCCAACCATTCTCCAATTGATGGACATCCACTCAGTTTCCAGCTTCTAGCCACTACAAACAGGGCTGCCACAAACATTTTGGCACATACAGGTCCCTTTCCCTTCTTTAGTAACTCCTTGGGTATAAGCCCAGTAGTAGCACTGCTGGATCAAAGAGTATGCACAGTTTGGTAACTTTTTGGGCATAATTCCAGATTGCTCTCCAGAATGGTTGGATTCGTTCACAACTCCACCAACAATGCATCAGTGTCCCAGTTTTCCCGCATCCCCTCCAACATTCATCATTATTTTTTCCTGTCATCTTAGCCAATCTGACAGGTGTGTAGTGGTATCTCAGAGTTGTCTTAATTTGCATTTCTCTGTAATAGTGACTTGGAACACTCTTTCATATGAATAATAGTTTCAATTTCATCATCTGAAAATTGTCTATTCATATCCTTTGACCATTTATCAATTGGAGAATGGCTTGATTTCTTATAAATTAGAGTCAATTCTTTATATATTTTGGAAATGAGGCCTTTATCAGAACCTTTAACTGTGAAGATGTTTTCC
This sequence comes from Sarcophilus harrisii, assembly GCF_902635505.1. Taxonomy (NCBI): domain Eukaryota; kingdom Metazoa; phylum Chordata; class Mammalia; order Dasyuromorphia; family Dasyuridae; genus Sarcophilus; species Sarcophilus harrisii. Next base: position 285,944,886 of record NC_045429.1, on the reverse strand, counting down.
CAGTTTGTTGCTTCCCTTCTAATCTTATTTGCATTAGTTTTGTTTGTACAAAAGTTTTTTAATTTGATGTAATCAAAATTTTCTATTTTGTGATCAATAATGGTCTCTAGTTCATCTTTGGTCACAAATTTCTTCCTCCTCACAGGTCTGAGAGATAAACTCTCCTATGTTCCTCTAATTTATTTATAATCTCATTCTTTATGCCTAAATCATGGACCCATTTTGATCTTATCTTGGTATACGGTGTTAAGTGTGGGTCCATGCCTAATTTCTGCCATACTAGTTTAACTGGAAACATCTTTAGAGAAAATCTGATTCAGTCCTCTCATTTTATACATATGTGGAAACTGAGGCCTAGAGAAACCTACACAGTTTATTAGGGGCAAAGAATAGCACTAGAGCTAAGTCTTCTGACTTCCAGGCCAGGAATCTTTCCACCTCATCATCGATTCATTTATCTTTTGTTTATACAGATTACTTTTATCATCTTCCCTAATTTATTCTCTTTATCTCTTCTGCAGACTTATACCTTTTTCACACACATAACACATTTCTTCTATATACAAACACACACACACATACACAAATACCTTTTGAGAGTAGAGCAATGAGTAGAAGTTGTGCATGAAGAAAATGCTAATGAGACAATTAAATAAGAATAGTGCATCTGAAAGCATGTTATTGAAGGAATGAAGGAAAGCTAAGATTATTTAAATTTTTAAATAATTATAATTTGGGAGAGTTAGCACTCTGGAAGATTAAAGGATCAAAACTGATCTCATGAGTATAAAGTCTTACTTATAGGTATTAAAAGATCAACTCCACAAATATATGGAGAGGAGTCAGGGGAAAAAAAGCTTGATAGCAATTTAAGGGAAAAAAAAAGGAACTAGATTGTTAGGGTATGTCTATTAAGGCATGGAGACAGGTGGGGTAGGATGGGGGGAGGGTGGTGATACTTCAAGTTATCTATGAGTCACCATGGCTTAATAAAGAGTCCTGGACTTAAAAGTACAAAAAAATACAATCTGAATCTTTGCCTTGTTATGGGCCAGAAATCTGAACTTGAAACAAAGGATTCCTACAAGGTGCTAAGTCAGTGAAATTGATAGAGACAATGGTTTTCTAGTTTAGCATGGTTCAGTACGATTGATTTAATCTTACAATAAATAATAGTTTCCTAGTGATATAATGATTGGTATATATATGTATATACTCAGTGTAGAGCATATAAACTAGGAGCCTCAGCTAGGTTGATTCAGAGAGAGTCAGAGGGCAGAGAAGATAGGCAGGAGCTCAAGTTCTCAGAACTAAGGAGAGAGATAGGCCTCTAAGAAAGCTAACTGGGCCCCAGGAAAGGAGACAAGACTTTGAAAGAGATAATAAAGGATTTGGACTTTAACCCCTGGCTACTTGTGTGGTGATTACTGAACTGAAACGAAGCCTGCTCCCAGAGACCCCAAGAAAACACAAAAGAGAACATTACATTGCCTGATATGACTTTTAAAGTCACTACTTCTCTGGACTTGAATTTTCCTATCTGTGAAATAAAGGAATTAGACTAGATGACTTAGGAGGTTCCTTCCTGTTTTAGAATCCTGTGATTCTTCTATAAATTACAGGAGACTGAATATAATTTTATTAATTATTATCTGTACAATAATGAAGTCAGCTGCCTTAGGAAGTTTTATTAAGCTTTTCTTTATTAGAGGCATTTCTGGAACAAGGCATGTGGTCAATATTTGAAAATCCCAGTTTCTCCCTACATTTGAAAACTGCATTCATGAAAATAGTACTATCACAGGAAACTTTCAATCTTTATTAAAACATCTGAAAATAGATTTATTCTAAGAATCTACACACTCAAGTATCATGGAGGCAGAGTTTTTGTTTGTTTGTTTGGTATTAGCATGTATATTTATTTTTTAAAAAATGATATTAAAAAAGACCTTTCCTGAATGTTGTACCCTGGGTGGTTCTGCCTACTTTGGCTTACCCCTAGTTCTTACCCTAAATCTGATTGGAGGAATTCTTATTGAGGTCAGGTGATCACTTCTAAGGATGTCATAGATAGATTCATATATTAAATAGGTAATTGGAACAAATGACTTCTTTTTGGCTCTAAGATTCTCTGATTCTCTAATGTGACCTACCTCCCTCAAATGTAGAGAAAATACATAATTGCAAAAAGATACACATTGTATTACAAAGGGGTACACATACATATTTTTACCCCTCTGCCAAGCACATGACACACTCCAGGGACAAGTTCCAATTTCAATCGTTCCAAATTCAATCAGACACTATTTCTCCCTTCATGCACATATAAATGCATGAATTCTAGAAGTTAGAAAGATCCTTAGAAATCATCTGGTTCAATCCCCTCATTTTATATATGAGGAAACTTGAGGGCTAAAGAGTTTACTAGACTTCCCTAAACTTACACAGTTTATTAGTAGCAAAGAATAGCACTAGAACTAAGTCTTCTGACTACCAGGCCAGGAATCTTTCCACCACACCACAGATTCATTTATCTTTTGTTTATACACATTCCTTTCATCTTCTTCCCTAATCTATTCTTTCTATATTTCTTCTGCAAAAATACCTTTTTCATACACATAATACATTTCTTCCATATGCAGACACACCACACACACACACACACACACACACACACACATACACTCTTTTTCAGCTTACACATGCCTCTTCCCTTTTCATACATTTCTGTTCCTTATTCATGCACAAAAACACAGTTGCTATATATAAACAAGACATATCTTCACAAGCACACATAAAAACCTGATATATAGAGCTCCTATACATATATACATTGTTTCAAAGCCTCTGTAAGTATGTGTGTGTGTGTGTGTGTGTGTGTGTGTGTGTGTGTGTTGAGGTGTGAGAAATGAGGGTTGTGTCACTCAGAAATGGTGTGGGATCACCATTAAAAAAAAAAAAAAAAAAAAAAAAGGTTGGAGAGTCTCTAGGACCAAAGCAAAAGTTTATTGTACATTCTCTTGAGATTGGGTGTCCCACTTATCTAGCCGGCAATGGAAGGGAGGAGGCACCTTCTGGGCCAGGATTAACACTTTAATCCCTAACGCAAATACCCCTCCCACCACTGACCCTCATTCTCATTGGCTGAGGATCTTACATTCTAAACTCGGAACTACCCAAGAAATTGAACTTGACCAATAAGTACATAGTTGCCCATATATGATTGAAATAGGGAGAAAATGATGTCATGGGAGTATAGCAGGAAGGGGACTTAAGTATGCCCTTGAATCAATGCTCAAAGACCTTCAGGCCTACTCCAACTCTGAAGTAGATGAAGCCTTACTCAATTTTCACAACTGTCTTGAGAGAGCTCATCTCTCTCATCTCATTCAGGGTTGAGATCCCTGACAGCAATGTATTGGTGCTGCAGGGTTTTTTGTGAAAGAATTTGCAATGTTGAATAGTAAGATTTGTGGCAAAAATAGGTTTATTACATTGAGAAAAATAACTTATCAGGCAAAATCCTGTTAGGATTTTTAGCAGAGATGGGTTTACAGGCTTTTGATTTTTATGGCCCCAGCTAGGGAGCAATTTGAGGGACTAATTTTCAATCCAATAGAGGATGGTGATTATGCTCCAAGTCAAGCTCTCCAATTGAATTGTAGATGGAGATGGCTATGGGAGTTTTCCCTATGAACAGGAGGGTAGGGCCCCTCCCAGAGGGGTTTGAGATTTTAGGGTTTCTCTAACCCAGGACCAACCCTTCCCCCAAAGATCAAAAGAGACACAGTTTACATCGTGTGTATGTACATGGGTATCTATATGGGTATGCGGGTATGAATATGTGTATTTGAATGACTTTGGGCTGGGCTAAGAGTATATCATATAATGACGCAGACAAGAGGATTGATAATAGAAGTTTATAATATGTTGTATTGAACACTGAATTAGTACTTGGAAGTCATAGTTTTGAATGCCACCTCTCTCATTGTTACCATAAGCAAGTCATTTTCTATTTCTGTGGTTTAGTTTCTTCTTCTATAAATTGAGAGGGAAGCAGGGTAAACTAGATGACCTCTAGGATCCCTTCCAGCTCTAAAATCCCACATTCTATAAACCAGTTTGTATCTTGGTAGGAACAGGCAGAGGCAAGAATACATTAACTCTTTTTTTATAATGGAAAATTTCTCCAAGGCATTAAGAGGGGGGAGAGAAAAATTAAAGAGGAATTTCCTAATACTACTTCCAGCCTCTCTCCCCATTCCCCTCCAACATCTGCATCTGACTGTCTTAGCTCAGTTCACTTTCCAAGCTAGACAGGCCTTATTAATTCTCCTTATCATCTCCTTAACCTAAGGAGTACCTTTAGCAGGAACTGAACCACTCAGGAATCTTAACCTTAAGCTTTCAGCTCCTCTCCACCCCCACTTCCTGTTTCCCTCATATCCAATTCCCCCTTTCACCCACCTACCTCTTGCCCCCACCCAAAGTCTCAGTACCACTTTCCTGTACAGGAAGAGAAGGAAAGGAAAGGTTGAAAGTGAATCATTAAGTATACATGTAGGAGTGTGGGTAGGTAGGGATGAGTTACTGTTTGCATCAGAAAGCATGGGGAGGCCTAGATTAAGACTGGACTGGTTCCCATTGCTGTGATATTAGAAGTACAGGCCCATAGCTTTCCATATTCTGCCATGGCTCCCAGTTCCCATGTTTCTTCTTCATTTTCATGAACCCCATTGTGTGCCCACTTTTTTCTATACTTTGCCTTTTCTCTACCTGGGTACCCCTCCTCTCTCCAGGCAGCCTTATATTCCCACCTCCAAAAAGTCTTTGTGTCCTATTCTCCCATTATCATCTCTATGTTCCTTTGCCCTTCCCTATAGCTTTATGGCCACTCTCGAACTTCAGTGTAATCTTAAGATTCTATCCATCAAGTTCCCATGCTTTTTTCTCAGTAGCACTGGCAAGTCTAGAATCAGTTGTTTAATGTTGAATTAGACAATGGTGAGTTAAGGAAATCCATTTCCTACTAAGCTAATTTATATAACATTGATACAGGACTAGAATAGAGGACTAATGTTTAGAAAGAATTTGAAAAGGAGTAGTTAGGAATAAGGGAATCTAAGATAAGAGAAACCAATTACTTGGGAAATGGATGACTATGTTGTAGGAAGTATGGGGGAATAGAAGACAGCAATAAAAAGGGAGGAAATTTTGGAACAAAGATTGAAAGACCAGATAGAAGTTTAAAAAGATGGTGAGTAATAAACATCTTTTGCTTATAGTTAACAAGGGATGTATATATGTGTGCATATAATGGCTTTTTGGTCTCTCTCTGTATCAGGTATCAGGTTTTTTGTTTTAAAAAATATATTTACTTAAAAAATATACTTACTATATTTATATTTGTCCCTCCTATTGTCCCTCCTCCCCTCCCCCACTGAACCTAAACAAAAAAATCTTGAAATGTAAAACTCCCATGATAAATATAGTTCAGGAAAACAAATTTCCACATTGGTCTTCATGACTTTTTCTACTTCTAAGATTCTTACTTAAAGTCAATGTATTCTTAGTTCTATTTAAGCAAAAAGAGAAGGATTTTCCTCTCTGCCCCAATTTTCTTTTCCTTTCCCAGGTGCACCTCCTGGAGAATATGTGGCAAAGAAGGAAGATTGACTTCTGGGGTCATGAAGTTAATGAGTGGTATTAATGGCAGGGTTTTTTGGATTTTTTTTTTTTTTTTTTTGGATAAAAGTCAATCTATGGTCATTCATTTCCTAAGTAAGAGACTCTGTCAGGATGCAGCTTAATCTGGAGATGAACAAATCTACCAATAGGGATGTTAACTCCCAGGATGTTATGAAGAAGTTTCAAAGGAAGGTGGTATAGAAGCATTACGAGTGAGTTTGCCAGAATAATTTTGGAATGGATATCCTACAAATATTTTTAGGGAGGGCCCATAATCATAGGTACAGTGAGTTCTTGACCCACCTGCACAGCTAGTGCAGGTAGATGAGGTGAGGCCATTATGGGTCACAGTGACAGTTACTGTACCTGTGATATAGGTGTTGACATGTGGATAAGAAATATTTTCTGGCAAAAAAACAGGGGATAGTCAGGTTAAAGTTATTCCCCTGGGGGGAGAGCTAGTACAAATGGGGTGGCATCCAGGGTTGAAATTGTGACACTTGGGAATAGAGCCTTTGCAAATAATGCATCATGTCTATATGTGGGCTGCCTTGAGAATGCTGATGGCACAACCAACGATCTTGAATGCTCCTCTCTACCCACAGAATTCCCTAGCCTGACTAAAGACTAAGGAGTTATCTCCCCACTGGCAGGGGGCCCCCAGAGTGACACCAAGAGAGCTGGAAGGAAAATACTAAGAGCAAAGCTCTCATCCTCAGAGTGTTGTTAAAGGTATACCTGGAAAAAATAGAAAATAACAAGAAAGAAAGAAAGCTAGAGTGAAGGAGAGGACACAGACAATTTCACCCTTCTCTTTTAGTATGTTTCCCGTGTTTCCAGGAGTCTTGTAGAAGAGTAATTTTAGGTCCTCTATGAGTTGACAGGAATATTCAGGAATGTCTGAGAGAAAAGAAGTAAGAGGGGTAACACTTTTAATTCTAGAAACATGAATCCAGGTGGGGAAACCTTTGAGTTTGACTGAAGTTGGAATAATCAAAATGACCTTATATGGTCCTTCCTAATGGGAGCTTCTTCATCCAAATCTCTGAGTCTCCAGACATAGTTTAGTAAGGACTCGCTTGAGAGTGATTCATTTTCTCCACCTTCCCAGAAGATTGAAGATGCCAGGCAGGTAGAGCTGTTAAGTAATCTTTTTTTTTTTTTTTTAATTATTATAGCTTTTTATTTACAAAATATATGCATGGGTAGTTTTTCAGCACTGACCCTTGCAAAACCTTCTGTTCCAACTTTTCCCCTCCTTTCCCCCCCCCCCACCTCCCCTAGATGGCAGGTTGACCAATACATGTTAAATGATAAAGTATATGTTAAATACAATATATGTTTACATATTTATACAGTTATCTTGCTGCTCAAGAAAGATCAGATTTAAAAAGAAGGTAAAAAAAATCTGAAAAGGAAAACAAAAATGCAAGCCAACATAACAGAAAGAGTAGAAATGCTATATTGTGGTCCACACTCATTTCCCATAAGACTCTCTCTGGGTGTAGCTGATTCTCTTCATTACTGAACAATTGGAAATGGTTTGGATCATTTCATTGTTAAAGAGATTCACGTCCATCAGAGTTGATCATCATATAATTTTGGTTTTGCCATGTATAATGATCTCCTGGTTCTGCTTATTTCACTTAGCATCAGTTCATGTAAGTATCTCCAGGCCTCTCTGAAATCATCATTTCTTACAGAACATATTCCATAACATTCATATCGAAGTGGTAAGTAATCTTAAGTGCCTCAGCCACCTTTTCAGTTATTTGAGAAGTGAAGGTTGGGCCATTTTGTTCTGCAAATCGCTGGGCAAGCCAAAAAGAAGTTCCCACTGGTTTGCCTCTGGGATTAGAAACTAGCCTGAGGGTATTTGAAACTACCCAGAGGGGGAAAAAAATGTACCCCTTTTCTTTAGCAAGGGTTTGTTCCTGGGAACTATATAAGAGAGTATAGGATTTGGGGAGTTGCGAAATTAAAGGTGGTCAGAGGCAAGCCGGCAGCAGCATGGGCAGTTGAATCTGCAAGCCTGTTTTCCTTGTCTGAAATGAATCCCCCTTCTGGTGTCCTTTTCCCAATTGGTGGGGGGTTAGAACCTCCAATGGTTGGCGTAGGGTGAGCTTAGAAGCTTCCTCAATTGGAAGGGCTGTAGCAGTTTTAAGGCAGAAGGGTCACCCCAAAGACACTAAGTTTCTTTGAAAAGCAAGGGGTCTGGGATAGGGTTCCAGAGACTGAATCAAGCCTCCTAGGACCTGGCCCTGCCTTCCATCAATATACAATGTAAAAGGCTTTAGGTAAGGCTGAGGCTGGGGCAAGAGATTAGTTTAGCTCTCAGGGTCTTAAAACCTTGGCCTGAGCAAGTCCCCCACTCAAGGGAATTATGTCAGGGCCTTGAATAGAATCACAGAGGGGGTTGGTAATAACTAAAGTTAGATATAAAATCCAGCCATACCTAGGAAAGTACACAATGATTCAGGGAGTGATTAACAAGCGGATAGGCAATGTGGACCTTTAGACAAAGAAACTTCATAGCCCTGGGTTGGAGGGAGGAGGTCTGGAAGTTAGGGGTTTTTTATAGCTGCAGCCTGAGAAACTTCTCAGGGGGAATTGCAGATCAAGATATCATTTTTATACTGGATAGCCAGTGCCTGTCCAAATATGTGGAGGCTGTCATGAAAGCCCTGAGTTACCTCCATGTTATGGATATGATTGTCCATGTAAATTGGTGAGGGGTTATGTTCCCCTGGATTTGCTCCTTCAAAGGCAAAAAGAAATTGTGAATCTTTATATAATGGTATGCAAAAGAAAGCATTTTTAAGATCTAAGGTAGAAAACCATTGTGTTCCCTGGGATACTTGTATTGGGCTCATGGCTTCTACTGACCATTTGCTCTGATTATAGAAATTTGCTATAAGAAGAAAAAGCAGGGACATGATTATAATAGCTTCAAAACAGGTCCTTCAAGCTTCAGCCTGACAGCACATACATGACAAGATAAAGTATCCTTAGATCTGTTTGACAACCAATCATACAGTAATAAGTCCACTTCATAGCCAGATTCAAGAAAAATCAAGTGGGAAACAAAGACACACAACTGGTGTCTTTGACCTTAAGGCCTTAAGAAGAGGCTAAGATTGTCCTCCCAACTCTTTCCCAGATAAGATATCCACCTGTGACAGTTCAGGAAGCCATCCCTCTGAATAATTTATTTAATGATCAGGCAATCAAATTCAAAATTCAAAAGAATATCAGTTACAGTCCCAAGAGATTTTATCTCTAATAACAAATTCTACTAATCACAGCTTAGGTTTAGATAACATTTTTTAAAAAGTTTACAAGGACTAACACATAGGGAATTTTGTTTAACATGTTTGATATGTTTAAACTACAAATTCTAAACAGGTTCATTTTTCAGAGCTGATGACCTTGCTTCCCTTGATGGTTTCAAGAAAACTGGCAAGCTTAAAAATTAAGGGAGGGTTGACAGAGACCCTAGAAAAGGGACTGAGCTTGCTGTTGCCCATCCCAACTATTCTTAGTGTTTTCATGGGCTGTGTTGTTTGATAACTCCCCTGACTCTGTGAAGGGATAAAAGGTGTTGCACATCTCATACTTGGAGGTGAATTGATAAGGCTTTCATCTCATCCCTCTTGTTCTACACACAGGAGTTAACAATTTAAAGTTTAATATGATGACAATAACTCCAAATAACTTACTTAGGAATTTTAGAATTTTCCTAAGTAATAGTCAAATAGTCTTAGCTGTAATTTCTTAATTCCCTTAAATAAGTTTCCCTTTTGTTTTAGGAAGAAAACAAGACAATTCTTAAAATTGAGATAGAATAGATTTAAAAATTAACTTTAATTAATGAGATTTCCTAAATTCTGATTAAATGTTCTAGACAAATTGAATTGCCATTTGGTTATTTTCCAATTCATGCAAATAATTTCTCTTTTGTGATCCAGGAAAAGATTAAGGTGCCAGTTTTTACTGACAGGTTCTCAGAAGTCTGACTCTACATAATTTAAAAGCAGGCTGTTTGTAACCAGAATTTTTAAAGCAGTAGCAAACTGCTTTACATCTTCTGTTAACACTATCAGTGCAAATAGATTACAATTTACATATCCCTTTAGTGGGCTTTATTTAGAGCTCTTTTAAAATTACTTTACTATCATATCTCAAATAACAAATTTCCATTTTACTTTACACACACATAAAAATCATTTATCTCACCAGTGACATTGTATGTTAATCACATCTAAAAATCCATAAAATTCTCAAATATGAAGCAATTATATCTAATAAAGCAGCTAACATTCATATAGCATATTTTGTGAGAAACACATTTGCAATGTGATTTTCACAACAAAAATCATTATTTCTCTTTACAAATCAGAAAACTGGGCAGAGATAAAATAATTTGCCATAAATTACGTAGCTAATACATCTCCAGAACTGAAATAAAGATTGATGGGCTTGCCAAATGCAGAGGCTGACTGGCTTTTTCACCTGACGCTGCCATGCTGGGTACTGCCAGGGGTACCCAGATTCTTCCCAGGCAGTTGCTGGACAGTGACCTGCTAAAGGCTGGAGTAATTGATGTCAGGATCTCCCTTTGATGGTAGTTTCAGGTACTGGGGCTCAGGGACTGCTGATCATGGAGCCTACCCCCCCCCCCCCCTCCATCCCCATTCCCCCAAGCTGGATTGGGGAGATGTTTGGGCAAGGTTCTATGGACTGTTGCTTCCCCTATTTCTACAGATGAGGCAGAATTTGAATTTCCCTACAGTACTTTAGCATTCTCTTTTCTTAATCTGATCTGAGAGGAATTAGAAAACAGAGGGACTTGGGCTATATTGATCTTGCTAACAATCCCCACAACTGAGATACACTCAGGACCGTTCCAGGGAGTGGAGTGGAGTGGAAAGGATCCCTTAATACCTTCTCAAGGTGCTTTCCCAAAAGAGCAGAAGGGAACTCTGGACAAAATAGGAATCAAGGAAGGGTTAGCAAAAAGTTATTATTTACCTAGTTTGTTTTTTTCTTTTTCTTTTCTTTCAGAATGGGGTAAATTCCTGGAATTATCCCCAGTGTTTCAGGGGCTTGCCATCTTAAAATGACAAATTGCCAAATTTCTTAATTATTCCTCTCAAAACTGAGAATCTGCTAAGATGCTATTTTAATTTTAATTAACTAACTTTTTTCGTATACCCTCCAAATTGACCAGAGCTGAATTCCATAGGAAAAAGTTAGGCTTTTAAAAAAAATCTTCCCAGCATTCTAACTACAGCATAGAAGTTTTTTCTTGCTGGTTGTGTTTTAAATCTTTCCAGGTAACAAAATCTAGGTCACAGAACAAATTTAACACAGACATTCTGCACAGAGACGCAGAGATAGACAAAAATGACATGAAAGGGGACTCTTTCATCTTTGCCAGAAGCCATAAAATTTTACCAAAAGCCATCCTATAGCACTTTGTCTTCTATGGTATCCTAGAGAAGGTTAAAAAAGGTGGGAAAGGTTCCCTAGGAACTTTGCTGAAAATTGCAAGAATTTCCAAGTCTAGGTATCCCCAGTCAAGGAAAACTTGCTGAGCATGCAGCTCAAGACTGAGGTGGTATGGGAATAGGGGGAGAGATCCTCTCTGCTCAGAGACACAGATTGTATGCCAAAATCTGCGTGGCAAAAAAGGGAATCTTGTTGTTCACTAAAAAGGAAGGTGATTAGGAATTTGGCAGAGATGGATTGACAAAATTTGATTATATAGGATATGTCTGTCTAGGCCTGGGGCTGGGAGCTGTCTGGGCTAATCTACAGAAGACCATCAGACAGAGATCTCCAATCACTTACCTGGGAGTTTGAAGGCTTTTCCCAGGGTCTGAGAACTCCCCAAAGGGGGTGGAATTTTTGGCCCCCCAAAAAGATCTCAGTATATGTCAATGGAGGATGATTGACCAAGATGTCCGATTGAATAAAACCACTTAACTGGGTGTTGTCTAGGAAAGGTATGCTTGAGACCCCAAATCACCCTTCTTTTACAGATTAAAGGGGACACAGTTTCAGGGCCCCCCCCCCACAATTTACATCAAGATAACCCAGACAAGCTTCTCCAGTGGCTTGGGGTGGCCCAGCAATAGGACTGACGGAGAAAAAATGGGGGGCTTATCTTGACTAGAAGGGAATCAATCCAGAGGCCAGACTCTCCCCATACAGTACCACCAAATATTGAGGTTGGAAAGGGACCCCAAAAGATTGGAGGTCATAGATTGGTGTTGCAAGGTGTCTCAAAAGAATTTGCAGGCTTGAACCCATATCCAAGTCAAGGAGCAAAGTTTATTGTAATTGTAAAGCCAATTGAAGTAGGCTAAATTTTTGAAAAGAATTTAGCAAAGAACCAGAAGCAAGGACACATTTATCTAGTTCTTCATGTCATTGATATGCTAATTTTATAGCAAAGTGGTAGAACTGAGGAGTGATCTCAGGAATTTGGTCTCTGATCAGCAGATCTGTTGGAATCTTTACTAAAGTGTTCAGACATTTCTTTACAAAGTGTTAAAGACATTGGAGTTAATTTAATCTTAGAGTTATTTTGGGCCAGAACTTGAAACAAGATGTACATAAATCCATCAGTATGGGAGGCATTACACACAGTTACATAAGCACATAGTAATATAACACAGGCTAGTAGTAATGTAACAAACAACATGAATTAACATGAGAATTTACACATTTAAACATTGTCCATTAGTTCATGTGCCAGGAATCCAATGATTCCTGTAAGCTTTGAGGTAAACAATTTTTCATATACAACATTATACATGTCCATAAGTTCTAAAAATAGTCCAAAAGGAACCCATTGTCCATCAATATAACACAGTCTAGTAGCAATGTAACAAATAACATGAATCAACACGAGAATTTGTACAATTGTCTATAAGTCCTAGAAATAGTCCCAAAGAAATCCATTGTCCATTAATGTGCCAAGAATCCAATAATAGATTTTAAAGTTATTTTAACAGTCTCATTATCAGCCATGCTCTTTCAGTATCAGATGTTTCTTGAATCTTCTTCGTTTATGTGATCTCCTAAAAGTTAACTCCGCCTTCTGGAGGGAGAGGGATTCTGGGTTATCTCCCAGAGTACTCTCTGGTCCTGAGAGAGGTGTGAATTCAGACTAAGCCAGCTCTGAATTCTCTGTGAACTCCATTGAGTACTTAGATACTTGAGCTCTCTAAAGGTGTGAACACAAGCATTGTTCAATCAGTTCCACTTAGTATCTTGTTTGCCTATTGCGTTGGGCTTGAATCCTACATAATTCATGAAACTTTTAAAGCCACAACAAATTTTGTCCCGGTTCTAAGCATGTTTTCACTATGGATTTCCAATCATTCGGGGTTAAGATTTCATAAGACAAATTATCTAGCAACATCTTCACATAAGATGATGTAGCCCCATAAAGAGTGCAACCCTTTTTCAAATCTTTAAGTTTTTCCAAATTAAAAGGAGTGTATTGTCTTTCTTTTTGACCTGAAGAGTCAATCTTTTCCATCACAGGATATGCATGTATAAAATCAGATGGGACTATCCTAAGACCAGAAAACTTTAGAATCATTGACAGACAAAATTGTCAGAACAATAATATTCTAAGATTAGAGAGTCTCAGGATCACTAATATATTTTCCCTAAAGTCTAAGAGATGAAATATTATTATATTTCTAGGTCAGGAGACTTTTGCAATCATTGACAGGTTGCCAGAACAATAATAACCCAAGACTGGGGGGGGGGAAGGGGAGAGGATCTTGGGATCACAAATTCCAAAGCCAGAAGATTTTAGAATCACTGATAGATTGTTATGACAGAAGCACCTTAAGGTCAGGACACTTTAAAATTATCACTGTCTTCTCTAGAAGCTATATTCCATCACATTCACATTTAGTTCTAAGTGGTTACGAGCAGGACCCAGGAGCTTGGCCTGCCCTCCCCTACTACCAGCTTAGGAGAATGTGGTATGGAGATAGCGTGTCTGAAGTTGAGGCTAGGAGTGTGAAAGGGAGGGAGGCAGGGGCTGTATGGGTGGTTTTTTGGGAAGGGAAAAAGTGGTGACTCAGAGCCAAGTTAGGGAAAAATCAAGCTCATTTGCTCCCTCTCTGCCCTGCTTGCTTTTGGGCCATGAGCTCATAAAACAGGAAGCTGTGTCTGGCCAGAGAAAGACAGGCCTGAGCCCTCCTTTCTAATTGTTTTTCTTTGTAGAATCATGGGCCCCCTGAGGCCTTAGGACGTCAGCAATTGCTGGAATTTTGGCATGCAATTGTGACCCCTTCTTTTCTCCAAGGGAGAGGTGTCATCATTTTTCCAGTTTGGAAGCTGTTCATTGCTCAAATGAGAGGCTCTAATTTGGGCTGTAAATATGACCATTAGTCCTTCCTACCCTCTCCATGTATTTCAGCCTACAACAGTACTTAGGTTTTCAGATGTGATTGTTGGAATGTAATGCCGAAGAAACTGAGCAAGACAGAGATTAGAGACCAATTAATAGTTTATTAAATGGAGAGAAATACTGGGACCAATGGATCCATGTTGATCCCAGGGCTAAACGAGACTATCATCTCAAAGAGTCTAACCCCTAGTATTGGGGCAGAGAGCCTTTATGGAATAACAAGAACAATGACATTACTGATATTCTAATGACATCTAAAATGGATAAACCTTTATCTTGTCAAATATTAAGGAATGTCTATAAAACCTTTATCTCAAACATTAAGAGGGAACGGTTATGACTTAAGGCAGAATAACGAAATAGGACAATTGGAGGAACTGGGTCACCACATTAAAAGGGAATTTTGGCATAACAGGAAATGCTTAAATAAAAGAAATGACTTTAGGCCAAAAGCCTGATTTAATTAAAACATTTAGTAGCTTGGATATATAAGTAATAATGTCATAATTCTTTTTGGGTTCTTATATAGTAGAAGCAGTGTGTGTGGGATAGGTTGGGTGCAAGATCCCCTTCCCACTTAATTAATCAGAGATATCATCAGGTACAAAGAGAAAGCATCTATTTAATCCCTGCAGGGAGAGGCCCAGACACACCTGGGAGCCATCCCAACTCTACCATGTGCATCTGGAACTTGACCAGCTTCCGGCTTGTCCAGGGTTTAAAAACAAAAGACATGAGCCCTTCTTATTGGTTAGACTAAAAGGACATAACCAACGCTGGCTGCCTCCCACAGGCCATGTACTGAGAAATACTTTATCCAATCAGTCCCATTCAAGTGGGATGGGGAGCTAAATTGGATTGCTAAGATACCTTTAGAGGATACCTTCCTCTAAAGAATCAGGACCAATAATGCCACCTTACCTAGGACTTCAGGAATTCAAGACATTCCTCTTTAAGAAAGACAGATTTTATTTTAGTCAAAAGTGATAACTATGGTAGGTGAGGCAGAACCCCTGATTCTGATGAATTAGAAATGTGGTTGGAGAAAAATATAAAAGGGCTAAATGTTTTTACAGATTGATTATTTCTAATGCTTATTAAGTGACCAAGCCAAATCCTCTAATATTAAGTTGTCTCCAGGCTTGTAGGTATAAACAACATTTCATGTTTAAAGCCTGATCTTTGCATTCTTCATTCCCCATGCCTGGAATTTGCTCCCTTCCCCTCCTCATCTCTACCTTTTAGAACCCCTAGTTTCCTTCAAATATTATTTTCTACATGAGGTTTTTTCCTAGTTCTGCCTGCTACTAGTGCCTTGCTTCTCTGAACTTACTTTGTTTTCATTTTTTTATTATGTATAATATATGCAAATATATAATTTGTATATATTTCTACATATTTCTTATGTACTTATATGCACGTGTGTTCCCCTACAGAATGAGGGCAAGAATTAGTTCATTTTTGTCTTTCTACTCCCATAGCCTAGCACATTAAGCAGTAGCTTAATCAATCCTTGTTGACTGATTTGATTGACATATCCAAGAAGGGGTTTCAATATGTCAAGAGAGAAACAGAAAAAAAAAAAATTTCAGAAAGTTGACTTAGAATGATTTCTGGAGGATAACAGAAAGGGAGTAATTTATTCAGCAAATATTTGAGTGCAAGGCTAGGACTGAAGAAACAGGATGTGTAAATGAGGCTCTTCATGGCACTGGCGACTATTTTCTGTTTATTTCTCCTTCTTAATACAGTGTACTACATGTACACTTAATATATTTCAGTGAATCCCTGACTTCATTCCTGTATATAGTCTTTGCAGTGAAGCACATTACTTAATACGTGAATGAATGCATGAATACATAGCTTCTCATCTGGTCTGATTATTGTTCACATTCTTTCATTACTGGATTTGAACATTGTTGTTCAGTTCTTTACAACTGACTTACTCAAATTGTTGGAGGCATTTCTCTAACATTTTATGAGGGGCAGCAAAAGAAAAAAAATAAGACTTTATTTTACATTTTTTCTTACTTCTGCTATCTTTACCGAGTTTATTTCTAAATATAACACTGGGTCAGTCCAGCTATTATTTCTTGAAGGGCAGCCTAGCTTCTTTTGCCATTAGATATTTCCAGGTAAATATTCTTTTTTTGCACTTAGATCATTGTTGGAAATATTCTATAGTCCACTGACCCATCATTTTTCCATCTTTGGCCGTTTGGATTGTAATGACAAAGGTCACTTTTAATGGGGTGACCAGTTCCTCCATTTGTCCTATTTCATATTCTGCCTTAAGGTTATGACCGTCCCAGCTAAATGGTTGAGATAAAGGTGTTATAGACATTCCTTAATGTCATTAGAAAATCAGTAACCTCCATCTATGAGGCTATCCCCACCTAGGTCTCTGCATTATGTCATTGTTCCATAAAAGGCTTGCTGTCCGGGGCTAGACTCTTTGAGATGATACTCTAGTCTAGCCCTGGGATCCATTGGTCCCAGTATTTCTCTCCATTTAATAAACTATTGAATTGGTCTCTAATCTCTGTCTTGCTCAGTTTCTTTTGACATTATAGGATCATCTACAATTTAATACTCTGTGTTAATTTTGTTTTTGGTTTTGAATCAATCAGCAAACGTATTAAGCATTCACTATATAAGAGACACTATACTAAGCATTCTAGGTACACAGAATGACAAAAAAACAGTTCCTGTCCTTAATGGGCTCACAATCTAATAGAAGAGATATCATATAAATAACAAGGTACCTACAAGATAGGAAGTTAATCTTGGAGGGGAAAGCACTTGCAGGAAGGAGGACCTGTAAAGCTCTCCCATAGAAGATTGACCAAGCTAAGTCTTGAAGTCAAAAAAAGTCAGAGAAGGGGAAGAGGAGGGAGGGCATGGGTGACAGCCAGTGTAAGGACAAGAAGACAGAAAATGGAGTCTTCTACCTGAGAAGCAGCAAGTAGAATGGAGGGTCTTAACGTGTATGAAGACTAAAAAAGTAAAATTGGGGCCTGTCATGAAGTGTTTTATCTTGAGTCCTGGAGGTAATAGGGATCTGACGTTTTGTGTCTAATAGATCTATGTGTTAGAAAAATTAATTTGTTATAGACCTAGAAAAAATAATAACAAAATTCATCTGGAAGAACAAAGGGTCAAGAATTTCAAGAGAATTAATGAAAAAAAAGTGTTAGGTAAGATGGCCTAACTGTACCAGACCTAAAACTGTATTATAGAGCAGTGATCATTAAAACCATTTGATAATGGCTAAGAAATAGAGTAATGGATCAGTGGAATAGTTTAGGTTCACAAGACACAATAGTAAGTGACTATAATAATCTAGTGTTTGGTAAACCCAAGGACTCCACTGTTGTGATCAGTACAACACAAATGGGCTAGTAATGATTGAAAATAAGGAGATGGAGTTGCTGATAGTTCACTAGAGCCGTTTATTGAGAGAATTCATGCTGCTTATATATTTTAAAACCATAGATTATCATGAAAAGCATTGTTCTGTGACCAACCCTGTTTCCTATTTCCTATGATCTAATTCTTTGAAGCACATTGTTATTTTCTGGAGACTCAATCTTATGTAAAGTTCACAATGCTCCAGGACCTTATGTTTTCTCATAATCTATCTTAGGTGGAGAGCAACATCCCAGTTACTAGAATCTCTAGCTTCCTGGGACTTCTCTACACTCTACTTCTGGGATAAGAACTCATTTTTTGACAAAAATTGTTGGGAAAACTGGTAAATAGTATGCCAGGGGCTAGGCATTGATGAACATCTAACACCCTATACCAAGATAAGATGGAAATGGATTTATGATTTACTCAAAGAATGATGTTATTAACAAATTAGGAGAACAAGGGTATACCTCTCAGATCTGTGGAGAAGGGAGGAATTTATGACCAAAAGAGAATTGGAGGGCATTATGAAATGCAAAAATAATTCTGATTATATTAAATTGAAAAGGTTTTGTACAAGCAAGACCCGTGTATCCAGGACTGGAGAGGGAAAAAATTGGGGCAGGGGGAGATTTGCATTCGATGTTTCTAAAATAGAGAATTGACTCAAATTTATAAGAATACAAGCCCTTCCCCAGTTGATGAATGATCAGAGGACAACAATTTTCAGATGAAGAAATTGAAGCCATTTCTAGTCATATGAGGGAATGCTTTGGATCACTATTGATTAGAGAAATGCACATTACAACAACTCTGGGGTACCACATCATATCTCAAGGATTGGCTGGGATGACAGGAAGGGATTATGATGTATATTGGGGGGATATGATGTTGTGTCACACTTCCCTTTTTATTATCTTGATTCAGTTTCCTTAATTGTCCTGCCTCAGTTGCCCTAATTGTTCTGCCTCAGTTTGCAACCCTGTTTGCAACCCTCCTTTACTGTCCATTAGAACTGAGATAATTAGGGCTGTGGAGATCTGACATTTCAGAAGATAAGACTCTAGATGTCCTATTTCAGATACCTGATTGGCACTGTTTACTTCCTGGCTCTAAGCTGGATACCTCCTTAACTCCCAGTTTGTAAGAATTTATGGTTCTACCCACCAACCTGTCAGAATCAGATTGATGGTCCCTGCCTGGAGATTCCCGCTACCCAGAGTTTGGACTCCATTCTCCTTTGTCTTAGAGACCCAAGCTTGGAGCCAAGGATATATATGCCATTGAGAGCTCACATTTGCTGCTGGATGCTTTGGACATCAGCCCTGAGGAGATCATGCCCCCAGCACAATCTCTCCCTCTCAGAAATCCAAATGAAATATTAAAAACTCTCTAACCTCTAATTTGCCTCAGTTTCTCTGGCATTACAGTGGGAGAGCTGGAACACTAATGCATTGTTGGTAGAGCCATGAACTAATCCAGCCATTTTGAGGGGTGAGCTATGCCCAAGGAGCTATCAAGCATGTATCTCTGCTAGGTTTATATCCCAAAGAGATCATAAAAAGGGAGGGGGACCCAAATGTTCAAAAATGTTTGTGGCAGCCCTTTTTGTACTGGCAAGGAAGTAGAAACTGGGTGGATGCCCATTGATTGGGATATGGTTGAATAAGTTCTGGTGTATGAATGTGATGGAATATTATTTTTCTATACAGAGTGATGAACAGGCTGATTTCAGGAAAACCTGGAAAGACTTGCATGGACTGATGCTGAGTGAAGTGAATAAAACCAAGAGAACGTTATACACAGCAACAAGAAGATTATGTAATGATCAACTGTGAAGGCTGGCTCTTTTCAGCACTGAAGTTATTCAAGGCAATTCCAATAGCCATCCACATCTAGAGAGAGAACTGTGAAAATTAAATATATATAAAAGTATGGTGTTTTCACATTTTTTGTTATTTTTATTGTTTATGTATCCCCCCCTCCTTTTGATTTGATTTTTCTCACATAGCATGACAAATGTGGAAATATACTTAGAAGAATTGAACATTTAGCCTATGTTGGAATGCTTTCTGTCTAGGGGAGGCAGGGAGAAAAATTGAGAACATAGGGTTTTGCAGGGCTGAATGTTGGAAACTATCTTTACATGCATTTTGCAAAATAAAAGGCTATTATTATTATTAAAAAAAAAAAGAAAAATCACTTTGGCAGTGTTGTCAGGGATGAATTGGAGTGGGGAGAAACTTGAGTCATATAAGCTTGGCTCTAACAGTGTTATCAGAGGAAGGAAAACACTGATCCTATCATATGCAGGGTGGCACAATGGATAGAGTGTAGGACATGGAGTCAGGAAGACCTGAGTTCAGATCAGCCTCATATACTTAATAGTTGCGTGAACCTTACTTTCTGTTTGTCTCAGTTTCCCTGTAAAGTGGGGATAATAATAACATCCACCCTCACAGTTGTCAAGAGAATCAAATGAGATAATTTTTAAAGCACTTAGTATAGTACCTGACACACAGTAAGTTTTAGACATATTAGCTATTATTATTACAATTATTATTATTGTGGCTATGTGAGATGTTTTGAAGATAGAAAGTATAAAAATTGGTAATGGGTTGGATATATGTAATAAGAGTGATGACACTAAGGTAGTAAGTCTAGGTAACTGGAAGGATGGTCCTGCCCTTTAATAGTAATAGGGAAGTTTGCAAGAGGAAAGGATTTTGGAGGAATGAAAATAATTTTATTTTGGACATGGTGTCTTTGAGATGCCTACTAGACATCCAGTTCAAAAGTATAGTGGATACAAGCCTGGAATTCAGAAGAGATACCAGAGATGGTTATATGGATCTAGGAATCTTCTGTATATAGATAATATTTGAATAGATGGAAGTTGATGAGATCACCAAATAAGATAGTATAGAGGGAGAAGAAAAGAGGTTCCATATGATCTTGGGGGCTATCTATGGCTGGTAGGTGCAACATGGATGAAGAATCAGCAGAGGAGCTTGAGAAGAACCAGAAGATAGAAGTAAAACTAGGAGAGAGTAGTGTTACAAAAACCTAAAGAGGAGAGAATATTCAAAAGATGATCAGTAGTGTCCAGTGATAGAGAGATCAAGAAAAAAGAATTGAGAAAAGGTAATTAGATTTACCAATTAAGAGATCATTGGTAACATCATTTCTAGAGAACAATGATATTAGAAAGATTAGGTTTTTGGGAGAAGATTTTGGAATTAATAAAAAAAATCTCTGCCTTTTTCTCTTAATATACATGTAGTCAACAGAAATTTAAACTGTCCAAAATTGTGATATCATCTTGGTGGGGAATACCTCATTTGGAAACTCCCTCCACAGATAACAGCAACTCTTCATATTTAGTCTTAGAAAGTTGCCTAGGGCAGATAGAAGTTTAGGGACAGTACTACTGTATTGTATTATAATATTGTAGTATATGTGAGGGACAGAACATGAATCTTAGTTTTTGTGATTTCAGAACTGCTTTATATATTATCTCCACACTACTTAATAAACACTTGAAAATGTTTTTGAATAAATGAACAACAACAAAAAAAAAGCAAAAGAAATTAACCTCCTTTGTAAAATGAGATAGTTTCCAAGGTTACTTTCATTTTTAGCTCTAGGACCTTATGATCCTATGGTTCTTGTTCCCAAGGAACTTATAGACTGATTGAGGACACAACACTTATATGTCCCCAAAAGGAAATAACATAGCAATAAATGAGTGATTTAAACAAGTTCCATGGAAAAATAGAAGAGGTCTGGAGACCACTGTAGGCTGGGGTGGTCAGTGAGAGATTGATAAAAATGTTGGCATTTAGATTGAGTCTTCAATGGTTCAGAAGGAGGAACATATTGAGCTGGATATTAGTATGAACAAATCTATTGATGTGGGAATATATGAGGAATATTGGAGGTCTGTGCTATGTAGGGAAATGAGTAGATTAATCTGATTAATCAAAAGAGGAGGAGGAGATAAAGCCAGAAAGTTAGACATTAATCAAATCATGTTTTAGAGGACTTTGAATATGTGGTTTAAAAATTTGAACCTTTTCCTGTAAGCCAAAAGAAACAATTAAACATCTTAATTGTAGATAGTGTATAGTGCAGTGGATAGAGCGCTGGGCTTGGAATGAGGAAGATTTATCTTCATAATTTCAAATTGGACTTTACACTTAACTAGTTGTGTGATTCTGGGCAAGTCACTTAACCCTTTTTGTCTCAATTCCTCATCTATGAAATGAGAGCTGGAGAAAGAAATGGCAAACCACTTTAGTACCTTTGCCAAGAAAACCTCAAATGGGATCACAAAGAGTCAGACATGACTAAACAACAACAAAGTATGATAGTCCATAGTGACACTATGAGACTCATATTTGCAGCAAATTTTTTCCATTCTGGATATCCCTCCTATTCTTATATTTTTCTGTACATTTTTAGCCTATTATAGAGAAGTTGCTCTTTTACCAATGCCACAATTCAAAATGTAAATTAAAAGATAGTAATCAGGTGTTTAACTATAAAGATGCACTTATATATACTCTGATATTATAATTTGTGCTTAACTTTCTCTTGCAGAATTAAAGGGAGTTGCCTCATTGGGTGAGCAAAAATATCTAATAAGCCATAGAGATAGTAATTAAATTTTGGGGGAGTATAGTTTTGGAGTGTTTTGTGGGGGAGACTTCTAGAAGGGGATTTCCCTCTCTTCTCCTGATTCCAAATGTCTTTGTAGTCTAGAGGGGAAGGAGGAGAATGGAAAAAATCCTATCTATTGGTTTGAGAATTCATCATTTGGAGTTGAAGGTTAAGGTAGCAGAGACACACATTCCAGATAGACACTCATACAGTCACTCAAAGAAGAGGAAGGTATTTAAGAACTCAGATCCTGGCAGTGGAGAAGAGAACCAGTATAAAGAGAAGTAGATCTTGAGAGTTTAGTTTAGCAACCATCAACCAGAGATTACATGCCCAAGGGCAGCTGCTAGAAGCTTCAACAAAGAAATAAAAATCTTATAATCCCTGTAATACCAGCATCTCTGAGTTACCTTTGTCACACCTGCATTCTGCATACACATTTACCTCATTATTGTTGTACTATAAGCTTGAGTTGATTTTTTCTATGTATTCTGTTTATTGCAGATTTATGGGGGAAATGTTTTGTAGTTGCTCTTTCTTCTATGCCATCTTAGTGAATAAATTTGCCATGAGTTAATTATAGTCTACTGGATGATTGTTAATGGAAAGTATATTAGTGGGGGTGGGGCATTCCTGAACTATTGTGTAAGGAATGGAATTCTCACAAGATTCCTACTAGAACCAGAGTAGTAGGCACCTTCTGGGATGCCAACCCAATATATGAGTGTAAATGAGTGTAAAGTAGCCCTATGTAAATGTTATGCTTTTCTTGCTTTCCAATTTTTATTTACTGCTTCCCTGACTGTCGTATCAGATGTAAGAACCAAATCATACCTGAATTCTGTTACATTCTCCTCTCACAAAATTCCTGATCTGGTTTGCTTTATCAAACCTTATTATGGTAATTATGCTATCTTCCCTTTATATCAAATAGGAAAAGTGACAGATTTCTCTCCAGCTGGGTTAGCTAAGACTTCTTTGGTTAGCCTGAAGATCATTGCATGGAAAGGTCCCATCAATTTTCCTGTCATTTCTTTGATGACCTTTCTCTTTAGATATTTCATTATACGCCTTGGACCTTTCTTTATGTGAATTTAAATGAACAATAAAAGCCTACCCATTACAGGCTTGATTGATTCTTTTGTGAAAACTCTTAGTATTCCTGCAATTGCACATATGGTTTGGTTAATCAAGGATAAATGAAAGCAGTTATTTTAAGATTGAACCGATAATTCAAAAGGATTGGGGCATTGAGAGACATTTTACAAATGAGTTCACTGTGAAATAACTACCCTAAGTCATTTAGGATTTGTACCAAATCCAGTGATCCTACCATGATGACATGGTACCTTTGAACCAAGTCAGGGTAAGTTTTCAGAAAGTCAGATAAGGAAATGAGGCTCTTCCTCATCCCTTCCTCTCATCAGGCAGTTATATAGTTGAGTAGCAAGAGTCTTGGGACTGGAAGCAGGAACCTTTATTCTAGTCCTGACTCAGAAGCTGTTTCACTGTGACAGTGACTTATGAAACTTCCTCCTCTACATCACTACTGTGGCTAATTTATTTGTTATTTTTCATGTAAGAGAAATATTTCTGCCTTAATAAGCAGAATGGGGCAGTGGGCAAGAGCAGGTTTCAGAGTCACAGGTTCTGTGCCTTGGACAGATCAGTTAGAACTCTCAATACCTCAGGAATCTGTTACTCTAAGCTGAGGAATACTTAATGCAAGATTGTTTGCTCACATGTATGATTATTCACACACACATACCTACATATGTCTTAGATCTCTATCTATCTATCTTTCTAGCTAGCTATCTATCTAAAGATGTAGCCCATGTGAAACTACATAGATAGGATCTCAGGTCTGGGCTGCCTCTGAGGAGAAGGCAAAGGACTTTGCCTGGTTAGCCCCTATTAGCTGGGAGAAGGAGCAGAAAAGCTCTCATAAAGCTGAGATAGGATAATCTTCTCTCATCAGTGATAACTATATTTGTCTTCTATGTTCCAAATCTCTGGATCTGAGGGTAAGTTAAAATAGGATAAGATTGTTCCTGATTTTTCTTAAGTAGGACAATTAAGTTTGGACAATTGGTAGCTCCAAACTTACACTTTTGGGCTTGGCTTTGTAATGCCAGAGAAACTGAGGCAGGACAGAGATTAGAGAGTCCCTAATATTTTATTAATTGGAGAGCATAATTGACTGGACAGGACTCTTGTCTCAAAGTGTCCAGCAATGAATGTGAGTTCTTAATGACATATATAGCCATATGGCTCAGCTACAGGGGTAGACCAAGGCAGGGGCGGAGTCAGAACACTGAGAGTGGGAAGTTACAGACAAAGAAGGGGACAGAAGCCTGAAACTTCTTCACAGACACATTTGGCTCTGGCGGGATGGGGGGAGGCCATAAATTCTTACTAAAACCCAGAGTCAGGATATCTGAATAAACAGAAGTAAAGATGTCAAAGAGGTATCCGGGATAGTCTTATTTTTTGGAATATTTTAGAAGTATAGTGTAAATTCTAGAGGACAGAAAGAGTCAGAAAGTCTGATCTCCCCCTCTTATCTTGAATCTTACATTAGCAATTTATAATCTTAGAGCAAATGGTCCTCAGTCTTAATGGACCAGAGGGGGAGTTTACAACTAAAGGGATGAGGCAGAACAGTTAAGGAAACTGAGATAGAACAATTCAGGGAAACTCAGTCAGGACTAGTGCAGGGAAACTAGTACAGGGAAACTGAGTCAGGACAGTTAAAGAGAACTGTGGCACAACAGCTTCTTCCCACTAAACCTTCATTGCACAAAAGATCATCACAGATACTGAATAGCAAGTAAACCCATTTATCTGAGTAAGATAACAAACATCAATCAGAAAATTTTACAAATTAGAAAATGACAAAGGTTACATATGAGTGAATGATGACTGAGCTCTTCAGGTAGGAATGAAATAAGATGTCAGCTCAACCTGGGAGAAAGAGAAAGATCTTATCGGAAAAAATGTCCATTCCCAATGGTCTATAAGATTTCGAACAAATCCTAAGATATGGCTTCTCATGAATGTCTGCCATTCTAAAGTCTCTCTCTCTCCACTACCTACCTAGAAGTTCTCTTTCCAGGAAAAGAGAAAGAGAACAAGCATTTATTAAGCACCTCCCATGTATAAAAGGTGCTATGATAAACAATTTACAGATATTTTTTCATTTGATTCTCCAGGTTCAGTTCTCTATATCCTATGCTCTTTAGGTGATATCTGATCATCAAAGAGCATAAAAAGTCTCAGTCAGTGGAATCTGGGCCTCTCAATCTTTTTTTTTTTTTTTTTTTTTTTTTTTTAATTAAAGCATTTTACTTACAAAACATATGCATAGGCAGTTTTCCAGTATTGACTCTTGCAAAGCCTTCTGTTCCAAATTATCCCGTCCTTTCCCCCTAACCCCCTTCCCTACATGACAGGTGGTTTAATATGTTAAATATGTTAAAATATATGTTAAATCCAATATATGTATACATATTTATACAATTATCTTGCTGCACAAGAAAAATCAGTTCTAGAAATTAAAAAAAAAAAAAACTGAGAAGGAAAACAAAATGCAAGCAAATATCCACAGAAAATGTGAAAATGCTATGTTGTGGTCCACACTCAGTTCCCACAGGCCTCTCTCTGGGTGTATATGGCTTTCTTCATTACTGAACAACTGAAATTGGTTTGAATCATCTCATTGTTGAAGAGAGCCATGTCCAACAGAATTGATCATCATATAATCTTGTTGTTGCTGTGTATAATGATCTCCTGGTTCTGCTCATTTCACTTACCATAAGTTCATATAAGTCTCTCTGAAATCATCTTGCTGGTCTTTCTTACAGAAAAATAATATTCCATAACATTCATATACCATAATTTATTCAGCCATTCTCCAATTGATGGGCATCCATTCAGTTTCCAGTTTCTTGCCACTACAAAAAGGGCTGCCACAAACATTTTTTGCACATACGGGTCCCTTTCCCTCTTTTAGGATCTCTTTGGGATATAAGCCCAATAGAAACACTGCTGAGTCAAAGAGTATGCACAGTTTGATAACTTTTTGAGTGTAGTTCCAAACTGCTCTCCAGAATGGTTGGGTCCATTCACAACTCCACCAACAATGTATCAGTGTCCCAGTTTTTCCACATCCCCTCCAATATTCATCATTATCTTTCGTCATTATTAACTATTATAAATTTGAGTCAATTCTCAATTTAGGCCTTTCCTCATCTCCAAAATATATAGAGAATTAATTTATTTATAAGACTCTAATTTATAAGAAATCAAGCCATTCTCCAATTGATAAATGGTCAAAGGATATGAACACACAATTCTCAGATGAAGAAATTGAAACTATTTCTAGCCATATGAAAAGATGCTCCAAGTCATTATTAATCAGAGAAATGCAAATTAAGACAACTCTGAGATACTACTACATATCTGTCAGACTGGCTAGAATGACAGGGAAAGATAATGCAGAATGTTGTAGGGGATGTGGGAAAACAGGGACACTAATACATTATTAGTGGAATTGT
Source organism: Sarcophilus harrisii (assembly GCF_902635505.1). Taxonomy (NCBI): domain Eukaryota; kingdom Metazoa; phylum Chordata; class Mammalia; order Dasyuromorphia; family Dasyuridae; genus Sarcophilus; species Sarcophilus harrisii. The sequence continues at coordinate 285,918,129 of NC_045429.1, read as the reverse complement.
GAATACATCCAGCCATTTTGGAGAGCAATTTGGAACTATGCTCAAAAAGTTATCAAACTGTGCATACCCTTTGATCCAGCAGTGTTACTACTGGGCTTATATCCCAAAGAGATCATAAAGGAAGGGAAAGGGATCCACATGTGCAAAAATGTTTGTGGCAGCCCTTTTTGTAGTGGCTAGAAACTGGAAATTGAATGGATGCCCATCAATTGGAGAATGGTTGGATAAATTGTGGTATATGAATATTATGGAATATTATTGTTCTGTAAGAAATGACCAGCGGGATGATCTCAGAGAGGTTTGGAGAGACTTACATAAACTGATGCTAAGTGAAATGAGCAGAACCAGAAGATCATTGTAAACTTCAACTGTTAAGTCCAGACTAGTTCCCTGAAGGCCTCAGGATCATCCAGAGTCAGGATAAGTAAAAGTCCTTGGTCTTTAGGGGGAGAAGCAGGCAAACTGCCAGGAGATTTGCCAAAGGTCTCTTCTCGATTCTGGAGTCCAGAATCTCCACTGTAATGACCACACTAGCACCCAGGACATCCCAGAATCAGCTGGAGTCAGGATAAGCAAAAGTCCTCAGTCTTTATTCTTGGTCTTAGACGTAGGATTGAACAGGATGGAAGCAGATTCTCCGTGACCACCTTCTTCCTTGTCTCCCGCCAAGAATGTGTCCCTCGCTCGTCTTCCTCCACCCCCTAGTCCCTCCTACAATCCTCTAAACACCAATCATTGAACCAGTATGAACAGTGGAAAGGACCATTTTCCAAGCATATGCCCATAGAGTATTGTCCAATCAGTAGTTAGCTTCAAGGGCTCAGCAGCCCGACTTCAGTGCATCAACCCAATAGTTTCAGCCCTTTACACCTCCTTGTCCTGCTGCCAAGTGAGTCTCTGGCCTCTGTCACCCCACCTTCTAATCCTTTCCTATGATTATTTTAACCCCAAACACTGAGCTAGCACCAATGGTAAGAAGGGCCATTTTCCCAAACATATGCTAAAAGAGTCATTGTGGAACAGATAATTAGTCTTAAGTGCTCTGTTGTCTGATTCAAGTGCACCTTCCTATAGTTTCAGCCCTTTACATTCAACAATACAATATGATGATCAATTCTGATGGATGTGGCTCTCTTCAACAATGAGAGGATCCAAATCAGTTCCAGTTGATCTGTAATGAACAGAACCAGCTACACCCAGAGAAAGAACACTGGGAAATGAGTATGGACCACAACATAGCATTTGCACTCTTTCTGTTATTGTTTGCTTGCATCTTTGTTTTTTCTTCTCAGGTTATTTTTACCTTCTTTCTAAATCGGATCTTTCTTATGCAAGCATGTCCTTGCTATATACAGATACCTGCATAAATATGTATACATATATTGTATTTAACATACACTTTAACACATTTAACATGTATGGGACTACCTGCCATCTAGGGGAGGGAGTAGGGGGAAGGAAGGGAAAAGTTGGGACAGAAGGTTTTGCAAGGGTCAATGTTGAAAAATTACCCATGCATATATCTTGTAAATAAAAAGCGATTTTAAAAAATGATGCCTTTATCAGATCCTTTGGATGTAAAAAATGTTTTCCCAGTGTATTGCTTCCCTTCTAATCTTTTCTGCATTAGTTTTGTTTGTACAAAAACTTTTAAACTTAATATAGTCAAAATTATCTATTTTATGATCAATAATGATCTCTAGTTCTTCTTTGGTCACAAATTCCTTCTGGACCCATAGATTTCAAGAGGAATGGATAAGCTGGAGATTATATAGAGGGACCAGGATGGAATCAACCAGGATGGGAAGGGGACTTGAGTTCATTTCAAATGAGGTTTTCTGGAAGGAAGCAAGAATGTTTATTTTGGAGAAGAGAAGATGCAGGAGAAGTATGAGAGCCATCTTTAAATATTTGAAAGATTGGACTGTTTTTGTGTGGTCCTAGTGCAGAACCAAAATAAATGATGTCAACTATTAGAAACAAATTTATTATTTTTTTTAAAGCAAAAGGCAGAAACTATCACATATAATTATTGAACTAGGTAAAAAGAATCTTTTCTCCCTTGTATAAGGAATGGTCGTTCTCTATGTTTCTTTCTAAGTCTTGGCTGAAGTGGAACCATTCTTCAGCAGAATTCTTGCTTCAGGTGCCTAATATTCTAGAACACAAAGCAGGGCTACTCTCTAATAGATGTTTTTACTTTCAATTCTATTATTTGAACATTGCAATGTTTCCTGGTCTCTGGAGCTTGTGTCTCTGCCAGAATCATCATTCCTAATTATTTCCCTTTGGGGCTCTTGTGCCCCTTTTGTGAGTTAGGTCTAAATTTCAGTCCATTATGTTTGAAATTTAAAAATATAATAAGACACTATGGCTCATAAAACACAATTAAAGCCCAGTTTATTAACATAGAATTAAAAACACAATTTCAGAGTTATACTTATTAAATGCTACTTCTTTAGTCATAACAGCAATCAACTGAATCAAAAAACTATGTCAATACATTTCCCTCCTAAGCTAAGTTTCTTATATTTCAAGGAACAGAAAAGCCTTTGTCCTCTTAAAGGACTAGTCTTAAAAGAACCAGTCTAGTTTATCTACTTAAAACAATTGTGTAGGGATACCCATAGAACAATGTGAAGCACCTTACCCCTTTGGTAGCAGAATGCTAAAAATTAGTGTATTGATTGGAAAATTGATTATACTGATCCTGTCCCTAAATTGAGGTACAAAAGACTTGTCCTTTTTGCATATTCAGAATATGTGATTTCAGTGCCAGTTAAGTTGGTTACTGCTGTGGTCATTGTCAAAGCCTTTAGAGAACACATCCTTCTTGCTCATAGCCATCTTATGTCAACACTTCTTATCAGGATACCACTTTGATCAAATAAAGTCTAATCCCATCATCTTCATATCCACTAGTTTAGAAAAACTAGTTTTTCTATCCTCCATACCATCTTTATCCAGCTTAGTATAGGGTGTTTGATGGGAACTAATGTCTCACAAAGAACTTTATATGGTGGCAGATCCCAGTAGCAAAATTCTCCCATTTGTCTTGACTCCAAAGAAGAGAATCTTTAATATCACTAAATTCTCTAAGCCCCTGACTACATAGCCAAAATTATACTTACCATTCAGGAATCATCATAAATAAAAATCTTATTAGCCATGGCTCTCTCACTCAATAGCCAGACAACTCATAACTTGGCCCAGTAGGAAGATTTACAAATACCCCTGACTTTTAGGATTTTTTTGTTACTGGATTATTGGGTATTGAGATTTGATTTAGATATGCTTCACATAATATACAATATCATCAGCAACTAAGCAAAACAATGTCTCTTATAGGTAGGGACCCATTGTGCTAATGTAGAAGATAAGGCATTGGATCTGGTACTGGCAGTCTCCACCTCTGGAAATATTGCCACCTGTTCATGACGGCCATTTATACCTGAAGGGCCCAGGAAGGTATACTCATAGATGTATTATTTCCGTTTAATAATAGAAGCATCTTGTATACTACTTATCTTGGTAGAGGGCCAATATTCATACTCATTCTCATAATGGACATTTCTGGATGAAGGGTAATAGTATGGCTATGTGTCATCCATTTAGTAGTAATTAGAGTTATATAATATGCAAGCAATTATTTTTCAAAGATAGTATAATGAGTGTAATTCTAGAAGTCTGATTTGATCATTGATATCCTACATTGACCTGCCAAAGCCTCTACATCTTGAAGAACATAAATCTCATAGGACAATGAGAACCTAAGAGGAGAGAATTCCCAATAAAAGAACCATACTAGCAAGCCTCTTGATGAAGGACCACCCAAATACCCAGATAAGGAATATGGGTTCTTATAAACCTGCAAAGTCCTATAAGAGTCTGATTTAGTTTGTGTGTGTGTGTGTGTGTGTGTGTGTGTGTGAGAGAGAGAGAGAAAGTGCCATTAATTTATTATAGATCATACAACTCAAAGATCTTCTTTGTCCTTCTCCTGCCTCTCTACATTGTTTGCTTCTCACAAATATATGTGCCAGTAAAACCTTTCTAGGTTTGGGGTCCACCCTCTATGTGGTATGCCACAAAAAGTACCTTGGTAACAAGTCTTTACCTGATTTGTTTCCATGCCTGAAACTCTCTCCTTTCTCATCTGTCATCTCACTTCCTTCAAGTTCCTACTAAAATTCTGTTTTATATACTTCCTGATCCCTCTTAATTCAATTGCCTTGCTTCTGTTGATTATTTTCAATTTAGCTTGTATATAGTTTGTGTGTATGTCATAGATGGGGGAGATATTAGAAAGAGAGGCATCCTGATTTCCTTGTTATTTTACATAGGGTGCCATTTCATTCCTTTCTTTATATCAGGAGGATTTCCTAGCTTTTCTGCAAGAGAAACAGCTAGGAAGTATTAAGTGTCTGAGGTCACATTTGAACTCGGGTCCTCCTGACTTCAGGGCTGGTGCTCTATCCACTGTGCCACCTAGCTGCCCTTGCCTATTGTTGATATCAGTTGTCACTGGGTGGTATTGGTATTATTGAGGATATTGGGTCCATTTTCCAATACCATTACAAATTACATATCCACTTGCTTGCTCCCTCAGTGATGTCTTTGGGAGGTCAAGCTGGAATCAAAGTTAGTGGTCTGGGATGCACGCCTATTCCTTGGATTTTTGAGTTCAAGGTCTCCATGGTGGCCAAGAAAGGAATTTTAGAGAGAAGTTGAGACACGCTTAGAAACATTTAGAGACATAAAAAGACCCAGACATGTTGAGATGCAAAGAGACCAAGGAAAATGGGGGCTTTTTTTCTTTACACTCCCTATTAAATTCTGAGAGAATATCTTTACTCTGTATACAGACCTTCTGACTTTCTGTCCCATAACATAGGGCATCACTTTCCCTTAAATAAAGATATCAGAGAATTTGGGTGAGGGAAGAACTACCTTAGAAGAAGAAAGATGGATCAAATGATATCTAGAGATTACAGAAAACCTTGGGAAATGTAAAGGACTGAAACTCTGAAAAAGGTGTGCTTGAATCAGCACTTAAGGCTAATTACCTATTCAACATGAGACAATGACTCTGTTAGCATATGTTTGGATAAATGGTTTGGTGTTAAGATAATAGTAGGCAAGGATTGGAGGGCAGAGGGCCAAAGGCCAGAGACTCACTATGCAGCAGGATGAGGAGGAGAGAGAAGTTGGTGGTGAGCCTCTGCCAGGAGGCTTTTTATTTCATTCACTTTTTGCCTGCTTCTTTCACTTCTCCCCCTAAATACCAAGGACTTTTACTTATCCTGACTCTGGCTGATCCTGAGACCTCCAGGTCACTAGCCCGGACCTTACAGGGAAAGACTGAGGAAAATAAAATTTAAAAATAAGAAACAGAGGGCATATTGCCAAGACATCCGCTTTGGGATGATGGGGTAATAACTTCTTCTATTTGCATAAGATGATGTCAGATGCCTTTTGGATTTCAGCCCACATTACTCAAAATCAGGAAATTGCCTCTCTAACTTCCTGCTTTATTGTGACCCATTGGTGGTGTGTTTTGGAGTATGGAAAACTTTTCTGTTTGCAATTGAATTAAAAAATATATCCCAGCATATTCTTCCCTACATGAATGTGCAGAGGAATGGGAAAGGGATATATATATATATATATAGTATATGTACATGGTATAACATGTTGCTTTTTTGCTGACTTGGCGCAAGGAAGTCTGACTTTTTTTGAATAATATTAGCTTCTCTCCTATTCACCAGAAACTATGAGAGATTGAGAAAGAAGTACATACAGGTAAAGAAAAAACAAATTCAGGAAGTCAAAGATAAAAGGCAAATTACTCCATGCCTACCATTTTACCTGTAGGGAAAGGATATATTTCCACAATTACTGAATCTTATAGAGTTTCTACTGAAAGTTTTCTCTATTTTTAAAATATCTGTCTCAGATGTCACCCCAATCATGAAGCTTCTGGGATATTCTTAGCCACAAACTATAAATTCCTCAAAGCAACAAATATTGTTTTATTGAATTTTGGTATATTTGTTTCATTAGGTGGTGCAATACATAGAGCACTAGGCTTGGAGTCAGGAAGACCTGAGTTCAACTCCAACCTCAAACATTTGATAGCTTATATGACCCTTAGCAAGTAACTTAACCCCATTACTCAGTTTTTCCATCTATAAAATGAGCTGGAGAAGGAAATGACAAAGCACTTAATCAAGAAAATGAGTTCACCAAGAGTCAGATATGACTGAGGGCAAGGACTACATTGTTATTCACTTTAGTATTGCTACTTCCTAGCAAAGTGCTTAGATATTGAGTAAAACTGAAGAGGTTTTCTTGGTAAGAACATCCTCATTTCCATTATTGCCTTCCCTAAAAGAATCTCAGTTAACACACACACACACACACACACCCTCACAACCTCACAACCTCAAGCCCCCAAATCTGGTACAACCTTATCATTTTCCAAGCCATAGAGTTTGGTATTCCACCACCTCTTTTGGTTGATTGCTCCAGTGGTTTAAGCACCAATGCTGTCAAAAAGTTCTTCCAAGATGTCTAACCACAACCACTTGTGGCATGCCCTGGAAATCTTTTATGTTACTATTTCCATGTTTTTGATGTGGTTGGGATTCTGGGAGTGGTCAGCTAGTTTTTCAGTGTATCAAGCAAAACCCACATTACAAGTGGATGTTCTTGCTTTAGCCTTATCGGAATGATGCATTTTCTTTCCAGGTTATGGACAGTAGTCTGAATATGTTCTGCTTTTAGAGAATAAAATGAAGTCATGATGAACCTTAACTACTGGTTATTCGAGGACTGTAATTGGAGGTTTGAGAGGAGGACGGTAAAGTGAATAAGAAAGAAACTGGCTGTCAGTAGATAGTGGTCTTTTTTCAAGATGATCAGAAAAGTCCTCCATGGTATCTGTCCGGTTCAGACTTTTATCTCCCTATGTTTCTGGAGATAATTTAGAGTTCTCTATATTGAAATCTTCAACAATTTCATCATTTATTAATTTATCACTGTGCACACAGTATTCTGATGGCCTCTGAGGGAATTATATTCAGTATAAGTACAGGGTTTAAAGTAATTTGGGGCATCTAGATGGAAGTGTACTACTGCCAATTAGAGATCTAGATATGAAGCTCAGGAGAGAAATTAGGGACAAGGGGAATGGGAAGGGAATAAACTTTTTTTTTCTAAAATTTTTAACATTTTATTTTATTTTTAATTTATGAAATAAAACTGTAATGCTGAAGAAACTGAGCAAGACAGAGATTAGAGACCAATTCAATAATTTATTAAATAGAGAGAAATACTGGGACCAATGCATCCATGTTGATCCCAGGACTAGACAAGACTATCATCTCAAAGAGTTTAGCCCCGACTATCAGAGCAGCGAGCCTTTTATGGAATAACAAGAACAATGACATAATGGAGGGACCTAGGTGGGGATAACCTAATAGAAGGAGGTTACTGATACTCTAATGACATTAAGGAATGTCTATAAAACTTTTATCTCAACCATTAAGAGGGGACGGTCATAACCTAAGGCAGAATTACAAAATAGGACAATTGGAGGAACTGGTCACCCCATTAAAAGGGAACTTTGGCATAACAAAACAAGCACTTTCATAACACAGCAAAATTTTTAAAAAGATGATTGCACATCTACAAATCTATTATACACAACTTGCTATTACTTTTAAATATATAATAAAGTTATCATATAAATTTCTTCTTTATTTTTTCCCTCCCTGCCCCCCCCACCAAATAAGTACTTATATAATAACTACTATTGTGCCAGTAACTATGCTGAGCACTTTACAAATCTCATTTCAACTTCACAACAACCCTACAAAATAGATGCTGTTGTTAATGCCCAGCTGATAGACTGAGGCAGAAAGAGGTTAAGTGATTTACTCAAGGTCACATAGCTAGTAAATAACTGCAACTGGACTTGAACTCCAAGCCTGACATTCTTTTTTCTGTATTGATGATCTATATTTAGATATTTTCTTGTTAAAGTTAGTAGTTAAAGCTGTGGTAGTGAATGAACTTGCCGAAAAACATCAAGAAAAAAAAGTAAGCCAAGAAGAGCACTTTGTGGGATAACCTTGTTAAGGGAAAGAGGAAGAGGAGTCAGTAGAACTAGAGGATCAGTAAAGAGTCAAGAGGAAAATCAGAAAATTCAGTGTTCTGAATGCCCAGGGTGAAGGAGGAAGGCTAATAGCATTAAATATTGCAGCAGGTCAAGGAAGGTGAGAACTGAAAAATGGTTTTTGGATTTAACAATAAAGAGATTATTGGTGATCATGGTAGGAGCAACATCTCCACAGAGGTTAGAGTAATTTTCACAAATGAACTCAATCCTCAAAATTAAAATGGTCCTTGAGCAGTTAAAATAGCATCATGATTATCTGAGTATAAAATCTTAGAGTAATTGAGGCAAGTCAAGAGTTTATTATAATTGTAATGCCAATCGAAGCAAGCTAAGTTCCAAAAGAATTTAGCAGAAAACCAGGAATAAGAAGATAAATTTATCTGGCAAAGTTAGAAAGACCAGAGCTTCATGTTACTTATTTGCTAATTTTATGGCTTACAGGTGGTTTGAGGAGTGGTTTATTCACTATTTTCTCAGGAACTTGGTTATCACTAATCAACAGTTTGTCTGACAGTCATCAATGTTTATAGGACTATACTATAGTATTCCTAAGGCCAAGAGACTTTAGAATTATTGACAAATTGTTAGAACAATAGTGCTTTAAGGTCAGGAAACCTCAGGATTGCTGCTGTATCTTCCCTAATGTCTAGGGGAAGAAATAAATAACTATATTATTATATTTCTAAGGCCAGGAGACTTTAGGATCTTTGACAGATAGATTGTTAGAATAATAGCATTCTAAGGTCAGGGGATCTCAGGATTACTGCTATATTTCTCTTAGAAGCGACATTCCGTCAAGATCATCAATTATTAATGTAGGAATGATGAAGGATGAGGATGCCGAAGAAGAGGTTAGGCAGGAATGGATAAGATTCTGTGTTCTCCAAAGTGTGGGTTGGGGATTCACTAAACCCAAAGACTATGGTTAAAAAAAAAAGCTTTATTGTTAAAGAAACACCAAGAGGGATTCTCTTGGAAGGCATATCTTTCTTTAAGAAGTGATCTGCAAAAAGTCATTTTCTGAAGACTCATTTTATTCATGAGTCTGAAGGAAGTCTCAAATAAATGTAAAATCTTGCCTGGAGTCATGACTTCCCCCAAGAAAGCTTATCTTGCTCCGAGAAGATGCAAGACCATTTGGGTTTGTAAATCAAAGGAGACATTTTCTTAGTGATTTTACATAATTTTACAGGGCTCACTCAGGTCATACAGAGTTTTACTCTCAGCAGGAATGGAAAAATAGGAATTTATATGAAGGAAAAAAGGACTTGAAGTAATTCTAAACAGAAATTAGGTAATAAGAAATGAGCAGCATCGCTAATCAGAACCTTGCTTAAGTATATATACCATGAAGTGTTGGAAGAAAAAAAATTACTGAAAACTTTAGAAAAAAAATCCAAAGATCCAAGAAAAAAATGAAACGGTAGGTAAGAAAGTGCAAATATATGACATAAAACTACTTGTCCTCCAAAAAACAATAAGATTGTCTCAATTCCTCCTTTCCCACACATTAATGGAATTAAAGGATTCTAGGCTACAGATAATTCTTTACCCACTGAACAAGTATGAGATGTGCCAATAATGTGATTACACTTAATTTTGCTGTGAAGCCTGTAATCTAAAGTAGTTCCAAAAAAGTTTTGAACTAAAGTGGCATAGAGTCACAGAATGTTGATCTTCTAGGTTTATACATATTGGGTCTGATATTGGAATACCCAAAAAAGTCTATCTTTTTGATTTGTGTTGTCCTCTACCCAAAATTTACTTTGTCAAAATTCTTATGTATGAGTCCCTACAGAATCCCCTGAAGGGCCTTCTAGATGCAGAGGTATGGATCACCCACTCCCCCAACCCAGAATATAATTATAATATGTTAATGAAGGATTAACCTAAAGGCAAATATGCATCTGCTGTCTTTCTGATGGGAAAACCTTTTTTTTTTCCTTGACAAAATCAAAAGGAACAGCATCTTTAGATGAGCAGGGATTTTAAAAACTGCTAGGGATAGGGAACTAGGTATGGTATTCATTTATATAAAGAATTGCAAACTGTGAAGGAAAGAGATGGAAGAGAAAGAATGTGAAAAGTTCTTTTTTTCTCTCTTCCTCCACTGACAATGTAGCTTTTTTTTTTTTTTTTTTTACTTTGTCCAGTTTCATGAAAAACAACATTATTTTTCTTATATACATATATTCATTCTTTAGATATTTCCACACGAATCATATTGGGAGAGAAAAATCAGAATAAGGAAAAACAAGAGAAAAGAAAATGAACATACCAGGTGTTGATTTACAATCAGTCTCTATAGTTCTCTCTCTGGATGCAGATGGTGTTTTCCATTCAAAGTTTATTGGAATTACCTTGAATCATTGAACCACTGAGAAGAAGCAAGTCCACTATAGATTATCATTGCAATCTGGCTGTTGCTGTATACAATATTTTCCTGATTCTGTTTTTTTCACTCAGCATCAGTTCATGTAAATCTTTCCAAGCCTTTCTAAAATTAGCCTGTTCATTTTTTATAGTCTTCAGTTGTCTTTGCTACACATATATCCTAAACATTTGCTTCTCTACTGATGTAATCTATCCTAAAAGTGTTCTTATTCTAACAATCTCTCTGTCAATGGTTGTAAAAGTTCTCTGGTCTAGGAATATAATATTTCTTCCCTTACATATATTAGTAATCCTGAAGCCCTTTGACCTAAGAGTGCGCTTGTTCTAACCTGTCTGTCAATGATTTCAAAATCTTCTGGCCTTAGAATAGTCCTACAATCTAATAGATTGGATAAATAATCTGAGAGTCAGTAATAACCAAATTCCTGAGACAATAGTGAATAGACCACTCCTCAAAACTACTTGTAAGCCATAAAAATAGCAAATAAATAACATGAAGCTCCGATACATTTCTGCCATATAAACCTATCCCCTTCTCCCTGGTCCCTTGCTAATTTCTTTTGGAACATAACTAGCTGCAATTGGCATTACGATTACAATAAATTTTGCCTCTTTACTAGGAAATGGGTTCAAGCCTACAAATTCTTTTGAGACACCTTGCAACACTAGTCTATGACTCAAACTTTTGGGGTCTTCCTTTCCCAACCTGAACATTACCATTGTATTTTAAATTAGAGCTCACTCTTTCTACATTATGGATGCTGTTTGATTTTTGGAATCCATTCTCCCACAAATTATGGTAATATGGAGGAAATGTTTTGTAGCTATTGCTTTCTACTGCATCATTTTAATCTAATCTTGGGGTTTTTGTTTTTTCTTTTTCACTTTTTCTGCTAATTTTTTTACTGTAATTTTTTATTGTGTCATTTTATTTTTGGTAAAAGCTAATTGTGTCTGTTGATTCTTGAGGGAATACATAGAAGTAGGGGCTTTTGAACTTACAGTATTAGGAGTGGGTTTGTACATATTGCTCTTTCTTTCCCCACCAGAGTAGTAACAACCCTCGGGATGAGAGAATGATTATAGATAAACCATTACTGAAGAGATTCAGAGTTTTTTTCCCCTTTCCTATTTCTTCACTCTCTATTGGATTAAGTCAGTATGTGGACATTGCCGATAATGAGATTGCAAGTAAGGAAGCCCAAAGTATTCTACTCAGGCATAGATTGGGGTGAATAGGTAGATCTTTTGTCTAAATTGCTTGAAGCTAGGATTGGTCTGAGAGCAAGTCTCTCCCCCCACATTGGAATGAGTCTACATCTCATTATAATACTCATTCTTCTCATTAATTGTATGATCAAAATTAATTGCCACCTTCAGGAACACCCATTCTTTCAAGGGCATATAAGCATAATTAATAGGTTAGATTCCTGCGAGAGTTTAGGGCCTGCTAGATAGAAAAACCTGTTTGCTTTAATAAACAAACTATTTAAACAATTCAGGTAAAATTGAAGTGCCAAATTCAGGTCCTGTGTACCTCCACATGAAAACTTTAATGTTTTGATAGTGTTCCTTCCAGTAGCCTGCTTCTCTTGCCAATAAGTATGATTGTCAAGAAAATCCCCCTCCCTCAGTAGAAAGCTGGATTCACAAATATATGAATTAAGAATTATCTATGAGATAACCCTTGAGGCTGATGCTAATGCCTCAGAAATTCCCTTTCTGCTGTGTTAAATTTTGTGATGGCACTTACCAGGAAACTTCCTCCTTGAGGTTGCCCTTACCTTACTCCCCTTCTCTAACTAGGATTGTGGGTTTTAGGAATGACCATATTGAGATCACTTTTAGGTTATGAAAGCAAGCAAACATATAGCTCTCAAGGAATTCTCAATATTCTATCATTGTCTTAAGTGCTGTTGTTTTGTGAGATAGTCAATATGTCTCTGGGGTCCAGAAACTCTGTTCTGGAATCATGTTCTGAAAATAGGATGAAGATTTAGTTTCCACAGAGTTTTTGATATGAAGACATTCTCTTCTCAGCATTAACCCCTCTTTATCTCTCTGCCAGGATTTCTCTGCTAGGACCTTTATTTCTCTGTCAGGACCTTGTCATAGAAAAAGTCAGTCTCCTAGCAAAAGCTAAAACTTCTCAGTGCCAATAAACTTCCTTTTGCCAATCTAATATTTCTAGTTAGTGAATTCTTTCAAGTTGGACCTGTGCCTACCAAAAAGGGTTTCCACAACTCTCTGCACTGCCACTAACCTCATTCATTATTTAGTTTCTTCACTGGTAATGACCTCATCATTTGGTTCCCTGACTGGGAATGACTTTATTTGGTTCCCTGATGACCAGGATCCTTGAAAATCTGTACAAGGTAAAGCCTTCTCTTGTTGTGTATGCTATAGTTAGGCACAAATACCCAGGAAGATTTGAGTCGTTGGAGCTCCAAGCTCAAGCAGTATTCTCTCAGGAACGCCTGGTTGAAAATACCTGCATTCTCTGACAAAAGGCCCCCTTACTCGGAGCATTTTGTCATCTCTCCATCTCTAGAGACATTTAGAGAAGGATGAGGAGCTATAGAATTGGGGAAACTAAGGCTTTTTGGCAAATATGGGAAAAAACATCTGTCTCTAAAAATCCTTCCTTAGGTAAAAACAAATTCTGCTCAAAAGATCTTAAAACTAAAAAGCTTAAATTACAACAGCATTGTAGGATGCTGCTTAAATTTGCTGGAAGGAAATCAAACTCCCTCTTTCCAGCTCCTCTAGGGACAAGAGAGCCTCCCTATCAGAAGGCTCCTAAATCCCTTTCAGAAAAGGACTTTATCTCTTTAACACTCACTCTCTCTCTCTCTCTCTCTCTCTCTCTCTCTCTCTCTCTCTCTCTCTCACCTGAACTAAATCCTGGGACTCCCAGATCTTTTTCTTCTCAGGGCAACTTCTGCCTTCTGGGAAAAACACTCAGAGCAGAGGTACCTCTTTCAGTGTCAAATCTCTCCCAGACTGAGGCCAGGAACCCCAGAGGTTCGTGCTCTAGGTGTCATAGAAACTGTCGGAAGAGACTCCCCAGTTCCTGTCCTGAGTTTGAGCAGAAGGACCACTGGAGAGACTGCCTCTCCACCATGACAGCCCAATACCTGTTGGCCAGTAAGATGGAAGGGGCTTCTCCTTCATTCTTGATCAGCAACTCTGGTCTCACCTGCCCCTCCCCCCATAGAGTGGGGATTGCAGGGGAACCCAAGAGCTGTCTCGAGACCTCTCCTGTCTCACCAGGTTGGCGATTTAATAGTGAGACTGAGGACCCAACTCTCTCTTCTCAGACCTCCAGAGAGATTTTTTAAAGCACGAACTTTTAGTTACACAGTTAAGAGACTTGGAGAAGCTTAACTGCATTCTTACCTTGTTTATTGACAGGCAGGGCCACGCCCATCCTCCAGACCCTGCCTCACAGGAGCAGCTGTGTACTTCCCTAGGTTGGCCATCCTGCCTTAGAGCAGTGACTGCCAAGGCCCTTTTAATTGAAGAGGTCTCAAAATTAACCATGGGACAGCCATTAACCCCCATAGTTCAGAGCATTTGAAAAACCAAAGGACATCAGTGGCTTGGTGGGAGGCCAAATAGATATCAGGGTCTCCTACCTGACCTGACTCTCTGAGCCCATCACACCCTTAATCCCACCACCCTGCTCCCTGACTCCATCCAACTGGGAGAAATTAGCTTTCCTGAAAATGGAGAAAGAAAGTCGGGTTATTCTCAATGACACCCTAGACTCTAGGCTACTTTCAAAACACCTTTACTAAGGATGAGAACTTTTTTGCTCCTCGAATTTTCTCTCCTACTTTTCTGGATTGGCATTCTATGTCCCTGCCAATAGTTAACTCCTTAGCATAAATAACTCCTTAGCTATTTTCAGCTAGGGAGCTCTGTGAGCAGTGGGGGTGGGTGAGCTATCAGCATTTTTAAGACAGCCCACAGATGGGACCTGATACATTTTCTGCAAAAGACCCCATTCCCAAACGTTACCATCTCAACCCTAGATGATACTCCATTTTTAATCTCATACTTCCCCTCCTGAATTTAGATATATCTCTACAACCCTCACCAATCCAAAGCAATTACAGAAGAAGAAATCTTTGCCTCTTTACCCCGAATGAATTTGGGGATGACTGCTTGAAAGGGGGGAAATGATGGGGGAACCCTGAAACTGTCCTTGATTTTTGGGATGAGCCCTGAAACTCTCCTAACAGGGACCCACCCTTGGGGCAGTTAAGTGGTTTCATTAATATTCATTCTTACTTAGCTCAACCATAAGTGGTCTCATTTAGCTAGAGATTTGGACCTGATATTTGTATTGGGTCTCTGGCTGCACCCTCTATTGAGTTGAAAATTGGCACAGAATCACTCCTACTTAGCTCAAACTTAAGTGGTCTTATTCTACTGGAAATCAAGAACTGGGGGCAGTGACAACATTGAAGTAATTTCATTCAATTGAAACTTCAGTCTCAGATTTCCTATTTAAAGGGCAATTTGGAGTTCATTTCTTTGCAGAGGCCCAAAAGCAGGAATCATGCCATGCCAAAGAGACCTCTCTTTGGTATAGCTGCCTGCCAGGATCCCTGCCTGCTGTGAAGGCATTCTCTTCTCAGTATTAACCCCTCTTTATCTCTCTGCCAGGATTTCTCTGCTAGGATCTTTATCTTTCTGTCAGGACTTGCCACAAAAGAAGTCAATCTCCTAGGAAAAGCTGACTTCTCAGTGCCAATAAACTTCTTTTTGCCAATCAAACTTTTCAGGTTCCTGAATTCTTTCACGTTGGACCTGCACTGACCAAAGAGCAGTTCCCACAACTCTCTGCACTGCCACTAACCTCATCATTTTCAAACTTAAAAATTAGGTTGAAAGCTAAGAAATTGAGGGTAATTATGGAATATGGAAACTAATAAAGGAAAAATGTAATCAGAAGTGGGGACTCAGAATAAGAAAAGCATTATAAAATGTAATTAGAGGTGAAGAACCACTTATAAGTGAAAGACAAGATGTAATTAAGGGGGGGAATTGGAGGAGGGAGGGAAGTAATGATATAAAGGGATAAAGACTCATGTGGGGGAATTAGACTCTCCAGATAGACTAAAACCTTTGTAGTACTCAGCCAGTAGGGAATCAGGGGAAGAACTGAACTACATCCAAATAAGTAACAATCTAGGAAAGATGTAATGATATTATGAGGCAGAGATTCACATTCACATGGTGGGGAGATTGATAGGTTTTGACCTTTGTGGTATTCAGTCAGTGGGGAATTGGGGAGGGACTTGCTATTTGAGTATAAAAAGGCAAATCTGTTGATTCCAAATGTTCCTATTCTATAGGATATCCCTTTCTGCAGTTATGCAATTAAAGACTTCTAACTTCAGTTCTCCCAAGTTCAATGAAGTTATTCCTCACAGTGTAGGCTCAAGCATATGTAGGTCCCCATGTGCTTCTATGTCAGGACATAGACTATATAGCTAGAGCTGGAAAGGACTTTAGAATCCATCTAGTTCATTTTACAGATAAGAATATTAATTACTCAAAGAGATTAAGTGACTC
Source organism: Sarcophilus harrisii (assembly GCF_902635505.1). Lineage (NCBI taxonomy): Eukaryota > Metazoa > Chordata > Mammalia > Dasyuromorphia > Dasyuridae > Sarcophilus > Sarcophilus harrisii. The sequence goes on along the minus strand of NC_045429.1, from coordinate 285,901,967 downwards.
GTCCAATATCCCATAGATAACAAACATCAGAGGCAAGATTTGAACCCAGGTCCTCTGGCTTTATTGAAAGTACTCTTCCTCTGCTATAAGATAGTTGTCTTTTAGGACCTCTCTGGAAGAAAGGAAAAAAGGCTCAGAAGGGTTGGCTTTTTTAGTATTCCAGAACAAAGGAGAGCTCTTCTTAAAATAGTCTATCCCATAGCAGAGAAATTTAAAAAACATCTCCTCCCTTCCCAAGCAAGAATTGGGAAACAAACATTCTGTTCATTCCCCAACTCTTTTCCATGTCATTAGAGAGTATAATGGAGATTTTCTTTCTGGAATTTCCACTTAAGGAGGATCACTCAGACTAACTATCGTTTCATTTTTTATCTTATTTTATCTATTTTTTTTATTTATTAGAACAATTTACAAGGTAGTAAAGAAAAGATGGACATTCATGAATATAATTTATTTTATTAATATATCTACTTTCTTGATCTGGTAATTTGTTGTTATATATTTTGAATTTTCCCTGATGTTTTGCTGGGCACATGGCAATGCTCTCTTTTATTTTGTTTCATTTTGTTTTGTATTCCTTTTCTGCTTTTCTTTTTTTTTTTTTAATTTGTTTTTTTAAATAAAGTAAATTTTTAAAAAATTTATTTTCATGAGTGGCAGCTAGGTGTCACAGTGGATAGAGCACCAGCCTTGAAGTTAGAATGACCTGAGTTCAAATCTGGTTTCAGACACTTAACATTTCCTAGCTGTGTGACCCTGGACAAGTCACTTAACCCCAATTGCCTCAACAAAACAAATTAAATAAAAATTATTTTCAATTTATGAAACAAAACAGTTTCCTTTAACACAGTATAATAAAAAAGATAATTGCATATAAAACTGCAAATCTACTATGTAGAACTTGCTATTCTCTCCAAATAGATAACAAAGTTATCATGTAAATTTGTTCCCCTCCCCCTTTTTTTTCTTCTCTCCTCCCTACCACTGTTCTAGAGATGTCCACCATTAGATACAAATAGGGATATAAATGTGTGTGTGTGTAAAATTATCCTATACATACTTCTATTAATCAGTTCTTTCTCTAGATGAGGATAGCCTCTTACTTTATGTCCTTTATTTCTAATTTGTATTATAGTAAAATGATTTAGTTGCATACAGTCATTCTTTAAACAATATTGCAGTTATTGCATACAATGTTCTTCTGGTTCTGCTTACTTCTTTCTTCATAATTTCATGCAAGTCTTTCCATGGCCTTTTAATATTTAAGATCTAAGATGAGCTTAGTAGTATTTCATCACAACCAAACACTACAACTTGTTCATTCTCCTATTAATGGAGATTCCCACAATTCCCTTCTTTGCCACCACAAAGAGAGCTACTGTAAACATTCACATTAAAAGTTATAATTATTATTTGTGAAAGATCAGGACCATAATGTAGAATTTTAAAGGAGGGTAGCCAGGTTAAAAAAAAATGAAGTAATGAAAGAGAGCAATTTTATCATAACTTCAATTTTCCCTGTCTGCCCTCTTTTGAACTTCTCCACTGTGACCCTGATCTATGTACCTTTTTCTCCACCCTTTCCAACTTTGTTTTATGTGTTGTCTAATGTACACATTAGAGTGTAAGTTCCTTAAAAGCAAGGGCTGTATTTCATTTTGTATTTGTATCTCTTCTGCTTAGCAAAGTGCCAGGCACAACAAATATTTATTGACTGATGGACTGACTTTTTCTGGATTGAATTAATCGGTTTTCTCCTGCTATTGCTGCTACCAGCTCTGGTAGTCTCAGTTACAGAATTTGATTAAGCACCTCTCCTGATATTCAAGAAGTGAAAAGAATAAACACAAAGGCACCTTGCATTCAACATTTGCTTTGTGGTAATCAGGTAGAAAGACAAGACAGTCACTGCATCATCCCACCCTGTAACTCATAATAATCTTCCTTACTTGAAAGCTACCATGGAAGAGAGTGAAATAATTAGCCATTTGGGCTTTTTTGAAAGAAAGGAAGGAAGGAAAGGAAGGAAGGAAGGAAGGAAGGAAGGAAGGAAGGAAGGAAGGAAGGAAGGAAGGAAGGAAGGAAGAGAGGGAGGAAGGGAGAAAGGGAGGGAAGGAGGGAGGGAGAGAAGGAAGGACAGAAAGAGAGAGGGAGGGAGGAAGGAAGGAAGGAAGACACAATGCCTGCCCTCAAGGAGCTTATATGCTTATATTATTCTTATTCTTATAGAGAACACATCCAAAGAAGGGTGAAATCACAGGAATAGTGAATCACCATAGGAAATTGAATAATGCCCTCTTTCCAGTATTGCCTCGCCCGCGAGGCAGAGTGTGTGGACCCTGGAAGAAAAGAGATAAGGGCAAGAGAGAGGGGACATGCAAAATAGGGGCAAGACAAATCCATCTGATCAAGCCTCATTTTAATGGGTGCAATAGTACAGATATATATAGCAGTAGAAAAGAAGGCAGGGTTGTTCAAACACAGTACAGGGTTGGGGTCCTAGACAAAGGGTTGGTATCCCGCCCAAGGATGAGCTGCTCAGATGTTTCTGGTGGCAGGAAGCTCTATGATGTGATTAGGGGATGCCTAGATATCTGCCTATTCAAAGTTAGGATGTGATTAGGAGATTCCTATTCAGGAAGTCTTTGGTATGATGTGATTAGGAGATTCAACCTATTCAAGGTTGGCCTTATGTGGCTGTAGATTAGTGCCCCACACAGTATGATTACTGTTTGCTAGATTATTATTGATTTCCTTGATTACTGTTCTTAGAGCAAAGACTGAAATTCCTTCTAGGTTGGAATGCATGCCTTGAAGTTGAACTAGTTGGTTGGGTAAGGACCTAGATGTAGGGAGCTTTTTGAAGCTCTGCCACAGAGAAGAAAAGCTGGAGGTCTGTGGGAAGAATAAAGCAGTGAGCTGAGGGACCTCAGAGGCTATCCAGCTGCAAATGTTATAAATTGTCTTAGACATTAATTAGCTGCATAATTCTAGACAATTCAGTCTTAGTTTCTTCATCTATAAAATGAGGATTTATAAATATAAAATAGTATTTACCTCATAGAGTTGTTGCGAGTATCAAATGAGATAATGAAAGGAATTTTAAAAGATAGACTAAAACTGTGAGTACCTTTTGATCCAGCAATATTTCTACTGGGCCTATATCCCAAAGAGATCTTAAAGGAGGGAAAGGGACCTATATGTGCAAGAATGTTGTGGCAGCCCTCTTTGTATTGGCCAGAAACTGGAAACTGAGTGGATGCCCATCAATTGGAGAATGGCTGAATGTAATTGTGGTATGTGAATATTATGGAATATTATTGTTCTTTTTTTTTTTAATAACTTTTTATTGACAGAATCCATGTCAGGGTAATTTTTTTACAACATTATCCCTTGCATTCACTTCTGTTCCGATTTTTCCCCTCTCTCCCTCCACCCCCTCCCCCAGATGGCAAGCAGTCCTATATATGTTAGCTAGGTTACAGTATATCTTAGATACAATATATGTGTGCAGAACCGAACAGTTCTCTTGTTGCTCAGTTGGATTCAGAAGGTATAAATAACCTAGGAAGAAAAACAAAAATGCAAGCAGTTTACATTCATTTCCCAGTGTTCTATCTTTGGTTGTAGCTACTTCTGCCCATCATTGATCAATTGAAACTGAGTTAGATCTTCTCTTTGTCGAAGGAATCCACTTCCATCAGAATACATCCTCATACAGTATTGTTGTTGAAGTATATAATGATCTCCTGGTTCTGCTCATTTCACTCAGCATCAGTTCATGTAAGTCTCTCCAATCCTCTCTGTATTCATCCTGCTCGTCATTTCTAATATAACAATAATATGAAATATTATTGTTCTATAAGAAATGATCATCAGGATGATTTTAGAGAGGCCTGGAGAGAGTTACAAGAACTGATGCTAAGTGAAATGACAAGAACCAGGAGATCATTGTAGACAGCAACAGCAATATTATACAATGACCAATTCTGATGAATGAGACTCTTTCCAGCAATGAGATTATTGATTCCAGTTCTAATAATCTTGTGAAGAGAGCTATCTACACCAAGAGAGAGGACTGTGGGAACTGAGTGTGGATCACAGCATAACATTCTCACTCTTTTTGTTGTCGTTCGCTTACATTTTGTTTTCTTACTCATTTTCTTTGCTTTTTGATCTGATTTTTCTTGTGTGGCTAGATAATTGTATAAATATGTTTATATATATTGGATTTAACATATATTTTAACATGTTTAACATGTATGGATTACTTGCCATCTAGGGGAGGGGGTAGGGGAAAGGAGGGGAAAATTTGGAACACAAGGGTCAGTGTTGAAAAATTATTTGTGTATATGTTTTGAAAATAAAAAGCTTTAAAAAAGAGAGAGAGAGAAAAAAAAGATAGCCTAGACTGCCTGGTAAGTGACCCAAATGGAACTTCAAAAGAGTCAGCCAGGTTTAGCCACCATATAGCATCTCTTAAATTACCTTATGTTTCTCTCTAGGCCTCAGTTCCTCATATATAAAAGAGCAGCTGGACTAGATAACCTTTAAGGTCCCTTCCTACTCTAAATCTGTAATACTTTGATTTTTTTCCTTTTCTCTAGCTTCCAGGGGTCAGGAACTGCAGCTACTAGGACTGCAAGAAAGACTTATACCTAGTCAGTGGAACCAGCAATCTAAGACTAACAGGCAAAAATGACAAAAATTTTGTCTGATGTACCTGCGTCTTAGAATCACATATCCTGGACTTCAAGTTTGGGAGAAGATAAATATTAGTAAGAGGAGTCCATCTTTCTGTCCCCTTGAGATTTTGATTGTAGGGAAAGAGAAATGAATGAGAAGAAGCTATGACTACTTCTTTGCCTAAAGCTGAACTATTTAGTGAGCTGAAAATATGGGAACTATCAATATGGTGTTGCAGTATTTTCTATTCCTTACAGTATTTCAATTATATCAGTTAGGTGGAATAGTGGATAGAGCACAAGGGCAAAGAGTAAGCCTGGAATCAGAAGGAGTTGAATTCAAATTTAGTCTCAGATACTTAGTAATTGTATGACTCTGGGCAAGTCATTTAACCCTGTTTCCCTCAGTTTTATAATCTATAAAATGAGCTGGGGAAGGAAATGACATCAAATTCACTTTAGTATCTTCAAGAAAATCCCACATAGGGTCACAAAGAGTCAGATATGACTGAACAACAACAAAAAAAAAACCTCAACTAGAATATGAACATGTTTTTCATTTGTATCAGGTGAAACTAGAATGAAGATAGGAATCTTAATGACAAATGAGGCATGAGCTATTTGGAAATTTCCCCAGAACTTAAATTTCCAGGAGGGAATAAGATATGAGGTAAGATTGTGACAGAGTTGAGAAATAGTATATGTGTAGGATTTTACATTTTTAAAACTCTAGGCAAAGCTGAAAGAGACTTGGGCCAAATTAGAATACAGGCGTTTCTGTAGCATTTTAGGGGGAAGCTTCCTGTATTGTACAGCATCAGCTAATTCCTCTTCATAAAGTAGTGTTTGTGGGGATGATAATCAAAGAATCCTTCTTGGGAAGAGATGAAAGCCACAATAAGTTTTAATACTTAGAAACAATTGATCTGAGTTTTATACCACTCTCCAGTCTAATTGAAGATTGAACTTTGGGTTACTCACCTGGAATGTTACCTTTGTAAGTCTCCTTCCTCCCCTCTATGCCTGACTCAATCAGCTCCCAGAAAGTCCCACTGTGACATTGCAAATGTGACTTTCCGTTGAAATTAAATAGCTCCAATCAACAGAAAGATTTTAAGTTCAGAGAATTAAATGCTTGGGAAGATACAAATTTTAGGAAAAGACAGTTTTTACCTTCATGAATTTGGCCCTTTAGCTGGCCCAGGATGCGGGGAAGGAATAAGATTTAAGGAAAACTATAATGTATATTGTTTAAGGATAGTAACACCAGAAGGATATAAAAGAATGTTATGTGATGGGATAATAGATAGAAGTGAAGGAGTATAGAGCTTTTAGGGAAACAGCAATAATTTTGAGGTCCCCTGACCTTAGAGTGCTATTTTCTAACAGTCTGTCTGTCAATGATTGTAAAAGTTTTCTGGCCTAAGAATATAATAATATTTCTTCCCTTTGACTTTAGGGAAGATACATTAGTGATCCTGAGACTCTCTAATCTTTGAATGCTATTGTTCTGACAATCTGTCTGTCCATGATTCCAAAGTCTTCTGGCCTTAGGATAGGCCTAGATCTGCTGGCCAGTGATAACCAAATTCCTAACACCACTGCTCGGTTCTGCCTCTAGTCCATAAAATTAGCATATCAATTACATGAAGAACTGGATAAATGTATCTCCTTTCTCCTGGTTCTTTGATAAATTCTTTTCAAATTTAGCCCACTTCAATTGGTGTTACAATTACAATAAACTTTGTCCCTTGACTTGATTATAGGTTCAAGCCTGCAAATTCTTTTGCGATAACTTGTGATACTGGTCTGTGTCCCCCCAACCTTTGTGGGTCCCTTTCCAACCTGAACAGAAGGCTAGAGGGTAACAAAGGAAGGGGAATCTGATTTGATTTTTAAGGGATGAGTAAGAATTCTCCAAGAAAAGTAAGGTAAGGAGAACATTCCAGACATAATGAACAGCCTGAACAAAAGATACGGAGGCATGACATTGAGAAAAGAGGACAAAAAAACAACTCAGTTATCAAGAGCATAAAGTTCACTGAAAACAGAATTATTATAAAGAGCAAAGATAATTTTGCTCTAATTTTGCCCATTTCTTGGGGGAGTGGGGTGAGGATGGCAGTGTATATCCTCCCTGGGTACCATACAATGATTCCCTTCCCATTGTCCCACTGTACAACAATCTCCTCCTCCTCTACCCTGCCCCATCTCCCTCCTCAATTTAATTTTTCCCAAGAAGTGTCAACTAATTATGGTTTTATATGAGAGGACAATCAGAGAGATGAGAGTTAACTGTAATTATGTATGTCAAACCTGATGGAGTTCTAGTAGCAGTCAGAGAGTTGTGGGAATTCCCTTTTGAACAGAGGCGCAAGTCCTTCATGAAAGAATTCACCAACCCAAAGAGTTTTAGGTGCAAAAATAGAAGTTTATTCTTGGATGAGAAGTCAACTTTGCTAGAAAAACTGACTTCCTCAGTGGCAAAATTATTAGGGAAATGGAGATTAGCACTGAGAATGTAATGCCGGAGAAACTGAGGCAGGAGAGAGATTAGAGAGTTTTCAATAGTTTATTAATTGGAGAGTATAATTGACCAGATAGGACTCTTGTCTCAAATTATCCAGTCAGATAGAGATAAAGATATACTGGAACCAAGGAATCCATGTTGGTCCCAGGGCTGTCATCTCAAAGAATGCAGCAAAAAAATAAGAGCTGCCCCCTTCTTTAAATAACCCTAGAAACAAAGGCCCCCAAAAGGCGGGAAGGCTTCTGTCAGGTTGGGGGGAGACCATAACTCCTAAAAGCCCAGAGACAGGATGTCTGAATACCTAGAGATAAAGATGTCAGTGAGGTATCTTGGAATATTTTAGAGGGATAGTGTAAATTCTTGAGGACAGGGGAGGGTCAGGAGTTCTGCTCTCTTGTTTATCTTGCTAGCAATTTATAACCTTAGAGTAAACGGTTCCCAATCTTAATGGACCAGAGTGGGTTTTTACGACTAAGGGGATTTGACAGAACAGCTAAGGAAACTGAGACAAAGGAAACTAGTTCAGGGAAACCAAATCAGAACAGTTAAAGAGAACTGTGGCATAACAAGAAGAGAATGTCTTCTCATTGGGCAAGGTCCTGGCAGCTATGCCAAAGAGGCAAAACATACTACTTTGGACATTTTGCAAAAAAAATGAAAGAGCAGAAACTTATTTTATGAGTAGATCTTGGGGGGGAGTTGGGGGCAGTTTGAACTGATCAAACCAAGATCTCCCAATTGAAATTACTTTGAAGGCTTTTTCAGCCTGAATTTGAATGGAGATCTGGCTATCAATGGAAGTGATTTGCCTTAGAAATGGCCTGGCCTGAGAAGCTCTCTCACAGATTCCAAGGAACCTGGGAGGATCAGGAATCAAAGGGGACAGAATTTCAGAGTGTTAATTTTACAGTTCAAAAGGGAACATAGTTTCACACCCCATCAAACCCACTACAATATACTTTATCCATCTTTTCTCCCCTTTCCCCCTTTTTATCTTTTGCACTGGGAATAGTTAATTAAAATATTATCATTCTGGGAAAGTTTATATCAATCAAAGTCTCCATGATTCTACTCACCATCTCTATGACTTTCCAGAAAAAACACTTCTCTTGGGCCCCTGCTTGTCTATAAGATCCTTGAACTCCCTTATATGTATTGTTTTTTCCTATAAGAAGAGGGTAAACTGCTTGGATTTCCCTATATCTATCATCTCTCCCTATTACGATGTAAACTTTTTAAATTCATGGATTATCTTGCATTTAGTATGTAATGTGGCCCCAAAATAGACCATTACATGCTTACTTGAAGATGTACCATTTTAGTCCACCATGAAGAAACTTTGGGGAACCTACTTTTGTCCTTGCATGACTGAAGGGTTCTCCTAATTAGCAGCTGAGTTGGAAAAGCTGATGACTTGAGGACTTGTAACTAGTTAGTTACACTTAGAAGTAGGGTGGCACTAAATTATGGAGGGACTTGAATACCAGACTAAAGAATCTGTAGGCAATTAGAATCCAGTGAAGGGTTTTAAAAGTATCTGAATAGCATGGTTCATTATATACATAAGAATGCTATATGTAAATATATAGAAGAAAAAAGCAGTGGTTGCTATTCTCTTAAATATTCTCAAAACAAGTAAATAAACTGAGAAATTATAAACTTGAGCAACTTCTAGGCTTTTTTCACTCATTTGTGTTTTCAAAGAAAGAGAGCTCTGCTCCCAAGGAGTACTATAATTGTCTTCACACTATTTGAAATACCATGCCCACAGGGTGTAAAAAGTAATCTAAAGGGAGCACAGTTTACAAATCTACAAGATTTCTTCTAATGATTGATAGTGTTAAAGAGAAGGAATTCAGGATTATTCAATGTTGGTGAATTTTGTTTTGTTTGAGTGAGGTTCCTTAAACTTCCCTACAGACTAGTAGGGTGGTAAAACCCCTAATCCCAATTTTCATGTTAGAGTAGGCTTTCTAGTTAACACCAGGCTTTTTGGAATCTCCTTTGTCTTAAAAAAAAATTTCTTCAGATCAGTAGAACTTCAGCTTCAGTAATCAGGTAAAACTACAGTAATGATAGGGGATAGTGAAGATAGAGTTAGGGATGGGTATGATGAGAAAAGGCCTGGACCCAAAGAGATCTTTGTCTTACTGCTTTCTTTGAACTCTGAAATTGAGGCTTATATGTAACAAGTACATTCTAGCTCACTCTCCGAGTTAGGAAGGTTATATACGCCCCTAAAGGTTCTAGAGGTACCCTAAGGAATTTGTTTTTTTTCTTTTTCTAATGCTATCAGCATGAGCCCCCACAGTTAGCTAGAGTGACTAGCATCCTAGTTTCATATAAGTAATTTACATTAGTTTGTTTTTAGTGTTATGCCACAGTTTTCTTTGATTGTTCTATCTCAGTTTCCCTGAATTGTCCTTAGTCCCCCTGGTTGCAAATCTTCCCCTTCCCCCATTAGGACTGATATAATTTAGGGCTGGCTACTCTAAGGTTATAAACTGTAAATGTTTAATCTCAGATAAGGGGAAGATCTTCTATTTCAGATATTCTGGCTCCTGGCCTTCCCAATTTATCAGAATGTCCAGTGCTCCCTGTCTTCAGTCTTCTGCCTTTATTTTCCCTTTATCACTAAAGTCATATAAAAATCACTGGAATTTCACATTCAATGCTGAATTCTTTGAGACGAAAGTCCAATTCAGCCCTCGGGGGGGGGGGGGGAGAAATGGATTTTGATCTGACCCCCCAAAAAACTCTCCCTCTCAGAAACTCAAATAAAATATTAAAACTCTCTAATCTCTATCTTGCCTCAGTTTCTACGGCATTACATTAGGAAGATATATTTATTTTGAAGTTATAACAATAAGAAAAGTGTCAATATTTCTCACAAATATTTTAGGATTACATTCTCCATTATATCATAATGGTCTATGGGGAAAGTAGACTCACTCTTGGGATAGTTTCCTCATAAAATTGCTCTCTCACTTGGTTTTTTTCAACAATGAAGTGAATCAAGTCAATTTCAATAGTCTTGTGATAGAGCCATCTGCATTCAGAGAGATGACTATGAGGATTGGATATGGAGCACAACATAGTATTTTCACCTTTTTGTTGCTATTGTTTTTTGCTTGTTTTTTTCTTTCTTACTTTTTCCTTTTTGATCTGATTTTTCTTGTGCAGCTTGATATATGTGTAAATATATTTAGAAGAATTGCACATTGGATTACTTGCTGTGTAGGGGAAGGAAGGGGATAATTTTTGAACACAAGGTTTTGGAGGAGTGAATGTTGAAAACTGTCTTTACATGTATTTAAAAAAATAAAAAGCTATTATTAAAAATAGAATAAAATTTGTCTCTTGAAGTTTATGTTTCAGTGTGACTATTAGATAAATTCTTTCTCATGAAAGAAATGATTATTTTCCTTTATATTCATGACCAATTATTAAATTAGGATTAAGATTTTTCCTTATTAATTCCTCATTCAGAAGTCAGCTCCTATAGATTATTCAGTCATTTTCTGAAGGGTAGTGCTGATATTGTCCAAATCCTGTGGGTATATACTTCTTGATCTTGGGTGGCTCTCCATCATAATCAAGTGCTTTGAACTTTTCATTAGAATTTAGAATAACCCAGTTTATAAAAGGGAAAAACAAAAGTGATCTGGGTAAAGTTGGACTCTTTTTGTTTTTGTTTTTTTTAATTAAAGCTTTTTATTTACAAAACATATGCATGGGTAATTTTTCAACATTGACCCTTGCAAAACTTTCTGTTCCAAATTTTTCCCTCCTCCCCCCCCATTTCCTCCCCTAGATGGCAGGTAGTCTAATACATGTTAAATATGTTAAAATATATGTTAAATCCAATATATGTATACATATTTATATGGTTATCTTGCTGCACACACACAAAAAATCGGATCTAGAAATAAAAAAAACTGAGAAGGAAAACAAAATGCAAACAAACAACAACAGAAAGCATGAAAATGCTATGTTGTGGTCCACACTTAGTTCACACAGGCCTCTCTCTCTAGGTGTATATGACTTTCTTCATAACTGAATAGTTGGAACTGGTTTGAATCATCAAGAGAGCCACGTCATCAGAATTGATCATCATATAGTCCTCTTGTTGCCGTGTATAATAATCTGGTTCTGCTCATTTCACTCAGCATCGATTCATGTGTAAGTCTCTCCAGGCCTTTCTGAAATTATCCTGTTAAGTCATTTCTAACAGAACAATAATATTCCATAACATTCATATACCATGATTTATTCAGCCATTCTCCAATTGATGGGCATCCATTCAGTTTCCATTTTCTTGCTACCACAAAAAGATCTCTTTGGGATACAAGCCAGTAGAAACACTGCTGGGTCAAAGGGTATGCGCAGTTGGTTTGCACATAGTCAAAATTGCTTTCTGGAATGGCTAGATCTGTTCACAGTTCCACCAACACTGTATCAATTTTCCCACATCCCCTACAACATTCATTATCTTTTCCTGTCATCTTAGCCAATCTGACAGGTGTGTAGTGATATCTCAGAGTTGTCTTAATTTGCATTTCTCTGATCAATAGTGATTTGGAGCACCTTTTCATATGACTAGAAATAGTTTCAATTTCTTCTTCTGAAAATTGTTCATATCCTTTGACCATTTATCAGCTGGAGAATGGCTTGTTTCTTATAAATTTGAGTCAATTCTCTATATATTTTGGAAATGAGGCCTTTATCAGAACCTTTGAATGTAAAATTTTTTTTCCAGTTTATTGCTTTTCTTCTGAACTTGTCTGCATGAGTTTTGTTTGTACAAAACCTTTTTAACTTAATATAATCAAAATTATCTATTTTGTAATCAGTAATGATCTCTAGTTCTTCTCTGGCCACAAATTCTTTCCTCCTCCACAGATCTGAGAGGTAAACTATCCTATGTTCTTCTAATTTGTTTATAATATCTTAATTTATGTCTAGATCATGAACCCATTTTGACTTTATCTTGGTATATGGTGTTAGGTGTGAATCAGTGCCTAGTTTCTGCCATATAATTGGATTCTTTTGTCCATATTGCTGGAGTCTCATGATCAGGCCACATTTTCAGCAGGAAGAACTGAAGACATTTGCCCACCCTGATTGTTTTGAGTTGTTTTTTTGTTTTTTCTTTAGGCAGTTGGGGTTAAGTGACTTGCTTAGGATCACATAGTTAGTAAGTATTAAGTGTTTGAGACCATATTTGAACTCAGGTTTTCCTGACTCTAAGGTTGGAGTTCTATCCACTGTACCATCTAGCTGCCCCCCCACCTCCACCCTACTGATTGTTAACTAATCAGAACTGTTTTCCATCCTTAAGGATACCCCTCTTTTCCAAAGGCTTTTAAGCACTCAAATGTTCTGGGGAGAGGTGTTTTTTGGTTAACAGAGAAACCATTGACCTTAATTTGTTGATTATTTGCTAGTTATAATTTATAAATTGGTTAATAATTACCTCAAAACTATGTCTCTTGGACTTTTTATTCATCTCACTCAGTTGGTTATCTCCCAAAGGTCACTCCTGAAGTGAATAATCCTTGTTCCTCAGAGCATCTAGGCTAAAGTGACTATAAAACCTGTGTGTGGAGACACTGGAATTCTCAAAGAAGATGCAAAGAGCTTCATTCTCCTGATTTTTCTAAACTCATAATATTATAGCTCTCAGTTTTTTCATCTAAAATGGAAAAGAAGAAAGACAGAAGCAAAAGTATGAAAACAATTTTATAGGCCACATGTCAGTCCAATTGGGAAAATTCAAAGCCTTTATAGCATTATTTCTTAGTGGACACTATCATTAAAGGAATCAAACCAAACCAAGAGAAAACAGTGTAGCCAAATAAGAAAAAGATTCTAATGACCAGTCTGTTTTGAATTGCTCATAACCTTTTTTTTTTTTTCTTTAATAGCTTTTTATTTACAAGATATATGCAAAGGTAATTTTTCAGCATTGACAGTTGCAAATCCTTTTGTTCCAACTTTTTCCCTCCTTCCCCCGACCCCTTCCCCCAAATGACAGATTGACCAATACATGTTAAATATGTTCAAGTATAAGTTAAATACAATATATGTATACATGCTCATAAACTTTCAAAGAGGCTCTTATTCTTTCAATATGTGGATAGTTGACAGGAATTAGATGTAGAATATCTACAATGAGCAGCTAGGTAATATAGTAGATGAGCCCTGGGTCTTGAGTCAGGAAGATTCATCTTCCTGTGTTCAAATGTGGCTTCAGATACTATGTTACTAAAAAAGTCACTTACCCCTCAGTTTCCTCATCTATAAAATGAGTTAGAGGAGGAAACTATTCCAGTATCTTTGCCAAAAATAACAAAAAGCCCTAAATGGGATCATGAAAAGTCAGATACCACTGAAAAATGACTGAACAACAATGTTTCAGTGTCTCTCTTTTCCTTAACATATCATGTCTTTTCCTAGCCATCAGAAGAATTTTATATATGCCATACCTGTATTACATAGAAAAAATGTGAGGGAATGGTATACATCCAGCACTGTGGTATCCAAATGTTCTGCAGTTCAATGAATGGAGCTTGTTGCTTCCACAAAAAAACCATAATGGGATGTGTGAATCTTCTGAGGCATTCGCTTCTGGCTTCCCTAGTCTTCAAATTCCACCTTCTGTAAGGCAGTCTTTCTGTCTCTACCACCAGTGCCTTACCATAGAGACTTCTTTCCATTGTTTATACCATACACATGTGAGAAATAGTTGTTTGTTTGTTATCTTCTTCCATTAGACTATAAAGTCCTTGAGGGCAGGGACTGTTTCTGTGTAGTACACAAGTAGCAGTGAACTGCTTTTCTGTTTTCCTAAAGTTCCCAAACACTTAAGTATTCTGTTAACAGTGAAATCATTACAATTTACATATCCCATTAGTGAGCTTTGATTAGAGCTCCTTTAAAACTTCTTTTACTATCATATCTCAAATAACAAATTTCATTGAACTGAGCATATTTTATTTCTGAACTGAAACAGAGTTTCTATAACTGACACAGAGAAGAGGATGGCTGGCTTTCTCACCTCACACTGCCATGCTGGATGCTGCCAGGGGCACCTGGATTCTTCTCCAGAAGTTGCAGGACAGAACCTACTGAAGGTTGAGATGAGTTCCCTTTTATGGTAGTTTCAGGTAGCAGGCATGGCTCAGAGAATGTTAACCATGGGGCTTGACATGGGGCTCCATTCTCACTCCCCCAAGCTGATGTTTCAGCAAGGTGTGTGGAGTGCCCACTATTGTTGCTGCTTCCCTTGTGTCTACAGGTGGGGCAGAATTTGAGTTTCCCTATAGTTCTTCAGCATTCTTTTCTTTTTTCTTTTTATTTTTTTATTATAGCTTTCTATTTAGAAGTTATATGTATGGGTAATTTTATAGCATTGACAATTGCCAAACCTTTTGTTCCAAATTTTCCCCTCCTTCCCCTCACTCCCTCCCCCAGATGGCAGGTTGACCAATACATGTTAAATATATTAAAGTATAAATTAAATACAAAATAAGTATACATGTCCAAACAGTTATTTCAGGATTCTTTTCTTAATGAGAAGGGGCTAAGAGAAGGACTTAGGTTATATCGATCTTGATAGCAATCCCTACAACTGAGCAAGTGGGCATACTGAGTGATCAGGGTTGTGGAGACCTTAATTCCTTCTGGTGTGCTTTCCCAATGGAGCAGATGGGGACTCTGGGCAAGATAGGTGTCAAGGAAGGATTAGCAAAAAATTGCTATTTACCTAGTTTGTTTTTTTCTTTTTTCTTTTCCTTCAGAATGAGATAAATTCCTGGAATTATTCCCAAAATTTCAGGAATTTTTCTTGAAATCTTAAAATAACTAATTGCCAAACTCCTAAATCTTTGCTCCTAAAACCTTGAAAATCTGCTAAGATGTTATTTTAATAGTTTTATAATTTTAATTAGCTAACTTTATTTCTGTGGTCCCCAGCTTAAACAGAAATGGGGTCCACAGGAAGAAGTTAGGCTTTTTCTCCTTTTAAGGTGGGAGTCAAGGATGTTAAAAAATCTTTCCCAGCATTCTAACACAGCATATAAGTTTGTTTGGTTTTTTTGCTGGCTGCGTTTTAAATCTTTCCAGATAACAAAATCTAGCTCACAGAACAAACATGACACAGACATTCTGCACAGAAATGCAGACACAGACAAAATGACATGAAAGAGAATTGTTGTCATTGCCAAAAGCCATAAAATGTCTTTGGAAAAAGCCATCCTATACCATCTCATTTTCTGAGATGTCCCAGACAAGGTGGAAAGATGGCAAAGGTTTCCTAGGAACTTTACCAAAATTGCAAGACTTTCCAAGTCTGGGTGTCTATTATCTACTTGATAGTCAGCAATGTTTATAGGACTATTCTAAGGCCAGAAGACTTTAATCATTGACAGACATTGATAGAACAATAGCATTCTAAGTCAGGGGACCTTAGGATTTTGCTATATTTCCTCTAGAAGTTATATATACCCTATCAGACAGGACCAGTATCCCAGAGGGTGAAACAACTTTGCGAAATGACAGTGTAATGTAGAGGTGCAGTCAAATGAGTAAAATAAGACTAGGCTGAGAGAGCAGGAAAAGCCAGCTTTTAAAGTTCTAAGGAACATTTGGCAGTCTAATTCAAATTCAGGATATTGTTTGGAAATATGCACTTGACGGGACAGAAGTGAGAACAAGAGATAATGTTGTAAAAAATTACCCAGGCATGAGTTCTGTCAATGAAAAGTTATAATTATTTAAAAAATAAAAGAAATATGCACTTGACTATATATTTTCTTTTAAAATTCACATTTAATAATGGCTTTTAAATAAATGTTTAATTAAAAATGACTCTCTGATGTGGGTGTTAATAATTGTTGTGTCTGCACTACCCCTGTAAATATACTTATTTAAGGGTGTTTGAAAAAAAATGTCATAATGTCAATATGCTTTGAAAAAGAACTTAAGAGTAATGCAAATGTCACCACCACAGAATTGAATTGATCAATCTGGATTTGAAAGAAAATAGAAAAGGCTATAAAAAAATGAAAGTCAGCCAAATTTCTTTCTTTCTTTTTTTTTTTTTATTAAAGCTTTTAATTTTCAAAACATATACATGGATAATTTTGCAATGATTATTTTTTCCTCCTTCCTCCCCATTCCTTCCCCTAGATGGCAAGTAATCCAATATATGTTAAACATGTTTAAAAATATGTTAAATCCAATATATGTATACATATTATGTTGCACAAGAAAAATCAGATCAAAAAGAAAAAAAATGAGAAAGAAAACAAAATGCAAGCAAACAACAACAAATAGAGTGAAAATGCTATGTTGTGATTCACATTCAATTTCCATAGTTCTCTTTCCGAGTACAGATGGCTCTCTTTATCAAAGAATCATTGGAACTGGCCTCAATCATGTATGTCATTGTTGAAAAAGAGCCACATCCATCAGAATTGATCATTGCATAATTTCTTCTTCTCTGAAAAAAAATGCTCAGTTTGGCTGGGTAAGTTATTCTTGGCTGCATACCAAGTTCCTTTGCCTTTTGAAATATCAGATTCCAGGCCCTTTGATCCTTTAATTTGGACGCTGCTAGATCCTAAGTAATCCTTATTGTGGCTCCTCTGTATTTGAATTGTTTTTTTCTAGCTACTTGTAGTATTTTTTTTCTTGGTCTGATTGTTCTGGAATTTAGCCACAATATTTCTTGGAGTTTTGATTTTGGGATCTCTTTCAGTAGGTGACTGATGAATTCTTTCAAGTCTATTTTACCCTCTGTTTCTATAATACCTGGGTAGTTCTCTTTGATGATTTCCTGAAAAATAGTGTCTAGGCTTTTTTTTTCATCATAATTTTCAGGAAGTCCAATAATCCTCAGATTATCTCTCCTAGATCTATTTTCCAGGTCTGTTGTTTTCCTAAGTAGGCATTTGACATTTTTTTCAATTTTTTTCATTTTTTTGGTTTTGCTTGACTGATTGCTGGTGTCTCCTCGAGTCATTCATTTCCATTTGTTCAATTCTGATTTTTAATGAATATTTTCTTAATTTACTTTTTAAATTTATTTTTGTAATTGTCCAATTGAGTTTTTAAATGAGTTGTTTTGTTCTATGTAATTTTTTTCCATTTCACCAATTTTATTTTTTAGAGAGCTATTTTCTTTTTCCAATTCACTAATTCTGTTTTTCAGGGAGTTGATTTCTTTATCCACTGTATCTTTTAATGAATGAGATGACTTATCCAGACCCTCTTGCCAAGCTTCCCTTTCCTTTCCCCGTTTTTCTTCTAGCTCTCTTGTAAGAGCCTTTTACATTTTTTCTGAGAGCCTTGTGAGGTGGGGATCAGATCATATCCCCTTTTGGGGTTTTATCTAGAGCAATGTGTTTTTAGTCTCAGCGTTTGAAGTCTGCTCTGTATCAGTATAGAAGTTATCTATAATTAGAGCTCACTTTAACTTTTTACTCATTCTGACAAAAAAGAAGCAAAGAAAACAAAACAAAACAAAACAAAACAACAAAAAAAAAACAAAAAAAAAAAAACAAAAAAACAAATGAGGAATAGTGAGGAAGCCCATGACACTGGATTGTATAGTACATGACTTTCTGGTCATTGGAGGCAGTGTCATACAGGAAAAGAGAACTTGATTTGGAGTCAGAGGTCTTTGATTTACAACCTAGCTCTACCATGTATTTCCTGTGTGATCTTGGGTAAATCATTTAACTTCTCTGTGCCTTAATTCTTCATTTATAGAATGACATAAAGATTCTTTCCAGCTGTGATACAATAATTTATATTCATTGCCTTCACTTCCTCACTTTCTAATTATCTTTTAACTCCTTGCTTTCCACTCTACCATTTGCCAGAACTCTCTCCCCTCTTCCCTCTCCCCTGTCCCTTTTCCCTTCTCCCTTCTCCCTTCTCTTTCCCAACAAGGAGTGAAGCCAAATTAATTATTGGATTAATTATTAAGTATTGGATAGATTATTCTGAAAGTGTTGCAAAACTGAACTCTTGGATTACTTTTATTTCATCCCTAGGGGCTGGCAGCAAACAATTAACTCCTTTGCATATTTTCCACTCTTTTCACCTTGAGTACTCTGTCATTTATATCATTTTGTGTCATTAAACCTGCAAGTTATGTTCCTCAGAGTCTAGTTTAGAAAATATTTCCAAATAACTTTTCTTTTCTTTTTTTAAATTAAAGCTTTTTATTTTCAAGCCATATGCATGGATAATTTTTCAGCATTAACCCTTGCAAAACCTTGTGTTCCAATTTTCCCACCCTCTTCCCCAAACCCTCCTTTAAATGGCAAGTAATCCTATCCAAATAACTTTTCTATTTCCATGCCCTGCTTCCCCCTCCCCATTCCTCTCTCCTCCCCCTTCCCCTTCCCTCTTCTCTCTCTCTTCCCTTTCCCTCTCCCCACCTCTCCCTCTCCCTCTCCCCCAGTTCCATTATGGTTACTGGATCTTGAAAGAATCTGCTTTTCATTCTCACCAGTTCTTGGCTAAATTTTAAATTAAAATGAATGAAGAGACCCAATAGTCTTAAAAAAAATCTGATCTATCACTTGAAATGGAAGTGAGTAAATTACATCTGAAGAATCCAAACAGGAGGTCTGTAAGCAAGCCCTAGATTCAAACATTATCAATTTCATTTAAATCAAATCAATAAATATCTTTAACTTTATTTTATTTCTGTTCAAAATTCTTTACCTATGCTACATATTGAGGAGGCAAGA
Organism: Sarcophilus harrisii; assembly: GCF_902635505.1. Classification (NCBI taxonomy): domain Eukaryota; kingdom Metazoa; phylum Chordata; class Mammalia; order Dasyuromorphia; family Dasyuridae; genus Sarcophilus; species Sarcophilus harrisii. Next base: position 285,882,984 of record NC_045429.1, on the reverse strand, counting down.
AAAACAAAGCCTATTACAAATATATACATATACAAAGTCATGTAAAACAAATTCCTGCCTTAGATCCATGCTCAGAAAAAAAAAAAGAAAAGAAAATGTGATTTAATTAATTTATCACTTCTCTATTTGGACATGGATAATATGTTTTGAATGGCACTGACTAACTGGGTGAAGTTTTCTCAAAGTCTGTGAGACTGTAATGCCGGAGAAACTAAGGCAAGATAGAGATTAGAGAGTTTTTAATATTTTATTTGAGAGGGAGAGATTGTGCTTGGGGCATGTTGCTCCCAGAGCTGATGTCTCAAAGCATCCAGCAGGGAATGTGAGTTTTTCTTTATTCTTTACTTTTTTACTAAATTAAAAAAAAAAGTTAAGGTCTGCTTTTAGGACGGGAGAAGTTTTTCAAGCAGCTATGGCTGGACTGGGTCAGTGCTGATTTAATCCCGGTGCTAGGTGGGCATAGGCAGGTCCCATGAGATTCTGGTTTGGGGTTCACTTCTGTATTTGTGTTGGATGTTTAATAACTTCTCTGCTGATCTACTGGCTTGCAACAAAGGCAGAGTGGCTAACACTAGTATAGATTCCTCCCACAGGTTCTCTGCCACACAGAAGCTGCACTGCCCTGGGACTCTACACTGGCATTTGTACTTAGCTGCTTGCACTGGCTGCCTCCCTCTCCTTTCCAATTGAAACAGGCCTTTTCTGGTGAGCTTCAAAATTACCTTCTGCTGATAATTTGTTGCATCTTAATATTTGTGGGTGCTGGTCCAGAGCTAATTCAGAGGCTGGATTTGCTCATTAATCTGAGGGTTGTCGAGAAGGTCAGAGAGAAAACATGTGTTGTCTCTGCCATCTTTGCTTCGTCCTGGAAGTCCTCAAGGTTTCTTTGAAACCATTCCCTTCATCATTTCATCACAATAGTATTCCATTACATTTTCACTTGTTCAGTCATTCCTCCTAATTTTCCAATTCTTTGCAACCAAAAAAGAGCTACTATAAATATTTTTGTACATATGGGCTCTTTCCCTCTTTCTTTGATTTCCTTGGATCAATACTTTTTTTTAAATTTAATTTAATTTAATTTTTAAAAATAACTTATTGACAGAACCCATGCCAGAGTAATTTTTTAAAACATTATCCCTTGCACTCACTTTTGTTCTGATTTTTCCCCTCCACCCCCTTCCCCAGATGGCAAGCAGTCCTATACATGTTAAATAGGTTACAGTATATCTTAGATACAATCTATGTGTGCAGAACCAAACAGTTCTCTTGTTGCTCAGGGAGAATTGGATTCAGAAGGTATAAATAACCCGGGGAAAAAAACAAAAATGCAAGCAGTTTGCATTCATTTCCTAGTGTTCTGTCTTTGGATGTAGCTGCTTCTGTTCATCCTTGATCAACTGAAACTGAGTTAGATCTTCTCTTTGTCGAAGAAATCCACTTCCATCAGAATACATCCTCATACAGTATCGTTGTTGAGATGTATAAGGATCTCCTGGTTCTGCTCATTTCACTCGCATCAGTTCATGTTTAAGTCTCTCCAAGCCTCTCTGTATTCATCCTGCTCGTCATTTCTTACAGAACAATAATATTACATTCATATACCACAATTTACCCAACCATTCTTCAATTGATGGGCATCCATTCGTTTTCCAGCTTCTAGCCACTACAAACAGGGCTGCCACAAACGTTTTGGCACATACAGGTCCCTTTCCCTTCTTTAGTATCTCTTTGGGGTATAAGCCCAGTAGAAACACTGCTGGATCAAAGGGTATGCACAGTTTGATAACTTTTTGAGCATAGTTTCAAATTGCTCTCCAGGATGGTTGGATGTGTTTACAATTCCACCAACAATGTATCAGTGTCCCTGTTTTCCCACATCCCCTCCAACATTCCACATTATCTTTCCCTGTCATTCTAGCCAATCTGACAGGTGTGTAGTGGTATCTCAGAGTTGTCTTAATTTTCATTTCTCTGATTAATAATGATTTGGAGCATATTTTCATATGGCTAGAAATAGTTTTAATTTCTTTGTCTGATAATTGTCTGTTCATATCCTTTGACCATTTATCAATTGGAGAATGGCTTGCTTTCTTATAAATTAGAGTCAATTCTCTATATATTTTGGAAATGAGGCCTTTATCAGAACCTTTGACTGTAAAAATGTTTTCCCAGTTTATTGTTTCCCTTCTAATCTTGCCTGCATTAGTTTTGTTTGTAAAAAAGCTTTTCAATTTAATATAATCAAAATTTTCTATTTTGTAGTCAATAGTGATCTCTAGTTCTTCTTTGGTCATAAATTCCTTCCTTTTCCACAGGTCTGAGAGGTAAACTATCCTATGCTCTTCCAATTTATTTATAATCTCATTCTTTATGCCTAGGTCATGAACCCATTTTGACCTTATCTTGGTGATCATATACTTTTATTAAACATTTAGTATGTATAAAGTACTATGTTAGGTTTGAGGATCATAAGACAAAAATGCTTTCCTCCTGCTTTCAAAGAGCTTATATTCTTTTGTGGGATATATGTAAATAGATAACTAAGATAATGTGAAGAAAAAGAGAGAATTTACAATTAAGAGGACCAGGAAACATTCCCCTCCTAGAGATATATGGCCATGGGAGTTGAGATTTGAAGGAAACAAGGGATTCTTTGTGATAGAAACAAATCTTTGGTTAGAGTAGTGTAATGTCTTCTGGACATCTTTTTGTGATTTAACAAATTCTTTAAAACAAATTTTGAGGGGCAGAGCCAAGATGATGAAGACAAGACTTATTTGAGCTCTCTCCCAAACTCCTCTAAACTATTTTTAAATAATGCCCTAAAACAAATTCTGGAGCACCAAAAGCCACAAAAGGATGGAATGAAACAATTTTCCAGCTCAAGACAACTTAGAAGTTTGATATAAAAGATCTGTTGCACCTGGGTGAAAGTGAATTGCAATCCAGTGCAGGCCATGCCAGAGCAAACTAGGCCCCAGCAACCCAGGACCAGGCCTTAGGAGTACTGAATCATCATCATCAACAGTTGCAGCTACTTCCAAAATTCTCAGCCCACAGTTGATAAGGAGGTTGAACAACTGGTCAGAAGGAGATTTATAAGGGTATCTTTGCTGGCACTGAGGTCAAGATGTTGTGCTTTGCCCATACTTAGATCTGAGTTGCAGTCTTGAGTTGCAGTCTCAGGCTGAGAAGGAGCATTTGCATACCAGAACTTGTGGCTGCAGTAGAACAGGGACCCTCATCAGAGTTCCAAAGGCAGAAAAGAATACTTATGGTCACTTGCAGACCAAAGTACAGGCCAGGAGAGTAATAAACACACTTATGCTTAGATCACACCACCTTGCCAAATGGAAAAGAAGGTACAAAACCTCACTGAAGAAAATAATTCCTTAAAAATAAGAATCAAGCAAGTGGAAGCTATGATCCTGAGATATCAAGAAAAAAACAAAAAACATTTTTTTTAATTGAAGACAATTGAAATATCTATTAGAAAAAGAATTGACCCAGAAAATAGTTCCAGAAGAGATCATTTAAAAATTATTGAACTTTCTGAAACTCATGATCAAAAAAAGAGCCTAGAAATTAGTTTTCAAGAAATTATCAAAGAAAAATGCTCTGATATTCTAGAGTCAGAGGGTAAAATATAAATTGAAAGAATTCATAAATCACTTCCTGAAAAAGATCCCTAAATGAAAATTTCCAGAAATATTATAGCCAAATTCCAGCACTCCTAGGTCAAGAAGAAAATATTGCAAGCAGACAGAAAGAAACAATTTAAATATCACGGAACCACAATTAGGATAACACACGATTTAGTAGCTTCTGAATTAAAAGATCAGAAGGCTTGGAATACTGGAGAGCTAAAGAACTAGGATTACAATCAAGAATCATCTATCCAGCAAAATTCAGTGTAATTTTTCAGAGGGAAAAAGGTCATTCAATGAAATAAAGAACTTTAAAGCATTCCTGATGAAAAGACCAGTGCTGAATAGAAAATGTGACTTTCAAATATAAAACTCAAAAGAGCAAAAAGAGATAAAGAGAAAAGGGGAATCATAAAGGATTTGATAAGGTTAAACTATTTATATTGCTACATGGAAAGATGATGCTTATAAGAACTTTTTCATTATTAGGTCAGTTAGAAGGAATATACATAGCAGAGGGCACATGTGTGAGTTGACTATGATAGGATGATATCTAAAAAAGGAATATACCAGAGAAATGGAAAAGGAAAGGTAGAATGAGGCAAATTATCTGACATAAAAAAGGCAAGAAAGATTTTACAGTAAAGGAGAATAAGGGGAAAGAGGCAGCTAATGCTTGAACTTTATTTTACTCTCTTTTAAAAATAACAGCCTTTTATTTTTTCAAATACATGCAAAAATGGTTTTCAACATTCATCTTTGCAAAACCTTTTGTTTTAAATTTTTCTCCCTCCATTCCCCATCCCCTCTCAAAGACAGCAAGCAATCCGATATAGGTTACATATGTGCAATTCTTCTAAACATATTTCTACATTTGTGATGCTGCACAAGAAACAATAATACTCCATAACATTCATATACCACAATTTACCCAACCATTCTCCAATTGATGGGCATCCATTCATTTTCCAATTTCTAGCCACTACAAAAAGGGCTGCCACAAACATTCTTGCACATACAGGTCCCTTCCCCTTCTTTAGTATCTCTTTGGGATATAATAGTAGTGATACTGCTGGATCAAAGGGTATGCACAGTTTGATAACTTTTTGAGCATAATTCCAAATTGTTCTCCAGAATAGTTGGATCCATTCACAATTCCACCATCAATGTCCCAATTTTCCTACATCCCCTCCAATATTCATCATTATTTTTTCCTGTCATCTTAGCCAGTTTGACAGGTGTGTAGTGGTATCTCAGAGTTGTCTTAATTTGCATTTCTCTGATCAATAGTGATTTGGAGCACTCTTTTATATGAATGGAAATAGTTTCAATTTCATCATCTGAAAATTGTCTGTTCATATCCTTGGCCATTTATCAATTGAAGAATGGCTTGATTTCTTATAAATTAGAGTCAATTCTCTATATATTTTGAAAATGAGGCCTTTATCAGAACTTTTAACTGTAAAAATGTTTTTCCAGTTTGTTGCTTCCCTTCTAATCTTGTTTGCATTTGTTTTGTTTGTATAAAAGCTTTTTAATTTGATGTAATAAAAATTTTCTATTTTGTGATCAGTAATGATCTCTAGTTCTTCTTTGGTCACAAATTCCTTCCTTCTCCACAAATCTGAGAGGTAAACTATCCTATGTTCCTCTAATTTATTTATAATCTCGTTCTTTATGCCTAAATTATGGACCCATTTTGATCTTATCTTGGTATATGGTGTTAAGTGTGGGTCCATGCTTAACTTCTGCCATACTAATTTCCAGTTTTCCCAGCAGTTTTTTGTTATGGGCCAGAATTTGAAACAAGGTGCTAACTCACTGGAATTGATAGAAACAATGCTTATGTACTTAAGTTCACACCTTTAAGAGTTCAGACATTAGTTCACACATTAGCATTTGAAATTCACAAGTCAGGATTCAGTCGAGGAGATTCACAAGTCTGGGAGATTCACAAGTCACAGCTCTCACAATCCCACTCTGGGAGGAGGAGTCAACCTTTGAGTTCACACCTCTGGAAGAGCATATAAAAGGACAAGCACTAGAGACTTTTGAGAGACTGAGAAACCAGGATTCAGTTGGACAGAATGAAGGATTCAGAGTTGAGCTAGAGGCTGAAGCTGGCAGAGGCAAAGAGAGAGATAGGCCTGTAAGAAAACTAACCGGGCTATTTTGGAAGAGACAATAAAGGACTGGACCTTTAATTCCTGGCTGCATTTGAGGTGTTTATTATTCTGAACTGAAATTAAGGCTGCCTCCAGAAGCGCCCCAAGAAACCTGCTCCCAGAAAATGATTATAATTTAGAGAAGAGAATACGATGGTTTTTGTCAAATAATGAATTCTTTTCCCAAAAGTTGAGATCTTTGGGTTTGTCAAACACTAGATTGCTATAGTTATTGACTGTTTTGTCCTGTGAACCTAACCTATTCCGCTGATGAACTAATTTATTTCTTAGCTGATACCAAATGGTTTTGGTGACTGCTGCTTTATAATATAGTTTTAGATCAGATACAGCTAGGCCACCTTCATTTGATTTTTTTTTTTCATTAATTCCCTTGAAATTCTTGACCTTTTTAAACAATACATTAAAAAAAAAATTTTTTTTTATAGCTTTTTATTTACAAGAATATGCATGGGAAATTTTTCAGCATCAACCCTTGCAAAACCTTCTGTTCCAACCCTTCCCCTCCTTCTCCCCACCCCCTTTCCTAGATGGCAGGTAGACGGATACATGTTAAATATGTTAAAGTATATGTTAAATACAATATATGTATACATATTTATACATAAACAATACATTTTAAGCCCTGAAAATATAGTTTAAGATGATGAACCAGGTGACTTATAAATGTTAGCATTTATCCATTTCCCTTATTTTCTTCTAAATTTATCAGTTTTATATATTGAACTTGTATATATAAATCTAGTATGGATTATAAATGTAAAAGTTTAATAATAAATGGTACTAGCATACACACAAACATGTAGTTTTTAAGAATTTGACAGGGGATAATGGCTATGGTTAGTCTCACAAAGTTAGCTGGCACATATTGACTAGACCAAATTAAAAACTAAACTAAACAAAACTGAGATTCACCTAAACTAAGGTGAAGCATCAGCCACAACAAAGGAATCATGAGTAAGTTTTAGTCAAACTGCCTCAAGTAAAGATCAATGCTGAATTTGGGTATGGAGGCAGATGAGGAGGATAGAACTTATGAATTATGAATAAAATAAAAATATAAAATTATGGATTAACAGTCCAGGAGAAAAGCATAATTATGAGGCTTCAGCAAAGTCTGTGCTGAACAGTCTAGAGAAGAATTTAGAGTCAGAGAGGAATGACCTATTTTTTACCAATGCTTTTCAGTAGGGTTGAAGAAGATGAAAAAGATCAAACACTATCTAAACTGTTCCTGTCAAAACAATCTATGATTATGCTGCAATTATCTTAGGATAAGATTTTAGTGCTTTGAATTTAAATATTTCAATGTGAGGTCATCCATGTAGGTACTCCTTCTAGCAAGGGTCGTAACCTATTCATCTGTATTTCCTCATTCTGTGTAACTCTTTTTGTTCATATCCTCCTATAATTTCTTAATAGGAAGACTCAAGGCTTTCCTACTGTTATTATATGAGTACCAGTGTAACATAAGCATTTTCTATCTGTTATTTTTTCACCTATCTCAACTTACCTTAAAGGTCAAGGATTGTTGGAATCTTTACAAAGTGTTAAGACATTGGAGTTGATAGAGACAATAATTATCTGGTTTGGCATGGTTCAGTGTGATTGATTTGATCTTAGAAAGAGATATTTTGGGCCAGAACTTGAAACAAGGTACTAAGTGGAACTGATAGAACAATGCTTGTGTTCACACCTTTAGAAAGCTCATAAGTATCTAAGTACTCAATGGAGTTCACACGTTTGGGAGAGTTCAGGGTTAGGGTTTTGCACTCTGGGAGATAACCCAGAATCCCTCTCCCTCCAGAAGGTGGAGTTAACCTTTGGGAGATCACATAAATAGAGGGAGCTCTTGGAGCCTGGGAACTGGCTGGAGGTACTTACTTGAGGTACTTACTTGAGTTAGTTACTTGAGGAGTTACTAGAAACTCTGGGAGCTCAAGAGAGTTTTACTGGGAGTTGGAGAGAGCTCTTGGAACCCACAAACCCTATCTTCGAGGCAAGAGATTCATTGCATCTTCTACCTTGGTGCTGGCTGGAGGCTGAAGAAAGCAGAGGCAGGAGCCAAGGACAAAGCTGCAAAATCTCTTAGAGCCAAGCAGAGAGATAGACTCTCAACTAACAGGGCTAATTTGGAAGGAGAAATAAATGTTTGCATTTTTATCATCTGGCTGTGATTTGGAGTAATGAACTGAAACTAAGGCTGCCTCCAGAAAACCTTCACAAAGGATGATAAAAACTTCATTCACATAAATAGAACAGTGGTTATGAAAGCACAATCCAACATTAAATTTAGTGCCTTAATAGGGACTTGTTACCAGACACATGAAGGACATTATAGGTAGATTAAAAATACTGAAATATGTGCAAAAACCTGAGCATTATACTAATATGGAGATTACCTGTGGGTTATCCCTGATCTTAAGGGTCTTACCATAGACTGGGGAATCTGCTACCCATTATTCTCCAGTCAAATTATCTCTAATTGATTTGATCTAGAAAGGGCCCTCCTTCAAGAGTTAAATCAGAACTGGACTTTAGAGAAAGGTAGGTGGCACACTGGATAGTGCACTGGACCTGGAGTCATGAAGACTGGAATTCAAAGCCAGTCTCAGATACTTAATGGCTTTGTGAATCTGAGCAAGTCATTTAACCTCTTTCTGCCTAAGTTTTCTCTTCTGTAAAGTGAGTATAATGAAAGTACCTACTTGTCAATGTTTCTATGAAGGATAAAATATTATTTCATCAAGCACATTGAAAAATTTTAAGTAACTACTTTCCTAGATCTCAACCAGCGTTTTTTTTTTTTTTTTTTTTTTTTGTGGGGGGGTGGTTTTGGCCTCTGTAAAGCACATGATATACCAGAAAGTCAGAAGAAGTAGGTTTGAACTTTGGTTCAGTTATTTTTTTAAACTACATAACTTGGAAAAGTAATATAATTTTTCTGACTTCTAATTTCCTCATTTGTAAAAAAAAATGATTGGGCTGGCTTAGATAATAGTTCAATTTTAAATTCTTTGTTCATTTAAAAATAACTAACATGCATTATTGTGCTTATTAGTTACCTGGTATATGCCTTTCTCCTTGCTATGCTAAAAGTTTCATGAGTTCAGGATGATATGTTGGCTATGCAATCTATGAAGTTTAGAGAGACCAAGTTTAATTTGGGGAACTTTTTGATAGTCATATTCACTTTGACCTTCATGGTTTCTCATGGGATCAACAAAATTTAAACTCATTTGTGTGTCTCTATAAAAAAGGTAAAGGACTCCCATGTAATAAATCAGGTTACTATATGTTAGATATTTTTCCCCTTCAGAAAAATCCATCAAGATATCATACCTGAGTGACTTTATTGAGAAATTCCTTTACTTATATAGGAATTATTCTGTAGTTTTGCTATTTCATTGCTGCTAGCTCATATTCCTGTGGCCCAGTAACTCTTTGTGCTTTGCTATAATGCCTCTGATACATCCCTGGAGCTACATGGTTCCCTGGAGGAGACTCAAAGATGTTCTCTAAAGGATCTAATTTCCCCTTCTGGAACCACAGGCAAAGTTGCAGATGTAGTTCTTTGTTTTAGGAATTGTGTGTGTGTGTGTGTGTGTGTGTGTGTGTGTGTGTGTGTGTCTTTCATCATCTTTTCTCCCTCTCTCTGACTCTCATCATTTGTCTCTCATTCTTTCTATCTTTCATGATTCTCTGTATTCTTTCTCTTCTTTGTCTTTCATCATTCAATCTCTGTCTTTCATTCTTTTTTTTTATCATTCTATCTCTATTTCTCATTCTCTCTGTTTCTTTTTTCCCTTTCTCATATCTTTTTCTCTGTCTGCTTCTGTTTCTAGCTGATCTCCTCTCCCTTTTAAAGGTCAATTTAGACTATAGCACATATCTTTTATTTTCAGAAAATTGCTTTTGAATTCAGTGCAAGGACAGCCCAGAACTGGTAGAATTATCTTCCCTTGTCTGTGTAATTCTGGGCAAGTCATTTAACTTCCCAATACCCTAGGCAACTAGGAGAAGTTGCTAGCTTGCGTACTGGAGGAAATCTCCATCTCTGAGAGTCATTGCCTGTACAATGACATTTACAGGTTCAGTTCCTATTCATATCCAAATTCTCCTTACTCAGGGAATGTATTCTTTGGGGCACTGCTGATCATAGAAAGCCAAATCTGGGAATTAGGGTGAGAATGGAAGCTCTGTTTGATGACTGACAATTTTGAGGGAATTCATTCCCCCTAGATTGGAGTATATATTTTATTCTCCTATTATTCTTATGATCCTTGTATTTTGCTACTTCTATAAAATACCTTTCACTTAATTTCCATGTCTTTTTATCCATCATCCTGAACTTCTCTACTTTCTTATCCTTATTAATTTCTATATTTATCCCCATTCAATATCTGCATCTTCTGTAATTTTATCCTGCTCTTGTCTTCTATTTTCTCTGTTCCACTTCTCCCTTTCTTTCTACTTTCTCCTTCTTCAAATCACCATTCCACTGGTTTAAGATTTATTCATTCCTTTAACTTCCTCTCTCTCTCTGTCCTTTTGTTCTTTAAACTCTTCCCTTGATCCTTTATTATTTAGCTCCATAGGTCTTAGCAGGCTGGTCCTATCTAAGAAAAATGTTACAGATAGCATGTATTTAGGATATTTCATATTTCTTATGAAACCTTCTTAGCTCCTGAGGGGAAGATAGAATAAAGACTAGAATTGTAAAAAAATATCGAAGAGGCAGTAGGGAAATCTAAGAATTTAGTGTGAGGAGAGTACGAATTTAGTAAAAAGGTGGAGAATGTCAAATAATGTTTGGATGAGGGAATGGAAGAAAACAAAAACAAGTCACTGCCTGACTCTTTGTTTAATTACTAAATTATCAATGAATTAGCAATTAATTTTCCAATGTCCTTTTTTTATCCCATTAGTTTCCTTCCCTTTTCCTTCAGTGTGTGATGCCTTAGCACTAGGTTTTATACCCACCCCACTCCTTAGAAATATCTCTCCAGACTTCTGCTCTATTGCCCACAATCCTATATCCCTATCTTTTCTCTTTTTTGTCATCACAATACCACTCCTGTCTCCTCTATTCTTCAGGGTATTCTAGTCTCCACTCACCTCCCAATATCTCAAACTACTTATGTTTTTCCCTTCCTTAGTACCCATTAGTTTCTTCCTAACTTTTCCCTTCCTCCTTCCCAAAATCTGTACTCATTTCTCTATAACATTGACTCACTGATGTGGTTTGCACACCAAAATGATATGGGTGATGTAGACACCAAATGATGACAGGCACCAAAAGTTGGGATTCAGTCATGTGAAGAATTCACAATGGCCATTCTCTTTGGCATTTCTTTAATGAAGAGGTTATAGACAAAATGAAGGGATACAACAGACACAGGAATGATAAATATGAAACAGAATGGGAGAGCATATGAAAAACAAGTTCCTAGGTGGAAGTCACAATTACCCAGGAGAAAGGAAACACCCCATGAAGTTGGGGCATGCCCTTAGCTGGCAGGCTAAATCTGAAAGGGACTTACCATTCTAAAAGAGTTAGCTGTAAAGAGGAGAAGTGGAAGCATTAGTGGAGTTAGGAGAGATACACATGGCATGTGGGAAAGAAAAGGGGAAAGACACCAGGAGGTAGAATGTCCTGGCAGACTGACCCAAAGGAAGGCAGCAGCCGTGGGATGGCCCATAAGTAGATTTTATAGGGGAAATTTAACTTTAGGGACACGACTGGGATTTCTGACAGGACATGGCAAGGTGAAACTTCTGAAGACCTCTACAGAGGGTGGGTCTCACAGGGGGTTGACATAACTTGGATTTCAAATTATACAACCTCCCCAGAGAGTGGGACCAGGGAGCTGAATAGATCTCTAGCAATGATCTCTGCCTGCCTCAGGGATTAATTTTTATCAATTCCTCTACTAACCACACCTAACATTGGAGACTTCATCACTACTATGCTGAGACCCATTCCTGGCTTTGTTTTTTGTAGTACTCCATTCCATGCTTTGGCTTAACTTCCCTTATTTTTCCATCCCTGTTTAACTGCCAACTCTATAATATCTGAAAGGTGTGGGGGTAGAGGTGACCAGAACCTAGCTCCTTTGAAGCATAAGGAGCTGCTTTATTCTAGTGAATAATTGTCCTAGGTCACAGACTAGGCAGTAATCCTCAGCAACACTAACTCATACTAGCTCAGAGTGGAAGGGACCTGAATTTATGAACATCTATTTTCACATGTAAACTGCTCTAATTATTAGGGACTTGGTTCTTTTTTTTATCACATTTTGAAAGCTATTATTACTAATTTATTATTATTACTATTATAACTAACTAGTTCTTTAGTGGAAGTTCTTAATAATTGTTAATGCAAGGGGTCTCAAAACAAGAATTTGAGGCCCACTGTTCTGTATTGTGCCAAAAATTGAATGACTAGTGTTCAATTTAGTAAAACAAACTGTTGACTAAATTGTTACCTAAACTCTGAATCCTTTTTTTTTTTTTTTTTTGGAATTTTGCATATTTTTTGAAAATATCATAAAATAATTAAAATGGCCTATATTAGATTTTCAAAGCCTAGGGAATTTTTATTTTTAGGGAATGCTGCTCATTTTTTGAATCTCCCTCTGCCTAAGCAGGAAATCTTTAGAAATAGTTTAAATGAGTAAAGATTGTTATTATCTGGCTTGTGCCTAAAATGCAAAATACTCCAGTGCTAAAAAATGCTGTCAGTTGAGGATTCTGACTGGATGCTGAAAAGCTTCTCACACCCTCAAACAAATAGGAAAAGGGCTTTGACATATTATGTTTGAAAAAGTTGCTTTAGGCAACAATAATTAAACAACTGGTACTTGTAATGCATATGGATTCTGTGAGGCTGACTTGGAAGCACTATCCCATATACTAGTTATAGTTATTCAGAAAAAGTAAGGTGAAATGCTAAGCTATAGGACTCTACGGAGAGGAAAACCAAGGCCACCTCAACCTTTGGTGCCCAATAAGTTTTCTGCCACATTGCAGAAACGCCCTTGTTGAGCAAGGAGCAATGATTTGTGATCATGGGGAAAGGGTGTGAGACTGAGGGTCACAGCCAATGGCTCATGAGCAGGGATGCCTTAAGAGGGCCTCTCATCTGTGAGCAAGCTGCTGAATTGCTGGATTGGCTCTCCTCCCATTGGCAGATACCATGCATATGCAAAGACCATGAGCTGTTTCTCTGAATGGTGATTGGAGATTGCCTACTGTTCACACACTTATCACCCTTGCAAAAATGTATATCAAAAAGGCTGTATGGCATAATAAACTGGAGCACTTTTCACACTCTATGAGTCTCCTGCCTCATTCATCTGGCCTCTGGGATCAAAGGGCTCATATGCTTTCAGCTCTTAAGATGGCTACAACATTCAACCAGTATTTACTTTTTTAAATATTTTCAAAAATTAAAAAAAATTAATTTTAATTTTTATTAACATTATATTTGTAATGTTGGAATGGAAAATTATATTTGTAATTAAATTATGTAAATTATATTATGTAAATAAATTATTATTAATTTTTACAAAACATATGCATGGGTAATATTTCAACACTGACCCTTGCAAAGCCTTCTGTTCCAAATTTTTCCCTCTTCCCCCCAACCCCTCCCCTAGATGGCATAGTCCAATACATATTAAATATTAAAATATATGTTAAATTCATTATATGTATACATATTTATACAGTTATCTTTCTGCACAAGAAAAATTGGATCTAGAAAGAAAAAAAAACCTGAGAAAGAAAACAAAATGCAAATAAACATCAACAGAAAGGATAAAAATGCTGTTGTCATCCACACTCAGTTTCCACAGGCTTCTCTCTGAGTGTATATGGTTTTTTTCATCAATGAACAATTGGAACTACTTTGAATCATCTTATTGTTGAAGATAGACACTTCCATCAGAATTGATCATCATATCTTATTGTTGCTGTGTATAATGAACTCCTGGTTCTTCCCTTTTCACTTAGTATCAGTTCATATAAGTTTCTCCAGGCCTCTCTGAAATCATCCTGCTAATTGTTTCTTACAGAACAATAATATTCCTTAATATTCATATACCATAATTCATTCAGCTATTCTCCAATTGATGGGCATCCATTCAGTTTCCAGTTTCTTGCCACTACAAAAAGGGCTGTTACAAACTGTTTGCACATGTGGATCCCTTTCTCTCTTTTAAGATATCTGTGGGATACAAGTTCAGTAGAAACACTGCTGGGTCAAAGGGTATACACAGTTTGATAACTTTTTGATATAGTTCCAAATTGCTCTCCAGAATGATTGAATCCGTTCACAGTTCCACCAACAATGTATCAGTGTCCCAGTTTTCCCACATCCCCTCCAACATTTGTCATTATCTTTTCCTGTCATTTTAGCCCATCTGATAGGTGTGTCAGAGTTGTCTTACTTTGCATTTCTCTGATCAGTAATGATTTGGAGCACCTTTTCATATGAGTAGGAAGAGTTTCAATTTCTTCATCTGAAAATTGTCTGTTCATATCCTTTGACCATTTATCAACTGGAGAATGGTTTGAATTCTTAAAAATTTGAGTTAATTATATATTTTAGAAATTAGGCCTTTATCAGAACCTTTGAATGTAAAAATGTTTCCCCTGTTTATGGCTTCCCTTCTAATCTTGTCTGCATTAGTTTTGTTTGTACAAAAGCTTTTTAACTTAATATAATCAAAATTATCTATTTTGTGATCAATAATGATCTCTAGTTCTTTGGTTACAAAATCCTTCCTCCTCCACAGGTCTGAGAGGTAAACTATTCTATGTTCTTCTAATTTGTTTATAATATCATTCTTTATGTCCAGATCATGAACCCATTTTGACTTTATCTTGGTATACAGTGTTAGGTATGGGTCAATGCCTAATTTCTGCCATACTAGTTTCCAATTTTCCCAGCAGTTTTTGTCAGATAGTGAATTCTTATCCCCAAAGCTGGAGTCTTTGGGTTTGTCAAACACTAGATTACTATAGTCATTGACTATTTTGTCCTGTGAACCTAACCTATTGCACTGATCAACTACTCTGTTTTTTAGCCAGTACCAAATGGTTTTGATGACTTTTGCTTTATAATATAGTTTTACAACTGGTACAGCTAGGCCATCTTTATTTGCTTTTTCCCCCATTAATTCCCTTGAAATTCTTAACCTTTTGTACTTCCAGATGAATTTTGTTGTTATTTTTTCTAGGTCAGTAAAATAGTTTCTTGGGAGTTTGACTGATAAAGCACTAAATAAATAGATTAGTTTGGGTAGTATTGTCATCATTATTATATTAGCTCGACCTATCCAAGAACACTTGATATTTTTCCAATTGTTTAGATGTGACTTTATTTGTGGGGAAAGTGTTTTATAGTTTTGCTTATATGGTTCCTGACTTTCCCTTGGCAGATAGATTCCCAAATATTTTATACTATTGACAGTTATTTTAAATGGAATTTCTGTTTGTATCTCTTGCTGTTGGATTTTGTTAGGGATATATAAAAATGCTGATGATTTATGTGGATTTATTTTGTATCTTGCAACTTTTCTAAAATTGTGGATTATTTCTAATAATTTTTTAGTTGATTCTCTAGGGTTCTCTAAGTATACCATCATATCATCTGCAAAGAGTGAAAATCTGGTTTCCTCATTACCTACTCTCATTCCTTTAATCTCTTTTTCTTCTCTTATCGCCAAAGCTAGCATTTCTAATACAATATTGAATAGTAATGGTGATAGTGGGCAATCTTGTTTTCCTCCTACTTCCCCCCCCCCATCTTATTGGAGATGTCAATTAGTATTTATTAAGAGTGTAGTAGGTACTAAACACTGTGTGAGTAAGTGCTTTAAAATATTATTTCATTAGACTCTATAACCCTTGGAGATAAATTAAATTATTATGTATTATATTAAATTATTATATAGTTTTATATAGTTTTAGATCTGGTACAGTTAAGTCACCTTCATTTAAATTTTTTTTCCCATAAGTTCCCTTGAAATTGTTGACCTTTTGTTCTTCCAGCTAAATTTTATTTTTATTTTTTCTAGGTCAGTAAAGCTGTATGTCTTTAGAAGGAGAATGCAAACTAGTTTATCAGAAGCTAAAGCTTATCAGACTAACCTTGGAAAGCAGAAAGGGGACCAGGGAAGGAGATACTCTAACCCCTGAAGACTCTCATCCTGGATTCAACAGACTTTTCACTTGGATTCATAAGTCCCTATGTAGTATTCATGGTAGGGATTGAAGACAGAGAGTGTTCTTCTATGTTAGTGAGTAGAACTCTAGCTATCAAATTATTTTTAGGGAAAGACTTTTACATCATCAATTTTTAAAATCCAAGCAATGGATAAAATAACAGGGACTATATTTAGGTTATGTCAAAAAAAAAAAAGTCTATATATAGTCTCTAGTGGCAGTAAATGGTGTAAGTGGCAGTAAGAATGAATAAATGTTTGGAATGTATATGGTGCTATGTGCTATGTGTTTTGTTGACTTGGGTTATATGTGTGTTTCCAAATGGGTCTATCTATATCTAGATGTAGAGACTCAGAGGGAAGCAAGATTATATATCTTTAAAGTCTTCTCTCTTCAGCTTTTCTCAAAAGAGACTTGTATTCTTATCATGAGAAGCAGAAGGTTCAAATTAAACTTTTTAAAATTATTATTATAGCTTTTTATTTACAAGATATATGCATAGGTAATTTTTTAGTATTGACAATTGCAAATCCTCTTGTTCCAACTTTTTCCCTCCTTCCCCCCATTCCTTTCTCCAGATGGCAGGTTGACCAATACATGTTAAATATGTTAAAGTATAAGTTAAGTACAATATATGTATACATGTCCAAACAGTTATTTTGCTGTACAAAAAGAATCGGACTCTGAAATAGTGTACAATTAGCCTGTGAAGGAAATAAAAAAATGCAGGTGGACAAAAATAGAGGGATTGGGAATTCTATGTAGTGGTTCATAGTCATCTCCCAGAGTTCTTTCCCTGGGTGTAGCTGGTTCAGTTCATTACTGCTCTGTTGGAACTGATTTGGTTCATCTCATTGTTGAAGAGGACCAGGTCTGTCAGAATTGATCATCATATAGTATTGTTGCTGAAGTATATAATGATCTCCTGGTCTTGCTCATTTCACTCAGCATCAGTTCATGTAAGTCTCCCCAGGCCTTTCTGAAATCATCCTGGTGGTCGTCTCTTACTGAATAATATTCCATAATATTCATATACCACACAAATTAAACTTCTGATCACTATCCTTTTATGTGGAAGGAGTACCCCCAAAGAAATACACACACCCCTTTATATATACATATATAATGATACACACATGTGTATATGTGTGTGTGTATATGTATGTATATCCAAGGCTTCCCTCCCCACCAATGCCAATATCACAATAAACACACAGTGAATAGAAAATAAACCTATTTATCCAAATTGTTAGTGAACCGAAATCAGAGGCAATATGAACATGAGAATAAATACCAGGCTATGTACAGGGTAAAAGAATTCTCCCATTGAGAGCAAAATTATTTCGCTCAGCCAAGAAAATAAGTCTTAGATCTTACCCAAGAAGAAATTTACCAAAGTCTCTAGAGTAATAAACTGGGAATAGGGATGTGATAAAATGCTGATTCTTTTCTGTGTCAGTTTTCCCCAGTGTCTTTCTTTAGGAAAGTTATTGTTATTGCTCAGTTGTGCTTGATTCTTTGAGAACCCATAAACCATACTGTCCATGGAGTTTTCTTGGCAAAGATACTGGAGTGGTTGCCATTTCCTTTTCCAGTAAATTAAGGCAAATTAAATGACCTCCCTAGAGTAATACAGCTAGTGTCTGAGGTCTTCCTGACTCCAGGCCCAGTGTTCTATCCGTTGAGTCATCCATCTAACTGCCTCAGGGACATAAAGAGAGTCTAAAAGAGCTTGTCTTTTCTCTCAAAGGTAGAAGCCAGAAAATGAAGCTCTCGTTTCAAGGACTCTTACCAATTCCATCCCTTGCCCAGATCAATGAATAATCAATATCCACTAATGAGGAGAGTTTCACATAAATGGTCTTTGGAGCCATGGGTTATAAATAAAAAGGAAATAATCAGATATTTAATATGTGCAAAGAAGAAGGGCATTGTAGCTCTGTTATGTCCAATTGCAACAAATATTTGTGAGCTTTCATTATTTGTTTGGGAAAACTTTGGTCTATTCACAATGTACTGATAGAGTACTCCTGGCAGGGAGAGGGGATCAAATACCCAAACACCCTGACAATCTTATCATATGGGATCTTTTAGGAAGAAGAAGAAGAACTGGAAAAGAACTCAAGGAGTCATTGACATCCCCCTCTGAACACACACACACACCCACACACACACACACACACACACACACACACACACCTCCTTTCCACCAGTTCAAATTTATTCAGAGATGTTTGACTTTGGAGACTTTCCATTATCTGGGGAAGAAATTCATTATAGGAATTAATGTGTTCTCCTTGAATGATAGTGTGAGGAATGCCAAAGGAGCAATGTGCACAATTCATTTCAACAATAATAGCAGCTGATATTTCTATAGCTTTATGATTTAGAAAACTCTTTACACATTATTTGATTCTCTTAACAACCCTGGGAGGTAGGTGATACTTATTTTAGCTGTGGTAACTGAGACTAGTTGGGGCAGCTAGTTGGTACAATGGATAGAGCATTGGGTCTGGTGTCAGGAAGACCTGAGTTCAAATCCAGTCTCAGATACATACTACCTATATGACCCTGGACAAGTCACTTAACCCTATTTACCTTAGTTTTCTCATCTGTTAAATTATCTGGAGAAGAAAATGGCAAACCATTCCAGTATCTTTGTCAAGAAAACTCAAGACTGAAATTACAGCAACAACAATAAACAGGCTAAGAGTTTAAGTAACTTCCTCACAAAGTCACAAAGTTGATAAGTGTCTGATACAGGATTTAAATTCAGGGTTTCCAAGGTGTTTTAAGAGTAAGAAGAGAGGTCCAGAAAGTTAAGAAGGGGTGATCCAAGAGAAGACAGTACCAAGAAGGAAAGGTGGTCAACCAAGTCTAATGTCATAGCAAGAACAAGGAGACAGAGGATTGAAAGGCCATTTGATCTGACAAATACTTCACACTGGTAAACTTGGAAGAATAAATTTCAAAAGAGTAGGAAGTCTAGAAGTTAAGGTTTCAGTGTGGTGAAGAACAACTATAGAAAACTTTTTCTAGAAGTTTGAAAGTAAAAGGGAAGCAAGAAGTAGGATGATTGAAAGGCTAGAAGGTTGGGAACAGATAACTTTTTACTGTAATTTATGTAATTAGAATAATTTATATAATTAAGAACAGATGAACCAAGTTAAATCTTGGAAATTTATCAATAATAGTATAGTCTCACCCATGTCCATTTGGGAAAAGATCTAAGGACTGAGGGTTTTTTTTTTCCCAGTTACCCAAGATTTTTCCTGAGAATATTAGATTAAGTTTGTGTCAGGTTTTCATCTAAATGTTTTTAGTCTCTTTTCAAGGCATAGAATAATACTGTATTCAGACAGGTCTCAGTGTGCCTAATGAGTGGACTGAAGTCACTGAAAGGAATGGAGATTTGTCTAGGCTGGGAGACAGAGTTCTGGTGGCCTTTGAAGTTCTGAACTACTCTTCAAAAATGTGGAGCCTGAGTAGGGAGCTGAACTGCCATAGTGAGAAAAACAATGGTGTTGCTATGGCAACTGGGACTGTGGACTAAGCATAGAAATTGATTTCAGCAGTTCAGCTTCTACTTTATATGGAATAAAGAATTTAAGCTATAAATGCTGGGGAAAATTGAACCTTTAAGACTTGTAGAAAAATTTATCATCCCCAACCTTTCTTTTTCTTCCCTTTCTATCTCAATGAATTGTGAAATGGGATAGAGTGAAGACCTTTCATAAGAATGTATCCTTGATCTATGTCCTAATTATGACTTGAGATTTTGCAATAACAAGTTGAGCTATAGCTAAAAGCTGCAGGTGTTTGATTATCTTAAGTAAACATTTCCCTACTGTCTCTCTCTCTCTTTTCATTAGCATTTAAGTACATAGTTATTAAGGGCAATGAGGCATTGCTCTCTCTGAAAGCCTGCAGGATCACACCTAAGTATGAAGGAACAGGATGATTCTCCAAAAGCCCCTCAGCTGTGAATCATAACACACTTGCAGGAGTTGCAAACCAGCTTTTACCAGTTGCTTGTGAATTGGGAATGAAATAAATTGCAGGCAAGAGGGAAGAGGAGAGAGGTCAGAGAATCTAACAGCTTCTCAGTCTCCTTGTATTGTTATCATCCTCTCACATGAAGGGATCTTTTCTACTGGTCAGAATTAGAACCCCAGCAGTCACTAGCAGATTGCTCCCATAACAAATGGCATCTGTACAGGGACACAAAAAGCACAAGAAACAAAGAAACAGCAGTACCCAAGAGCTGTTCATGAGTAGGATCCTTTCAGGAGAATTCCTTCAGTAACCCTCAGGGAAAGAAAGGGAGAAGAGACCCAGTAAGACTTTTTCAGTCAGGGTAATTAAATGGGCCAACACATCAAAGGGCTGAGCCAGGAGACTGATGAAAGACTCATGAAAAATGTCTGTTCTGACTACAATCCTCTTCTCCATTTGTCAGAAAGTTTGTCTCCATGACATCTCACAAGATTCAACATCTGCATGTCATGTCACCTGGTAGGGTGGACCCAGGAGGTAAAAAGGGGCTTGCTTGGTCTCTGAGGCAGGAGGTTGTGTCTTGCAGGAGTTAAAGGAACTGCTAATAGGTTCCTTGAGGTGGCGATGGATGTGTCCTCTTGCTAGATCTCCTCTAAGTGCTAACTCCAGAAGTCTCCCTTCTGTGGCTCCACCTACACAGTACTGAGTGGGCTGGGCACGGGCAGTCCCAGAAGAGAGGTAGCATAAATAGACAGCTTTGAGCAGAACTCACTTGCTTCCTGCTACCCCCACTGAGAGAATGACTGAATAAAGACAGACTATTTGCACCTCCCAATTGTTTATCTTCAAGTGTTTATCTGGGAATATCCTGAAGACTGGTATGTAAGACCCAGGTAGCCTAGAATAGTGTGCTTGGACAGTCTGATGCAAGTGGCAGTCCAGCTGTGAGACTGAGGATAGAGGCCAGGGATCTCATGGACAGACCCTGGGAAGGGAGACAAGATCTTGAGACTCATAGTCAGTCTGGGAAGGAAGATGAGACAGGTTTTTGTAAGGGTCCTGGATCAGGAGGTGCTGGGGAAAGAGGAGAAAAGTGTCTCTGTTGTTCCCTCTGCACCTCCTTATGGAGGCTTTGGAGATTCCCAGATACTTAAGGAAGAGCTTCTCATTCGTCAACATGAGAACAGTCAATATTATTAATAAACAAGGGGGTATTGTTAGGGGGAATGAGGCATTGCTCTCTCTGAGATATGCCATGTAGCCTGAATGTTAAGGACCAGCCTAAATGTGAAGGAGCAGGATGATTCTCCAAAAGCCCCCACAGCTGTGAATCATAGCATAATTGAAGGAGTTGCAAATTAGCCTTTACTGACACAGATGTTGCTTGTGAACTGGGAATAAAATAAATTGGAGGCAAGAGAGAAGAGGAGAGAGGTCAGAGAATTCAATTATCTCTCAGTCTCCTTGTATTATCATCCTCTCACATGAAGGGATCTATTCTGCTGGTCTGAATTAGATCCCCAGCAGGCACTAGCAGGTGGCTCCCATAATACCTAACAGGTAAAATGTGTTCTGAGGTAAATATTTAGTTTCTGGGTAAATTAGAACTTGCTGGGATGGGGGGGGGGGGAGGTCAGGAGGAGGAGTGGGGGCTCCTGGTTAGAGTTTATATAATCTTGTGTTTTGCAGTTTGCACTCCTCTACCCTACTGACACCTTGTCTGTTGGGAGTTGTCCTTCCTCGTGAGATTGTAAAAAATCCCTTTTTGCTTTTTACCTTGAGAGTCTCTGATTTTAATTTGAGTAAAGGTGCCTGTCCTACATAGTTTTGGGGGTTGTTTCGGGATATTTGCTGTTTGTGAGGGGTCTCTCCATACAGAATCTTTGGACAGGTGCCTTCAGAAGAGTTTTCTAGTGGTTCTTGAACTTGGCAGGGGAACTCCCACTCTGATTGTATAAATTTCTGAAGAGAGACAGTTGGAGAAAACAAAAATGGAAGTGGTCTAGCAAAGATAGAGGATTAATTTGGTTCAGGAGATAAGCTAACTGAGAAAAGTTTGAAATCAGGTAAGTTGTACACAACCCAGATAGGTCAATAAACTAGTGACAGGGAAAACGACTCTTAAGTGGTTAAGAGGACTTTCCCTTTGCCAAGAACTGGTGAGCTACCTGGGTGATTAGGATTGGGATTGGGAGAATTTAAACAGTTAAACAGCCTTTTATAGAAAAGGCTCCTATTTCCTTTTGCTATTGGGGAAACTCTAAGCTGTTAGAATCTATAAGAATCTATATTTTCTTTTGATAAGATGGGGTGAGTCCTCCATCAAAGGGGACAAGATACTGTGAATCTTGGGAAAGGAACAATCTAAGTTAGTTGATTCTAAAAATCTATTTAGTGTCCTAGGAAGATAGCCTTTAGGAAGAACTGGGATAAAGTAGCAAAATGTATAGGGATTAAATACTGTGGTTTTGTAGGACAGGTGCCCCACTAGGAGGATATGTCGATTCCCCCAAGAACTGTTCAATACCCAACTGCTTGGCTCCTAAGGCTTTGGCTCCAGAACTCCTCTTCCCGTTTCCACTTCAAGGCCAAGAAGGGGAACTTGATTGATTTAGAAAAGCTGTGTGTGTGTGTGCCCGCGCACTCGCGCACGCACCCCATGTATGTGTATTTCTCAAGTCAACTCAATTACAAGTCAACTGAAACGATCTGACTATTTGGGATTTTTAAATACTTGTTTTGTACATAAATGGACTTATGCAAATAACTTTTAGCTAGATAGAAGGACTAGTTTTGAGATAGGGAAAGTTTTTAACTGCTACATCAAAAAAGAAAAAAAACCCTGTGGGCCTAGAACTGACCAATTTGGGTCTGCAGAAATAGTTAAAGTTATAGGACTGCTAAAGCAACTTTTTGCTAGCTCTTCCTTGACTCCTATCTTGTTTGGAGTCCCCTTCTCCATTGGGAAAAAAAAAATGGTTCACTTTACTTAAAGTAGTTTACTTAAAGCCACTAGTTAGAGGCTGAAAGGGGAAAGAAAACACTCCAGAAGGTATTAAAGGACCTTCTTAACTATCCTGATCACTCAGCATGCTCTAATCCCTGGAGTCCTAAGTGTATCTCAGTTGTGGGGGTTGCCAACAAGATCAATATAGCCCATGTCCTTTTCTTAATCCCTCTCATCTCGAAATCAAATTAGTAAAAGAGAATGCTGAAAAACTTTAGGGAAACTCACATTCTGCTCCATCTGTAGAAATGAAGGAAGCAGCAACAATAGTGGGGACCCCACACATCTTGTCCAAACACCTCTCTAACCCAGCTTGGGGTGGGGGTCGAATGTGGGGGGGTCAGGTTTCATGGTCAGCATTCCTTGAACTCTGGCACCCCACCATCAAAGGGAATTCCTGACACCAGCCACTTCAGCCTTCAGCAGATTCTGCTTAGCAACTGTCTCAGAAGAAACCCATTCTGTTTCAGTTGCAGATATGTATTATCTATGTAATTTATGGCAAATTATTTTATCTCTTCCCAGTTTTTTGATTTGTAAAGAGAAATATTAAGGTTCTTGTGATGAAGATCACATGATTGCAAAAGTGCTTAGCATAAAGCAAATGCTATATGAACGTAAACTGTTTTATTTGGATATAATTGCTTTATATTTGATAACTTTATATGGGTTTTTAGATGTTACCAACATAAAATCTCAATGTTGAGATAAATGATTTGTGTGTGTGTAAAATAAGTTGGAAGCAAATTCAACTAAATTAATATAACCATGTCTGGACCCCTAGGACTAGAAGGATAGTGTATAATAGAAAGAGAATCTCTGCTTCTTTCTTCCCTCTTCCCTCCTTCCTTGATTGCAGCAGGGATATATGAAAAGAGTGGTAAGAGAGAGAAAAAGAAAATATAGTCAGTTCAGTGAAATTTGTTATTTGAGATATGAGAGTAAAAACTGTTTTAAAGAAGCTCTATTAAAGCCCACTAAAAGGATATGTAAATTGTAATCTATTTTCATTGACAATGTTAACAGAAGATTTAAGAATTTGAGAACTTTAGGAAAACAGAAAAGCAGTGCAATACTACTTTTAAAAACTCTGGCAGCAAATAGCCTCTTTTGCGTTATCTGGAGCCAGACTTCTGGGGACCCTGTCAATAAAAACTGGCACTTAGGCCTTTCCTAGCTCACAAAAGAGAAGGTGGTTTGTGTGAATTGGAAATGAATGGGATAAATTAAGTAAAGACCTCTCATAAGAATGTAGCTTCATTTTCACTCTTTTTGTTGCTTGCTTCTATTTTATTTTGCTTCTTTTTTTCTCTGGTTTGATTTGATTTTCTTATGCAGCAAGATAATTATATAAATATGTGTGCAAATATTGGATTTAACATATATTTCTACCATTTTTAACATATATTAGACTACTTGCCATATAGGGGAGGGCATGGGGGAAGGAGGGGAAAATTGGAACACAAGATTTTGCAAGGGCTAAATTGTCCATGCCTATGTTTTGAAAAATAAAAAAAGCTTTAATAAAGAAAAAAAAAGAATGTGGCTTCAATCTGTACTCTAATTATAATTTGAAGCTTTATGACAAGTTGTGCTTTAGTTGTTTGAGTCTGTAAGAATGGTATCCCTTTGACAAGAACTGGTGAGCAGCCTGGATGACTGGAGTTGAGGTTAAAAGACTTTAAGAGTGCTCCTACTTCCCTTTGGTTAGGGGACTCTAAGTGGTGAAAATGCCTCCATTTCCCTTTGGCAAGATCAGGTGAGTGTTCCTAAAAGGCAACAAAATACTGTGAACCATAGGAAAGGAAAAATCTAAGATAGCTGGCTCTAAAACTTTATCTAGTGTACCGGAAGATAGCTCTTTAGGAAAGAGGCGAAAGGATTTTTCTTGTGCAACAAGAGAACTGTACAGATGTGTACACATATATTGTATTTAAGATATACTTTAACATGTTTAACATGTATGAGACTGCCTGCCATCTAGGGGAGGGGGTGGAGGGAGGGAAGGGGAAAGTTGGAACAAAAGTGATTTCAAGGGACAATGTTGAAAAATTACCCATGCGTATGTTTTGTCAATAAAAAGCTATAATTAAAAAAAAAAAAAAAAATAGGCTTAAGAATTGCGATAAAGTACCAAAATATAAAGCAAAGAAAATTGGGAGGATGCTTCCAGGACTAATTAGGTATGGCAGACTTAAATCTGTATGTAAAAGCTGGAAAAGAAGATTTCTGGGTGTGAATGTTGCTTTGCACTCTGTGTTCTATGTTAAAAGTTAGCAAGCTTTGAACTTGTGAGAGATTGAGCCTCCCTGTTGCTGAGTTGGAGAAATGTCAGGCTGAATTTCTAGAATTCATTCAGAGTAGTAATTCTTTCAGAATAACTCAAGAATGAGATCTTTAGAGGTTTCAAACCATCCTGTTGCTTCAATATCAGGGCTCCCACTGTTTGACTTAGGGTCCTAAATTCCTCCGCATCAGACTTGATGTATGCAGAAGAAAGTGTCTTTCTTAGTTCCCTTTAAATAGAAGTCTGCTCTAGGTTTGGGAAATTTAGGATATCAAGGGAATGTAGGGGAATGGATTAGAATATCAGATAACTTTGGGGACAGGAGCCTGCATTTTTGGAAATAAGAATTAGCAGGTCTGGTATCTCTCTTCTTTCATGGAAGGACAGGGTGGGTATCCCATTGAGACAACGTTGAAGTCATGATTCATTTGAAAATGAAAATCTGACTGCAGAATTTATGAAACTGAAATCATTTCAGGTGGGTGAGTGTATTGGTCTTTGATCATGGCAAGATAATTTGGAAGTTAATTATGGGCTTCTTAAGTGCAAGGAAAGAGAATCTTAATCTTTTTTCTATGGCTGCCTCTAGCTGACTGCAGCAAAGGGGAAGAGAAGGGAAAATATATTCAATACAGTGAAGATTGTAAAAGCAAGTAGAGAGAGTAGGAGAAACATCAGATCAGAGTGAGAAAGAAATAAGATATGTACTTTTATATATAAATAGAAGGGTAAGTAAGAAAGTTTAAGCATGTAAGAATGAGAAGAGCATAGACTAAGAAAGATGAGAATTTGGGAACTTTTTTGAAAATGGAAAAGCAGTGTGCTATCACTTTAATGACTTCTGCAAGTCAGAGAGGCCTGGAGAGACTTATCAAGAGGGTCCTGAAGAGACTTAAGTGAACGGAGCAGAACCAGGAGATGATTGTGTATGGCAACAACAAGATTATACAATGATCAATTCTGATGGATGTAGCGCTTTTTAATATTGAGATGATTCAGAGCAGTTCTAATGATCTTGTGATGGAGAGAGATATCTACACCCAAAAAGAGGACTCTGGGAACTGAGTGTGGATCACAATATAGTATTTTCACTCTTTTTGTTATTGTTTAATTTTCTTTCTAATTTTTTTTCCTTTTTGATCTGATTTTTCATCTGCAGCAAGATAATTATATAAAATGCACGAATATATTAGATTTAACATATATTTTTACCATTTTTAACCTATATTGGATTACTTGCTACTCTACCATCTAGGTAATGCCCCCATTACTTCCCATCTAGGAGGAAATGGGGGCAAGGAAGGAAAATTGAAACACAAGGTTTTGCAAGGGTCAATGTTGAAAAATTATCCATACATATGTTTTGAAACTAAAAAACTTTTATAAAAAATTATAAAAAATATAAAATATATTATATTTATATACATATAAATATAAAATAAAATATTAAAAATAACTTCTGCAAGCAACTTTGTTATCTAGAACTCAGGCTTGTAGAACAATGCCAAAAAGACTCTTAAAGTAAAAATGCATATGCAGCAAAAATTGATACTTAACTGTTTCCTGGCTTATAAAAGAGAAGAGGTTTGTGTGAATTGGAAAAACAACTAAAAGATAATTTTTCTTGAATGGAATATTTAGGTAAATTTTAGGGAATCTCACAAACTAAAGTAGCAATTAATTTTAAAATAACTTTAAATTGATATGTGTAGTAAAACTGGAAATTTAATTGGTTTTGGTAGATTCTGTTCTACCTGAACTGTTAAGTGTCATATTATTTTTGAGACTGAAGAACTCAGATTTAGTTTCTTACCTAGTACCCTGAATGCTATAAACTGAAAAACTAATAGGAAGTAGAAAATATGTTAAAGAATCTGTGGTAATTATCAGCCTTGCTAACTTAGTAAATATAATTTAAGAGATTGGGTATTTCCACCTTTGCTTGTGAGTTAAGAGGAAATTACACTTAAGACTGTTTGGCTGTTACTTATGAAAATTCCTCAGTGTTCCTTCTCTGGGTGTAGCCGATTCTGTCCATCACTGATCAATTGGAACTGAATTAGATCTTCTCTTTGTCGAAGATATCCAGTTCCATCAGAATACATCCTCATACAGTATCGTTGTTGAAGTGTATAATGATCTCTTGGTTTTGCTCATTTCACTCAGCATCAGTTCATGTAAGTCTCTCCAAGCCTCTCTGTATTCATCCTGCTGGTCATTTCTTACAGAATAATAATATTCCATAATATTCATATACCACAATTTATAAAGGAGATTCTTAATAACTCTTTTATTATAGCCACTAACCTCTAGACCACTAGGAATCTAGACCAGGCAAATAGCATCAATATAACGGCAAACTTAATCCTATGATTATTTTATTCCAATAAGGATTTATTTCCTATTGTAACTTATCTGCTATCAAATCTTATTCATATATTCACTAAATATAGGTAATTTAGGCATAAGGGAATATTTATGCTAGTTTAGCTATTAGAGTTAGGTCTTCATAAGGAAGGGAAAATTAATATTAAAATAAATCAAATTAATTAATGCCAGGTGATTTAAAATCATCCTTTTTCACAAGACATGGAAAACATTTCCACATTAGCCATACTACAAAACGAACAAACAACCCCCCCCCCAAAAAAAAAACCCAATAAAGATAGTTAAAAGAAGTGTGCGTATATCTGCATTCAGAGTTCATTAATTTTCTATCTGATGGTAGATAGCATATTTCATCATGGATGCTTCAGAATTGTCTTATGTTATTGTCTTGAGCAGAGTAGTTAAGTCAAAGTTGATCATCCTTACAATATTGCTGTTAATAGTATAATGGTGTCATATTTTTATTAATTTCCCTTTGCATGAAGTCTTCCCAGGTTTTTTTAAAAAAATCATCTTGCTTGTCATTTATTATAGTATTCCATCAAAATCTTAAGCCAAAATTTGTTTAGCAATACCGTAATTCAAAGCTTCTTAAAATGTGGGTTGCAATACTATATGGGGTCATATAACAATGTGGGAGTCACAAAATTATGATTTATTATCAGTAAATGTTTGATTTGTATATCTATTTTACATACCTATATAACAAAATTTCTCAGGTGAAAAATCACAAGTGGAAAAAAGTTTAAGAAGCCCTCCCCTAATTGATGGGCATCTCCTCAATTTTAAATTATTTGCCACCACCAAAAAAAAATACTATAAATATTTTTGTACATTATTGAGAACATTTTAGGAGGAACCCTATCAAATTCCATTTTTTTGGAGACATCCTAGATGAGCCATATCTAAACTTTAAGAGATTTTTCGCAGTGTTTTACTCAGGGAAGAGTCATAATGATTCACAGAGTTTAAAAAAAAAAAAAAAAAGCCTCATTCCCCTCTCTTTGAAATCAAGCTCTCCCAAGACACAAACCTGATTTAAGTGAAAGCTGAGATCCTTTTGTGAGAATATTTACTTCTGCAAGGCTATGAGGTGAGAACAGTAGTCATTATTTATTGTTAGACCTGTTTAACTTCTTGTTGATGAAAAAATTTTAACTCTGAACCAAGGGCCAGGGAAAGTTTTATAGAAGAAGAGGGTCTTAAGGAACACCTTGAAAAATTGATAGGATTTAGATTTGATTAGGGCAAGAAAAACGATAAGAATAGGATAATAGGATAAGATAAGGATAAGAACAATGATTGGGAAAGATTGGATGCTACAAAACTAACAGGGTAGAAAAAGATAAGCAGAATTGCTCAACTTCTACATTTCTTTTCTCTATCACAAAGGATATTTAGAGTAAAAAGACTTGAACAAGAAAGGTTAAGAAGTGAGTAAAGAGCAAGATAAATGAAGCTATAGTAAGCATTTAGCTGCTCTGAATAGTTCTGATTACCTAGTTGGAGTATATAAATTACATCCCAGGATATAGCAAAAATCTGCAGCTGAGATTGTGAATTTACTATCAATGATCATAGTGAAATCAAGAAGAAAAGAAGGTGTCATAAACTGGGAATGAATGTCCCAAATTTTTTTAAAAGATTAAAGTTGGTTCTGCAAAATGTAAAACAGCAAGTTTGAAGCCTATTCTTGGGTGAAAAAACCAAAGAATCTTTTATGAGTGTTTAACAATGTTTAAACAAAAATCTGTTTAACAATAATGATTGTATGACATTATTTCACATTTTTCTGTCTTAGTCTCTGTTTCTGTCTCTCTGTGTCTTTGTCTCTCTCTGTCTCCCCGTCTCTCTCTGTGTCTCTGTCTATGTCTGTGTCTGTCTGTCTGTCTCTTCCTTCCTTCAGGAGTAACTTTCTAAGGAGTCATTGTCCTCACAGTTTTCATGGGGAGAATACTTTAAATCTGCTTTAGAAAATGGAACAATGACCCATGTGTGCAAAAAATGTTTGTGGCAGCTCTCTTTGTAATGGCAAGAAACTGGAAATGAGTGGATGCCCATCAATTGGAGAATGGCTGAATAAATTATGGTATATGAATGCTATGGAATACTATTGTTCTGTAAGAAACGACCAGCAGGGGCTTATATCCCAAAGAGATCATAAAGAAGGGAAAGGGACCTGTATGTGCACGAATGTTTGTGGCAGCCCTCTTTGTAGTGGCCAGAAACTGGAAACTGAGTGGCTGCCCATCAGTTGGAGAATGGCTGAATAAATTGTGGTATATGAATATTATGGAATATTGTTGTTCTGTAAGAAATGACCAACAGGATGATTTCAGAAAGGCCTGGATAGACTTACATGAACTGATGCTGAGTGAAACAAGCAGGGCCAAGAGATCATTATATACTTCAACAACAATACTATATGATGACCAATTCTGATGGACTTGGCCATCCTCAGCAATGAGATCAACCAAATCATTTCCATTGGAGCAGTAATGAACTGAACCAGCTATGCCCAGTGAAAGAACTCTGGGAGACGACTAAAAACTATTACATTGAATTCCCAATCCCTATATTTTTGCCCACCTGCACTTTTGATTTCCTTCACAGGCTAATTGTACCATATTTCAGAGTCTGATTCTTTTTGTACGGCAAAATAACAGTTTGGTCATGTATACTTATTGTGTATCTAATTTATATTTAAATACATTTAACATCTACTGGTCATCCTGCCTTCTGAGGGAGGAGGTGGGGGGAAAGAGGGGAAAAATTGCAACAAGAGGTTTGGCAATTGTCAATGCTGTAAAGTTACCCATACATATAACCTGTAAATAAAAGGCTATTAAATAAAAAAAAATTTAAAAAAAAAAAGAAAAAAAGAAACAACCAGCAGGGTGATTTCAGAGAGGCTTGGTGAGATCTACAGGAACTGATGTTAAATAAAATGAGCAGAACCAGGAGATCATTATACATGGCAACAAGAAGACTATACTATGATCAATTCTAATGGACATGGCTCTATTCAACAATGAGATGGTTCAAACTAGTTCCACTTGTTCAGTGATGAAGAGAGCCATCTATACCAAGAGAAAGACCATGGGAACAGAATGTGGAACACAACGTAGCATTCTCACTCTCTCTGTTGTTATTTGCTTGCATTTTGTTTTCTTTCTCAGTTTTTTCTTTTTCTTTCTTGATTTGATTTTTCTTGAGCATCAAAACAACTGTATAAATATGTATAAATATATTGGATTTAACATGTATTTTAACATATTTAACATGTATTGGACTACCTGCCAGCTAGGGGAAGGAGGGGAAAATTTGGAATAAAAGGTTTTGCAAGGGTCAGTGTTGGAAAAATTACCCATGCATATGTTTTGTAAATAAAAAAAGAAAGAAAGAAAAAGGAAGGAAGGAAGAAAATGGAATAATGAAAAGAGAAAGTTGCTTGGGTGGATTTCTCTTACTTTTCCTTACTGGGTTTCCTCCTAGAACACTGCTGGCTCATTTGTATTTAAGATGATCATAATTCATTTAATCTTTTTTCCTGTTTTGTAGGCACTTTAATAATATATATGAAAATAGAATCTCTTTAGGTTGTCTTAAATCACTAGTTACTAATTATAGCCATTTAGAAAGACAAACCTTATCTTGGAAGTAGCTGATCATAACTTATCTTTCAGCTGACTTTGGGTAAATCAAATACATAGAGATCAATAATACATTGGGCTAACTGCCTTTCAGTTTTAATCCATACTTTTAGAGACCAGATCGACATAATAGCAATAGTGGTGCTGAGTGCCCACCCATTAAATAGCTTTCCCACCCTCTCTCATGGTTTTAGTGCACTATCATTTGGAGATTGAAGGTATGTCATAATGGAAGCTTTTTGAGTATGGATGCTGGCATTAGCCTCTCTATGACTTTTTCCTTCCCGGATACAAACACTTAAAATTATATTTTCCTTTATAGCCTCTTGTAAGGAGCCTCTTACTCCTCAGTGCACTTAGATTTCTTTTGTCTTCATGAAATTTTGTTCTGCATCCTCCTTCAAGACAAGAAGAGAGGGAGACTGATTTTTTTCTGGAGGTAATAATAGCCCCCAGAGATCCTTGGAGCTGTTCTCTATTCTCTGTTGAAGGCATTCATCTCAGTTAACTCTGATCAAAGGGAGCATATTTGAAATTATGTCATAAGAGCATCAGTCAATGTCACTAGCAATATTTAACTTGGAAAGACTTGGGAAGGGCAGAAATAGAAGCTGTTTTTTTAAAAGGAATATTAATAGTGATGACTCACATTTATATAACAGTTTAAGATTTATAAAATATTATCCACAAATAGGTGGATGGAAGGATGGACTTGAATTCTATAAAACTTGATTCAAATTGGTCTTACACACTTTATGACAGTATGACCGTGGACAGGTCACTTAATATCTCAGTTTCCTCATCTGTAAATTGGGAATAAATAATAACACCTACCTCTCACGATAAAATGAAATATTTATAAAATTCATCACAAACCTCTAAGTGATATATAAATGTTATTATAATAACTTTCTGAAGTAAGCAGTGCCATTATCACTCTCATTTTCCAGAGGAAAAAAATTGAGTTTTAGAGAAGTTAAATGATGTGTCACATAGGTAGGAAATGTGAAACCAGGATTTGAACCTTAGTATTCTGCTCCAAATATTTGAAAGACAAGTCAGGTGGAAAAGTAATTAAATGTTCATTTGAATGCATCCAGAAGGAAGAACTAACTAAGAGCAGTAGATGAAATTTGCAATAATATAGGAAATTAGAGTGAACTAATGAAGGTCTAGTGGAGGAAGGCAAATTTGACCTCATGGGTAGCACTGAGGCTTGGTGAGATGAGATTGGAATTTTATTGGAAAGGCAATTTTTATCAAAAATAAAAATGAGGGAAATAACGATTTAAAGTAACATTGCATTTGCAATAATAATTGCATCTACTGGCTATTAGGGTTCATGACTTATAATGCTAGAAGAAACTACCAATTGATATCCTATAACTTGGATTCTTAACCTGAGAAGTTTAAAATAAAGTTTTGATAACCGTATGTTAATTTAACTGATTGCCTTTACAATCCTTTGTATTTTATTTTATGTATTTTCAAGTGTTACCTTGAGAAAGAGTGCATAGGATTAACCAGGCTGAACAATTACCCTAGAACATGAGGGAGCAACTGTCTCTGGGGACTCATTTTATCCAAAAGGACAGCATTAGAGAGTCTCAGATTTTTTTCATTCTTTTTAAAAAATTATTATAGGTTTTTATTGACAGAACATAAGCATGGGTAATTTTTCAGCATTGACCCTCTCAATCACTTCTGTTCCAACTTTTCCCTTCCTTCCCTCTCTCTACCCCCTCCCCTAGATGGCAGGCTGTCTCATACATGTTAAACATGTTAAAGTCTATCTTAAATACAATATATGTGTACATATTTATATAGTTCTCTTGTTGCACAAGAAAAATCAGATTTAGAAAGGTAAAAATAACCTGGGAAGGAAAACAAAAATGCAAGTAGTCCACACTCATTTCCCAGTGTTCTTTCCCTGAGTGTAACTGGTACTGTTCATCACTGATCAATTGGGAGTCTCAGATTTCTTGATGAAATCATGATACATAGGAAATTTTGGTGGAAAAAGGAAATTAAGTTATTTCAACATGAATTGTTTGAGAGAACCCACATGGAATCCCAGAGCTCACCATTTTCCTTTCTAAGTAATCACAAACTATTTGTTTGAAAATTTAACATTAGGTTTGCTGCTTGGTGAATGGCCAGTAGATCAGTTTAGATAATGTATCTACAAGGTGAAATAGTGGATAAGGAGATCTTTTTTGGAGGACAGAATATGACTTTTAAGTTCTGCTTAAGTCATAAATATTTTGGTAAGAACCTGAGCCAGTCACTTAACTTCTCAATGACCTAGGCTACTCTCTAAGCCTCTAAATTGCATACCAATTGTCTTTTTATATTGGGAGAGGACATTTCTTCATTAGTAGTTCCCAACACCAATTAAATTACTGGTATATTTTTCTAACTAGCTACAATAAGATATATAGATAGATAGATAGATATAGATATATAATCATAGCCACAATTTTATAAAGTGTGTGTGTGTGTGTGTGTTTGTATAGATATCAGTGGATCTGTAACATTGATATGATTGGGCTGGAGAAGACTGGGGAAGGAGACATAATAGCAGCTAGTATTTATACAGCATATACATTACTATAGGCTAGGTACTTTACAAATAATATCTCATTTGGTCCTCACAAAAATCCTGAATGGTGGATGTTATTATTTCTCCATTTTACAAATGAAGAAATTGAGGTCAAATGAGGGTGACTTGATAGTGACATAACTAGTGTCTGAGTCTAGATTTTAACTCCGGTCTTGAAAGCTTGTTTCACTGTTTCACATAACTGATAAATGTCTTCAAATATTTGAATATATGTTATGTGGAAGGATAATACTTTATCTTTTTGTTTTTGTTTTTGTTTTTAACTTTTAATATGCTTTTGTAACATTGTATTGTGTCTGTGTATCTGTTCTTTTTTTTTTTTTTTAATTTAATAGCCTTTTATTTACAGGATATATACATGGGTAACTTTACAGCATTAACAATTGCCAAACCTCTTGTTCCAATTTTTCACCTCTTACCCCCCCCCACCCCTCCCCTAGATGGCAGGATGACCAGTAGATGTTAAATATATTAAAATATAACTTAGATACACAATAAGTATACATGACCAAAACATTATTTTGCTGTACAAAAAGAATCAGGCTCTGAATTATTGTTGTGTATCTGTTCTATAGAAAAGCAGGGATCCTGCCAGTACCTAACACAGTGCTTTGTTCAAAGGCGAGATGCTTAGCTTGACAAACATTTGCTTTTCGCTTTATTGCTAGATGTAGCTACCTAAGTATTATTCGCTTCTCCCTCGTTTCTTTTCTGTTACATTGTTTTGCAAGTGATGAACAAGTTGCTCTGTAACTGTTCTCTGCGTTTTCGTCGCCTGCACCACGCACAAAGCCATCTAAGGGCGATGAGTCAGCTCTTGGAAAACAGAGCTGCCTCCTTTCTTTTGTCTAGTCCCAAACCACGAAGCTCCACGTTCAGGCCGGGGAGGCTGCTCAATATCCGACACGTTTCTCAATATCCGGTCAAAGAAGCCGCGGCTCCTCTCAATGCCCTCCTCGGAACCAATTAATTTAAGCAAGGAGCAGGTTTCTCAGGAAACCTGAGATAAAACGTATCCGAATCTTCCTCTCTCCTTTCCAGACCCGGGCATAAATAGTAACGGTCTATTTCCTTCTTCGCTTTGTGGGTCTCCCCACATTGCCTGGGACTTGCTACGCCATCTTGCGGCCGCATATGAGTTATTGCGTATTGCATATGAGTCAAGAGTTAGGATTCTGAAAATGGCAAATGAAATTGCTCCGCGATCTTTGGCCGCAGTTCCTTGCACTGCAGAACTATTTTGCGGAGTGGGGGAAAAACAAAGGATTGTGAGACGCACATATTCCAGGGAATTAGGTGTGATCTACAGTTCTAATGTCAGTTAAGGAATTTTCTTCTCACTCTGTATTCTTCCCCAATTTTCTTCTTTATGAACTTTTAACACAGTCCATTAGTATTAGAAGGCTGATAAAGAATGCAGAAGAGGGGCAGCTGCATGGTGCAGTGGATAGAGTACCAGCTCTGAAGTCAGGAGGACTTATTTTCAAATCTAGCCTCAAACGCTTAACTCTTTGTAGCTTTGTGACTTTAGGCTAACTCACTTAACTTAATTGCCTCAGGGGGGAAAAAAAGCATGTAGAAGAAAGGGGGCCTTAAAGGAAGCTGTTTGTGTCACAGGATACTCCCATCTTCACTGACTGTCTTCTATGTCTGAAATTCTTCTCTTCACATCTTTGTCTCCTAACTTCTTTCAAACAAACACCTTCTTGCAAGAAATCTTTTACAATCATCCTTAATCTTAGTATTTTTCCTTTGAGATTATCCCCCAATTGAACAAGAGGTTTGGCGATTGTTGATGCTGTAAAGTTACCCATGTATATATCCTGTAAATTAAAGGCTATTAAATAAAAAAAATAAATAAATAAATAAATAAAAAAAAAAAGAGATTATCCCCCAATTGATCTGGTATATATCCTAAACATATTTATTTAAAGATATACATAGATAGATGGATACATGTATATAGATAGATATATCTATCTACACATGTATATTGCAAATACAAGTATTTACATATATAGATATTTGTGTATATCTTATACATTGTTGTTTGCATATTGCCTTCCCAATAGACCTAAACAGCTAAGTAATATATTGTATGCAGCCCAAAGCTCAGAATCAAGAAGACCAGAATTCAAATTAAAGTGAAGTCACTAGTTGTGTGATTTGGGGCAAGTTACTTAACCATTGTTTGCCTGAGTTTTCTCAACTATAGAAATGGGCATCATAATTTAATCTATCTCCAAAGGTTATGAGAGTCAAATGAAATAATATTTTAAAGCACTTACTAGCACAGTGCTTGGTGCCTGCTACACGCTTAATAAATACTGATTGACATTTCCAATAAGATTGGGGGGAAACAAAATTGCCCACTATCACCATTACTATTCAATATTGTATTAGAAATGAGATTTCTAAAAAAAGAGATTAAAGAAATGAGAGTAGGTAATGAGGAAACCAGATTATCACTCTTTGCAGATGATATGATGGTATACTTAGAGAACCCTAGAGAATCAATAGATACCTATATTTTTACCCACCTGCATTTTTTATTTCCTTCACAGGCTAATTGTACAATATTTCAGAGTCTGATTCTTTTTGTATAGCAAAATAATGGTTTGGATATGTATACTTATTTTGTATTTAATTTATACTTTAACATATTTAACATGTATTGGTCATCCTGCCATCTAGGGGAGGGTGTGAAGGGAAGGAGGCGAAAAAGTGGAACAAAAGGTTTGGCAATTGTCAATTCTGTAAAATTACCCATGCATATAACTTGTAAATAAAAAGCTATTTTAAAAATTGTGGATTATTTTCACTCTTTGCAGATGATATGATGGTATACTTAGAGAACCCTAGAGAATCAACTAAAAAATTATTAGAAATAATCCACAATTTTAGAAAAGTTGCAAGATACAAAATAAATCCACATAAATCATCAGCATTTTTATACATCCCTAACAAAATCCAACAGCAAGAGATACAAACAGAAATTCCATTTAAAATAACTGTCAATAGTATAAAATATTTGGGAATCTATCTGCCAAGGAAAAGTCAGGAACCATATAAGCAAAACTATAAAACACTTTCCACACAAATAAAGTCACATCTAAACAATTGGAAAAATATCAAGTGTTCTTGGATAGGTCGAGCTAATATAATAATGATGACAATACTACCCAAACTAATCTATTTATTTAGTGCTTTACCAATCAAACTCCCAAGAAACTATTTTACTGACCTAGAAAAAATAACAACAAAATTCATTTGGAAGGACAAAAGGTTAAGAATTTCAAGGGAATTAATGGGGGAAAAAGCAAATAAAGATGGCCTAGCTGTACCAGATCTAAAACTATATTATAAAGCAGAAGTCATCAAAACCATTTGGTATTCAAAGAAGAACTAGAGATCATTACTGATCACAAAATAGAAAATTTTGATTATGTCAACTTGAAAAGTTTTTGTACAAACAAAACTAATGCAGACAAGATTAGAAGGGAAGCAATAAACTGGGAAAACATTTTTACAGTCAAAGGTTCTGATGAAGGCCTCATTTCCAAAATATAGAGAGGATTGACTCTAATTTATAAGAAATCAAGCCATTTTCCAATTGATAAATGGTCAAAAGATTGAACAGACAATTCTCAGATGAAGAAATTGAAACCATTTCTAGCCATAGGAAAAGATGCTTCAAGTCATTATTAATCAGAGAAATGCAAATTAAGACAACTCTGAGATAACACTACACACCTGTCAGATTGGCTAGAATGACAGGGAAAGATAATGCGGAATGTTGGAGGGGATGTAGGAAAACAGGGACACTAATACATTGTTGGTGGAATTGTGAATACATCCAACCATTCTGGAGAGCAATCTGGAACTATGCTCAAAAAGTTATCAAACTGTGCATACCCTTTGATCCAGCAGGGTTTCTACTGGGCTTATATCCCAAAGAAATCTTAAAGACGGGAAAGGGACCTGTATGTGCACGAATGTTTGTGGCAGCCTTCTTTGTAGTGGCCGGAAACTGGAAACTGAATGGATGCCCATCAATTGGAGAATGGCTGAATAAATTGTGGTATATGAATATTATGGAATATTATTGTTCTGTAAGAAATGACCAGCAGGATGATTTCAGAAAGGCCTGGATAGACTTACATGAACTGATGCTGAGTGAAATGAGCAGGACCAGGAGATTATATACTTCAACAGCAATACCATATGATGATCAATTCTGATGGACCTGGCCATCTTCAGCAGTGAGATGAACCAAATCAGTTCCAATGGAGCAGTAATGAACTGAACCAGCTACATATAGTGAAAGAACTCTGGGAGATGACTATGAACCATTACATAGAATTCCCAATCTCTCTATTTTTGTTCTCCTGCATTTTTGATTTCCTTCACATGCTAATAGTACACTATTTCAAACTCCGATTATTTTTGTAGAGCAAAATAACTGTTAGGACATATATGCTTTAACATACTTAACATGTATTGGTCAACCTGCCATTGGAGGGAGGGGATGGGAGGAAAGAGGGGGAAAATTGGAACAAAAGGTTTGGCAACTGTCAATGCTGTAAAATCACCCATGCATATAATTTGTAAATAAAAAGCTATTAAAAAAAATTGGTACTGGCTAAAAAACAGAGTAGTTGATCAGTGCAATAGGTTAGGTTCACAGGACAAAATAGTCAATGACTATAGTAATCTAGTGTTTGACAAACCCAAAGACTCCAGCTTTGGGGATAAGAATTCACTATTTGACAAAATCTGCTGGGAAAATTGGAAACTAGTATGGCAGAAATTAGTCATTGACCCACACCTAACACTGTATACCAAGATAAGGTCAAAACGGGTTCATGATCTAGACATAAAGAATGATATTATAAACAAATTAGAAGAACATAGAATAGTTTACTTCTCAGACCTGTGGAGGAGGAAGGAATTTGTAATCAAAGAAGAACTAAAGATCATTATTGATCACAAAATAGATAATTTTGATTATATCAAATTGAAAAGCTTTTGTACAAACAAAACTAATGCAGACAAGATTAGAAGGGAAGCAATAAACTGGGGAAACATTTTTACATTCAAAGGTTCTAATAAAGGCCTCATTTCTAAAATATATAATTAATTCAAATTTGTAAGAATTCAAATCATTCTCCAATCGATAAATGGTCAAAGGATATGAACAGACAATTTTCAGATGAAGAAAATGAAACTCTTCCTACTTATATGAAAAAGTGCTCCAAATCACTATTGATCAGAGAAATGCAAATTAAGACAAGTCTGACACACCTGTCAAATTGGTTAAAATGACAAGAAAAGATAATGACAACTGTTGGAGGGGAATGTGGGAAAACTGGGACACTGATACATTGTTAGTGGAACTGTAAACGGATCCAAACCATTGTGGAGAGCAATTTGGAACTATATCAAAAAGTTATCAAACTGTGCATACCCTTTGACCCAGCAGTGTTTCTACTGAGCTTGTATCCCACAAGAGATCTTAAAGGAGAGAAAGGGATCCATATGTGCAAAAATGTTTGTGGCTCCCCTTTTTGTATTGGCAAGAAACTGGAAACTGAGTGGATGCCCATCATTTGGAGAATGGCTGAATAAATTATGGTATATGAATGTTATAGAATATTATTGTTTTGTAAGAAACAATCAGCAAGATGATTTCAGAGAGACCTGCAGAGACTTATATGAACTGATACTAAGTGAAATAAGCAGAACCAGGAGTTCATTATACACAGCAACAACAAGATTATATGATGATCAATTCTGATGGAAGTGTCTATCTTCAACAATGAGATGATTCAAACTAGTTCCAATTGTGCATTGATAAAGAAAGCCATATACACTCAGAGAGAAGCCTGTGGGAACTGAGTATGGATGACAACATTATTTTCATGCTTTCTGTTGATGTTTATTTGTATTTTGTTTTCCTTCTCAGGTTTTTTTTCTTTCTAGATCTAATTTTTCTTGTGCAGAAAGATAACTGTATAAATATGTATACATATAATTGAATTTAACATACATTTTAACATTTAACATGCATTAGACTACTTGCCATCTAGGGGAGGGGATGGGGGGAAGGAGGGAAAAATTTGGAACAGAAGGCTTTGCAAGAGTCAATGTTGAAATATTACTATGCATATGTTTTGTAAAAAAATTAACTTAATTACAAATATAATATTAATTAAAAAATTAAAATCAATTTTTTTAAAAGATAGAAAAAGTAAATACTGGTTGAATGTTGCAGCCATCTTGAGAGCTCAAAGCATATGAGCCCTTTGATCCCAGGGGCCAGATGAATGAGGCAGGAGACTCATAGAGTGTGAAAAGAGCTCCAGTTCATTATGCCATACAGCCTTTTTGATATACATTTTTGCAAAGGTGATAAGTGTGTGAACAGTAGGCAATCCCCAATCACCATTCAAAGAAGCAGCTCAGGTCTTTGCGTATGCATGGTATCTGCCAATGGGAGGAGAGCCAATCCAGCAATTCAGCTGCTAGCTCAAAGATGAGAAGCCCTCTTAAGGCATCCCTGCTCATGAACCATTGGTTGTGACTCTCAGGCTCACACCTGTTCCCATGATCACAAATCATTGCTCCTTACTCAACAAAGGTATTTCTGCAATGTGGCAGAAAACTTATTGTGCACCAAAGGTTGAGG
Organism: Sarcophilus harrisii; assembly: GCF_902635505.1. NCBI lineage: Eukaryota > Metazoa > Chordata > Mammalia > Dasyuromorphia > Dasyuridae > Sarcophilus > Sarcophilus harrisii. Next base: position 285,842,276 of record NC_045429.1, on the reverse strand, counting down.
TGGCCTTGGTACTTCCTCTCGGCGGAATCCCATAGCCTAGCAATTTCCCCTTTTTATTTTTTAGATAAAATGTCCTTTCTTGAGCTGCAACATCTGAAAGAATGGTGGAAAAAGATTTATAAAAGCATCCTAATATTACAGGGGAACAACAAAGCAGTAACAACCTAACAACTCACAGGGCAATCCATGCTTCTAATTTTAACCACCATGAAGAGGTATTATCAAACCAATGTATGATTTTTTCAGCAGTTTTATCTGGTTTCAAATCTTCATGAGAAGCTTTTCCTGTGTCAGATGCTAGTTTATATAAACTTTCTATATCACCTTCAGTTGTGCTATTGAGAAATAAACGATTCAGATGCTTCTTGATACTGTCCCAATTATAATCTTGACTTGTAGGATTACACAGCAAAGGGGTTACACAAACTTTTGTGTATCTGTAGTCACATTGTAATTGAGCCTGGAGTTTCAGTAATTCCACTTCTGCTCCTATTTCCAATGATACTTCTCTTAAATCTTTTATCGTCTGATACAATTGTTCATCTGTCTTAGCTTGTTGGGCAAAACCCACTGAGACATTCCTAGCTAGTTCCTCCATATATCTAGCTTGTATTACGCTGTTTTTAGATATGGACATTGCAAGAGAAACTGATGAAACTTAAGTGAAACTAGCATAGTGATACCTAATATGACACAACTGATGCATCTCTTTTTTCTAAGGGGACTGAGGTCTGTTTCCTTCTTTTCTATTATGGTGGTGTACATATGATCAATCAGCACGGTACCACTTCTCACTTTTGACAGGAAGCATTGATACATGAGCTCCAGGGATCACAAATATAATCTGATTTTCAATGTCAGTATCCAAGCAATCACTAACTATACAATTCCAACAAGTAACATTGTAAAAATCTAAGGTTTCTTTGGTAACAGTTACAGAATCGCTCATATAAATGCATATTTCCCTCCCAGACAGGTGTGAAGATCGTGTATTTTTAAATGGACAGGAGTCAGGAATTCAGGTTAGGGGAAAATCGTCAGTCTTTATTCTCAGTGAAAAAGGATCGGAGGTGGAAGAGAATCAGCAATAGCAATGTGTGCAGCTGAGTCAAGAAGCTAGCTCCACCAGCAGCCACACAACCAGCAGCTCGGAGTCTCAAACCCAGGCCCAATCTCTCCCAGCTTCTCTTCCTGTCTCTCTCTCTGCCTCCACCACCAAAATCGTCATTTCCTATACAACACATCAGGACTTGCACGGAGAGTGGGCAGGGACCATTCTTTATCCAATCATATATATTAATAGAGTATAGCCCAATTACTATTTAGCCTCACGTACTTGGGACCTCAGTGCATTAACTCAAACCTCAGCCCATTACATCTCCCGCTTTCTTTTATTTTAGAACACAGGTGGTCATGCCATCCCTGACTCCTCAGGGAGGTCAGAGCCCCCAAGAGGAGGTGATCACAGCCTCCCTAACTTCTCAGAGAAGGAGGTGAAAGCACCGAAAAGGAGGTGATCACAGCCTCCCTGACTTCTCAGGAAAGGCGATGAAAGCACTAAAAAGGAGATGATCACGCCCTACCTGAAATCTCAGGAAGGGAGATGAAAAGCACCAAAGGGAAATGGGGGTTGCTAGCGGGTTTCTGGGCTGAAGGGTCTTATTATGCACAAACCCATCAGCATGGGAGGTATTACACAAGCACATAGCAATAACGCAGAGGCTATTAGGGATGACCTTCCCCTCAGTCAGTGCAGGCTCCATGTGGTGTAACAAACATGAATTGTACACACAAGTAGCGGAATAGCAAACAATATAAATCAACATGGCATTGGAAAAGATCACCAGAAGTCCTAGGAGGAGGGTATGTAAACAAAAGTCACACATACACCTTCTTCAGCAGCCAAGAGATAGTCCAAAACCAACCTATTGTCCATTGCTTCACATGTCAGGGAATCCAGCGATCCCCCTGAGTTTTTGAAGTCCTGCAAAAGTCTTTTTATGTGTTAGGGAATCCAATGATTCCAGCAGATTTTGAAGTGTTGTAACAATCTTATCATTTCTCAGAGAATCCAATGATTCCTGAGAGTTTTCAAGTCCTATGGCTCAGAGAATCCAATGATTCCTGAGGATTTTCAAGTCCTATGTCTCAGAGAATCCAATGATTCCCGAGGGTTTTGAAGTCCAACAATTTTTGATGTCCATGAGTCAAACGCCATAACTGCCACGCTCTTTCAATGGTGAGCACAATCAGCAACAGAACCACCCGATATTTCTTGGGTCTTCTCCTTTGTTTCAAGGGTCTGTTCCGTCTCTCTGCTATGGACAAGGCGAATATGGCTCGTTGGCACCCATCTGATCCCTTCTCCACTTGTAGAGATACAAGCAAACCCTCTCCCCAAAGCAGTTAGCCTATCTGGTCCTTTCCATTCACCACTTTCTGGGTCTCTCCACATCACCTGGCGATTATCTAAAGATAGTGGAGCTGCTTGCACTGGACACTGACCTTCCGGTGGGTTATAAAACCTGTCTGCCGGAGCCAGTGCATCTTTGTCAAAAATCAAGAAGTTAATAGTATAAAGAGCTAGATTTAGAAGTTCTCTAGGGTTACCTGTGGCTCCCCCTTTCTTTTGTTTTTGGAGGAGTGTCTTAATATCTCTGTTTCTCCTCTCCACTATTGCCTGTCCTTGAGGATTAAAAGGTATGCCCGTGGTATGTAAAATCTTATACTGTGCACAAAAGTGTGCAAAATGTTTCGAAGTATAAGCAGGACCATGGTCTGTTTTTATTGCTTGTGGCACACCCATAATGGCAAATGCTTGTATGAGGAATTCAGTGACCACTCGGGCTGTCTCTTTTGCTGCTGGCATTGCAAAAGTGAATCCCGAAAAGGTGTCTACCACAACATGGATGAAAGACAGACAACCAAAAGATTTATAATGGGTCACCTCCATTTGCCAGATTTCATTGGGTCTCAAACCACCAGGGTTCTTCCCTGGAGGCAGTGTAGGAGCGTGGAAAGGAAGGCAAGCCGTACAGGCTTTTACTATGCTCCTAGCTTCCTCTCTTGTTATTCCAAATTGTAAACGTAAAGCTCGAGCAGTCTGATGATATTTAGAATGAGATGCCTGAGCTTCTTGGAACAAAGGGGTATTGACCAACATAGTTAGAAGGCTATCTGCCTTTGAATTGCTATCAAATATGGGACCTGGAAGTCCACTATGAGAATGGACATGTAATATATAGATCTTACCTGGATGCTTTCTCACTTGCTCTTGAAGTTTCTTAAAGAGCTGATATATATTAGAGGCTGCAAATTTTATTTGGGCTGTGGCAATTCTTTGTACCACACCTACTGAATAGGCCGAATCAGATATTATATTTATGTCTCCTGGATAATAAGTAAGAGCTAGAATGATCACGTACAATTCATTCTGCTGAGTGGACTGAAAAGGAGTTCTGACTACTCTCTTTATAGTTAGATCATGAGAGTACACAGCACAAATATTATGTTTGGATGCATCCGTGAAGATTGTTGGTCCTTGAAGAGGAACTTTAGAAACTTTTTCTTCAAGAGTCCATCGCCAATTATGTAATAGTCTAGTTATCTTTAATGGAGACCCATGTAAAAAATTTGGAGCCATGGCTAATAAAATTTGCCACTCTGGGATGGTCTCACAACACACATTAATTTGTGTATTGGTATAAAAGGTGTATATCTTGTCAGGTCTTGTCCCAGATAATTGTACTGCTCGCTTAGTGGCCTTTAATAAAATTCTAGCCACAAGCACTGGGTAGGGTGTAAGGCTTTGTTCTGGTTGTGCCGGGAGGTTCACCCACTCTATCACACTGTCTCCTTGATGAAGGACTGCTGTGGGTGCCTCTTGTGTGGCAAAAACTGATATCTCCAAGGGTTTTTGAGTGACTCTTTCAACCACATTGGATAAAGCCAGTTCAACTTCTCTCAAAGCCTCTTGAGCTTCTTTTGTAAGCTGGCGTGGTGAATTTAAAGCACTGTCTCCCCTTAAAATGTCATATAACGGTTGTAACTGATAGGTAGTCAAACCTAACACTGGTCGCATCCATTGGATATCTCCTATCAATTTCTGAAAATCATTCAATGTGTTTAGCTTTTCTGTTCTTAAGGAGAGTTTTTGAACTGTAAGCACCTTAGGGTATACTTCATATCCTAAATATTGAAAAGGAGCATGTCTTTGAATTTTTTCTGGTGCTATGTATAATTTGTAATTCCTTAGTGTTTCTATGGTCTTTTGTAGACATGCCTCTAACATTTGTTCCTCAGGTGCACATCCCAAAATGTCATCCATGTAATGTAATAGCATAACTTTTGGGAATGCTTTTCTTACTGGAGCAAGAGCAGCAGCAACATACATTTGACACATAGTAGGGCTGTTTTTCATTCCCTGTGGCAAAACTGTCCATTCATATCTTTTATAAGGCTCAGCTAAGTTAACGCTGGGCACTGAAAAGGCAAATCTTTTCATATCCTCCTTATCCAGAGGGATAGAATAGAAACAATCCTTAATATCTATGACCCAAAGAGGCCATTCTCTAGGCAACTGAGTAGGAGATGGAAGTCCAGGCTGAAGAGTTCCCATAGTTTCCATCTGTTCATTCACTTTTCTTAAATCCGTTAACATCCTCCATTTTCCAGATTTCTTTTTCACAACAAACACTGGGGAATTCCAAGGACTTAGAGAAGGTTTTAAGTGTCCTTGGTCAAGCTGTTCCTGTACTATATCTAATAAGGCCTGAATTTTATCTTTACTTAAGGGCCACTGCTCTATCCACACTGGTGTATCAGTTTTCCATTGGATAGGAACAGGTGAAAGTGTTGGCAGGCCTTCAACAGCAGCCCTGCTTAAAAAACCAAAGTACTCATTTTTAACCCTAATTGCTGTAAAACGTCTCTTCCCCACAGATTGATGGGGATTTTTTCAACTATAAAAGGAGTAAAAACTCCTGTTTTGCCTTCAAAAGTCCATCTCATAGGGGCAGCACTAACTTCAGCTGCTATTGATCCTCCTACACCAGACATGTAGGTGTCTGCTTTAATCTTTGGCCAGTGACTGGGCCAGCTGGCACCTCTAATGACTGTCCGATCTGCACCAGTGTCTACCAATCCTTCCAATGGAAGGCCATTTATATAGATTGTGAGCATAGGTCGGTCAGTTGTTACAGCTGCTGTCCAGTAAATTGCTGGATTTTGTGATCTGGAATCAGAATCTGGGTGACTATCACCAGGCTGCTTATTAGGATTCTGTATGAGTAAACCTGATGCTACTATTTCTCCTGGGTGATAAGTCACACATTGTCTGCCTGTATTGGTGACTGGGATATTATCTACACATTCCCCAGTTTCCCACATCAGTATGTGGATGGACACTGTTTTGTACGTACTCTCAGGAGGTAAAATGGTCAAGCCTACTGTGCCTGGAGGCAAGGGATCCATAGGCTGGAGAGGAACAGATTTCACCTCTCCAGGGGGTATCTCAGTTGTCTCAGCTGCATACAACTCTATTCTCCCTAATTGTAATCCCTTTCTCCCATCAGGTTGCTTCCTGGCTGATTGATTGTGTAATCCCTTTCTGCCATCATATGGCTTCCTGGCTGATTCGTCATATTGGGGTATTGGCTATCTAGGCACTCTCTGGGTGCACCATTGGCTGCCATCATGCCCCAAGTGTTTTTTGCCTGGGGCCCTGGGGCTGGGCCCCTCATCCCGTTTCCCTGAACCTGTCTACATTCTGAGGCCCAATGGAAGCCTCTGTTGCATTTTGGACATGGGATACTGGGTCTTGTTCTCCCACCCTGTTTTCTCACTCTGCCTCTATACCAACATTGAGCTTTCAGATGCCCTACTTTACCACACTGAAAGCATTGACGTGTCTCTCTAGAAGTCCCTTGCCAGAAGGGACCCTGTGTACCCATGTTTGGATCTTGGGAAGTCTGCATCATAGTCTGGCTATAAAAGGCATTTGTACCCACTGTGGCACAGCGTCTTATGAACTCCTCTAAAGGAGCATCCTTGGGCAGTCCTAGTATAATCCTTCTGCACACCTCATTAGCATTTTCCTTAGCAAGTTGCCTTATTAAAACATCTGTTGTTGGATTTTCCCCATTAGTTCTTGTGATAGCAGTCTGCAAACGTCCCACAAAGTCAGCAAAGGGCTCATCTGGCCCTTGCATTATTTTTGTGAAGGCCTCACCTTTGTCATTTTTATTGTGAATCAAAGCCCACGCTTTGATAGCATTAGCAGCAATTTGCTCATATGCTGCTACTGAATAATTAACCTGTGCTGTAACGTCTGCATATGAACCTATACCTTGTAGTAGGTCATAGGTGATCACAGCACAAACAGCATTTTGACTATTTTGTTGGGCTTGTATCCTACAGAACTCACTATATTCAGAAAGCCACATGTAATTTTTCCAGGTTCTAGGCATACCCTTGCTATAGATTTCCAGTCATCAGGAGTCAAGATTTCAAAAGCCAAATTCTGTAATACCATCTTAACATAAGCTGATGTAGCCCCATAAAGAGTGCAAGCCTTTTTAAGATCTTTAATGATTTCTATGTTAAAAGGGGCGTATCTTCGACTTTGTTGACCTGAGGCATTAAACTGGGAAATTACAGGAAACATAAGTGGCTGGAGCTCCCGGATGTCCATGCCCTTTTCTTTGGCCTTCATTAAGCCCTCTTGCAGTCTACTCAAAATTGCTGCTGTCACTGCCCTCCCCACTGCCCCTCCTCCCTCCATCCCGGAGGGTGGAGTTGGTGGAGGAGAGTCAATCACTTGCTCTTGAGGTGGGGCTGAAGCTGCCTCCTGAGATGGAAAGTCACCACACCCTTGCTCACTTACGTCTCCATGCCCTGTGGGGATATGGTCCTTAATCTCTTTATTATCTTCCTCCTAAATATCATGGCTTCTCTGAGGAGTAGAAGGAGCCAAGGGTTTTTTCTTTCTTCTAGGGATAGGGTTTCTTAGTGCTAACCCCGGGACCAGTTATCTCGAGAGATCTGCTCCTCCTCTACGAACCAAGGGGAGATGCAGTTTAATCTACCCACAAGTCGCTACCTGTTCCCAAGTTATAAGTAATCCATGTCTTTCTATCAGCTTAAGCATGCTTTCTATAGCACCACTCTTGGGTGGGGTTGGGGGCGGGGATGGAGAGTCTTTAGCTAGCATTTGTCCCATTTTAGCCAAAAAAAGATTACTGGTTTAGTTTTTAAGAAAATAAGTTCCTTATTTGTCTATTAACAATACTCACCCAAGTTCCTGGTCACCGGAGACTTCTTCAGTCCTTGGTTCCCACCGTTGGGCGCCAAATGTGAAGATCGTGTATTTTTAAATGGACAGGAGTCAGGAATTCAGGTTAGGGGAAAATCGTCAGTCTTTATTCTCAGTGAAGAAGGATCGGAGGTGGAAGAGAATCGGCAATAGCAATGTGTGCAGCTGAGTCAAGAAGCTAGCTCGACCAGCAGCCACACAACCAGCAGCTCGGAGTCTCGAACCCAGGCCCAGTCTCTCCCAGCTTTTCTTCCTGTCTCTCTCTCTGCCTCCACCCACCAAAATCGTCATTTCCTATACAACACGTCAGGACTTGCACGGAGAGTGGGCAGGGACCATTCTTTATCCAATCATGTATATTAATAGAGTATAGCCCAATTACCATTTAGCCTCACGTACTTGGGACCTCAGTGCATCAACTCAAACCGCAGCCCATTACAGACAGGCTTTAGAACTAGTGTAGAACTAGTACCCAATTCTCGTGCCATTTGTCCAAGAACCAGGGCCCAAGATGGTTTTCCATGTGCCAAACTGCCGGCCCAATTGTTGGGGGACAAGTATGTGTCCTGGGGAGGTTTGTGCTTTCCATAAACCTTTCCAGGCATTGCCTTTGTAAGGTTCCCAAACAGGTCCTGGGAGACTGTCATAGGAGATGCCGCAATATGAGGAAAAACAGCATTGTTACCATCACAAATGCCTCTACGAAAAGCATAGTTGAGCTGAATTAGGAACAAATGGACCTGAAATAGCAACCAATAGCCAGTCAGAGGAAATAAGTTTTGTCCACAGATTATGGGCTTGCTCTGAAGGATCCTGTATCTTCAGATGGCGGGTTGCTGATCTCTCGTGAATGGAGGATAAAGATATTCCTAAAGGTAATGATCTGCTAGAGGAGTTAGCTTTGTTGACCTTTATTCATGGATGTAATGTCTATGTACACCAACTTATTATATCTTATGTAATATATACATAATATGTATTATGTGTTATTATGAGTTATATTAGTTAAAGATATGCATGTATTTGTTAATTTTTAGCAATATATTATATTAATGTATTTAGTACTGTTTACTTAATATGTATATTATTATGATAGAGGACTACAAATGTATGCTCTATATACATAAATATTTATAATTACATTAATATGTTTGTAAAACTTTATATACATATTTTACATAAATTGTAATTATAATGAAAAAATTTTGCAAAAAATTTAATACTGAGATAGTATATAAATTGAACTTTGCGATAAAAAAGAAATAAAATTTTTGATGCAGGAAGTAGTTTAAATAGAATATCGGCTTTGGGCGTTGATGGTAGGGTGTAATGTCTTTTTAGCCTCATGCCATGACTGCAATGTCCAGTTTCAATCATATAATAAGGACGAGTATGGGCACAGCACGCAAATATGGGGGGCCGGCCTGATGACCCCTTTGTATAGACACACACTGCAGCCCCCCCACGGGGATGAGGGTGTCTCTAGGACAGGGCGTCCCCTGCATGATACCCTGTACCCGAAATGGGCATTTGTAAAGTCACTTTCTTCACTTGTGCACAACAGGTACTATTCCTTCCGACCAGCACAAAGGAAGCCTATTCACAAATCCAGCAAAGCTGTACTTTACCTTTGCCATAGTTCCACTGTATTTCTCAAGGTGAAATTTGTCACCGATTATTCGGGATGCATTTCCTGTGAGCACTACATCTGGTATACATTTCCCTCATGAGACAATCCTAGGCCATGGTGGGTCCATCATGATACCCCACCTTTTGGCCTCTGTTGCCAATCTCAATTGTGTGTAACACAAACCCATATATATATATATATGGACAGTCGCTTCTTCTTCCTTCTTTTCCTCTTCAGTTCTATGGACAACTTTGAGATGTCTGGTTGGGAATCCACTGCTGAAGGTTTTCTCCTGTGGAGATACAAGCATATCCTGACCCCCACATTAGAACCCTATAGGGTCCCTCCCATCCTTCAGGACCCTTTTTCATTACCATGGTCTCGTTCTTAGGGGGCCTCCTTAATGAAGATGGGGTGTGATTCTGTGTCTTTTTACCAGAGAATATTTCATAGCCCCTTAAATCATTTGAATCAAATTTCCTGATGTCCCTAATTGAACTGTGCACCCCTGCTCTTTATACAATGATATATAGTCCTGACATATGCTTCCCTGTCTAAAGGGAGTAGAGTGCCTACTTTCTGCCCCATTAGGTTACTTATCCATCTCCATCACGCTCTGCCTGGTCCAGAAACAGCACAGTTTGCAGTTTGGTGGGCTCTCCCTCTGGAGTCCTCTTAGAGGTTGTCTTGACCACAGTAGCAGTGCTTGACTGAGAAGTGATCACTCTGGCTCCATTCCAAGTTCCTATGGCTGTCTTAAGAGCTCAGAGCATATGAACCCTTTGATCTCAGAGGCGAGTTGAATGAGGCCAGAGACTTATGGAGTGTGAAAAGAGCTCCACTTTATTATGCTGTACACTCTTTTTGATATACATTTTTGCAAGCATAATCAGTGTGCGAACTATAGGCAATCTCCAACCATCATTCAGAGAAGTAGATTGTGGCTTTGAGTATGCATGGTATCTACCAATAGAAGGAGAGTCAATCTAGCAATCTAGCAACTCACTCACAGGCAAGAGGCTTGTTAAGGCATCCCTGCTCATGACCCACTAGCTGTGACCCTCAGACTCACACCTGTTCCCATGATTGCAAATCATTGTTCCTTGCTCAACAAGAGCATTTCTGTAACATGGCAGAAAATTGATTGTGCACCAAAGGTTGAGGTGATCTTGGTACTCCCTCTTGGCAGAGTCCCATTGCCTAGCAGTTGACTACTTGGTGACTGAAATTAAGAAGGCTTGACTTCCCATACTGTTTGAAATGTGACTTCACATATAATGTTCAGGGCTAAGGATGATAGAATGCATGTTCTCAGAAGAATTAAATAAGGTCATAATATTATAGCTGGAAGGAAGGAATATGGAAAATGTGAGGTGGAACCAATGAGAATAGTGAGAGCCCGAGTTAAGCAGGTTATAACAAGTTGTTTTGTGAAAGGAAGGTATGCTATCTGGAATGAGTCCGAGTTATGCAAGGAAAGAAGGGAGAGAAGGAAGGAGGAAAGGAAAAAAGAAGCAAGTACTCATTAGATGCTTACTTTGTGCCAGGAAAGTTTTATATGCCTACACTGTAAGATATTAAATCAACAAGAGAAAAGCCTCTGGTTTATTGAGTTAGCTCTCTTTGGAAGATCTGTGGGGGGAAAATGGATAAGAATTACCACATTGAGAATGGATTCCTCATACAAATGAACTCATAAGTTCTACAACAGGAAAGATTCTTAGAGATTATTTAGTCTTAGAGATCATCTAGTCCAATCCTCTTATTTTATAGATCAAGAAACTGAGTTCCAAAGAAATTAAGTGATCTCCCTTTAATAATCAGAAATTAGGATGATTGTCTGAGGTTTTTAGAGGTAACCAATTCCTTTTCTGACCAGCTTGAATTGAATTTTTCTTGTATCAATCTTTAAATTTCATATCTGTAACTTTTACTAAAGAATTCTAGGATGTTTTCAACATTATAGCCCTTCAAATACGAAATCAGCAAATATTAATTAAGTGATATCTGTGTGCTAAAAACTATGCTTAGTTATTGGGAATATAAAGATAATAGTGAAACAATTTTTTTTTTTTTGGAAAACAGAGTATGTTCACATACAGATAAGTAGATAGATAAAGCTTTTATTTAACACATACTGTATTTTAGAGAATATATGGAATATTTAGGGAGGACTTGGCAACTCTGGTGTGAGAACCCTTCTCAGGGTTGCTCCCACCTTTCACCCAACTCTCACCTATAGGTCTAAGAATCTGTAACATGTTGCAGTGCCCATACCTGGATAAAAACTGTCTTCACAGATGTGCTAAACCAGGTGGACAGTAACCAACTGGCCTCAAACTCATGGGTGAGTTAGGAGCATGTCTACTTCAAGTATATGAAGATATTCCCCCATGAAATGGAAAGATGAGAACAATTTGTTCCAGTAGTCATGAAAGAAATTGAAGCAGGTGCTGTGGAGCTTGATCAGATACTGAAGAGTCTAAGGTCATTCACTCCATCTCAGGCCATTGCCAATTGTCCTGATTTTTGCCTTGCCACTATACTGTGATGATTCCAGAAGAGAGAGTGAAGTCATAGCATTTAGAACTCAAAACTTCTTTTTTGTTGTTTGTTTTTTCCCATTGAATTTCTCTGTATTTAATATTTTCCCCCAGTTATATTCAAAACAAAAAAAAACTTTTACATTTGTTTTTAACATTTTTGAGTTCTAGGTTTCTCCCTTATTCTCACCCAATTAAGAAACCACATGCGAAGTTATGCAAAACATTTTCACAAAAGTCAAGTTGTAAAAGAAAACAGTTCTCCCACCCTAATAAAAATAAAAATCCTCAAGAAAAATTAAGTTAAAGAGAGATAGAGAAAGAGAGAGTGCTTTAATCTGTATTCAGACACGATCAAGAATCCAAAACTTCTAAAAAAAAGTTTTAAAATTGTTTTTTATTTTATTGGGAAAAATAAAATGTTTTTTATATATGTGTATGTATATATATGTGTGTATTATATATATATATATATATATACATTTACATACATACATATACAATTGTATATATGGTACCTTAGGGTATATATGGTACCTTAGGGTACTATCATATAGGGTTAGAAGGATGGGTTTTGGGGGAAAGAGGATGAGTTCTGGACATATTGAATTTGAGATGCCTAAGCGAATCCAGTTCTAAATGTCTCATAGGTAGTTTGTGATGTGGGAATGGAGCTTAGAAGAAAGATTTGGGGTGCTGATGAAGTCACCAAATGAAAGAAAAAAAAGGAATATATATGTATATAAAAGAGGTAAACAAATCAAACATTTACTGATAATTATAATTTTAGATATTCAGTTGTATTACAACAATATTCAGTTGTAAGAGTCCTATGGGGTTTCGGATAACAGTTTAAAAAGCTGGGATATAAATGATGACCCAATAAAGGAGACTGAACAAAAGTGCTAGAATGACAGGTGGAAGGACAACCAAGAGAAAGACAGCAGTGGCACAAAAATGCAAAGAAGATAGAATGCCCAAGAGTAGAAGGTGATCAAAAGTGTCAAATGCTACCTAGAGGCCAATGAGGACTAGGAAAAGACCACCACATTTGAAAAAAGATCAGAAGACAACTCAAAGACAACAATCCTCCTAATGTTTCTACTAAATTTTGTCTTCTCTGGGCTAAAGAAATAGGATATTCTATTGATCCTTGGTTGGCATAGTTTTGAATACCTTTAATATAGTGAAATTTCCTTTTGGTCTCTTCTGTACATTTAAAAAAATGTTTTAAAGACTATTTTTCTTTCTTCCTTTTTCTCTGTCTCTCTGTCTGTCTCCCCTCTCTCTCTTTCTCAGCAATTCTATTACTAGCTTCCCTTTCCCTAAAAATAAAAAATAAAAACATTTCCTTGTTACAAATAAGCATTATCAAGCAAAACAAATGTCCTGAAATATGTTTCATTCTATGCTTGATTCCATCACCTCTCTGTTGGTAATAGAAATAAGTAGTATTCTTTATCACTGATGCTCAAGACTTATAGATGGTTATTATATTAATCAGTCTTTTAACTCTTGCAAATTTCTGCTCACTTTGCATTAAGTCATACAAGCTTTTCCAGGATTTTCAGAAACATCCCAATCCTCATTTCTTATTGTATGACGCTATTACATATACCATAATTTGTTTAACCATTTTGCTGGGATCAAGGACTAAGTTCAAAAAGAGATTTTTTTTGGGGGGGGGAGGCAGGGCAACTGGGGTTAAATGAATTGCACAGGATCATACAACTAGTAAGTGTTAAGTGTAGGAGACTGAATTTGAACTCAGTTCCTCCTGAATCCAAGGCAAGAGTTCTATCCACTGTAACATTTAGCTTCTAAAGAGCTTAAAAAATATTAATGTACAGATTAATATACAGACTCTTTTCCTCTTTGATCTCTTTGGGGAGGAGCTTATATTCTAATAGGGGAAACATCCTACATAGGGGAATAGTGCCTAGGGAGTACTTTTTGACTTGGAAAATATAGAAAACACAATTATAGTTAAAGATACTGAGGATCACATTGTCTGTGGGCATAAACAAGTCTACCGTTGACCCCTCAGAGTTGAGAGACTTTATCATCTTGTAGTCCCATTTTTCTCACTGTGGTTTTGGGGGCCATGCTTAAACACTGTCCCATCTATGTACAATGGATGGATGTTGCAAAGATTCAAATTCAAATTTCAATTTAAAGAAAAACTTCCTAACAATTAACAGTTTAAAAGTATAATGGACTGTCTGGAAAAGGAGGAAGGTTCCCCATCCTTGGAGAGCTTTCATCAGAGTCTGGATAGTCACTTGCAGAGAAGTTAAACAGTCCTTTTTGTCTCTGACAGTCAGTGATTCTGTGAGCTATTATCTCCACTATGCATTACCACCAAATCCAGCCTCTGCTCCTGGACAAAGGCTGCTTCTTTCAGCCTATGGACTAGATTCTTAGCTGCAACCTTATCTGTGCCAATCCTATAGCCTCCCTATCTTGCTGACTGAATAAAAAGGGCCATATATGTTCTTAATGTTGTATTTTCCCATCTCTGCCTCTTAAAATATATTTCCCTTTGTCCAAGCTGTCGCTTTGTCTAGCTGTTCCACCCCCACCCCCCATTCAGCCTCCTTTTTTTCCCTGGCTTTTCTCCACCTAACCTAGCCCTCCCCCTTTTGCCTGGGTCTTAGCATTATTTCTCTCTCCCTGCGGGGGCTGAGAAGACTTGGAAAAGGGGTATGGGACAGGCGTTACCATGACCACTGCAAAGCCGGCCGCAGCTGGTCGGGGCAGCTGCTCCCAGGATCCTGTGCTGGGACTAAGCACCGCCCTGAACCGACAAAGCCAGGGAACTGGGAGGCTCTGGGGCCCCACGGCAGGCACCCCGCTTTCAAATCCAGGGCCCAAACAGAAAAGGCCCAGGGGATCCCTGAGCCCAGCCACAGGTCAGAGGTGGGGGAGTGATGGGGGAGTGATCTGGGGATTAGAAATAAGGACTGCAGTTTGGACGCCCCTCTCTAGGAGAGAGGGACAGAGAGTGACAGACAGAATGACTGCCTGGAAGAGAAGGGCAGAAAGGAGAGAAGACTGAGGATGGGTAAAGAAGGTAACAGGAATGGGTGGGAGGGTGGGTGGGACATTGAAAATAGGGAATATGGAATACAGCTTGGGTGTGGGGAATTGTGCTGGGGAAAGGGATGGCCATTGTTGAGAGTTGAGGTGGGTAGGATGCCACCAGGTTGGGGACTTTCTCATCTGTATAATATCATTCAATATCTTTACTCTTCCTCCCTTTTTTCTCTTAGCCTCCGTCATCTATATTCTATAAGCCCCTTTCTTTTTGTAGCCACTCTTTCTGATTCCCCTTGTTCCTCAGCTTATGTTTCTGTATCATAGCTATTGTTACCTTCTCTTCCTCAGCTGTTGTTACAGTTTTAATATCTCTGTTTTGCAACACACACACCCCATTATTTTTCAGTCTTAGGCCCTTTTACTCTGCTCTCCCTCCAATCATTTCTTCAAAGGGTTGTTAAACTAACCTTGCCTTTACATTCCACAATTCTTCTTTTTTCGAAATCTTTCTGACTCACTATTATCTACATAATTCAATCTTTTTAATGTTCAAGAAACATCCTTCCATACACTTTGGCCTTCTTTTATATTACTTTCCTTCCCTCCTCCTAAGATTATTCTATGCTGCAATCAAATTGGCCCCATTCTACATGGTTTGGAATTTTCTATCTCTGTGCTTTTATTCACAGGATAACCTGTCTCTGGAATGCATTTTTCTCTGACGAATTCTTCCTTAGCCTTTAAAGTGTAATTTAATTGTTGCCGCTTCTATGAGAACTTTTCTGTTTCCTCCTTTTAGTCCCTGTTCCTCACATCAGGGAGTTGTTCCTTTTTTGAATCTCACATCTTTGCTCTCATTTCTCTTGTGTATTAATTTTGTATTTATGGATATCTGTGTATATCATATCTTTTTATTAGACCTGTAATTTCCATGAAAACAGGTGCTTTTTGTGTTTACCAGCACATTTCTGAAATTTAATATAATTTCCTTAGCCTTACCATATTTCTCTACACCTGTCTTCCTCAGTTTTTCTTTGCTCCTTCCTCTTTTAATTTTCTTACTTTTCTTTGGGGTCCTCAGACACACCCCTTCCTTCTTTCTCACTTTTCGGTTCCTCAGCCTCTTCTCATTTTTCTTTTCTTTTTTCTCTCAGTTTTTTACCTTCTCACTTTAAAGTATCCCTAAAACTCCTCTTCTGTATCTATGGTCTTTATTTCATTTTCTTTCACAGTAAGATCAGAGCAAGGCTCAGTGATTCCAGTATCAGACCTTCCAAGTTTGGTCACTACCACCCCCCTTCTGGCCCCCAAAATATCTTTTATATGAACGTTCCTTTGCTCTCTTGCCCCCCACCCCCAGCTGTTTTCCTGCTTCTCCCCAGAGTCAGCTGCATCTTCAGAAAGAAATCCAGGCCAATCATTCCTTCTCCTCAATGTTTTCCAATAGCAGTTGGGTGGTCTACTGATCTGAGTTTCCCCCTTCTATTGCCCCCTCCCCTTTAGCTTTTCCAGTTGCTCTCCTTGACACAGCTGTGCTTTGCCCTATGGGCAGTAAATTCATAATTTGCTAGAGCCAGAGTACAGCTTATAAGTCTTCTAGTCTAATCACCTCCTTTTGCAGGTGGGGAAACTGAGTCCCATAGCTACTCTAAGTATGATTTACCCAAGGTCACTCTGCTAGTTAGTGACAGAACTTTCTGCTACTCTGCATTGGCAATTGAAGCTCACTGCCTGGCAAGATAAGGATAGCCAAGGACATGGTAACTCCTGGCAAATAAGATATGGCTGTAGAATTTGGAGAAACATAAGATCCTCTGGGGAATTGAAATAATGACATCAGAGCTTGTAAGAGGCTACAGGGACATTAAGGAAATGGAAATGAAGACGCCAAGACTCTCCATATGGGAAAACTGAGGTCCTTGGGCTCTACTCGGAGTCATCTGTATTTCTGGGCACTCTCCTCTCCCGCCCCTGGGAATCTCGGCTCCAGTCTTACATTCCACTTGGCTCCAGCCTCCTTTCCCTTGTCACTTGACTCCACTCGGCTCAGCATACCTCCCCTTCCTACTCTTTCCCCCACCTCAGGCTATCTATCCCTACCCCCACCCCATCAGCCTCTTCGGAGGCCCAAGTCTGGGGTACTCTGGAAGGAGTTCTGAAGGTAGAGAGAGCAACTCAATCCCAGGTCTGCTAGGGGACTGGAACCAGGCTAGGTTTGTAGACTTCCTGGTTCCCGGATTTTCCTTTCCCACCTTGACCCCTGTCTGTCTGGTACTGTCTTATCATGAGCCCAGGGTCAACATTGTTCTGGAATAGCAAATGTCTCAATGGATTGTGAGGGGCTCAAACTCCATTCCTGAAACTCTGGTTCTGGCTTTACATCCTCCCTCACTAGAGTTTCCTTTTAGTTGCTGCTACTTCAGCCTGCCAGGTTTGTAGTAGTCATCGCCAGCCCCTTAGAAAAGGAGGATGGGGGTGGAGACTGAGGTGTGATTACCTATTCTAGGACCCAGCCCTTCCTCCTGCTCAGGTCTTACCTTCCCTCCTCCCTAACCCTCCTAGTCTAGCCTCTCTGGGAACCCAGTTTCCCCATCTGCCTGCCAGTATCTTCTCTGGATTGGTATGAATGCTCTGGGTAGGAAGGAGCTGTTCAATAAGGGTCTGTATGTCTATTTGTGTTTGTGTGTGCTATGGAGTTTGCATTCTGGTATGAGAGTGTCAGCCTTTTTTTGTCTTTCCGTCTGTTTTTCTGTACCTGTTTTTGATTAGAATTTTATATTTATATCTTGGGATTTATTATCTCTGTACCTCTTTGAACAGGTTGAATTTATCTCCAAATACATAATTATTGAGGGGAATATGTGTCATGGTGTGTTGATGTGGGATCATATATGTCTTTGGGGTGGGGAGGGGAGTTTTGAAGCTGATTAAGGTGATTGTCCAGGAGTGAGGCAGAATGAATCTTCCCCATAAAACCCCTGTGCTTTTCTCTCTCACCTTTCTCTTTAGGTCAATTCAAGAGTTAAGAGACTGCCTTTTTTCTATCGCTCTCTGTTCTTACTCAATCCTTACTCTTCACTTTGTGTTTCTCTCTCCCAGTGTGTTTCCCTCTCCCAGTGTGTGTTTCCCTTTTCATTCTCTCACTCCCCTGGCTCAGGGTTCTATATTTAGACAATGTACTACTAAAGGTTGAAATCCTGGGACTACCACCAGATACTTCTCTCAGAAGCAGTGACTGCTTAGGTTTGCTGGGATCAGGAGACTTGGACCCTGGTTTGTTGGGAAGCTGAAGAGAACCCAGGGCATTTGGAACAGATATAGAGGTAATTACCTCTGGTTGGGGAATGGTGGCAGTGAATGTTGGTAGGGTAGGAGAGTGGGAAGAGCCAATGGTTATTTGATTAGTAGACTAATACTTTTGTCCATAATGGAAGTTGTGAGTATGAAATGATGTTAATTGAGATTATACAGCTAAGGAGAAAGGACACCTCAGGTCCACAGAAGGCCAGGTAGTCAGAAAATGGACAGGCAGGCGAGACATTACTCCTCCTCTTCCACTGGGAAGAGCTCTTTCTGTGAGCTCAGTTCTTAGCTGGGCCTGCAATAACTTGCTTCTTCCCACCTGCCCTGGGGGCCTCTCCAGTTCTTACCCCTTTTTTGGAACTGAGCCCAGAAAAAAAAGGAGCCAGAAAGAAGAGATTACCTCTTCTAGTATGACTCTGCCTTTGACACCAGCTCTAAGTCTGCTGTTTGGGGGAAAAGGAGCAAGTAGAAACATTAGTGAGAAGAGTAGCAAAGCTATAAACACAGAGTCTTAGAGGGATTGGGGTGAAAATAAGTATAGAATGTGAGCTGGAGTGCAGTAAAAGCCTACTAGAAGGTGGGGGGAAGAGAGAGAGAGGAAGGGCAGGAAAGGGAAGTGGCCATTATAGATGAGAAATAGAATCAGTGGAGTGAGAAAAGATTCCTAGGGAGTCAGGAAAGGGGAAAAACAAAGTGAATCATGATGAGAGAGGGGGATAAAAGGAGGAGAAAAGATATAAGGCAAATGCAAAGAATTCTGGGATGGGGAGAGGATTGGGGAACTGCAGATAGCAGTATACAAGAAAAGAGAGAGAAGAAAAAGGTAAGGTAAAGGAAGAAAAAAGGAGGACAAAGAGGCAGTTAAGTTGTAGGAGAAGTGAGTTTGCTCCTTAAGTCCTGAGAAGCTCCAGATTTAGGATCTTCTCCCCAGAAAAGACCCCCCCAACAGCTGTTCCAGGGAGTCACCTCCTGACACCAGAGCCTGACTGGAACCTTCCTCTCTGGACTCCCTCTCTTTTCTCCTCCTGTACCTCCTACTTAGCAGGCCCAACTACAGAAGAGACTGGGCTGTCAGAAGCACAAAGCCTGGGTCTTTCAGAAAAAGGGAGGAGAGGTAGGAAGTGATGGTGGAGGACATCTCAGTACTGATGGAGAGAACAGAAGCCTGATAAGGTGGGACACCTGAGTTTTAGAAGGGAAGTGGTAGCTAGAGGGAGAGGTTAGGGTTTGGGACAAAGGATGCTTGTTGTCTCTACTTGGTATAATTAGACTATTTCAGTCTAGCTCTCCTATCCCAACCATTATCTTTCAAGCTACTTTCCTATCCTAGCCCTCTGGTGAGAATTTCCTAAGGGTCCAGCATTTGTGCCATGCCAAATAGAGTACATTTCACTGGAAATCTCCCATAAAATACCATCCTCCTTCCATTCCTTCAAGGTAAACTATTTGCTCTCTGACCATCCCTGTCATGGAATTATAGGATTACATATTTAGAGCTAGAAGGAAACTTAAGCAATGAACACATTAAAGATCATCAAATACAAATAATCCCCCCCCCCCTTTAATAGAAAAAAGTAAAGCATAGAGAGATTAAGAAATTTACTCAGGATCACATAACTAGTAAGTATCCTAGGGAGGATTTGAAAGCAGGTCTTCCTGCACTGCATCCACTAAGCCACTTTGAGAATCATCTGCCCAGGGAATGGTATTTGAACCTTTAGGAGCCAATGTAGTTATCAAATGATAGAGTAGAATGGGAAAAGAGGAGGGGTCAGGATAAAGACTTTAGAGAATGGGCATGGCATGAATGACAAATTCTAGGAGTATATACTTACTGAAAACTCTTTTCCCTAAGCTACTTGCAACAACACATATACAAAAAACAAACAAAAAAAGCCATACTTGACCTACACCTTCATAAGCCTAATAATATCTATCAATAGCCCAATCATGCTTCAATAATTTGTTTTAGGATGATGGTATAACCAAATTGCAGTCTCAGAAGTTTCTATCCTCACCCCAAATCCTAGATAAGCTATGTGTGGGTCACTATACACTTTGGCATTTCTGGAAGACTCGGGAATTATTAAAGCAGGAATTGTTAGATTTGAGGGAAGAAACCAAGAGGAAAAAGCAAAAATAAGAAAAAAATAAGGTTTATACTTTTCTTAATCACTTTTTCATTCTCACAGTTTTCTCTTCCTTCCCCACCTGTTTCTTGGGCCTATAGTTGTCTACTCTACTCTACTGAACTTTATACTACCCTACAGAGGAATTAAAGCTCCTTATTCTTAGGAAATGATGTATCTTGCTTATATGTATACAAGAGAATACAAGTATTTGAGTATTTAGGTATAAGAGATATTCTCTTGACTAGAATTTTATTGCTGTTCATGCACCTATTATTCTGTTATTCCCCCAGTATTTTTATTAATTCATTGATGAAATAAGATTTGTTAAGAATCTGATCTGTGGTCCATATGAGGGTGTAGGGAGGGGCGCAGTGTCTCTGGATCTGCGTAGTTTTGATTTATATGGTTGTGAGAGGGTGGTAGTAGAGTCCAAATGAGGTGATGTATGAAAAGCATTATATAAATGTCATTTTGTTTTTTGACACATGGCGATTGGGGTTAAGTGATGTATCTAGGGTCACATAGCTAGAACACAAGTGTCTGAGGCCAGTTTTGGTCTCAAGTCCTCCTGACTTCAGGGACTGTTGCCTGTCCCTTTTATATCCAGTGTGCCACTTATTCCTTTTGTTATTGTGGCATGTCACATGAAGAGGTAGCAATGTGTTTGAGTATGCAGACCTGTATACCTCTATCAGGGTGTGATGTTTTCCAGATTATATCTGTATGCATATGCAGATCCACATGTGCTTGCCTAGGGTTATGTCTATCCCTGTGTTTACAGTATGACTGTGGGACTAAGCACACGTGTGCGTGCATGTTTATATGTGCAGGGAATTGTATCAGTGACTAGAGGGTGGATGGGTAAAGTGGAGGATGGCAGGGTGTCCTCATTCTGGGATATAACTGGCTTTAGGGTTGATAAGAAGGGTTATTTTGGGGTAGTTCAGTCTGAGAGGATCTAGGTCTGAACTGGCATTTCTATTCTCTAGAGAGAGATGGAGATTTCAGGATTTTTATTCTTGTATTGGTATATAAATCTATGCCTTTTTGAATCAGCCACTCTCTGTATCTGTCTCGGCCTTTCATTCTGTGTAGTTCTTGGTGTTTTTCTCTCTGCCTTCTGTTTTGTGTCTCCCTATCTCTGCTGGGGGCCCTGTCTCAGTCTCTGTTCTCAGTGCCAGCTATGACTCACGCAGGGATGGGCATGAAGGTTACTCAAGGAAACAAGGGCTCTACTGTTCCCAAGGGATGGGGGGTGGAGAATAGGACCCAGGAATCCAATATACAGACCTTGTGGGATTCTAATGACCTGCTCTCTTCTCCTTCACTCTCCTTTCTCCTAACTTATGCTCACCTTAGGAGCCCGAGCATCCTGCTTCCTAGTCTCTGCCTCTGGCTCTTTTCCTACCATCTCCACCCCCTCACCCATCTCCTCAGCTGCTGTCTTAGAGCTGTGGAGTCTCAGCTGCCTCTTACATTCCTGCCCCAGGGCACTGTGGGAGCAGCTGAGGAGGGACAAAGGAAATGGGGAGTATCTCTTCTCCCCATTCCTCCCACCTCCTGGGGGAAACGCTTTAAACCCTTCCTCCTATCTCTAGAACAACTGAATTTTCTTCAGTTCTGTATTTCTCCCTCAGAGACAGCTGTCTCTTAAAATGAGGAAGGGGGAAATGATGAAGGAACAGGAAGTCTGGATCCCAGAAAAAGAGTAAAGAACTAATAAGATAGAATTGGGGAGCCATGGTATTTTGGCTTGAAGGAAGTAGAACTACTTGTGTTCCTAAGAGAAAAAGATGCTTTTAAATGAGACAAAATACCTGAAGGGAGCAAGAAACAGGGATCTGGGAGCTTCAAATCTGGGGATAGAATGTTTGAATTCAATGAAGGTTAGGGAGTAGAGAGATGGCTGTCTAGGACATAAGCAGGGAGCAAAGAAAGTGGGTTCCAAAGGTAGAGATTTAAAAAAATCTCTCTGTCTCTGTCTCTCTCTCTCTCTCTCTCTCCTTCTTTCTCTCTCTCTCTCTCTCTCTCTCTCACACACACACACACACACACACACACACACACTTTGCCATTTTGGTCTTTTTTTGCTATTTCTTTTAACTGAGATCTTTCCATTCTTTTTCTTTTCTTTCAGCAGAGATGCTGTTCTCTCCAACATAAATCTGTGAGATCTGGAGCCATGGAGCTGCTTATCCTGTTGTCTTTGCTGCTGATATTGTTAGGAGTTGGAAATGCTGACATGGAAGGACACTTTGATCCTGGTGAGGAGGCTAGCTAGCTAGGTCTCTGAGGGGAGAGGATCTTTAGAGGGGAAAATTTAGTGAAACTTATTCCCCTTTCTATATCGTACATTCACCTAGCCAAATGCCGCTATGCCTTGGGTATGCAAGACCGAACCATTCCTGACAGTGACATCTCAGCTTCTAGTTCCTGGTCAGACTCCACTGCTGCTCAGCATAGCAGGTATTCTCATTTCTTGGGCCCTCCCAATCAGGAAACAGCAGTTTTTCTATGATCTTTTTCGTACATCTCTAATTTTCCTACTCTAGACTCTTCTTTTCTTTTGGAGATCCATTTCAATTGCTTCACTGATACTAAAGATCTCACAGTAACATCATGGAATCAAGGGACATTTTAATAACAATATAACTCTATAACAGAGGAGCCTATCCACTACTAAATCCATCCATAGGATTCCAAACATTAACTCAATTCCTTCCTTCCTCCTAGATTAGAGAGCAGTGATGGAGATGGGGCATGGTGTCCTGCAGGGCCTGTGTTTCCAATGGAATCAGAATACTTGCAGGTGGATCTTCGACGGCTACATTTGGTGGCCCTAGTGGGGACCCAAGGACGACATGCTGGGGGGTTGGGCAAGGAATTTTCTCCTAGTTACCGACTAAGATACTCCCGTGATGGTCACCGCTGGATGGACTGGAAGGACCGATGGGGCCAAGAGGTGAAGAGAGGCAGGGAAATCAAATGTAATAGGAGGGAAACAGATGGTTAATGAAGGAGATTGGGATCATAGAGAGCATACATGCTATCTGAGAGCAGGAGGACAAATTCTGTGTAGGTAGGAGAGGTAAAGGAATCAACTGAGTTAGGAAAAGAGGTGGAGTTGGGGAAAGGAATAGAGAATAGAGAAAAAAATTTAAGGTTGGAAGACTTTAGAGATCATCTAGAGCAGAAGTATCAAACATGCAGGCCAACAGGCCTTCTCATTTCAGTCCTACGTAGAGCAGGGATCATATTAATTTATGGTTTTCTAAGTCGGTATATAGTCTGTAGAGGTCCTTATGTATACTTTAATAATCTCCATTTCTGTTTGAGTTTGACATCACTGATCTAGAACAATATCTTCATTTTGTAGATGAGAAAACTGATGTTGAAAAAGATGGACTGGTTTGCCCAAAGTCTCACAATTAGTTGAAGGGAGATTTATATTTCTTGACTCTCTGTCCAGTGTATTTCTAGTTTGGAGATGGGGGTTATTGAGCAGATGAGTATGATAATATGGGGATGGAGGTGGTAGGAAAAGAGCCAGAGGCAGAGACTAGGAAGCAGGATGCTCGGGCTCCTAAGGTGAGATAGCATGAGTAGATGAGGATTTGAGCCAAGCATCTAACTTTCTCTAACTTTCCCATCCATTCCATCTCTGAGCCCTATGCCTCTTCTTATCTCTTCTTCACCCCCTGCCCCAGGTGATCTCAGGGAATGAGGACACTGGTGGAGTGGTGTTGAAGGACCTGGGACCCCCCATGGTGGCCCGTCTTGTCCGATTCTACCCCAGAGCTGACAGAGTCATGAGTGTCTGTCTTCGAGTGGAATTATATGGATGCCTCTGGAGGGGTGAGTTCAGCATCTCTTTGGAGAGATCAAACTTGAGTTTCTTATTTTAGAGAGCCCCAAAACTACTGTATTATATCCTCGGGAAAGAAAAGTGGTACTAAACCTCTCATTCACCCCTGGGAAAAGATTGAAATTACCAGTAGCCACATCAGTGGGCCAAATGCCCATCACAGTGGGCTATGAAAAAAATTTTCAATCTACTAATAAATGAGTGGCTTAAAATGCCAACTCTGTGCCACTCTGCTATTTGCTAGTGATAGAAAGGCAAAAATGGACTATCCCACCTGTCTTCAAAGAACTATACTCTTTCAGGGGAGACAACTTATACATATATAATTATTGTACAATGTAATGGGCTGGGTAGCTCTTGTACTTTGTGGGATCAAGAAGAGCTCATGTAGGAGGTGGCGCATGGACTGAGTTAGGGATTGCTAAGATTAGGGATGCTAAGAGGCAGAGTTAAGGATGATGAGCGTTCCAGGTATGTGGGACAAACAGTTTCTGCAAAGTCAGGGAGATGGGAAATGAACAATTGTGTGAGGAGATCATAAAGGTTAGTTTGGCTAGATCATGTAGTATATGACAGGAAGTAATGTATAATAAACCTGGAAATGTCAATAATGAATAAGTTGGAGATTTGCTATTTTTCCCATTCTTGAGAAAAAGTTGTAAACAATGTAAAATTTCCCTCTTTAACCCCAGTTCCTTCCATTTTGTCTCAGATGGACTGCTCTCCTATACAGCTCCTGTGGGGCAGACTATGTACCTGGCCGAGGCTGTGCATCTCAATGATTCAACCTATGATGGACACACAGTGGGCGGGTGAGAGAGGCAGATTTCTAGAGATATAGAGCTAGGGCTTTGAAGAACAGAAAGAGGGAATAAAAGAACACAGATGAAATTTAGGGCTTACAATGCAGAAATTTAAAGTACTTGACTATACATGTTTGTAACTGGGATTTTGTTTTTCTTTCATTCTCAGTGGGTGGGGATAGTGGGAAGGATAAAAGGATTTTTTGCATTGAAAATAGAATGTCATTTAAAAAATATTTGGGGCCTGGTTTGAAGGGGAGAGACAAACTTATGGATGAAGATGGTAAAGGTCAAAGAGGGAGCAGGGAAGAAGATGAGGGTAGAAGGGCTAGGTCTAATGCATGTGGAATAAAAACCTGCCACTATGGACAGGAGATGAAAAAGCTGTTTAGCCTGGGGGAAGCAAAGATAAGCCCTAACATTTGGGGGATGATGCTAGAATTGGAAATATGGAAATAGGGCTGTAATTTTGGGTTCACAGACCAAAGCTCAAAGAAGGGTGAGAGAGTTAGGAGCCATCACATTTTTGTTTTAAATACCACCCTCCCCCACTTTCCTCCATGACCCTAGATTGCAATACGGAGGCCTGGGCCAACTGGCAGATGGTGTGGTGGGGCTGGATGACTTCAGGCAGAGCCAGGAGCTTCGAGTATGGCCAGGCTATGATTATGTAGGATGGAATAACAACAACTTCCCCAATGGTTATGTGGAGATGGAATTTGAGTTTGATTGCCTGCGGGTCTTCCAGACTATGCAGGTGAGAATTTTGTGACTGAAAGGCCAGAGAGAGAAGCGGGATGAGGGATGGGGGTGAAGAACATATTTAGAGAAACCATAACAAGTAGAGATATGAGGGATAGTATATGAGGGATCTCTGATCTTTGTTATTTATTTTGTTTCCTTTCATTCCCACCCAGATCCACTGTAACAATATGCATACCCTGGGTGCCCGTCTCCCTGGTGGGGTAGAGTGCCGCTTCAAGCGAAGTCCAGCCACAGCCTGGGAGGGAGAGCCAGTATATCAAGCCTTAGGAGGAAGTCTAAGGGACCCCAGAGCCCGGCCTGTAGTTGTGCTCTTGGGGGGCCACGTAGGTCGATTTCTGCAGTGCCGCTTCCGTTTTACTGGGTCCTGGCTGCTCTTCAGTGAAATCTCCTTCCTTTCTAGTAAGTTATAATAATAACCCTTCACTTCCGGATCCATGAACTTGCTGTTCATGCCCCCTGCCCACTGTCTCAGATCCTCAACATTTGGCAATTTCTTTTCCCTTTGTCCTGAGATTTTTCTACCCCATGACATCCCACACTGTCCCAAGCTTCCTGCCCCAACTCCCTTCTTCTCTTATTATCTCAGCTAGTTACTTTGTATTCCTTTATAACTCATCCTATCCTGTGTCTTCTCCCTCTCCACCCCCAAACTTCCCCAACATCCTCTCTCAGCCGCTCCAGAATTCATTTCTGATCTTTATGTTCCAGAGGAATGTTTTATTTTAATTTAATCTTCTCCCACATCTTTTCCTCTTCCTCTGTCCTCCCATAATTACCTTTTTCTCTTCACCAACTCCCTCTTCTCTTTCTATTTGTTCTCCCCAGATGTTGTGAATGAATCCTCTCCAGCTTTGGGTAGCACTCAACCACCTGCCCCTTGGTGGCCTCCAGGTCCAGTTTCTACCAACTTCAGCAGCTTGGGTAATATCCCTGCCCTCCCTCCTTCTTCCTTGAATTTAATCCAACAAATGCTAGTAAAATGCCCACTGGCATTAAATTATGCTCCTGGGATATAAAGACCAAAATCCAAAAAGTACTCTCTTGCTGTAAAGGAGCTTACATCATGCAAGACCACCTTAGTGATCCTGTACTCTGACTTCTTTCTACTTCTTCTCTCTGCACAGAGCTGGAGCCTCGGGGACAGCAGCCTGTGACCAAAGCAGAGGCCAGCCCTACAGCCATCTTGATTGGCTGCTTGGTAGCCATCATCCTGCTGCTACTGCTTATCATTGCCTTCATGCTTTGGAGGCAGCACTGGCGCAGGCTGCTTGGCAAGGTGGGCATGACTTTGGGAGAGTCAGGGATGGGGTTGTGTCCAGGAATGAAAGAGAATGAATGGAGAGGAAAACAAGACACAAGATGAGAATAATAGTAACAGCAAGTTTTTATAAAATGCTTTTCATATGTTGTTTCATTTGGTCCCTACAATAGCTTTGTGAGATAGATACTATTATTATAGTCATTTTATAGATGAGAAAATTGAGATTAAGGGACAGGTTAAGGGACTTTTTTGTCTTTTTTAAAAATAGCTTTTTATTTACAAGACATATGCATGGGTAATTTTTTGACATTGACCCTGGCAAAAACTTCTGTTCCAACTTTTCCCCTCCTTCCCTCCACCTCTTCTCCTACATGTCAAATAGTCCCATACACGTTAAATATGTTAAAATATGTTAAATCCAATATATGTATACATATTTATACAGTTGTCTTGCTACACAAGAAGAATCAGTTCTAGAAATTAAAAAAAAAACTGAGAAGGAAAACAAAATGCAAACAAACATCCACAGAAAACATGAAAATGCTATGTTGTGGTCCACATTCATTTTCCAGTGTTCTTTCACTGGGTGTAGCTGGTTCTATTCATTACTGATCAATTGGAACTGATTTAGATCCTCTCATTGTTGAAGAGGGCCATGTCCATCAGAATTAATCCTCATATAGTATTGTTGTAGAAGTGTATAATGATCTCCTGGTTTAGTTCCTTTCACTTAGCATCAGTTTATCCTAAGTCTCTCCAAATATAAGTCCTCTCTGTATTCATCCTGCTGGTCGTTTCTTACAGAACAATAATATTCCATAGCATTCATATACTGTAATTTATTCAGCCATTCTCCAATTGATGGGCATCCATTCAATTTCCAGTTTCTAGCCACCACAAAAAGGGCTGCCACAAACATTTTTGCACATGTGGGTCCCTTTCCCTCTTTTAAGATCTTTTTGGGATATAAGCCCAGTAGTAACACTGCTGGATCAAAGGGTATGCACAGTTTGACAGCTTTTTGAGTATAGTTCCAAATTGCTCTCCAGAATGGTTGGATCCATTCACAACTCCACCAACAATGCATCAGTGTCCCAGTTTTCCCACATCCCCTCCAACATTCGTCATTATCTTTTCCTGTCATATTAGCCAATCTGACAGGTGTGTAGTGGTATCTCAGAGTTGTCTTAATTTACATTTCTCTGCTCAATAATGATTTGGAACACCTTTTCCTATGGGTAGAAATAGTTTCAATTTCATCATCTGAAAATTGTCTATTTGTATCCTTTGGCCATTTATCAATTGGAGAATGGCTTGATTTCTTATAAATTTGAGTCAATTATCTATATATTTTAGAAATGAGGCCTTTATCAGACAGATTAAGGGACTTGACCTAGTATCACATAGCCAAAGGGAATTGAGAGGAATATGAACTCAAGTCTTTCTGATTCCCAAACTTACTACTACACCTAGCTCATGGAAATGGTTGGTATAGCTAAGATATAACTTAGTAGGTTAGAAAGTGGTAGAAGCCAATATGTACTTTAACTCCCACGTTCTCTCATTTCCCCCCAAATCCTGCCAGGCGGAGCGACGCGTATCAGAGGAAGAGCTGACAGTTCATCTCTCTGTCCCTGGGCATACTGTACTTATCAACAACCGTCCAAGACCTCAAGAACCACCCCCTTACCAGGAGCCTCGGCCCCGTGGGAACCCACCTCATACTGTTTCCAGTGCCCCTAATGGCTCTGGTATGGCCTTGGGAGGGAAGAATTAACCATGTGCCCTGACTCATATTCTCATTCTCATTCTCATTCCTTCTTCTTTCCTCCCTCTCCCTCTTTCTCTCCCTGTCCCTCTCCCTATCTGTCTGTCTGTCTCTCTCTTTATCTCTGTCCTTTTGTTCTGTCTTGCTTTTTCTCTCTGTGTTTCAATCTGTGTGTCTCAATCTTTCTCTGTCTATCTCTCTGTTTTGTTCCTGTCTCTCTCTCACTCTTGCTATCTTTCTCACTCTGTTTCTGTCTCTCTTTCTCTGTTTCTCTGCCTCTCTGTCTCTGTCTGTCGCCCTCTCCCTTTGTCTCTGGTGTGTGTGTGTGTGTGTGTGTGTGTGTGTGTGTGTGTGTTTCTATCTATCTGTTACCTTTACTACTGTCTCTGTCTTTACCTTCTACCTTGCTTCTTCTCTATGGCCTCTTTCAGGATGTCAAAAGTCATCTCTTTATTTCTTCAGGTTCATCTGTGTTCCTGATCATCCCTTACACTCCATATTACACTCCCACCAGTCATTTCCAATGTCTTCATTGTCTATCAGTTTTATTAGTGGTTATCTTCATCCTTGTGTCTCCTACTCAACTAATTGGATCTTATTGCTTGGTTGTACCTAATATGTGTTTTCACTGTCAGCCTGTCCATTCACTGTCAGCCTGTTCTTAGACTCATCCTATTCTGTGTTTTTTCCATCTGTCTGTCTTATTTTCTTGATCTCTACTCATCCCTTGTTTCCTCCAGAGTCATAACTAGTTTTGGGCAGCTTAGGCTTTGCCTCGGGTAGTAGAATTTAGAGGGTGTAAAAATTTAACAGTGGAGAGGCCACATTAGTAATGAGTTACCCCTCCTGCTCAAGAGAATTTTGTATTAATTACTTAACATTATTTTCATATCATTAATTTTTTAAAAATTGGTTCAGGGCATATAATTCATGCTGCTTACACAGGGCAGGTGTAAGTGCTGCTTGCCCCTTGCCTCAGGCACTAAAAATACAATTAAGGCTCTGGTCTCCTATTTATTTGTCCACCCCCTGGTCTCACCCTATCCTGGTGTCTCCCCCATCCCTCCTTCTCCCGACAGTGATGCTGCTCTCCAATCCAGCCTACCGCCTCCTCCTGGCTACTTACGCCCGTCCCCCCCGAGGCTTTGGCCCCCCTACATCTGCCTGGGCCAAACCTACCAACACCCAGGGTAAGCCCCATCATCCCCTGGGTTCCCCACTCCAAACTGGTGTGGGAAAAAAACTGGCTCCTTATGCTTTCTTTACTCCCAACCATATTCTCTTCTGCTCTCCAGAGCATTGGGGGACAAAACTCTTGTACCTTTAGCTCTACTGTATTGTTTTCTGCCCTTTTTTGAGGTATCTCTTTAGAGCAATAGAGGCAAAAAAATCACTTGGACTGAGTTCCTGACTTTCTCCTTTTCTTTTTTCCCCCATTAGTATATTCTCTTCAGATTTTTAGAATTGAAGAGGAAGGTGGTTTCACAGTCTTAACTCTTTCCATCACTTCCCACTCCTCATCCTTTGGTTTCTCCTTCTCTTCAAAGCTGCATAGGAGGAGGCTCTACTATCCCTGGCACTATTTCTCTTTCTCTATGTTTCTTCTCTCTGGAGTTTCAGAGATGAAGGTTCTTAAATCCTACACCTTCTCTGTATCCTCCTATTCCTCTGTTTGTTTTGTTGTCTCTTCCAGGCTCCCTGAGCTTCAAAGAAAACTCTCTAACCTATCAACATTTCTTCTTGTGTCTAAATTCCTTGTTATAGGATTTGTAGAGGAAAGGGTTCTTCTATTCTCTGTTTCCTCTTTGTGCCCCCCTGTCTTTGGGGCAAGTGGGTTGGGATGGGAAAGGTTTGGGGGGGACATTGAAATGGTTAAGTCAGAGTTGAGGGGCTGGGAAGGGGGGAGGACAATTGAATAAACGGAAAATGTGGGTAGGGGATTAGAAAAATGTGGATGAATAAAGCTTATCTCCTGTCCAGATAGGTACTCTTATGCTGGAAGATCTTTAGGAAAAAAATCTCTCTGGTCTTCAGAACTTACTTACCTTGTTCATTATCACATTTCCCATGTAATGAAGTCAGATTTTCATCCACCTATTTTTTAGCTTTAGCCTATCCTTTATGGGTAGATGAAAAACAAGAAAATATAGGGTATAGAGGATGTTTGGGTCCTGTTCACTTGGGGGAAAGCAGGAGGGAAGGGGGCTAAAATCATAGGTAGGAACCTAGATACCTCGGTGGGGAGGAAAAGTATGGCTACTTACCTCTGAACTGTGTCATTGGGAATCTGGGGCTGCTTCAGCTTCTCTTAATGCCTCTCTCTTCTGCCCCACCCCTACCTCCAGCCTGCCATGGAGATTACATGGAACCAGAGAAGCCATGTGCCCCGCTGTTGCCTCCACCCTCTCAAAGCAGTGTCCCCCACTATGCTGAAGCTGACATCATCACTCTCCAGGGTGTTACTGGGGGAAATACCTATGCTGTCCCTGCACTACCTCCAGGGGCTACAGGTGATGGCCCTCCCCGAGGGGATTTCCCCCGATCCCGGCTCTACTTCAAGGAGAAGCTAGGTGAAGGCCAGTTTGGGGAGGTGAGGAGGAACTCAATTCAGTTCAATTCAGCAAACTTTTATTAAGTTCCTGCTGCGGGTGCAAGACACTGGAGATACAAAGACAAAAACAAGAAAAAGACTTGCTCTCAAGGAACTCTACTGGGGGGATAGAGAAGGTACATGGATAAGTAAATACAAGGTAATATGTGGAAGAAGAGAGGGTGGATGATTGGGAGCACCAGGGAAAGCTTCACAAAGAAGCTGACACCTGAGTTGGGCTGTGAAAGAAGCTAGGGATTCTAAGTGTGAGAGGTAAAGTTGTGAAGGTAGACAGCAAATTCAGAGAGGTAGGAGATATTTGTCCAGTTTGGGGAATAATTACTAAGCCAATTTGGTTGCTATATAGAGTGTCTTAAAAAGAGTAATGCTACATAAAGCAGGAAAGGTAGTTCTCAGTCAGATGGTGGAGGGTCTTAAAGAACAGGCCAAGGGGGTTGTATTTTTATCCTATGGACAATAGAAAGCCTCTGAAGCAGAGGAGTGGCGTTGTCAGACCCATGCCTTAGGAAGATTGTTTAAGAAGCTATGTAGAGGACAGATTGAACAGGGGAAAGACTACAAGCTGTGAACAAATTAGGGGGCTTTTGCTTCAGCCTAGATAATAGGTGATGAGGAACTGAATTGTGATTGTGGCTATGGAGAGAAAAACATGGATTTAAGAGAGGATATCTGGTTAGAATAGGCAATATTTGACAATTGAGTAAATGCCAAGGCAAAGAAAAAGGAAAAGTCAAGATGACTCTAACATTACTTTTTACCTTACCTTTGACTTCTGACCTCTAACCCAAACCTCCTTCCTTTGAGAGCACTATAATAGCCTTTATTTTTCCCTTTCTTCATCTTTTTTTCCCCCTTTTTTCATCCTGGGCAGTGGCAACTCTATGACAGATGATGGTGATAGCACCTCATGTTAGTATTGTGTAATTCAATTTTCTTTCTTTTTTAAAAAATATTATGTTTATTTTCAAAATTCATGCAATGATAGTTTTCAATATTCACCCTTGAAAAATCTTGTGTTCCAAATTTTTTCTCTCTCTTCCCCCCATCCTCTCTCCCAGATAACAAGCAATTCAATATGTTAAATGTGTAATTCTTCTATACACATTTTCACATTTATCATCTTACACAAGAAAAATCAGATCAAAAAGGACAAAAATGAGAAAGAAAGAAAAAAAGGTGAAAATACTATGCTATGATCCACGATCAGTACCCACAATCCTCTTTTTTGGATGCAGATGGCTCTCTCCATCACAATTCTATTGGAATTGGCTGAATCCCCTCATTGTTGAAGAGCCAAGTCCATCACAGTTGATTATCACGTAATCTTGTTGCCACTGTGTATAATGTTCTTTTGGTTCTGCTCACTTCATTTAGCATTAGTTCATGTAAGTCTCTCCAGGCTTTTCTGAACTCATCCTGCTGATCATTTCTTACAGAACAATAATATTTCATCATTTTCATATACCATAATATATTCAGCCATTCAGTTTCCAGCTCCTTGCCACTACAAAAAGGGGTAGTATAAACATTTTTTTTGTATGTACTTTTGTATGTACTTTTCCTTTTTTAGGATCTCTTTGGGATACAAACTGCTAAATCAAAGGTTATGCATAGTTTGATAGCTCTTTGAGCATAGTTCCAAATTGCTCCCCAGAATGTTTGGATCAGTTCACAGCTCTACTAACAATGTATTAGTGCCCCAATTTTTCCACATTCCCTCAACATTCATCATTATCTTTTCCTGTCATCTTAGCCAATCTGAGAGGTGTGTAGTGGTACCTAAGAGTTGTTTTAATTTGCATTTCTCTAATCAGTAGTGATTTAGAGCATTTTTTCATATGACTAGAAATGGTTTTAATTTTTTCATCTGAAAATTGTTCATATCTTTTGACCATTTATCAATTGGAGAATGGTTCATATTTTTATACATTTGAGTCATTTCTCTATATATTTCAGAAATGAGGTTTTTATCAGAACTCTTGAATGTAAAATTTTTCTACTAGTTTTCTGCTTCTCTTCCAATCTTGGCTGCATTGGTTTTGTTATAATTCTGTTTTCAATGAGTTTTGTTTCATTTTCATATCTTTTTAACAACCCAAGGAAGTAGTCAAAACAGGTACTTTTAAAACCATTTTACAGATTGTGATTCAGAAAAGTTAAGTAAATTGCCCAGAATCATACAAGCAAGTAGGTAGAGTTAGGACTGTGGCTCCTATTCAGTTCATAATGCCAATACTGCTTTTCTTGACTCTACAACCTTTTTGATCCCTGTAGTACCTCTTAATAACCTAGCTCTCTTTTTTTCCTCTCCATTACAGGTGCATTTATGTGAAGTGGAAAGTCCCCAGGATCTGCTCAATTTAGAATTCCCCCTCAATGTGAGAAAGGGCCGCCCCTTGCTGGTGGCTGTCAAAATCCTTCGCCCTGATGCCACAAAGAATGCCAGGCAAGACTCTTGTTTTTTTAAATTTTCAATAGTATTTTGTTTTTCCAAATACATGCAAAGATAGTTTTCAATGTTCATTTTTATAAGACTTTGTATTCCAAATTTTCCTCCCTCCTTCCTTTATTTCACCCCCCCCATTCCCAAGACAACAAGCAATTTAATATAGGTTAAATATGTAGAATTTTTAAAAAATCCCCGTATTTGACATGTTGGAAAGTCCCAGGATCTGCTCAATTTAGAATTCCCCTTCAGTGTGAGAAAGGGCCGCCCCTTGCTGGTGGCTGTCAAAATCCTTTGCCCTGATGCCAGAGCATCAATTTCACCCCCCCTTCCCAAGACAACAAGCAATTTAATATAGGTTAAATATGTACAATTAAAAAAATATCCCCATATTTGACATGTTGTGCAAGAAAAATCAGACAAAAGGGAAAATATCATACACAAAATGAGAAAAAAACAAATGAACAACAACAAAAAGGTGAAAATAGCATGCTTTGATCCAATCTCCATCTCTCTCTCTACACGCAGATGGCATTTTGGAATTGCGTCAGGCAAGGCCCTTGAATGCATGTGAGGCTTGGGATGAGTAGGTAGAGGAAGGGCAGAGGCTGCAAAATGAGAAGAAGGGCTTGATTCTGAAGAGAGAAGGGAGAATCTGGAAGAAGGAATTCATCAATTTGATTAATTCTTTTATGAGCAGGGAAATGAAGAGGGGAGTGTTAGAAATTACCCTTTCTAATCTTCTCTTCTAATCTCTAGGAATGATTTCCTGAAAGAGGTGAAGATCATGTCAAGGTTGAAGGACCCCAATATAATTCGACTGCTAGGAGTGTGTATCCAGGATGACCCCCTCTGTATGATTACTGACTACATGGAGAATGGTGATCTTAATCAGTTTCTTAGTGCCCACCGGTTAGAGGACAAAGCTGTAGATGGCAGCCCAGGAGATGGGGGAGCCATTCAGGGGCCCACCATCAGGTAATCCACGCTAACACTGAAGCAAAAAGGGAACTAATGAAAGTTAGCACTTGCCCCTTGCCTTCCCCATCCTACCCCTACCACATGCATGCACACACACACATACGTACCTCAATCTTAGGCTATTCCCTAGAGAGGTCTCTGGTAGCACAAGGTCACTGAATTAATAAGGATTTATGATGTAAGGACTTAGAACAAGTTTCTTGATCCTTTCTGTGGAATAGAACCTTTGGGCATTCTGGTAAATTCTATGGACTCCTTTTTAGACTAATATTTTAAAATGATTCAAAGAAATACTAAATTTCAAGTAGAAGTTAATGAAAATAAAGATGTAATTTTTTTCTCATCTAAGTTCACAGATCCTTCCCCCCCCCCATATCTATCTGTGACCCCTTTGGAGTCCCTCATCCCAGGTTAAGAACCTATAATTTACAGAGAGTAAGTAGGGTAGAAGATCCCAGACAAGGTTTCAGGCTAGAGGTCTGCTCAGAGTCTCCTGGCATGGTAGAGAGAAGGGACATTTGGAATTACAAAGGTACTGGGATCTGACCACAATATTTCCCTGTCATCCCTTTCCTAGTCTCATAACACAAGTTTAAAACTTATAAATAGCAGCCTTCTGCTAGTGGGAGTAGGGAGATGGTTTGTTATGAAAATCTTATCTAGCCCTTGGAGAGGTGTGAACAATGCTGGTGAGTGGGTCATACCATCTTTTCCATGGAAGGAATGGGACTGTATAATTTGGGCAGCCCTCTTTATCCAGCCTGGGGCTCTGGGGACTTGGCTCTCTGATACTGGGATCCTGTTCCCTTCCAGCTATTCAATGCTGCTTCATGTGGCAGCCCAGATTGCCTCTGGGATGCGATACCTTGCCACACTCAATTTTGTGCACCGGGATCTAGCCACAAGGAACTGCTTGGTGGGTGAGCATTTCACCATCAAAATTGCTGACTTTGGAATGAGCCGAAACCTCTATGCTGGGGATTATTACCGTGTTCAGGGCCGAGCTGTGCTACCCATCCGATGGATGGCTTGGGAGTGCATTCTTATGGTAAGGAAGCCCCTTGGTAAGTAGGGAGAAGATAAAAAGCTGGCAGGAGATGTGGCAAAGGATGTGGATTCTAGTTTAGAGTCTGTCACTAATTAACTAACTTTGAGCAAGTAAGTTCTTTCTGGGCCTCAGTTTTTTCATGTTTAAAATTAAGTGGTTTAGCTAGGCAATATCTAAAGTCTCTTCCAGCTTTAACATCGTGTGTGTGTGTGTGTGTGTGTGTGTGTGTGTGTATGTGTGTGTGTGTGTGTGATGCAGTTGGGGTTAAGTGACTTGCCCAAGGTGTCACAGCTGGGAAGTATTAAGTGTCTGAGGCCTGATTTGAACTCTGGTCCTCCTGACTTCAAGGCCAGTGCTCTATCCACTGCACCATCTAGCTTCCCCTAATATCCTATTTCCTAAGAAATTAGAGAAAGGGGCTAATCACTGGGATTGATTACAGGGATAATAGAGAAAAAATAGAGAGAAAATAGAGGGACAAGGAAGAAAGGAAAGATTGTGAGGCTAAAGCATAAAGCCCTGAAGAGATAGAGAGGATAGAACCAAAGACAGGACAGGAAAATGGTTAAAAACAAAGGGGGAAGAGAAGGATGATAGAAGGGGAGGAGGGAGAAAGTATAGACCTTGGGAAAGATGGGTCACTAAAAGTGAGCAAAGGAGAGAATGAAATCATGGGAAAAAATCCTCTTCATGGTGAGGGGGATCAGGAAGACAAGAGCTAACTATGAGGTCTTGGGATCTTCTGCACTAAATTCCCATCCTGACTAATTCCTTTTCTTCTCTGCAGGGAAAATTCACAACAGCCAGTGATGTGTGGGCCTTTGGAGTCACCTTGTGGGAGGTGTTGATGCTGTGTCGAGCTCAGCCTTTTGGGCAGCTTACTGATGAACAAGTCATTGAGAATGCTGGGGAATTTTTTAGGGACCAAGGCCGTCAGGTCAGAAATGGGGCAGGAGAGAAGGACCTGAATGATGATGGGAAGAAGGGACTTATGGTAGAGGGGCAGAGGGTTAGTGGAGAGAACACCAGATTTGGAGCTGGGCTTGAGACCCAGATTTGCCATTTTCACCTGTGTGATAAAGTTGCTCAGGCACTCCTTCCTCTTTCCTTTCTCTGATATAATCTAGGTATACCTGGCTCGCCCTGATGCCTGCCCTTTGGGACTCTATGAACTGATGCTTCAGTGTTGGAGCCGAGAACCAGAGGAACGACCTTCTTTTCCTCAGCTACACCGATATTTAACAGAAGATGCCCTCAATATGGTGTGAATCTTGGCACCTACTCTTCATTTTCCTATCTACCTTTCTGGCATGGTTCAATGATGGGGACAGCAGCTATATCTGGAGAAGAAGTTCTCTTGTTCCCATAACCTCCCTCCTAACTTTTTTGTCCATTCCTACATCTTCTGATTCCCCATTCCCATGATCTCCGTTGTGCCTCATCTTATCCTTTCCTGCCTCTTTCCTCTTGAGCACAAAGCTACCCCGATGGAAGCAAAGGAAAAGACCGATTTTTGGCAGGCTGTGTCTGCCGAGGGAGGCGGGGATTATATGATCTCTTCTCTTTTTGGCCTCTTTTTTTACTCCCTTGTTTTTCTCCCTGCATCTCTTTCCTTTTTTCATGCTCTGTCTCTTCTGTTTCCCACTCACCCAGCTGGCCCTGGAATTGGGATTTCCTCTGATCTTTAGCAATCCTCTGAGGGAGGGCACAATTGGACTGACAGTCCAATGTACTGGAAGACACTGGTTTCTGGAGAGATGGCTGTAATCTCCACCAATTCCTCTCTATTACACACTGGACACAACTGGCAACAATTTGGTGGATAACGAGGACAAGGAATTGGGGATGGATATTTTCTATCACTTCCCCTAGAATTTGTCCCTGGGCTCTGTTGTTCACCTTTTTTCATCTCCCAAAACACTGGACATAGGGGTTGATTCACCCCTACTTCTCTAATTGTCCTAATTTCCCC
Source organism: Sarcophilus harrisii (assembly GCF_902635505.1). NCBI lineage: Eukaryota > Metazoa > Chordata > Mammalia > Dasyuromorphia > Dasyuridae > Sarcophilus > Sarcophilus harrisii. The sequence continues at coordinate 285,804,797 of NC_045429.1, read as the reverse complement.
TACCCTTCTCCACCCCCACCCCCCATGTTGTAAATAGTGCTTGTCTGAATCTTTAAGTTTCTTTGGAGTAAATATTTTGGTTTTGAGGAAGTGGGATGGGGAGAGGGAATGTATCTGGCTCCTGGGTTAAATGTCTTTATTATTGATATTGCTTTGGGTTTTCTATAATCACTTGGGGTTTGTACATTGGGGGGTGGAGAGAGACACAGATTTTTACTAATATATGAACCTAGTTGGAGGAAATTTTAATCCCTTGCAGTAGGCAGGCAATAAAGGTTGAATTTTCCAAATTGCTCCATGTCTGATTTTGGGGATAGCTAATCCTCCTAAATTCCTATGCTTCATTTCCCACAATGTCATGTATCTTCCATAATTCCTTACAAAGAGAAGAAAGGAAATAAGTATCTACTGAGTTCCTACTATGTGCCAGGTACTGTGCTAAACACTTTACAAATATTTCATTTGATCCTCATGACAAGCTTGGGAGGTGAGTGTTATTATCATCCTATTTTACAGTTACTGAGGCCACATGAAGTTAAGTGGCTCGTGCAGGATCACACATTTTAATTTAAGTCTTCCTGACTCCAGGACCATTTCTGCTTTATCACCTAGGAGAGTTTTTCATTTCCAAAGGACTAAAACTTTTGTGGGAGGGAGAAACAACAAGAAAACAGACTTTATAAAGGAAGATGAAAATCAGAAAATGAAATAATAGAGGGAGGTATAAGAAGCAAATCAGGGAGCTTCCTAGTAGTGCTCAACACAAAGAAGTCTTGTTTGGTTTTGAGCTGGAAAGGCATTGGAGAGAAGAGAATCAAAGAATTTTCGAAGTTGTAGAGTATTAAGTCAGTTCCACTGACAACACGGATCTCTGGGAGCATCCCAAGAAAACTGAACTAGAGAACATTACATTTTCTCTGGGAAAGAGAAAGGCTGGGAGCAGCCTTCCTTTCAGTTCAGTAATCACCATGGTTCAGCAGAGCAATCACCACAAGAGTATCCAGGGGTTAAAGTCCAGATCCTTTATTATCTCCTTCCTGGGGCCGCGCAGCTTTCTGGAGAGCCTTTCAGGCTGACCTTGGTCTCAGTGGGGGAAGTGCAGGAGTCCAGGCCAGCCACTAGGAAGATCAAAGACGAATTGAATTTCTCCCCTTGGTTCTGAGAGCTTAAAGCTCCTGCCACCACTCCTTTGTCTTCTCTGCCTCTGCCAGCTTCTTGTGCACTTGTCTTCTCTGCCCTCTGAATCTCTCCAAATCAATTCTGGTTGAGGCTCCCAGCTTATATGTTTCACACAGTATAAACCAATCATTATATCACTAGGAAACCATTAGTTGTAGGATTAAATCGATCGGACTGAACCATGCTAAACTAGATAGCCATTGTCTCATCAATTCTACTTAGTACCTTGTATTTCAAGTTCAGAGTTCTGGCCCATAACAGTAGAGACCTTTTTTTTTTTTTCCATCTTACGTTGTTTAGTAGGTGAGGACACTGAGAATCAGGATTTAAAGCCTGTGTAAGACTAAGACAAAGACTCATATCTCCCAGCTCCCAGTAAAGTGCTCTTTCTATCACTTGTCCCTATTCCTTTTTATTTTCTCTAAGAAATTGTTCAAGAGGCAGCTAGGTGGTACAGTGGATAGAGCACCAGTCCTGAAGTCAGGACAGCCTAAGTTCAAATATGCTCTCAAACACAACACTTCCTAGCTGTGTGACCCTGGGCAAGTCACTTAACCCCAATTGCCTCAGCAAAAAAAGAAAAAAAGAAATTGCTCAAGTAATTATCCTGATTATTTGTGATGATACAAAATACTCATTCTGTTCTACTGAGCCTGGCATTTGCCTGAAAACATACATAGCTTTTCCCAGGACTGAGAAACAAAGCCAAATCTTTCCTTGATCTTTTTTGGCCTACTCAAAGTAATACCCAATATTTACATGCATATTTTTAGATTTTCAAAGCACTTTTAAAAAATTATCTCCTGTTTTACTCATATATTCCCTGTGCTTGAAATGTCACCTGCTGAGTTTCTAACCATCCTTTAAAATCCACTTAAATATCACCTCCTTCAAGCATTTCCTCTGTGTCTCGCTGTCTCTGTCTCCTTCCCTCTCCTGACATCATACAGTAACCTTTCTTTTTTGTGGATTCATTTAATCCATATCTACTACCAATCAAGATTCAAGTAGCTGTTACCTTTCTACTTCTAGGACCCTTTTATTTTTTCTATTTTTTTTTTCTCTATTGATTTACTCTAGTTTATCAAACTATTTACAATAGCTTGTTGTACCTAGCTGCTTATATGTTGTCTTCCTAATTAGCCTGTGAACTCTTTGACCTATTTTTTTAAAAAAAAATTTTTTGTATCCTCAGAATTTAGTACAATGCTGGGCACATAGCAAGTACTTAATAAAGTGTCATAGTGGATAGAACACTGGCTCTGAAGTCAGGAGAACCTAATCACTGACACTTAAACCTTCCTAGTGATGTGAGCAAGACACAACCTCAATTGACACATATACAACAAACAAAAGAAAACAAAACAATCACACTGAATTGGTTCTCCCAGAAAAAAGGCTACCTGCATCTTTCCCTCAAGGTTCTCAAGATATTTCTAAGGAACTGGGGCATTTTATGTAAAACAGGATTAAGCCCAAATTCTATTAAATTATTCCCAAATACCCATGATTAGCATCCCAGTATCATTTTAACACATGGACAAACTACAATGAGGAACCTAAGCTGACCTGTAGCTGGTTTTTGTAGGATACTTCCTCCCCCCCTGAGTATTGTGTATTTTGATATAATAAAACGTCATTCAAAAATGTAAACATTCTTAGCTCAAACACAGTTCAAAAACAAGAAGAGGATACATTTGGTCCATGAGCTATGATTTCTGATTTAACCAATCAAGTAGCTTTTACAAAGAAATATTTGCTGACAAGATATTGCAAAAATTTAAAGTACAAAACATCTCTCTCTAAAATTGTAGCATTATTCTCCCCTATATTATCTCAGTCCCCAGAGAGGGTAGACTCAACCATAAAATGTTGATTACAAAATAACACTGGACTTCTACTCCTCAGACCTTAGGAATCTCACAAGCTCATTCCATCTCCAATACTCTTCCTAAGAGCAAAAGAGAATAGACACAACAGGGACAAAAATAACCATGCTCATGATTTCATGTCAACTTGGGTAGAGTGAGAAGGCTGTTATCTCTTTTTTTTCTCTTCCCTTATCCCTTCTTGGAGGCTTATAACAGTCCTTGTCTCCTCATTGGAACATAGCCAGGCAGGAAAGAGAAAGCAGCTTATTTTGGGCATGTTTTGGGGGTGGTGTTCAGTTGAGTGTGACTCTTCTTGAGCCTATTTGGAATTTTCTTAGCAAAGATGATGGAATGGTATTGCCATTTCCTTCTCCACTTTGTTTTATAGATGAATAGCTGAAGTAAATGTGGTTAATTAACTTGCCCAGAGTCACACAGCTGGTAAGTTTTTGAGGCCTAATTTGAACTCCTGACACTAGTCTCAACTCTCTAGCCACGAATATGCAAGTTCCTGATTAGCAACCAGTCCTAAATCCATTTCCTCTCCATGTAGTTATCAGAATAGAATTAGCATTTATCCCAAAACAGAATTAGAGGAAGAGTCTATTTCATATTGAATCATTTCCAATGAATGGATGCCCATCACTTGGAGAATGGTTGAGTAAATTGTGGTATATGAATGTTATGGAATATTATTGTTCTGTAAGAAATGACCAGCAGAACGAATACAGAGAGGATTGGCGAGACTTACATGAACTGATGCTGAGTGAAATGAGAAGAACAAGGAAATCATTATATACCTCAACAGCGATACTATATGAGGATAATTTTGACAGAAGTGGATTTCTTCAACAAAGACAAGATCTAACTTAGTTTCAATTGATCAAGGATGGACAGAAGCAGCTACACCCAAAGAAAGGACACTAGGAAATGAATGTAAACTGCTTGCATTTTTGTTATTCTTCCCAGGTTATTTATACCTTCTAAATCCAATTCTCCCTGAGCAACAAGAAAACTGTTCGGTTCTGCACACATATATTGTATCCAAGATCTACTGTAATCTATTTAACATGTATAGGACTGCTTGCCATCTTGGGGAGAAGGTGGAGGGAAGGAGGGGAAAAATCCCTTGAGTGCAAGGGATAATGTTGTAAAAAAATTACCCTGGCATGGGTTCTGTCAATAAAAAGTTATTTAATTAAAAAAAATAAAAATAAAAATAGTCTTAAAAAACAAAACAAAACAAAACAAAACAAAAAAAAACATATTGAATCATTTCCAGAAGCAAACTCACCACCCATATATATTCTAAGGACTGAATCCTCCTTATATAAAAGCTACATTCTGAATTAGAAGATCAAAGAAGCAATAGATTTATTACTTATAGAACATAATATACTGTTTTATTTTGTTTTATCCAAGCAATGGGGTTAAGTGATTTGCCCAGGGTAACCCAGTTAGTAAGTATCAAGCATGTGATGTGGGATTTGAATTGGGGTTCTCTTCACCCTATGTCTCTATTCACTTTACTACCTAGCTGTTCCTCATATTGTCTTGTTAACAAATAATAAGGAAGACAGACCTACTTTAATTTGACTTTGCTCATATAAATGAGCATCAAATGATATGCTCTTCAAGCTAAAAAGTTAGGGGGAAAGGTTGTAATGTCTGGGCTAGCTTTCTAGAGGATCTCTCTGTAGTCTGAGCTCAAGTCTATTTGGTTCTGCTTACTTCAGTTGACATCCATTCGTACGAGCCTATTATTCATTTATCTCTGAATTTTTCTTATTATTTTTGAGTATTTTCCATCACATTTATATCTCACATTGTGTCTGGCTATTCCCTGGTCATGAGTCTATTTTGTCTCTAATTCTTTATTACTACAAGTGGTGCCGCTATGAATATTTTGTTGTATAGAGAAATTTTCTTTCTTTCTTTAGCTTCTTGGAGTAATGTAATTCTAAATTCCTTGAGAGAATTTATTAAACTCATGAATTGTGAGCATGTAGAAAAAGAATACCAGTCCTTAGAAATCATCGGATTGTAGATTTAGAGCTGGAAGGGATTGTAGAGTTCATAGAATCTAACACCCTCATTTTATATATGAGAAAACTGAGGTTCAGTGAGATTAAATAATTTACCCTCTATAAAGTGTCAGAGGTGGTATTAACAAAGTCTTCCATATCTCACTATATTATGCTTTAAATTATGCCAAAGTTGTTTTATTTGCTTTTTCGATAGGACAGTTTGTGTGGTGTAGTGGATAGCTTTAGACTTACAGGAAAGGAAGATCTGAGTTCAAATTCTGCCTCGACATTTATTAGCTGTGTGCTACTGGGCAAGTCACTTAATCTCTACCTCGGTATCTTCATCTGCAAAATGGCTATAATAATAATAATATCTACTTCACAGAATAGTGAAAATAAAAAAAATGTAAAGTGTTTTGTAAACCTTAACGTGTTATATGTAAATGTTAGCTTACTTGACAGATTTCTAGACTGGCAGACCAGAGTAACGTGTCTTAATTCCAGGAAGACTTCTGATAAATGTTATCATGATGCCATTATGGAGGATATAGAAAACACACTGGCTAGATTTTGGCATAGAATACCCGAAAAGGAAGAAAAGAAGGAAGTCATGTACCAGGCACTGGGTTAACTGCTTTAGGATGTTATCTCATTTCATCCACACAACATCCCTTAGAGGAAGGGGCAGTAGGAGAGCAGGTTCCATAGATGTTGTTGTATAAAGTAGCACAGGAAGAAGCAGCAAAAAGAGGACTGGTTAGTCTAAGGCAGGGGTCCTCAAACTACGGCCCAAGGGCCCAGATGCAGCAGCTGAGGACGGTTATCCCCATCACCCAGGGCTATAAAGTTTATTTAAAGGCCCACAAAACAAAGTTTTTGTTTTTAACTATAGTCAGGCCCTCCAGCAGTCTGAGGGACAGCGAACTGGCCCCCTATTTAAAAAGTTTGAGGACCCCTGACTCTAAGGGGATAACAGGAGGGTATTTTATATAGAAAAGTTGAGCTGGGGGGGGAGGGGAGATTTTTTATTTATTTATTTGTTTGTTTATTTATCTTACTCTTTGCTCATTGGAAATGTTTACTTCTTAATCATTGGCCAAATTTTGAGAAAAAACAAGGGAGGGGGAGGACGTGATAGATGTCAAGGATTGTTATGTTTGCCCCCAAAATGCTTGGAACACGGTAAAAGTCGTAGAAAAGGAGTTTTAATTTTGATGTCAGGAAAAAACTTCCTAAAAATCAGAACTGAAGTAGCGGGAAAGGCACTGTCTGGGATGGCGCTAAACGATTGGGACAAAGAAAAAACGGAACCAAAGTCACCTCCCTCCCGTTCCTAGCCGGCCGTCCCAATCACGGTCGCGCTAGGTCCCTCCCAATCCTGCCGCGCGGCCTGCTGGGATTTGTGGTCTGAGGAGCCCTCTCTACGTTTCCAGCCCAGGAGCCAGTAAGGTCTGGACTACGATTGTTCTGCGGCTCGGTGTCCCTGCCTCCCGGCCCTCCTCTCAGCCTCAAATATTCTCTCGCGAGCGCCCTCGGGAGCCGCAACTCTCTTCGCTCTTCCCTCCCCGAGCGCCTCCGGTCTCTCCGCGCCTGAGCTCGGAGGCGGCGGCGGGGACGCGGAGCCGGGCACGAGGCCGAGGCGGGGGTGAGTGTGTGCAGGAGAACGGCGAGAGAGGGAACGAGCCAGGCGTGCGTGCACTGGCGCGCGTGGCTGGTGTGTCGGGGGGGGGGCGGGGCGCTGTGCGGTGCTTACACGGCGGGTGGCGCGTAGTGCGCGGTGTAAAGTACGTTGCGCACGTTGTGTGTAGATGCGCAAAATGCGTAGAGCGTGTGTGATGTGCATAGTGATGTCCGTGATGCTTGTAGTGGGCGTGTCTGTGATGCGTGCAGTGTGTGCTGCGCAGACAAGAGACATGCAAGATAAACTAGAGGGGATCCGAGAAATGATGACGTTTTAACAACTTCAGAGATGGTTTATCTTAAAGTCGCCCGGGTGGCGGGTAAGTGGCGTAACCGGGATTCTGGTCCAACCTATGGATCAAGAGCATTGGCTCCATCTTCTCATTTTACCCACGAGGAAAGGAGGTGGGACGACTTGTTGAAGGGCTTGCAGATAGTAACAGAACTAGGATGTGAGTTCCGAGCTTTCAGGCTTCAAATGCAGCTCTTTCTTCATGACTTTTTAAGCAAGACCGCAGGACGGTGAACAGCTTAGAAGAGAATTTTGCTGGGAGTCAGGAGTCCTGTGTGACAATGTTTTACCCGCCACTCGCTGGCTGTGTGATTTTTGGGGAAAGTCACTTTTCTGAGCCAACGTTTCTTCCTCATTAAGTTGGATTAAGTCTTTGGGTCTAAGAAATGAGAAGGTAAAAAAGGATTCTAGTTTGGGAAATATAGTACAGATAGGAGTAGGGGGCAGAATTCTGCCATAAAAGTAGCAATGGAACAATAAGGAGAAGAAATGATTAATCTGGATTACAGAGTATTTGATTCTAAGAGTTTCTTATAAGTATAGGGGGCAGGTTGTTGGTGCAGTGGATAGAACATGGGTCTGAGTGCAAATGTGGTCTCAGATACTTCCCAGGTATGAGACCCTGGGCAAGACACATAGGGTTCTATTTGCCTAGTTTCTTCATCTATAAAATGCTCATCTTACACATGGAAAAGGAAAATCCTACATGGCATTGTAACTGACTCAACAACAAACACATGTATATATTGTTTTTAAAATATTTCGCATGTTCATGAAGACATTTCTGAGAAGTGTGTAATGCAGGTATCCTTGTCCCCATTTATAGATGAAGATATTGAAGTGGTTTGCCCAAGGGCACACATTTATTTAGGTCTGAATTCAAATCCATTGTCTATCTACTGCTCTTCATGTTACATTATATCCTATCGTGTATTCTCAATTCTTTTTCCCAGAACAGTCAGAAATAGTAGTCTACAGAAATATAGGATATCTGGCAACTTTCTAGGTGAGACTCAAAGAAGACAGAGACTACTGAGGAAGATGAGTGGATGAAAGTTAGTTTTAGCAGAAATATGGAATGATGTGGAAAGGAGAATAATATGGGAGATGATGATGTTTGAATGCTGGGTTGAGAAAGATGATATATTGATTGTTGATATTTATGGTGTTGCAAAGATTAATCACATACTTCTCTCTTGTCAGATGATGGAGGGGACTCTACCTCGAACTGGACTGAACCGGGGACAACTACAGTGCCGTAACCTGCAGGAGTTTTTGAGGGGTTTGAGTCCTGTAGTACTAGACCGACTTTATGGTCACCCAGCCACCTGCCTGGCTGTCTTTAGGTAAGAGAGTTGAAAGAGTTTCCAATGTAGAGACCCTTATTAGTAGAAAAACAGTTCATTTTTCTTGTGGTAATTCCTCATATCTTTATCCTACCTCCCATAGGGAACTCCCATCCTTGGCCAAGAACTGGGTGATGCGGATGTTGTTTCTAGAGCAGCCATTGCCCCAAGCAGCAGTAGCCCTGTGGGTCAAGAAGGAATTTAGCAAGTATGTCTCTCTGCCCTCTCCACATTCTTCTAGGGTCTTCTGTCTTCCCTCTTCTCAGATCCCCCCAAAATTCATGTCTCCTATGTTACTTCCACTGCTGTTTTTTTAAGAGCCCAGGAGGAAAGCACAGGATTGTTGAGTGGTCTCCGTATCTGGCACACCCAGTTACTCCCTGGTGGCCTCCAGGGCTTCATCCTCAATCCTGTTTTCCGACAGAATCTTCGTGTTGCTCTCCTGGGAGGGTATGTCATTTTCCTTTCTTTGGTACAAGATACTATCCATGGGAATGTGGGTGGAAGAAAGACTCCCCAAAGTACTTCTTGTGACTTCATAGTTTTTATAGATCTCTTGCTTCATGGGATATATTAATCTGAGATATAGTTTATTCTGGGTTGAAAAATGTCATGCTTATGTCATGCTGATAAGGAAGAGGGAAAATATTGGTGGTATAAAGGGGAGAGGGAGAGGAAGTATATTTTTACTCTAGACCCATCTGGCCATAGGGGGAAGGCTTGGTCAGATGATACAAGTCAACTTGGTCCAGACAAACATGCTCGAGATGTTCCATCATTGGACAAGTATGCAGAAGAAAGATGGGAGGTAAGATCCCAAGGAGATAGTCTTTGTGTTCCCAGAGATTTCCCCAAACTTGGTTATCTCAAGGTCTGTATGTTCCCCTTAAATGCCTTCAGTAGCCTTCAATAAAAGCTCATCTATCCTCTGATTCACCTGGATGAGACTCAGACTTCCCCATCACTCAGGTGATCCTGCATTTCATGGTTGGCTCCCCGAGCGCAGCTGTCAGCCAGGACCTGGCCCAGCTACTCAGCCAGGCTGGACTCATGAAGAGGTGAGGCCAGGGACTTGTGGGGTTTCCCAACTTCCTTTCTTCCCGTATGAGTCCTTGCTGATGTGAGGTTGGAGAGCAGAGGGTTTCTCAAGGAAAAACTGGGGAAAGGTGAGGAAAAAGTCCAAAGAAAGTTAGAAGTGTCTGAGGAAGCTGTGAGGGAAGATCCACTGATCTTAATGCTCTTTCTTAAATCCACTGAAATTAATGCTTTCCCCCCCACCCCCCTTCTTTTCTTCCCCAATGGCCTTGGTAATGCCTAGTTCTGAGCCTGGAGAGCCACCCTGCATTACGTCTGCTGGCTTCCAGTTCTTATTGCTAGACACACCTGCCCAGCTTTGGTATTTTATGCTTCAGTATTTGCAGACTGCCCAGGTAAGAAAGTTTCTTTTTCAAATTGGGCATCTGCTGCTGATATGGGGTCCCCAGCAGTACTTTTGTTTTTGTTCCCTGCTTTGTCATCTCTCCTATGTTCTTATGACCTCTTCCCTTGTGTTTCTGTTTTTCCTTCCTAAGAGCCGAGGCATGGATCTGGTTGAGATCCTGTCCTTCCTCTTCCAGCTTAGCTTCTCCACTCTTGGCAAGGTTAGCAGGGAGGTGGGAGGGTGGGAGGTGGCACTTGGAATGGAATGTGGTGGGAGGAACAATGGGGAAGGAGATATTCGGGGTTGTGGAAGCAGAATAGCTAAGATATAGAAAGATAAGTGATTTGGGGAATTAAGCAGAAGAGGGTGGAAAGAAAAACATTTGGACATCTTAGCCAACCCTTACCACCTCTTTGTCCTAGGATTATTCTGTGGAGGGCATGAGTGATTCCCTTCTTAACTTTTTGCAACATCTACGAGAGTTTGGGCTGGTATTCCAAAGGAAGGTATGAGTTCTCATATACATTTATTAAATGCCTACTCTGTACACTGTACTAATTGTCTCATTTGGTCCTCATAATAACCCTGGGAGATAGATGTTATTATTGTCTTCATTTTACATTGGATTGAGGCAGACATAGGTTAAGTCATTTGCCCAGACTTGCAAAAGTGTCTGAGGCTGGATTTGATTTGTGTCTTTGTAAATTGATAACTAATTTACAGAATTGTGAAATTATAAAATAGGAGCAGCCATTCCAGTTCTTTGAGTACTCACTTGGAAAGACCATGATGGCAGAACTGGAATGGCTGCTCCTCTACAGATGTTCTGTTAGTCTGAAATTGTGAACTTCTGAAATTTGTCTAGTATTTACATCATAGGACCAGAACCCTGACAGTAGCACTTAGATTCAGTATATATTGCCAGGCTATAAAGTTTTGTTAAAATTTTGTTCCTTTGATCTTTGGGATTGTTTGAATATGACTTCCAGGTTTCCTTTTGCAATTTCATTTTCTGCTATTGCTCCTTTATAATAGCTATTTATAACTAGGTGGTAATGGGGGTGGTAGTCAAGGGAACTAAACAAGATACAATAAAATTTTGTTTCCTGACTCCAGTTCTAGCTCTCCATTATTCTGCCCAGTTGCCTCAATTAAAGAGAAATGGGTTTTTAAACAGTGAAGAGCAAGGGACTGTTTGGAGGCTAGAATTCTAGCCTCCTTCAAAGATTGCAAAGCTGGGTATTTGGTTCCCAGGATGGAAGAAGTTAAACACCATCAAATGGCCATCCTTTTTCCATGCTTCCTAGAGAAAGTCTCGGCGCTACTATCCAACCCGATTGGCCATCAACTTGTCATCAGGTGTTACTGGTGCTGGAGGTACTGCTCATCAACCAGGCTTCATTGTTGTGGAAACCAACTACCGGCTCTATGCCTATACTGGTGAGGTTGGAGGGATAAAAATGAGAATAGTTAGATATTTAGGGAAAGTATTAGAAGAAGGAAGGAGATAAGGGGTGGTGGTATTGGAGGAGAACTGAATCTTTTGTGGTCAGATATTTAGGGAAAGTATTAGAAGAAGGAAGGAGATAAGGGGTGGTGGTATTGGAGGAGAACTGAATCTTTTGTGGTCATCTATTGTTTTTTCTTTGGAGACAGAGTCAGAACTTCAGATTGCACTCATTGCCCTCTTCTCCGAGATGCTCTATCGATTCCCCAATATGGTAGTAGCCCAGGTCACTCGAGAGAGTGTGCAGCAGGCCATTGCTAATGGTATCACAGCCCAGCAGGTATTGTCAGCAGATGGATAAAAAGGTGCTGGGGGTGAGGATAGGGAGATAGAGTGATCTCTGTCAACAGTTATGTTTCATTTGGGTATGGTGGATATGGAAACATTGGCAAGTGGTTCAGGAGGGTAGCAGGGAAGGTTAATGATGGAATCCATAACTCTCAGATGGGACTGATAATGGGGATAGAGGTGGGGGAAGAAGATAGAATTAAATGCAAATATTGGAGAATGTAGATGTCAGAGAAGAAATGAAAAATATGATCAATAAAAGTAACAGCAGCAATAGCTGTATGGAAAGAGAGAGGATTGTAGGGAGGGGTAATAATAGGCATGAATATTAAGTTGCCTATGGTGGATGGGGAAAAAAATATTGTTCAAGTAGAAGTGGGTTATAGATTTCAAGATAGCCAGAATTTTCTTAACCTCATGTTATAGCCTTAAAACTATTTTCATGTCTTTTTTCAGATCATCCACTTCATGAAGACAAGAGCACATCCAGTGATGCTGAAACAGGTCCTGAGTTAGAGGAGGCATTTGGAATAGTGGGAGGAGAGTAAAGGAATGGGAGAAGAGATTTCTTGACAAAAAGACAAAAGACAATGTTCTGTCCTAGCTGAAGGTTCTCATAGCTACTTCAATTCCTTACAGACCCCTGTACTGCCTCCCACCATTACAGATCAGATCCGACTCTGGGAGTTGGAGAGAGACCGGCTTCGATTCTCGGAGGGTGAGTGACTGGTAGCAATCATTTGGCAACTGATCTTTAGATATAAACCTTTTGCTTTGTTAGACTCTAATTTTATCCAACTGATTTATTTCCCTCTCCTTTATCTTGGGATGAAAGAGAATTGTCTGGCCAAGCAACTGGGGGCAATTCTTTGGTGCTTATATTCAAAGCTAGAAAGTTTGCACAAATCAAGTCAGTTTAAAAATACTTATTATTTGCACCAGTTGGGAGAAGACATATAGATAATCCACAGATTAGATCATTCATTACATAGAAGAGTAGAAAGGTTAAGAATTGTAAGGGAGTTTTCATTTGATTGGAAATTGGCCCAAAGAGGGGAGAAGATTTGCTTAAGATCATCCAGAGCCAGGGCTAGAATTCAGGTTCCCTACTTGCAGGCTGTCTATCTGACTTGCACCCCATTTGTTGGTCTCTTTTTGTAGTCAGATGTTTTCTTGATTGCTTTATTTATTGAGCACTAATTGCGTGCCGAGCATCGCGTAACTGGCCGGGGGCAGCCAATACTCTGGGCATTGTGGCTCGCCGCGTTTCATCTTGTGTCTCCTCCTCCTCCTCCTCCCTCCCTCCTCTTCTGTGGCCCTGCTCCCGGAATCCCAGGTGTCCTCTACAACCAGTTCCTGTCCCAGGTGGACTTTGAGCTGCTGCTGTCGCACGCCCGGGAGCTCGGGGTGCTGGTCTTTGAGAACACAGCCAAACGGCTTATGGTGGTGACGCCGGCGGGGCACAGTGACGTCAAGCGGTTTTGGAAGAGGCAGAAGCACAGCTCCTGAGCCACGACTTGGGCCGGGGGCGCCGCCGCGCGGGCCCGGAGGAAGCGGCCTGGAGGATGCAGCCGGCCTGCGTAGGAGCCGCGCGGCTCGGGGCAGTAACTCCGTGGCGGCCGGCCCGGAACCCATGCCCCTGGCTGCCCGGGGAAGGGGCGCTCGGAAGGCCTGGCCTCGCGGGGATTTCGGCGCCATGCGCTAGTTCTTTTTTCTAATGACATCGAAACTATTCACAATCAATAAAATTCTGGAAGCGCCCCTCCTCCCCAGAGGGGGCGCGCTTTTCCTTTTCGTGTTTCTTTTTTGCGAATGGGCGAGGCTCTGGGAGGCGCGTGCGTCATTCTAAGGATGGGGGTGGGGAGAGGCGGTTTGCCCTCGGTTTGCGCACGCGCGCTTTCTGTGCTCTTTCCTGCGCGCTACGGTAGCGTTCCGATGGCGACATCTTCCGCCTAGCGTCTGACCCGGGTGTTGTTGAAAGGGCAGATTGGCACCTGGCCTCTGCGGGGTCTCGCGGTCACCTCGTGTACTGTGGACTTCTGGGGAGGCGGGCCTGGGCTGTTCGGAGTCGGCAGAAAAGCGTGAGCGGAGGCTTCGGGCTACTCAGTGCGTCTGTGGGGCAGGCGGGCGGGGGAGCGGGCGTCCCGGCGCCAATGCGGCGGGGTATAAAGAGCGCGGCCGCGGGAGCCCGGGATGCCCGTTCTGCTTGTGACACACTTTCCGTGTGAGGCGGTGCAAGCCGCTTCGTAACTGGCGCGGCGCTTCTAGGGCTGCAAAGCGCTTTGCTCTTGTGGAGCACTACGTTCTCTGAACCCTGAGGGCCGAGTGCAAAACTGGTTTACACCGGTCGTGAAATTGCCCAAGGCCATACGTTTAAATATCTGAGGCTGTTAAACTCTGATCCCAAAGATTCCAGACACCGCGTTCTATGCGGATAACCCTGAGCAATCGAACTTGAAGTTCCCTGACTCGGTTTCTTTGTCTTTAAAGGGAAGGGACATGAGGTCATGTTTTTAGAGGGGCAAGGGTTCATCTAGTTAATTTAACTTTACCAAGGAGTTTTCCAGGATTCAAACCCAGAGGCAATAGGGTGTAGTGGGGAGAAATTCAGCATTTGGACCCAGTGCCCCTGGGTTCCATTTCCAGTTTTGCTACTATATATGCCATCTTCTGGTTACTTTTGCGGGGACTCAAAATCCAAGGTCGAAGAGACCGCTTTTGTTTTTAGATAGAGCATTTATGAGATGCTTACTATGTGCTAGGCACTGGGGATTCAAAGGAAAATGAAGCAGCCTTTGTTCTTAAGAAGCTTAGTCTAGCATAGGACATAACGAGTAAGCACGTACAAAATAAAGAGAAGGTAATCTGTCCTCTGACTCCAAATCTTCCTTCCTGATAGCTTTAGTATTTGCCTTTATATAGGGGTATTCACACTAGCACTTTAGTGATGCTTATCCTCTCTTAATGTCCACTTTCCACCTAATCCTCACCTGTGGTTCCAAGAAGTTGTAGCATTTGAAGTGGCTACATCTGGCTAAAACCAAGAAGACTCCCCTGGTTGAAATGAGTGGATGAGAACAATTTGTTCCAGTGGGCATGAGGCCAGCTGAAAGAGGCACTGTGGAGTGCTTATCAGGGGTCCTCAAACTTTGGCAGCTGAGGACAATTATCCCTCTCACCCAGGACTATGAAGTTTCTTTATTTAAAGGCCCACAAAACAAAAGTTTTTGTTTTTACTATAGTCCAGCCCTCCAACAGTCTGAGGGACAGTGAACTGGCCCCCTGTTTAGAAAGTTTGAGGACCCCTGGTCACTAAGTCTTAGAGCTTGATCGGACAGCAAGATGCAAGCTCATTCACTGTATCCTGTAATGTCACTGTCTTAGAAAACAAAGAACAAACATTATTTGCTTTAGTGGGTTAGTTAAAAGAAAATAAAACTTGCATAGTCTCCAAAAATCTTTTGAATGCTATATAAGTATCAGCTATAGGGCAGCCTGATAAAAAGTTGGCCATAGACTCATCTGCAAAATTCCCATTGTCAGTGAAATCACTGGTTGTCTCTGTTCCTATGCAGAGTGCAGTGATTGAATTCTTTAGCACTGTACTAGTAAGAGAAAGTGATTGAAGTGGTTTTAGAAGTTTTAGAAATGAAATCTGTCTAGTTTAAAAAAAAAAGAAAAGAAAGGAGTGTTACAAGTTTACAAAACAAGCATTATAGTTCAAGTCCAAGGAAAGATTCTTTGGGGCACTTTGGAACTAGAAGAGATCCAAGTACAATGAGGCAGGAATCCTGTCCTCAGAATCATGGTATATTCCTTATCTTTAATCCTCATTGCTGCCCTGTCAAGATAGACAAGATTGGTATTTTTATCCCCATTTTGCAAGTGAAGAACCACCTAGAAAGTCATTCAAACAGTAAGCATTTATTAAGTATTTAAAGATGACTTGATCAAGGTCAATGGGAAAGCCAGGACCATGAACCTGAACCTTTAGGTCTGAGGCTTTTTTTCCCCCTCATTATGCAACACTTCAAAAAGTATGGAAATCATAGACTTGAGGAGAAACTGTAAAGAAGGACTTGGTGAATAAATAAAATAGCCAGGATTAAAGAAATGAGTGACTTGTTGCTGAGAAAATAGATGAAGGGGATTTTTGAGACTGGTGAATGTTTTTTCTTCTAGGAAGAGAGGGCCTCTTGCCCATCCAGCCTCAATGTCCCACTTGTCCTTGGCCCCTCTTCGGAACAGGATTTGGAGTCTGAAACCCTACCCAAGCGTCCCCTGGTCTCATCCTTTCTCCACTCAACCTTATCCTCATGGACCCTCTGTGCCCCAAAGGAATCGTGAACAGAAACAGAAGCGGCTTCGAGAAAAGCAGAGGGCTTTGGACAAAGAGATGGCAGTGAATAGCAAGGTAAGGGGAAAAGAGGCTATGGGTACAATAGGGGATGGTTGAATGGTAATTAGTTTCCCCAAATCTTACCTGATTTCTTTTTCAGCTATCAGTAAAGCCTAGTAAAAGCTGGATTGCTAAAGAGACAGTGTTATATGAAATCCCTACAAAACCTGGTGAAAAAAAAGGTAATGGAAAGCTATGAAAATCTTTTCTACTCCTTCCCCAGTATTTTGGCTGAATAGTAAAGTAATATTTCAACAAGTTTAGAGAAAATAGAATTTTCTCTTCCATCTGTTCTAGATGTCACAGGGCCCATGCCTCCTACATACAGTCCACAATATGTTGAGGCTGCCTGGTACCTTTGGTGGGTTCAAGAGGGATTCTTCAAGCCAGAATATCAGGTCAGTAACTAATATCTATAGCAATTTGTGTTGGGTTTTAGATGAACAAGATCCCTGACCTTATAGTGCTTATAGTCTAGGATTGTAGATTAAGAGATTTAGAGTTAGAACCATATAGTTCAACCCTTTTGTTTTATAAATTGGGATCTAAAGCATAGTGTAGTAAAGAGCATACAAGAAGGAAGTGCAAGAATTGACATTCAAACCTGGATCCTTTGGCTTTAGTTCCAGTCCTCTTTTTACTTATCTGGATGGTTTCTTCAGATAAAGGACGGAACATTAGCACAGGTGTGATACACAGTGTTACACAATAAGTACTTTAGGCTTCTTAACAACCCCTTTTCTATCAAGAAATTTCTACATGATCCTAGGTACATAGGTATATATAAAGTAGATATACAAATCAAACATTTACTAAAAATAAATAGTAATTTCAAGACCTTCACATTCAGTTACAAGACTCCATATGGAGTTGTGACCCATAGCTTAAGAAAGAGAACCACAGATAAGGGGGGATCAGAGAAGATTTCTTATAGAAAATGGTATTTGAATTGGGTTTCAAAGGTAAAGTAAAAAATCAACTAGCTAAGGGAGAAGGAAGGACATTCCTGGTACAAATGAGGAACTGAGGTCCAGAGAGGTTGGAGGTTTTATCTCAGGTCACACAGAAGGACAAGAGCCAGAATTTGAACAAGATCTTGTTTCCTTTTCTATGCCATGCTCCTTTCCAGACGGGGTGGAGAGAGTAGAAGTGGGAGTAATTAATAAGATACCGTTGCAATAATGAAAGTATGTATGAAGCTTATGGCAGTGAGAATAGAGAAGTAGGCAAACGGGAGAGATTATGTGGAGGTGGAGTGGATGGGATTTGCTTAGACATGGGAGAACTACAAGGTTTTATCCTTGGGAGACAGGTTGGATGGTAATAATTTTGAATCAGAAATAGGGGAGTCAGAAAGAGGAACTGTTTTAGGGCAAAAAAATTTGGTTTTAGGCTGAGAAAAGAAATGAAATTGGAAGATTCTGATTATCCCTTCAGAATTTCTTTGCTGACATTGAGAGCCATTTTCCCTATAGCACTATAACTCTAGAAGCTAGAGGGCTCTCTTGTCCTGGGTAAACTCCCTGCCTCAACCTCTATTCTCAGCTCCTTTCTGACTTTGTCTTTTGCCGACCTTCCTAGTCCCAGCTGCCTCAGGCTACAGGGGAGATCTTCTCCATTTGCATTCCACCCCCCAATGTCACTGGTTCCTTGCACCTTGGCCATGCTCTTACTGTGGCCATACAGGATGCTCTTGTGCGCTGGTAAGAGAGAAAGGGGAGTGTGTTTGGCTCCTGGAAAATGGGGTTGGGGTAATGGGGAGGTGAGTTTGGAATAATAGGGTGGGATTGGCCATACAGGTATTGAGGAGTCATGGGGATGTTGGAGTGAAGTTAAGCAGGTATATGAAATTCTGGGTTCTAACACAGGCATCGGATGCGAGGGGACCAGGTACTGTGGATCCCAGGTTCAGATCATGCTGGCATTGCTACTCAGGTATTTTTCTGATCCTCTTTTCTCTATCAAGTTAAAGGAGATTTCCTCTTTGAAGTCACTTAACCTTTCCATTTTTCCTCTTTCCTTATTCCAGGCTGTGGTAGAGAAACAACTATGGAAGGAACAGGGAATAAGGAGACATGAACTGAGCCGAGAAGATTTTCTAAAGAAAGTATGGAAGTGGAAGGAAGAGTAAGCATAGCTCTTTAATCCCCAGCCCTTTCCTCCCTTTTCCCCATATTCCATTCTCTCCTGAGCTGTAAGCATCTTGCTTCCCTGTCCTGGTCCTCCCCAATTTTCTTCCCTGACTGTTATACAGAGGGAGTACTTATACTTTTTTTTCCCATGGGAACAGGAAAGGTGGTGAGATCTGTGAGCAGCTACGAGCCTTGGGGGCCTCTTTGGACTGGGATCGAGAATGTTTTACTATGGATGCTGTGAGTGCCAGATGCTTTGACTCCAAAGGGAATGGCGGATTAGGTGGTGAGAGAATGAAAACTTGGACCTAAGAAGCCTGGAATATATCCTAAGTTCCTGAGGGGGGTGAGAGAAATGGTGGCGTGAGAACACTATAGAGGGGAAGTTACTACTGGTTGTAGTAGTAGTAGAAGGAACATAGACCTTCTTTCAGGGTTCTTCAGTAGCAGTGACAGAAGCCTTTGTCCGTCTGTATGAGGCTGGCCTATTATACCGGGACCAGCAGATTGTCAACTGGTCATGTGCTTTGAGGTCGGCCATCTCGGATATTGAGGTAAGTGTGTGGTTGGGATGAGGAGATTGGAGATGGACACAATTTTCAATTCCTAATGTCAAACTAGGGGGAAAGGGGTAGTTGGACTTTTGATGGGATTAGAGGTAGATCAGACAGAGGATACAAAAGAAGGAATATAAACTAAGAGTCCTTTGAGGCTATGAACACAGAACAGTGACACCAGTCTTTCCTGATATGCCCAGGTAGAGGGTCGGCCCCTGCCTGGCCGAACAGAATTCTGCCCTCCAGGCTGTCCCCACCCTGTCTCCTTTGGCCTCCTCTTTTCTGTTGCCTTTCCAGTAGATGGGGATCCTGGTAAGTTCCATCAGTTGTTCTTTTGCTTGACTTAGTGTGGCCTAGTCTTTCCTCATTCTTTTCTAACTGTGAATGTCATGTTCCTTTTAGAATCTCCCACTTCCTAGCATAGGGAGTAATAACCTATTCTTTCCACAATTAGTTTCTTCAAATTAATTAATTAGTAAGCTTTTTTTTTTGGCTGCTAATCTGGTATTGGCCACAAAAAATGCCTTTTAGCCCCTACCTTCAAGATGGGGAGACATGTCTGGTCCCTGTGAAACAAAATAATTCAATATCGAACTCTGTAGTTTGAACTGTAAGTGCTTCAGGAGGTAAGAAGAGCAATAAGCAATAATGACCACTAGAGTAGTCATGGCCAACACCTTGGAAAATGCATTTGTACTGGACTCCAAGGGATGGGTTGACTTGTGGTAAGGAGAGTGAAACACCTCTAGAATATCCTGCCTCCTCCATTTTACCTGCTAGGAATTTCATGATTTATTTTGGTTCTAAGTGATTTCCAATCTTGTCTCCCATCTGTTTCTTCCACTCAAACTAGGGGCAAACCCCTTCTCCTGTGGATGCTAATCCCTATTTTGCATAATTACTTTTGAAGAAGCTGTTGTTCAGAATGGGCACCCATCCCCAATTATGCCAGGATCTTCTGGGAAATGGGGAATTGATTTGGGATTGGTTGTATGTTTCCCTAGATACAGAGATTGTAGTGGGGACTACACGGCCGGAGACTTTACCTGGTGATGTAGCTGTGGCTGTTCATCCCGATGATCCTCGATACATAGTAATACCATTTGACTTCCTCACTCTCCTTTCCTTTCTTAGTTTACTCTGATATCCTCTAAGATTGTTGTCACTTTTTCCTTGGCTCCATTTCTTTGGCTCAAGACCATTCTTTATTTTCTTGCTGGCTCGGCCCCAATTTTTGGAATTGCAAAATTGTACACTCTCTTAAAAAGAAGTAAGAGATCATATGATTCAATTTCTTTTCTTTTTCAGTAATGAATATTCTTATTCAGTAATGAATAAAGAGGTTAAAATTACAAATTAATACTATGATCCTGATATTTTGGTTTTGTTTCTTAACTCTATTCCTTCTAGTTGTTCCCTTTCTTCTTCTCTCTAATACCCTCATTCTCTCTCCCTTCCAATAAATGTAACTATACCTGATTCATAAAAAGCACTTAAATGTGTTGAATACCTAATTATTTCTTTCCCTTGTTAGCACCTCCATGGGTGTCAGCTCCGTCATCCACTAAGTGGGAAGCTCCTTCCCCTCATCACTGACCCTACAGTCCAGCCTGACCTGGGCACAGGTTCGTGGAGACTATGAAAGAGTAAGAACGCTAAAGGAAGATTAGGGAAGGGGAGAGAAGGAAATTAAGGAAGAATGAGGAAATTCACAAAGGAAGTCTGGGAGTATAATAAGGAATAGTAGCACTATACCTTACATTTGCATAAACATTACCTATAGATAAGCATGGCTGCCTTGTGAGATAGACTAGATATATGTTCATTTTCTAGATAAAAAAAAAAAAGGCTAATGCATGCTAAATATCAGTGTGTGGCTGGTAAGTGGCCGAGTCAGGATCTGAGCTTCTGACTTGGTTTGTACTTTTCCTTATGCAGAGATAAGGAGAGGGAGGGAGACTTGTGGAATTTCAGATGAGGCATAGAAAATGGAGAGTTTGATTTTCTCCTCACTGTTGGTTCCTTTAGGTGCAGTGAAGGTGACCCCTGCCCACAGCCTTGTTGATGCTGATATTGGGGCACGACACAAGCTGATCCCTGTGAATGTCATTGGAGAGGATGGAACCATGGTTACCCCCTGTGGGGATTGGCTGCAGGTAGTATCACACTTTTAATTTCCTCCCCTTTTTTCTAGATCTTGCTGTCTTTTCTTGGCCCCTTTCCTCCTCCCCTTCTTCCATCCCCTCCACTCCCCCATCCCTCAGGCTTCTTTCTTTTTTTCCTTACAGCATCTTACAGAACTTTTCCTTACAGGGTCTTCATCGATTTGTGGCTCGTGAAAAGATTGTGTCTAGGCTTAAGGAACAAGGATGTTTTCGTGGCATTCAGGACCATCCTATGGTACTCCCTATCTGCAGGTAATTCTCTTCTTCTAGATCTCTAGATCCAGATCTCTAAAAGGTAGTGGGGGTGAGAATATAGAAGAAAGCAATAAACTTTTATGAAAGTAAAAGGAGGGTAGGGTCATATCACTCTGAGGAGGATGTGGGGTATAAGATATAGGAAGAATGGCGATGAAAGAAAATGAATGGGGCCTCACTCTTCCCCCTGTAGTCGTTCTGGAGATGTGGTAGAATATCTTCTCAAAAACCAGTGGTTTGTGCGATGCCAGAAAATGGGGGAACAAGCTGCCCAGGTGAGACCCAAATGGGGACACTATATAAGGGAGATGGGGCTTCTTAGAACTGAGAATGAGGAAACCTGGGAGTCCCCTTTCCTGAAGAGGCTTCTAATTTATAGGAACTGGGTGAGGAGTATAGTATCTGGTATGGAGGCATGAGGATAGATATGATGATCTGAGCAGGGCCCAGTTAAGTCAGGTTTATACAGTTATATCCTCCATCCCTCACTAACTTGGGATGCTAGCAGAAGAGACCTGAGCTTTAGAATTATCTCATTTGAGACTAGTTTACCCTCTGGCACACAAGAAAAGGGGTCATTGCCTGAAGTCCCCCTTTCTTTGTAGGCTGTGGAATCGGGGGCCCTATGTCTCAACCCTCCCTTTCATCAGAAGAATTGGCAACATTGGTTTTCTAATATCAGGCAAGTAGGAACACTGGTGAGATTAGAGAAGAGAGATTTAATCATACTGTAAAGTAACTTTTTTGGGGGGATGGGGGTCTCATCCACAGTGATTGGTGTGTTTCCCGGCAGCTGTGGTGGGGACATCAAATTCCAGCATATAGGGTTTTTGGAAAGGAGGTAAAGGGGGAAGGGTGGTTTGGTTTTCTCAGGGCAATGGAGAGGGTAGAAAACTGGGAAATTACTGTTTCAAATTACCTTACAAGTCTTGTCACCATCCATCCCAAGTTGCTCTTTTATAGGGAGACATTGAAGAATGTTGGGTAGTAGGTCGATCAGAGGCTGAGGCCAGAAAGGTAGCTGCAGAACTCATAGGGAGACCAGAGAAGGAGCTAACTTTGGAGAGGGGTAAGTAATGGGGCTGGGAGGAGGCTGATTCCTGGGTACCTGTGAGTAGATGCTGGATTAAGGAAGATGGGGAAAGTTGATTTGGAAACTGGGATAGGGGGCCAGGTATAGGGCCTCCCTGGGTCTCAGATCTGAAAAAATGGAAAGGTGAATAAAGGACTGCAGTCCTCAGAAAACTAGATCCCAGTTATTCCTGTTTTTACTCCATTCTTCAGACCCTGATGTTTTAGACACCTGGTTTTCCTCTGCACTTTTTCCCTTTTCTGCTCTGGGCTGGCCTCAAAAGGTAAGATGGGTTGAAGAGATGTGAAATTGATGACAGTAGAGAAAGATGTCATGAAACTGAGGGTGCATGGAGGAACAGAGATTTGGGGCATGGAAGAGAATGTTAGGGCCTGTGGTATTAGCCCTTGGTTCTATTTTGCATTTCAGACTCCAGACTTAAATCGGTTCTACCCCTTGTCCCTGTTGGAGACAGGCAGTGACCTTCTGATGTTCTGGGTAGGCCGAATGGTTATGCTAGGGACCCAGCTCACTGGACAACTTCCGTTTCCCCAGGTAACATTTCCAGTTCTTGTCTTCCTTTCCAGACTCCCTAGCTGAAGAGAGGCAGTGTTTCTCTATTCCTCCCATGGGTCTGTTCATCTTCTCTGAAACCTAAAGAAGGAAGATCTCAAGGTATCTACTTCCCAGAACCCTGACTCTGTTTCCAATTAACTCCTTCCACATGCCTCACTTCTCCTGCCTAGGTGCTTCTTCACTCCATGGTTCGGGATGGGAAAGGCCGCAAGATGAGCAAATCTCTGGGAAACGTACTTGATCCCAGAGATGTTATCAGAGGAGCAGAGCTACAGGTCAGAAGGCTGAACCATGGGTGGGCAAATAAGTTGGAGGAACTGGAATGGGTTTTGAGTAAAAGTGGAGGGGCTTGTGGTGGGGAATTAGGGCTAGGAAAAAGATTTTGTGGAGCAAAAGTTAGATCATTAGATAGAGGCCATTTTTTTATTCTTCCCTTAGGTGCTACAGGAAAAGCTGAAAGATGGAAACCTGGATCCCAGGGAGCTACAGATTGCTGCTTCAGGACAGGTAGAAACCCAAGTGTTTGCTGTTCATTGTTCCCCAAGTAATATAGCCCCACAGCCCTTTTTGTAGTGGCTAGAAACTGGAAACTGAATGGATGTCCATCAGTTGGAGAATGGTTGAATAAATTGTGGTATATGAAAATTATGGAATATTACTGTTCTGTAAGAAATGACCAACAGGATAATTTCAGAAAGGCCTGGAGAGACTTACATGAACTGATGCTGAGTGAAATGAGCAGGACCAGGAGATCATTATATACTTCAACAACAATACTATATGATGACCAGTTCTGATGGACCAGGCCATCCTCAGCAACGAGATCAACCAAATCATTTCTAATGGAGCAGTAATGAACTGAACTAGCTATGCCCAGAAAAAGAACTCTGGGAGATGACTAAAAACCATTACATTGAATTCCCAATCCCTATATTTATGCACACATGCATTTTTGATTTCCTTCACAAGCTAATTGTACAATAATTCAGAGTCTGATTCTTTTTGTACAGCAAAATAACGTTTTGGTCAGGTATACTTATTGTGTATCTAATTTATTTTAATATATTTAACATCTACTGGTCATCCTGCCATCTAGGGGAGGGGGTGGGGGTGGGGGGGTAAGAGGTGAAAAATTGGAACAAGAGGTTTGGCAATTGTTAATGCTGTAAAGTTACCCATGTATATATCCTGTAAATAAAAGGCTATTAAATTAAAAAAAAAAAAAAAAAAAAAGTAATATAGCCCCAGGTGTCACTCCCACACAGGCATCTTAAACCTCTTCTCTTGGCCTGCCAGCCCTTAGCCATCTTTTCTCTTTTCTTTTCTCTGCTTTTAGAGAAAGGATTTCCCTCAAGGAATCCCTGAATGTGGTACAGATGCCCTGAGGTTCACACTCTGTTCTCATGGAACACAAGGTAAGACCAGGATAGACAGATTGGGGGTAAATTCTGAAGGCAAGACAAAGGAAATTGATGAAGTCAACCCTCTGAACCCCTCTCTACCGTACAGGGAATGACATAAACCTATCTGTTTCTGAGGTCCTGAGCTCCCGCCATTTTTGCAACAAGATCTGGAATGCCATGCGATTCATCCTTAATGCCTTAGGAGACAGATTTATACCCCACCCCATTGAAGAAGTGGGTATTGTATTGGGGGAAGAGAAAAAGTGGATGGTGGAGGGATCGGTAGTCTGGTTGGCTAAAGTTGTTGAACCCTTCTTTTGTCCCATAGCTGTCTCCCTCATCTGCCATGGATACCTGGATCCTCAGCAACCTGGCCTTCACTGTTGGGGAATGTGAGCGAGGCTTCCTAACACAAGAGCTCTCTCATATCACCCATACTTTGCACCACTTTTGGCTCCATAAACTTTGTGATGTCTACTTGGTAAGCCCAGGGGGGCAAGAGCACAGGGACTGGGTAGCATTTTCCTTTGTACTTGTCATATTCCTAAGTTCACCATGAATCTCATGGTTTTCCATGGTGGAACTATTGTACATTGATGATAGAGGAGAAAGCATCAGTTAATACTGTTTCCTTTTCCCTATGGATTGATTCTTGGGAGCCTTCCCTTCCATCTCCTGTCTTGCCTTCTACCCCCATTGCCTGGGAGAGAGAAAAGAGAAAAACAGTCAAACAGATGGATTTTTGAAAAAATTAAGGCAGAAAAGCAGGAGAAATATCTGAACCTTTCATCTTTATAAGTATTCTTCCCTGGGGACAGTGAGAGAATCAGGAAGCCAATCTAGTGTGCTCTGGGGCCCAGTGTGAGCCACTAGAACAACTGATCTCTAACTACATATGCTACCTAATTTTAACTGATCCTTCAAAAACGTAATTTCAGGCAAAAACAGCATAGGGAATTGTGCAGTTCATCTACAAAGGAAAATATTCTAAATGCATTTTTATGATCTGTGTAAAGTAATGTAATTTTTCTGGGCCTCAGCTAGACTAGATGATCTTTAAGGTAAGTTCCTTCCAGCTCTATTGTCCAGCTTATAACAAGCAATCAGCAAGGTTTTAAGAACTAATGGTTATTAGTTATTATATACATGATGTTGGTTGTAAAATAGGCTATGCTTTACTGGAGGTAAGGGGAAGTGACCCTTAGCAGAGTATTCAGGTCATACAGTGATTCTTCTCTGACTTAAGATCCCAGGGAATGGCTCTAGAGAAGGGAAGGGAACTAGGATCATTGTTTTGAGTTCTTTTCTTTCCCAAACCAGGAAATTAGAATGAGGAACCGTGTGAAATAATTGGATAGCCTAGCCAGAGGAGAGAAGTTGACTCTGGGGTCCTCTATAGCTGACATTAGCCCTTAATTTCCAGGAGTCAGTGAAACCTGTGTTGTCAAGGTCACCCCAATCCCCTGGATTACTGCAGACTTTATACTCCTGTGCAGATGTTGGACTTCGTCTCCTTGCCCCATTCATGCCCTTCCTGACTGAAGAGCTTTGGCAGCGATTGCCTCATGGACCAAATTGCGCCTCAGCTCCAAGCATCTGTGTTGCCCCCTACCCCTGTGCCCAAAATCTGGTGAGCTATATCTGTCTTAGTGTGGTGCAGCCAACAGGCCTAAGGTCTGAGCTACTAATTTATTGTCTATAAAATGATGAGGATGGACTAAATAATTTTTAAGATCCCTTCTCTCCCTAACTTTCTGTAAGATAATTAATTGGCCTCAATTTCCTCATCTGTCAATTGACAGCATTAGACTAGATGCAAGAAAGGAGATTCCTTTCAGAGGCACAATATTCTATGATTCTGTGTATTGGGGAGGGTCTGACTGGAGTGGGGGATCTTGGGGGATACTGGATTTTGTGGAAATGTTGGTAGTATGTCATACACATTTAAAGCATTTTGTCAAGGCTAGTTTATTACTAGAGTAATAACAGCCTTCTTTTAAGTTTCGAGGGAATGTTATATTATCAGACAATATTGTGCTTTGTTATTGTGGAGTTTTCCAGAGTTGAATCTTTTAGATGTTCATTTACTGCTGTAGGGTGACCCTCTATCCAAAGTCACCAGATTACGCCTGGGAATTCCTTAACAAACACAAGGATAACCACACATAGTTAACCCAGCCTAGGATTCTGTGTGATTGCCCGATAAGCATGATTGGTTGGAAAGCAGTTATCCTTGTAGTATTTGACACAAAAGTTAGGGAAACGGGCAGCTAGGTGGCGCTGTGGATAGAGCACCAGCCCTGAAGTCGGGAAGACCTGAGTTCAAATTTAGTCTCAGACACTTCCTTGGGCTGTTCAAACTTTTCCCCCCCTTCCCCCCCCCCCCCCCCCCCCCCCAAAAAAAAAAATTTTTTTTTTAAGTTAGAGAAAAACATCTTAGTTCTCCTCAGTTACCAGTTACAAATCCATCAGTTTTTCATTTAATTTCTTGAACTCAACTTAAAAAAATTTTTTTTAATGTAATGGGTTGTGAGATCTAGATCAGAGAGACAACCAGGTGAGACATAGTTACCTACTCTCAAGTAGGGAAATAGGGAAACAAATTCATTTTTTAACAGACTCTCCCTGGAGCTCATAGACATGTGATCTGTGATTGGCCCAACTCTTACAGAATCCTTGGTACCAACCAGAATTGGAACAGCGATTTGCTCGGGTTCAAGAGGCTGTAAAAACACTAAGGGGGCTCAGAGCCATGTACCAACTCAGCAGAGTCCGACCCCGAGGTGAGAACTGTCCCTTAATACCTAGGTCCTTGAGGGGAGAAAGGATTGTTGTGTGAAAGATGAGAACTAGAGATCTAGTCACACATGGGTTGCTGAAAGATTTAGTGGCTTTGATAAAGGGAGAGACAAATGCCTAATGTTATTGCTTTTGAATCTACTCTTTCCCCATCATCTTGCCCAGTGTTGTTGCAATGTTCAGAGCCCAAAGAACAGTACCTCTATGAAGATTTCCTGGAGCCACTGGGCACTCTGGCCCATTGTGGAGCTGTGAACTTCCTACCTTACAATAAGGCATCTCCCCAAGGCTGGGCCCAGGCCTCACTCAGCAATACCACCCAGGTCTACATGGAGCTGCAGGTGAGTTTGGGTAAGGGAAGGAATATGTTTTAGAGCAGTGACAGTAAGGTGAGTAAGGAACTAGAAGGAAAAAATGTTAGAAAATGGTTGGGTTACAAAGAAAGAACACTAGGAAATGAATGTAAACTGCTTGCATTTTTGTTCTTCTTCCCTGGTATTTATACCTTCTAAATCCAATTCTCCCTGAGCAACAAGAGAATTGTTCGGTTCTGCACACATATTGTATCCAAGATCTACTGTAACCTATTTAACATGTATAGGACTGCTTGCCATCTGGGGGAGGGGGGTGGAGGGAGGGAGGGGAAAAATCAGAACAGAAGTGAGTGCAAGGGATAATGTTGTAAAAAAATTACCCTGGCATGGGTTCTGCCAATAAAAAGTTATTTTTAAATAAATAAATAAACAAAAATATAGCAAGAAAAAAAAAGAAAATGGGTGGGTTAAGAAGAAAGAAGTGAAGAATGGAAGATGTTATGATTGGGGAAAAGGAGGATATTCTGGTAGAGTAGGTAGGTCTGAGAATCTAACCTTGTTCTCTCACCAGGGCCTGGTGGACCCTTATCTCCATCTTCCTGTCCTGCTTACCAGAAGACAGAAACTACAGAAACAACTTGATAGCCTTACTGCTTGGACCCCAGTTGAAGAGAGTCAAATGATGAATAGAGAGCATAAGGTGAATTCTCAGAAGAGGGAGGCAAAATACCTGTGATCCTTGGGGATAGGTGGGTAGAAAGGCCAGTTATCTAGATTATCACCTTTTCTCTTTTCATAAAGGTCTCTTCCCTCCTCATGGAGCTATCAAAGTTGGACCAGGCAACATCTTACCTCCAAAAGCTAATGGATACAATTCCTACAAAGCCATGAATTCCACCTATATGTCTCTTTTCTCTGTCAGACCTGTCTCTGGGTATTGATGGATCAGAGTGACTAAATCCTACAAGAATCCTGTGGGACATTCATAATTGCCATATCTTCCCTCCACAGTCTTTTTTTTTTTCTTTTTTTTTTTTTTTTTTTTAACATTTTCAGGATTGAGATAATAAAAAATTTTTTTTTAAGTCAAGGTTTCTGTCTTGGTGCCTTATTTATTGTTCTTTCCAGATGGTGTCCTCTTGGTGCTTCAGTTCCTTTGAAAAAAATTTTACCCAATCTTGGGACTGTTTTTGGTCCTGAGGTTTCTGGTGAGGATGAGGATTGGAGTCCACTAATGTTAAGCTTTCGTATCTCAGGCTTTGTCTTCTCTCATAAGGTCAGAGGATTTGAACTTGTGTTAGTTTTTTCCAGGCCTTTTCACCAGTCTTCCATCTAGTGGCAGATTCGGTGGTAGTTCTTCAAACAAATTCCTAAGGAAAGTGGGGAGAGATTTTTCCAGATCTAGGGATTACAGTGAGAATCAGATTAAAGAAAATTTAGCTCCAGGAGAGGGGCATAGAGCCTGGAAAGACAAGTGCTTCCCTCTGCCCCCACCACATTGAAGTATAGAAGAAATGCAGGACAGTGGCTAGTAGGGATGGATGGATAAAGTGAGGGTGAAGACTAGTAGTGTGTTTGTAGGAAGCAAAGAAAGCTTCAGTCTCTCTTTAATGGAATTGGAAATGAGAGTTTTGGAATGTTAGTGGGGCATTCTGCTAGAGAAAAAGAAGATGATGGAGTTATGGGATTTGCTTTGGCAAAGAGAAAAAGGACTCATGTGCAAGGAATGAAGGAAGGTAATGGAAGATGCTTAAGTGATTTCAGAAAGGAAGAAGTGCTAGGTGAATGACCTCAATTTTTTTTTAAGTGAAGTGTTGTTCTCAGCTGACAGTGTGTGGAGGGGATATCAAGGGAAGCTTAGGGCGAAATCAAAAGGTTTGAAATAATCACTGTGGTGAATGAAACCGTGAGTTGATTAGAAACAGAGTTAGGCTGGAATCAAAAGATTTTGATCAGATAAAGGAATGATAAACTTTATGAACTTGGAACACTGAGTGAAGGTATGACTATCTGTGGATAACTGAGGTGGGATGAAGTTAGAGTATTTGAGATAGCATTAGTATATAGACAAGTCTCCTAGGATGAGAACACTTATTGGGGGTGGAGGGAGAACAGAAAGCCTGTGAACCAGGCACTAAAATGACAGAGAATGTCCTATGGGTTGAACATAACTGATACCAGGACCTGTATTGGGTAATAAAATTGAGAAATATGAACTCCAGAAGAAGTCAGATTGCCTTTTAAAGACAAATTAATGGTGGTAAAGAAAGAGTTTAGAAGTGGCCATAATATATAAAGAGCATTCTGATTTCCCAATCATGATTAATGATTTGGGGGTAGGAGAGCACAAGCAGAAAGAGTGGCCAGGGATGCTTTGTCATCTGGCAGAAGCTAGGACTTTGTGACAGAAGATGGGAGAAGTAAGAAAAGAAAAAGTTTGAAGATACAAGAAATTTTGGAGCAGACATCTCAGCTTAGTTGAAGTAGTAGGCTGATCCGAAGTGATCGTTGCAGGTATGAGGTTGAAGAGGCTGGACAGCTGGAGATGGGCAATGGACTTTGGACACTGGTATGAAAAGGTCCAGAATCGCTGTGATGGGAAGAACGTGAGGGTATGGTAGTATGCTAACAGCTGAGGCATGAATCCAAGCTATTGATGACTGAATAGAGGTCTGTTGAGGCATGTGATGATAACAGCTCAGTATGATCAGACTAACTGCTTTTCAAAACTGGATTGGAATATTTTTTCCAAATCCAGCATTGAGGAGGTCAAATGTTTGAGTCCCAGAAGGAATCTGAGATTAAAGGATCACTTGGCTGTTTTTATACCATTTGCAGGTGAATGAAGTACAAGGATCTTGGGAGGGGGCAGAACTGAAAAAGAGTTGGTGAGGGTGATGAACAAGGGCTCCCCTATTGCCTGGGTCCCATTGCTGTGGACACCAACATGGAGACAGACATGCCCAAATGCCCACTTGTAGAAAACTCTCAGGAAGCTAGAAACTTTGTAACTGGAATGTTCCCCTCCTTCTAAAATTAATCAAGGGTTCATTTAAGCTTGGAATCATGAGAAAACATAAAATCCTGGCACATTTATTGGGGCATTGTGAACTTGACATAAGATTGAGTCCCTAGAAACTAATAACAAGTTTCAGAGAATTCGATCATAGAGAGCAGAAACCAGTGCCTTTCATAATAACATAGTTTTAAGATATATAAATGGCATGATTTCTCTTAACAAATGACTATGTTGAATTATCAGCAACCTGTCTGCTTATTTTCAACCACAACTAGCCCATTTGTGTTGTGCTGGTCACAACACCCACCAAAATCAACAGCATATTATTTACATTGAAGCAGCTTTCTTGTATTTAGGAATCAGAAAGACCTCAATTCAAATCTTGTGTCAAACTTGTATGCATTGTGTGACCCATATGCCTCATTGGTAAAATGAGGGACAGTGATACCTATTTCGCAGCAGTGTTGTGAGGATCAAGTGAGATACTATAAGTAAAAGCACTTTGCAAATCTTAAACCACTGTGTACACATTAGTGATGATTATTTATGCAACGGACAACATTGCCCCACTCTTGCAATCCCATTCTTTTGTCTCACCTTTCTGGAACATCACCTCACTTATTCGCCTCCTAGGTTGTATCTTTAACATACCTTGGAAGTTAGAATATTGAGGGAATTAAATCATTTCAAAGAACCCTGCTGTCACTTTCAAATATGGTCCAGGATCTAGGTGCATTCTAGTTCTCTGAGATTCATTCATCCATCCCTTGCATGATAAAATAGATAAAATACTGTACTTGGGAATCAGGAGACCTAGATTCAAGTTCCAGCTTTGCTAGTTATTAGTTGTGTGGTGGTTGGCAAGTTCCTTGAACTCTTATGTACCTCATTTTCATAGGAATGTAGGTTTTATATCTGGAAAAGTCCAGGCCAGTCCAATCTTTTCATTTTATAGATTAGGAAACTGGGACTCGGTGATTTATTCAATATCACACAGGTGGTAAGTAATGGATCCTGGGATTTGAACTCGGGTTTTTTCAAATTCAGATCTTTTTTCTTTTTATACTGCTTTCTCTAGGAGTCAAAATGTTTTAATTTTTAAGGAGAGTTGACTCCAGAAAGTGAACTGAATTTCTTATCCATAAAATGACAGGATTGAACTGAATATGCTCTAAGGTTCTTAACATTTCTAGCAATCTGAATTTAAGCTATTTTCAGGGACCCCTTACTATTGGCATTTGGCAAACAAAAAGGTTTTTTGCAAACAAATATGGAATAAATACAGTCAAACAGTTAAGCAAATGATAATGGAGAATACAAGATTCCACTGTGCTTATTTATTGCCTAAAAATAAATAAAAATGCATTTGGTTAGGTAGAGTAAAGCATTGCCTTAAAATTTCTCCTACAATAAGATATCTTCCATGCAAATATCAAAAATATACAAAAGATGTAACAATAATGACCTTGTTCAATGGCTTTCTGATTATTATTATCAACTGAAGTATAAAATAGGGTGAGACATGTTTAACTTATATTGGATTATTTGCTGTCCACAGGAGGGCAAGGAGGGAGAAAAATTTGTAACACAAGGTTTTGGAAGGGTGAAAGTTGAAAATTATCTTTGCATGTATTTTGAGAAATAAAAAGCTATTATTGTTTTAAAAAATAAAATAGGGCGAGATAGCCTTGTCAATCTGTCCACTCAAATAGGTGAATTATGAAATAAGTTTAGAGCTGGAAGAATCCTTAGAGGTCATCTTATTCCACCTCTTCATTTTTCAGAGGAAGAAACTAAGACCCAGAGAGGTTATTATCTTTCCTAGGTCACATAGGTAGCAAATAGCAGAGTAGGAATTTGAATTTAAGTCTTCTTGGTGCCATATCTAGCATTGTTCCCACAGTTTCTGTTCTCCAAATACTACTTGCTGCAGATACCTTATTCTGACTTATCTAGCTCCAACTCTTAAATGAGATGTTTAATAAAAAAAAAAAGTTATTTTAAGTTCTGAATTTTTTTCCTTTCCCTTATCCCATTCAATGAGATGACAAGAAAAACAAAGTTTATTTCAAATACATTTATTTGTGCAAATTAGATTCCTAAATTGGCATTCTTCCCCCTTCTCAAAAAAAAAAAAATTGAAATGAAGGAAGGAAACATCCTATTTGACAGTGGATATCACATTTCATTATGAGTTTTTTGGTCACGGTGTTGAGGAGAGTTCTTAAGCCTTTCAGAGCTGATTATTTTTATTAGTTTTGATATTTATTTTTATAAGATTTTGATTTCCATTTTTTATCTCTTCCTCCTCTCATCCTTCCTTAAGATGGCAATCAATCTGATATAGTTTATAAGTGTATAATCATATTAAACACATTTATACATTAGTTATGTTATGAAAGAAGAATCAGAACAAAAGGAAAAAAATTAAAAAGTGAAAATAATATGCTTTAATTTGTATTCAGACTTTATAATTCTTTCTCTGCACATGGAAGCATTTTCCATCACGAATTTTTTATAATTGTTTTGGATCATTATGTTGCTGAGAAGAGCAAAGTTGCTGTTATTGAATATATTGTTCTATTGGTTCTACTCATTTCACTCAGCATCAGTTCATATAAGTCCAGATTTTTCTGAAATTGCCTGCTAATCATTTCTTATAGAACAACAGTACTTCTTACATTCATATACCACAATTTGTTCAGCCATTCTCTAATTGATGGGCATCCTCTCGATTTCCAATCAAAGATGATTCTTTATAATATTATTGTTTTTGTACAAATTGTTCTCATTCTGCTCATTTACTTTGCCTCAGTTAATATGTCTTCTCTGATTTTTCTGAAGTCATTCCCTCATTTCTTCGTATAGTATTTTTTCACTTTCATAGAACATAACTTGTTCATTCTCCAATTTATGTCTCATTTCTTTGCTATCACAAAAAGAGATGATGTATAAATATTTTTATATATATGGATCTTTTTTTCCCTTTGATCCTAGTAGTTTAAAACCCAATGTAATAGTGATTTCTCTAGGTGAAAGGGTATGCAGAGTTTAATGGCTTTTATGGGTATTGTTACCCAATCCAATGGGTATGGGGTAGAATCTCAAGGTTTTTTAATTTACATTCCTTTTGTTATTAGAATTTTTTTTCAAATGCTTTTGATAGCTTGGGTTTCTCTCTCTGAAAGCTGCCTGTTTATAGCCTTTTATCATTTATCAATTGAAAAATGATTCTTAATATAAATTTGACTCAATTCCTTATAAGAACCTTTATCAAAGAAACTTGATGCAAATTCCAGTTTCTCTTCTAATTTTAGCTTCATTGCTTTTGGCTGACACATAAATCCCTCTTAATATTTTTAGTTTAACTGTCTACACTATAAAAGCCAAGTAGGTGAAGAATGGCTGTTGTACAACTATACTATATAGTTAGAGCAACCTGTAGAATTGGTCCAACAATATATACACCCTAAACAGATATGTTAATTATACCTTAATCTTAAGACTCAAATAAAAAATCCAGTAGTCAGTTGCTAAGCATTTTAATAAATAGCACCTATGTGTCATGCATTATGCTAAAAACAAAAACAGTTCTTGAGGATTATTCATAAGGAGCTCATAATCTAATAGGGAAAGACAGTGAACAAATATGCATGAACACACTTTACATAAATAGGATAAATAGGAAATAAGTAAAGGAAAGCACTGAAATTAAGAAATTTTGAGAAAAGCTTCCTATAGAAGGTGGGAAGTAGTGGTGGTAGTAATAAATTGGAGTGGGAAAAAACTTTTTTTTAATTTATGATTTTTATTTTCCCCAGTTACACATAAAGCTACTTTTTTTTCTTTTTGGTTTTAAATTTCCATATGACTTATGTTGGGAGAGAAAAATCAGAACAAAAGGGAAAAATCACAAGAAAAATTAAAAAGATGAAAATAGTATATATTGATCTACATTCAGTCTTTATACTTTTCTGGATGCAAAGACATTTTCCATCCAAACTTTATTGGGATCACAAAGTTATTGGATTACTGAACCGCTGAGAAGAACCAAGTCTATCATAGTTGATCATCACACAATCTTGTTGCTGTGTACAAGCTATCAGTGATATCAGTTCATGTAAATCTTTCCAGATCTTTCTAAAATCAGTCTGTTCATTTTTTTAAATAAAACAATATATTCTATTACTTTCAAATACCATAACTTATTCAGCCATTTTCTAATTGACGATCTACTCATTTTCCAATGCTTTGCTACCACAAAGAGCTGCTACAAACATTTTTGCACGTGTGGCTCCTTTTCTTTGGAGTACAGACCTAGTAATGGCACTGCTGAATCCTTTTATATATACAGTTTTATAGCCCTTTGAGCATAGTTCCAAATTGCTCTCCAGAATAGTTGGATCAGTTCACAACTCCACCAATAATGTATTAGTGTCCCAGTTTTCCAAGTAGGAAGAAATTTGAGGCAGGCAGATGCTCCAATAGGCTAAAGGGATAGCCCTGTAGAAGGCAAAGGGATGCTACCATCAAAGAACCAAGTTGGATGGACAATTAAGTGGATCCAGAAGTGACCAGTAGAAGAATTGACTGGCTTACCTTTGCTTTTAAATGACTCCCAATTTATACCTTTAACCTTAGATCACTCAAACAACAGTATTGCTATAAACTGTGATCTTTGGGGGAAGGGTGGTCCTGAATTAGAAATCTCAAACCCCTCCTGACCTCTGGGAGGAACCCCACCCTCCTGTTCATAGGGGAAACCCCCAGATAGTAATCTGCAATCCAATTGAAATTGTGGCCTGGGGCATAATCACCACCCTTTATTGAATTGAAAATTAGTCCCTCAAATTCATCTGGAGTTTGGTGCCTAGATCCAGGCAACAAAAAAACCCAATGTAGTACCCCAAACCTGTATTAAATTCCTTTTGGAAGAGACGGATGAGTTATTTCTCAGTGTAATAAACCCATATTTTTGGCCACAAACCTCGCTCAATTAGAATTGCAGATTCTTTCACAAAGAAATGTGACACCGACCAGGGGATCTTTCAACCCTCATTTCTGACACCTCAACAGTATTATGCCAATAGAAAGGCAATGTGATAGGAAGACAGTTGTTCTTAGAATCAGGAAGACCTGGGTTCAAATTTTGCCTTTGTCTCTGGTTGTGTTACTCTGGACATGTCCATGATCCTAGGATCAATCCTTTAATATGTAAATTATTTGGAAAGTTCTTCACCAGGAACCCCCTCTGTTGATAACCATAATTGCTTTAAAGGTTTACAAGGCCCTTCATGGAACATCTCATTTTGATGGGATTTGGCTCCCCTCAATTCCCAGTCAGGGAACCAAAAATGATGAGATCCAGTACAAGGCAGGGAGTTGTGCGAATCCCCTTCTGGTCGGCCCAGGTCCTTCGTAGATGAATATACAAACCCAAAAAGTTAAGCTGGCAAAAGAAGTTTATTATTAGAACTGAGAAGTCAGCTTTTACAGGCTGACTTCTTTAGTGGCGAAGTCCTGACAGAGAAGTAAAGATCTAGCAGAGAAATCCCGACAAAGAGGTAAATAGGGTCCTGTTAAGGAAATAGGTGAGAGAGATAAAGAGGGAGTAACCCTGAAAAGAGAATGCCTTTTCAGTGGGCAGAGGGTAGTAGCTATGTCAAGGAGAGAAGAGTTTCCATGATTCCTGCTTTTGGCCTCTGCAAGGAATCGAGCTGAAGGAAGCTTGTTATATGGGCAGCTCTTGGTGGGGACTGGGAGCATTTTGAGCTGGAATCAGAAAAGAGAATCTTCGAGTTGAATGAGTGTCCCTGGACTAATCTCCAACTCAATAGAGTTGGATGGAAATCTCCATCTCCAGCTCAGGCTGGACTCAACTAGTCCCACCCAGATAACAGAATGAAACCACTTGATCTTGATTCCCTGGGGCAGGTCTCTCAGGGGAGAGCTTCTCTGAGGGAGTTTCCCAAGCGTTCCTCCCAAAATCTGAGAGAACTTAACTGCTCCTGAAATTCCTTATGTGGTTTTAAAAAAAACTTTCAGTGATATTGTATGGCTATAAGATATGCAATGATAATAATCAAAAAATTAAAGCTAAGCATCATTCTAACAGGTACATGGTAAAATGAATGGGCTGCTGACCTTCCTGGAAATATGAGGAATTAGGCAGAAGTTGTGAAAGTATGTCATCAGAAGAAAATATAAATAGAAAAAAAGAAAAAAAAAGGATGGATTGGTTATGAAGTAAAAGCCAGGAAAACTAATTAACTGCCCATTTACTTTGTTGGTATCCACCACAAGGGCACTAGAAGAAGGTACACCCTGTGGTGAATTTATGAGAGGATTAGAAGAGCCTCACAATGGCCAGGCATGGGTGAGCTATACTCGGCATCACTGGAGGGAAAATTCATATAAATGAAGTCAAAGATGCCTGGAAATTTGCCATTTAGATCTCCAGACTCCCATTCAGGGTATCTGTTTCCAGCTATGTTTAAGTGATTTGATAAATGTGTTCACTCCAAGTTATGAGTGTGACTTACTATATTGCCTCTATATATTTGCATTTTAAGAATAAATGTCTAATTGTAGAATTTCAATAGGCAGGAAAAACATTTTAGAAGATAAGAGACCTTTCTAGGGCCCCTGAAATCATTCCAGGAAACAGCTTCCATCTCTATAGATTTATTAAATTAACACAGGTGGAAACTTGTATTTTGGGGGGAAATGGGAATCAAAATGGGGGAGAAGCTGAATAAAAGGGCTTCCCATGTTCCTAAGAAGAGAAATTGAGGGACTCATTCAAGTTCACATAGGTAGGAAATAGTAGAGCGAAAATTTGAACCCTTATCTTCTCCCTTCAAACTTTTTCCTATACATCCTGCTCAAACCTAAGGAGCTAGTTATGGTTAACTCTCTCTTCCCCTTTCTTCCCCAATTATCTTTCTCTTCCAATGAAGATGCTTATATAACTCTAGGCTTGCTTTTCCAGAATCTTGAGTTCTTTTACCCTCAAATGCCACTCTTCTCCCTGAGACTTGGCTCTGTTCCTTTTTGGGTGACCCCTATCTTAGAAGATGACTGAAAGGATGTTAATATCATTATTTTGAATTTACTCAGCACTCAGCTGTACCTTGGAAGCCCTGGAATGAGGAAATGAGAATACAATTTTTTCCCAAGCTGATGTGTTTTTTACAAATTCTTACTTCCTCTACTTTTACAGCTTTTTGATTTTTCTGTAAAGGGGCAGGTGGAAAAACAGGGAGGTTTAACTCATAAGACATAGGCACCTTGGGGATATTCTGAAGAGAGGAAGTGAACTGCCTTAGGTAAGGATATGGATAGTCACAATAATTTATGGGATGAGGCAGGATATCAGTCCTACCCCATCCCCTGACAACTACACACATGGGTTCTGCTTGATCCTAGATCAAAGAGGTAAACTACAGATTGTCTTCTCTAGTCCTTAAGGTTCAGTTCCTGTCCATTTCCTAAACTAGGTACTATGAGAATAGAGGAGAGAGGAAATCCCTTAGATTTTGGGAGATAACAATGGAGAACAACATGGTTAGGAGAATTCTAGGAACCTACATGAACGAGATGAGGTAAGATCTTTAGTTGTGAAAATCGAGTAAGGCTTCATCTACTTCAGAATTGGAGTAGGCCTGAAGGACTTTTGAGCATTGATTCAAGGACATACTTAAGTCTTCTTCCTGCTATCTTCCCATGACATCATTTTCTCCCCATTTCAGTCAAATATGGGCAACTATGTATTTATTAGTCAAGTTTAATTTCTTGGGTAGTTCCCATGTTTAGAATGTAAGATCCTCAGCTAATGAGGATGAGGGTCAGTGGTGGGAGGGGGTATTTGAGTTAGGGATTAAAAGTGTTGACCCTGCCCCTCAAGGTGCTTCCTCCCTTCCATTGTCTGCTGGAAAGGTGGGAAGCCCTTCTCTCAAAAAACATATAATAAACTTTGCTTTGCTTCTAGAGATCTCACCAGCATTTTTTTTTATTAAATGGTGACCCCTCGCCATTTCTGAACCACACATACGGAATCAAATGATCATTGTCCCCCGCTTCCAATTCCCCACACCCCCGGCCAGGTGCTCATTATGTCTGAGATTTGACTTGTCTCTGTGTCAGCTCACAAGTTGAGTGGTTCTGAAACTAGCTATATAGAATGCTAGATCCTCATATGAGGAAATAAGAATAGGAAAAGAAAATTCCCTTCCCCAGTTATCACACAGTGATACCACTAAGTGAGTGGCACAAGAGGAGCTCAGGTCTCCTGATTCTAAGAGGCTGGGAACATTTTAGAACATTAGGAGAATTAGGGGTTTTCTGGTCCACTCCAGTTTTCCATCCTATCTGCCTTTTTCCCTTCTCTTCCCATTGCCCAACAACATAAAGACTCAAATCAATATCCACATCTTTATTAAGGTGCCCAGCAGGGCTAGGATCTGTGAGGCTAAGTCAAGTATTAGCCTCCAACTCCATTGTTTGGGTGTGTGGATATCCAAAGAGAGAAGTTTTGATGTGTGGGTATCACTCCTGCATGGCACTGCTACCACCTGCTTTAGCAGGTGACACGATGAGGTGATCCTGGGCTTAGGAGGGTGATATTGGTCCCTAACGGGAGTTTCAGGAAATGACAGGCCTGGAAGAAAGGGAAAGGTGGTGGGAGACAGAGGGAGGAGGAGGGTGTCCCCCATTCCTGATCCTAAGAGACAGATGGATAAACATACCTTAAACCCGTTTTGTACCCCAAATCCATTTCTCCCACCAAATTCTTGCTCCTTACCTCACTTTCTAGACCATACCTTCTCAAGAAACTCCTGGAAGTGGGAGGCTACTGAGAGGTTCCCAGGAAAAGAATCCTGCAACTTCAGGTGCATGATGATCCTCGGCCCTAAGGGACCATGAGCATAGTTCATGATCTAGGTATCTCATCCCATAGACTTTGGTTTGCCTCAATTTCCAGGTCCTGCTTTCCTCAGGGATCCAAATGTCCAACTTTTCAGCCCCTTTCAAGGACCATCCTCCCGCTCCTAAGTGAAGCTAAGGTATCTGTTCCTCTCACTCCTTTTAGGACCTCAGGGGTCCCTCCCCCCGATTCTTTTTCCCATTGGGGACCACCTCTCCACTCTTACCTGTCCCTTGTGGCTTGCTGGGCAGAATTAAAAGGAGGAAAAGAAGCATCCAAGGTTCCATCATGGCAAACCGATGACTGGAAGGGAGCATGTTCCCTGAATTTTAAGTCAACCCTTTCTTTCTTCTTCTTGTTTCTTCTCTCTCCCCTATTCCTTATCCTACCTATGCCTGCCCTTCTATGCCCCAGAATGGAAGGGGGAAGACTATTTAACTGGATTTTCTAGTTTTTCCTAATAGAGCTATGATGGACTGTAAGGTGAGAGCATTTGAGTTCTGAAGGAGAGCAAAAGGATAGGAGATTT
Source organism: Sarcophilus harrisii (assembly GCF_902635505.1). Lineage (NCBI taxonomy): Eukaryota > Metazoa > Chordata > Mammalia > Dasyuromorphia > Dasyuridae > Sarcophilus > Sarcophilus harrisii. The sequence continues at coordinate 285,765,041 of NC_045429.1, read as the reverse complement.
GATGTTTGAGACTTGAGTATGAAAAGGAGGTTGGAAGGAAGTCAGATTTCATCAGTTGCAAGACAGCTGGAAAGAACTGAGGACTAATTGAACAAGGGTGGGAATGGAAGTGTAGACATGGAGGAGAGGAAGGCTGAAGTGTTCTTATGGGCTGTTCCTGGGCTCCACCCCAACCATAACCTCTTGTTCCTTCTTAGGGATTATGTATTAACCTCAATTAATCCCATTATTCACAACACTAATGGTTTTAGGAATGTGAGCCCAAAAAGGAAGGGGTGGGGTAGACCAATTTCCTGAGGCTCTAATTTCCCTACCCTTGGTGGCTCCTGGACCACCAGGAGAATTCACTTCTAAGTGTTCTAACACAAAACAGAAATCCATACATAGATGTACTTATTCAGCCTTGGGCATTCACTAAACATTTTCCTTCTGCTGCTCCCCTACCTGTGCTCCAGCCCCTTTTTACATTCAAACTTGGCATGTTCAACTCAGCAGATAGACATACCAGGCACTCATACACTCTGATTTCTTAAGGATATGCACACATTAAACAAACAAATAAATAAAGTGGTTTCCCCATCACCTTTCATCCTTTCTCCAAACATCTGGCTTCCAAAACCCAGAACAAAACAACAAAACAAAACCTATTTATACACTGGACAAGCAGGTAGCTATAGAAAGAAAAAAGAACACACTAGTATAGACACAGATGAAAAAAAAAAGAGTCAAAAAAAGGACAAAAAGACATAGCAAGTATCATAAAGGCATAACCTAGAGATTATGAGTGATAGAACATCTGGAGAACCCCTCTCCTATATAATAACTAACATTTATAGAAGTATCTATGTGCCAAGTACTATACTAAGTGCTTTAAACTTTACTTTTGCTCTATTTATTTGATCCGCACAACAACCCTGGGATGCAGATGTTGTTATTATCCTATTATCCACACTTTACAGATGAGGAAACTAAGGCAAGCAGAGAAGTGATGTCCCCAGCACCACACAAATGCCAAACGAGTATCTAAAACGCTTTGAACTCATATCTTCCTGACTTCCTTACTTTTTTTCTTTTTTATTTGAAATTAAAGTTTATTATCAGGACAGTTAAAAATAACAATACACACTTGCATAAGAGGTTATTGTCCTGGAGGTTTTCTATTCCTCCCATTTGGAATGCCAAGGAGGAAACAATTACTTTCCAGTAAGATTTAAGCCCCCATGCTCAGAGATGCTAGCTCCTTCTCCCTTTGCTGCCACCAGTCCTCATCTGATTTCTGAATTTCTTAAATTTCTTTATCTCTTACGGCCCAAAGCAGAACTGACAAATTTTTCTGCTCTCTATTCCCTGGAGATGAGTTTCAAAAGAGTTAAGAAAAAAATAATGCTCATCATTTGTAAATTAACAATCTTAATCTTTTATGTTCTTTTACTTGAAATTGCTTTCAAGGAACTATAAGTTCCTTAAGAGTAGGGATTGTTTAATTCTTTGTTTTTTTTTAATCTCCATCACCTAGCATGGCGCCTGATACCATTACCTAATGGCCCCATTAGGTTTCTAGTTCAGGGTTTAAATCCCATGTCATCCATGACACTTTAACCTTGCTGTACCTTAGTTTCCTCATCTGTAAAAATGAGGGAGTTGGAATAGACAGCCTTGGAGCTCCTTTGGCTTTAGATCATGTTTCTAAATGAATATAAGTAGTCAGAAATTAAGTTAGAGAAACACCAAAGGGCATCTCACCAGATGATTCACCAAAAAGAAGACATCATGTATAAGACATATAAAGGTTGCACCATAGATAGGGAGTATCTGGAGTTGGGAACATGGCTCTCTCTGATTTCAAGTCCAGCCTCAGACACTAGCATGACCTTGGCCATGACACTTAACCCTATCTGCCTCAGTTTCCTCATCTGTAAAATGAGCTGGAGAAGGAAATGGTGAAGCACTCCAGTATCTTTGCCAAGAAAATCTCAAAAGAGGTTACAGAGCCAGACATGACTGAGAAACAAGATTGAAACACATTAGAATGGAATAGGATAATATCACTCTTTTGCCTCTCTCCCAAAGGATGAAATTCCTTCTTTTCAGGATGGGATTCTGGGTTAGTCAGGACCTATACTCTCAGCTTAGGGCTCAGCTTCCACACACAAGCCTAATATCTCCCATCTTGTTTCTGTTTTCCCACCTCATCATTATTCTTATTACACTAGTCCCTTGACCTACCTATCTTTCTGAGCTCTGGCTACAGGCAGGAGAGATAAACCCTTAGTTTGGGCTACTCAACATTGTACCAGTCTTCAAAGTCTTCCCTGAAGACCCATCATCTCTTCAGCATCAGGAGTTCACCTTTATCAGGCCTTAATTCACTTGTCTTGCTTCTCTTGGGCATTTAGATCGATAGTCAATCAATTAACTCACAAGCACGTATGAAATGCCTATTATGTGCTAGGTACTAGAGAGCTTATAGTCTATGGTCTCCAACTGCTACTGTGTCCCAGAGTCACAGAGAACAGCATGTCTGGGTTACCCAGGGAAGTGGGTCTGGGAATGGACACTTGAATTCTATGAGAAACTGGAGGGCTAGGAAAAGGGAAGTCTAGAAAACTCTTACTCACCCTCTTGCCCGACCTGTGTTTCCTAGGAACTTGCTGGGATAGTTTAATCTTGTGGGGACAGAATGGTGACATCTCCCTGGGAATGGAGATCCTAGTGTTGATGGAGTCCCTGGCACACCTGAATTCCCCTGGAATCCTTAATGAAACTCAAAACTTTATAAAGGGTCCAGATGGAGCCAGAGGTTGCCATCAGAGAGCTCTGAATTCAGAATCATGGAGGTTGCTTTTGCCTTGCTTGCTGGCTTGTTGGCCTTGTCTGGAAATGGTGAGTTACGGTGAGGGGCCTCATTTTCTGAGGAGAGGGGAATGGATTCCTGAGTCATGAAAAAGCACTGAATTCTTGTATTTTGTTCTTTCCAACAGCTCAACCAATCCAACCAAATACCTCTAGGACTATCTCTGAAGGTCTCTCCCGTATCTCCAGAGGTTTCCCTAGTATCTCCGGAGGTCTCCCTAGTACCTCTGAAGGTCTCCGCAGTATATCTGGAGCTCTTCCCAGTATCTCTGCAGGTCTTCCCACTGCCTCTGGAAGTCTCCCTGGTATCTCTGGAGGTGTCCCTTCTAACTCTGGAAGTCTCCCGATTGCCTCTGGAAGTCTCCCCAGTATTTCTGGAAATCTCCCCAGTATCTCTGGGAGTATCCCCACTGCCTCTGGAGGTCTCCCCAGTATTTCTGGAGGTCTCCCTACTGCTTCTGGAAATCTCCCCAGTATCTCTGGAAATCTCCCCAGTATCTCTGGAGGTCTCCCTACTGCTTCTGGAAATCTCCCCAGTATCTCTGGAAATCTCCCCAGTATCTCTGGAAGTCTCCCCAGTATCTCTGGAAATCTCCCCAGTATCTCTGGAAGTCTCCCACTGAAATCTCCCCAGTATCTCTGGAAGTCTCCCCAGTATCTCTGGAAATCTCCCCAGTATCTCTGGAAGTCTCCCCAGTATCTCTGGAAATCTCCCCAGTATCTCTGGAAGTCTCCCCAGTATCTCTGGAAATCTCCCCAGTATCTCTGGAAGTCTCCCCAGTATCTCTGGAAATCTCCCCAGTATCTCTGGAAGTCTCCCCAGTATCTCTGGAAATCTCCCCAGTATCTCTGGAAGTCTCCCCAGTATCTCTGGAAATCTCCCCAGTATCTCTGGAAGTCTCCCCAGTATCTCTGGAAATCTCCCCAGTATCTCTGGAAGTCTCCCCAGTATCTCTGGAAATCTCCCCAGTATCTCTGGAAGTCTCCCCAGTATCTCTGGAAGTCTCCCCAGTATCTCTGGAAATCTCCCCAGTATCTCTGGAGGTCTCCCTACTGCTTCTGGAAATCTCCCCAGTATCTCTGGAAGTCTCCCTAGTATCTCTGGAAATCTCTCTGGAAGTCTCCCCAGTATCTCTGGAGGTCTCCCTACTGCTTCTGGAAATCTCCCCAGTATCTCTGGAAGTCTCCCCAGTATCTCTGGAAGTCTCCCCACTGCCTCTGGAAGTCTCCCCAGTATCTCTGGAAGTCTCCCCACTGCCTCTGGAACTCTTCCCAGTATCTCTGGAGGTATACTTACTGTCCCTGGACATCTCCCTGGCATCTCTGGAGGTATCCCTACTGTCTCTACAAATCTCCCCACTGTCTCTGGAAGTCCCTCTAGTATCTCTGGAGGTCTCCCTACTGTATCTACAAATCTCCCCAGTATCTTTGGAGATCTCCCTACTGCCTCTGGAAGTCTCCCCAATATCTCCCTAGATCTCCTTCCTGTCTCTAGAAGTCTCCCTAACATCTCTATTGTCTCTGAAGTATCCCTACTGTCTCTGGAAGTCTCTCCAGCATCACTGGAGGTTTCCTTACTGTCTCTGGAAATCTCCCCACTGCCTCTGGAAGTCTCCCCAGTCTCTTTGGAGGTCTCACTACTGTTTCTGGAAGTTTCCCTAACTTTCCCTGTGGGCTTTCCTGAGGGTATCTTCACTCTTTGGGAATTTCTCCACTATCTCTGAAAATCTTTCTCTGGGAGTCTTCACTATCTTTAGACCTGTTCCTCTACTAACTCTTATCCTTACTTTTCTAAGATCTGTCCTTTTCTTCTCAGGATCCTCAGGAACTACCACAACTTCTGCATCTGTTCCAGGAGTCTCTGGAAGTGCTTCTTCTACGACAGGTAGAACCGCTGGTATCTCCTTAACTATCCTCATTCAATGACCCTCATCATCAGGGTCATTTTCAAAGAGGGTGGTGTTGGTACCCAATGTTTACTTCTCTCTTAAGCTCTAGAACCATCTCTAGCAGAATCCCACCTGGATTCTGTCCTAAAGTCAATCCCATGTCATCTGATTTTATTCCTCTTCTCCCCTCCCCTCAAGCACTCAATCAGGCTGGCTAGTCAGTTAGGGGCTGCCCATATTCCAAAATTGTTACTATTTGCCTTGTGTGCTATTCCTCTTTTGGCTGAAAAAGTGTCAAATTTCTCTCCTGTCCTTTTCCATCTTCTTACCACACATATTATTGCTACCTTGAGGTAACCAGGGAGTCCAGTGGACATAGTGCTAGATTTTGAGTCAACAAAACCTGAGTTCAAGTCCTGCCCCAGACACTTACTTAGGTCTGGGACTCTTTTCCACTTTTTGTTTGTTTTCTCATCTGTAAAATGGGATATCCTCAAAAGGTCGTTGTGAAGATCAAATGAAATAATTTGATGCATCTAAAGTCCTTGATAGACCGTGAAATGCTAGGCAGCATAATATAATCAAAACTGGAAGAAACTCAAGAGAGAATAATTCAATTCAGGCCCTAGCTAAAAACGCCTAGCATCTAGCTAAAAGATGAGTTCTCATTAAGTCCATTCCACTTTGGGGTAGCTCTAACTGCTGCATTGAACTGAAGTTTGTTTTCCTGTAATTTACAACTCTTGGTCCTACTTCTCTTCTCTGCAGTCACACAGAACAAATCTAATCCACCATCCACTTGACAGCCTTAGAATACAGAAGAGGGATCATGTCCTTCCTCTTAGTCTCCTTCCTCACTCACCCTTGCCTTTATTTGTAGTTGGGAGAGATGGGGAGGTCATTCTCTCTGATTGAACAGGTGAGTGGAGAAGAGGATATCATCCTGGTCCTTCTTTGTGTCAAGGATCCTGGAGGAGATAGTAGTGGGAGAGTCGTCACTTCTGGCTCTTTTGGATAAAATTAACTTCAAAAACAGAAAGACAAGCCCTACTTCATTTGTAGTAGATGCTCAGTAAATATGGGTTGAACTTATTTGAAGAGAAAATAACCTACACAGAAGTACTTACAGGGTAATGATAGATTATCATAAAATTAGTTTTAGAATCGAAAAGGATCTCTTCCTCATTTTATGGGTGAGAAAACTGAGGCCCAGAGATTGTCCAAGTGACAGAGCTAGGGTTAAGAACTCAAATCTCCTGACTCCTGGGCAAATGCTCTGATTTTTGGAGTAACCAATTACTTGTCTTTCCGATCCCCAGCCCAGAGCACCACCCTCAAACCCCAGAAGAATCCTTTCCCAGACTGGGCCATTGTGCTGATCACTCTAGTAGCTGTGGGAGTTGTCATCCTTTTGTTATTTGTCTTTTGCAAGGTGAGAGCCAAGTGGGCCAGATACTTGATCACTAAAGGGAGGAGGGAGAAGGGAGGAGGGAGGTGAAAGCTAAGGGCTCAGTTGTAGATTGAATGCCTGAATCCCATAGGGAAAAGGAGAGAGGGAAGAACTAGATGATGGACAATTAGATCTCTGAAGAAAATGACCCTTGGGGGACAATTTGGGATTTGGAGACCAGATTCTGAATGGTTGGAGTACAACTTCCACAAAGATAGCTGGAGGCTATCAGGGAGAGGGCCAGACTCCTGGGTTAACCCTTTATACTCCCTCCTTTTCCAGGTTTTTCTTCACTTCCGGCAGGATGTAGACTTTGTGTCACACTGCTGCAATCCAGAGAGAGCAAACCAGTGCTACAACACTAAATAGGGGTGTTGGTACCAGGACCTTTGAATCCATTGCCCTGAGACTTGAAAGAGAATCTGAATTCCCCACCATTTGTCTCTGCCCAGAACCTCCCCATGTTTTTACTCCTTCAAGGAGAACCACTGTGGACCCTACAATTTTCACTTCATTGGTGACCATTAGGTGTCTGGACATGTCTCTGGCTCTTTGAGGGAAGAGTTGAGCTCGGTTGCCCCTGGCTTTATATTACTTCAGATACCTGTTTCTTTTTAATCTGGGAGCATGAGAACCTCCTCAACTACCTCTTACCTTGCCCACTAATAAACACTTTTACTTCCATCCAGTTTCTGGGGTATGAGAAAGCATCCTCCTCCCTCAAAGACCCAGTCACTTAGCATAGTGTCACTCAGGGACTTGGGGCATAAACCACCTGTTTCACAATTCACTCACTAGGGGATCCTCTTTGGCTGGTCTCAGCCTGTCCTCCTCTGCTCCACTTCCCCTTCTTTCCTTTTGCAGGCTGGTAATAAATTCTCTACTGAAATGACTGATTAGACCACTTTAGGTGGGAAGGGAGGGCAGAGGTTGGCTGAGATTGGCTGAGAACCTGGAGAAACTATAGATCAGCAGAGATCAACCTCTCTTCCCTACTCTAGACTTGCTTGTGGAACTCTTTCAGCTCCATTAAATAAAGCATAAATTTTGAAAGTTTTCTTCTGTCTGCTGTGTTTCTATCCTACCTGAGTTCAACCCTAGCTCCCCTCAAGAGCAGCCTTTTTTTTTTTTTTTTTTTGGCCACCTTATTCCTGTGTAATAAAAGGGTTGTGTGCTTCAAGGGATCCTTGAAAGCAATGGAAGTCTATGTGAGTAGGTTTTCGGAACTACCAGCCTAATATTCGGGGAAAAAAAATTAAAAGGAAAAAAAAGAAAGCGAAAGCAATAGAAGGCCAGATAGGACAGACAGTCATCAGCCAGGTGACCACTCATTTATTCATTCAACAAATATTTATTAAGCTCTAGGCAAAGGATCAGAAGCCTAGGTCCCTAGAGAGAATGGGGGCTGAGGTGAGCAAACTAGGTAAAATTAGGTAAAATTCAGGGCTTGTAGGGCTGAGATTATGTCCACTTTTCCACCACAGTTTCCCTGTCTCCCAAGGGCTGGCTGGGAGACAGGATGTTGGGATTCCTCCGTGAATATAGTCCTGACCTGCCTCTTAAGAGTCTCATTAATCTCTTGTTAGTCATTCTTATGAGTTGTTCACCCTCTCACCCTCTTCCCACCCAGCCCTGCCTTACCCAGGCTTAGAGGCTGGTCACATTAAACAAGAAGAAAAATCGATGTGCCCAGCTCCTAAGACCTATATGCAACTTTTCTATTCTTTACTTCCATCGCTTTGTTGAGTTTGGGAAAAGAGACCCCAAAAGTTTGGTGTCATGAAGTGTCTCAAAAGAATTTGCAGACTTGAACCCATCTCCTAGTCAAGGGGACATTTCTCTTTAAACTAAAAACTTGTACAATAAACTTGTCCGCAAACAAGAAGATAAAACAATAATTATATACATGGTTCTGAGTAGACCCTCAGCTTGAACCCACCATCCCCCTTTTTTCTGTTCTTTGGGGTGATAGAATTCTTGGGGACAAGGGATGGAGATCTCAGTCTTCCACAGGAATAATAACTACTTCAAGCCGGAAAGGGGCAAAGAGTTGACTCATTTTATAGGGTAAACCTTTAAGAACCTTATTTCATACAGATTTATGCATCTATCAAAACAGATAGATTGAGTAGGACAAATATTCATTTACTTACTTATTTAGGATATAATGACCATATTTTTCAGATTGAAAACTGCAAGATTTTACTTATCTATTGATCACTTATTCTGATTAAAGAAGCTTGCCAGAAAAGGAAAAAGCTGGGACATAATTAATAATTAAAAACTGGTCCTTTAGGCCTCCTTCTGAGAGCACATACATGATAGGATAAAGCATCCTTAGCTTTGTTTTATAGTTGACATACATTTATGCAGTAACAATTCCACCTTATAGCCACTCAGGAATAATCAAGTGGGTTTTTATTGAAAGGATCTCTCCTGGGAAACTGAGTCAGAAAGATCCCACTTAAGCAGAGGCCAAGGTTGTCTTTCCAACTTTTGCCCAGATATTAACCTCCATCTGTCAGAGCAATTCAAGATCACATTCTTCTGAGTAGATAGTGGCACATTTCTCTCATATGATGGATTACTGACTTGATGACTTTTTTAGACAATCATATCTGAATTCAAAACTCTAAATAATTTCAGCTACGGTCCCAAGAGATTTTATCTCAAATAGCAAGTCTCATCAATCAAAGGTTCAGATGAATTTAGTTCTCAAGGATAATATATCTCAAATAAGTATTGACTACAATCCTACATTAATAACAGTAAGAGATTCATTCTAGAAAGTTCTTAAGTTACTTGTAGAGGATTTCCTGTAGGAACTCTCCCTCTCCCCCCCCGCCCCCCAGTTACAATTTGTTTGGTTTCTCCATTTTCTCCAATTCTTCTGGTTCAGAAGAAACAGGTCCCTTAACTTTGATGTAATGAGTTCAACCTTATTCAGCAGTTCCTTTTTTTTTATATATATATAGCTTTTTATTTACAAGTTATATGCATGGGTAATTTTACAGCATTGACAATTGCAAAACCTTTTGTTCCAATTTTTTCCCTCTTTCCCCCCACCCTCTCCCCCAGATGGCAGGGTGACCATTACATGTTAAATATGTTAAAGTATAAATTAAATACAATATATGTATATATGTCCATAGTTATTTTGCTGTACAAAAAGAACCAGACTTTGAAATAGTGTACTATTAGCCTGTGAAGGAAATCAAAAATGCAGGTGGAAAATAATAGAGGGATTAGTAATTCTATGTAATGATTCATAGTTATCTCCCAGAGTTCTTTTGCTGGGTGTAGCTGATTTAATTCATTCCTGCTCCATTGGAACTGATTTGGTTCATCTTCATTGTTGAATGGGGCCACGTCATCAGAATTGATCATCATATAGTATTGTTGTTGAAGTATATAATGATCTCCTGGTCCTGCTCATTTCACTCAGCATGAGTACATGGAAGTCTCTCCAGGCCTTTCTGAAATCATCCTGTTGGTCATTTCTTACCGAACAATAATATTCCATAATATTCATATACCACAATTTATTCAGTCATTCCCCAATTGATGGGCATCCATTCAGTTTCCAGTTTCTGGCCACTACAAAGAGACCTGCCACAAACATTCGTGCACATACAGGTCCCTTTCCCTTCTTTATAATCTCTTTGGGATATAAGCCCAGTAGTAACACTGCTGGATCAAAGGGTATACACAGTTTGATAACTTTTTGAGCATTGCTCTCCAGAATGGCTGGATGTATTCACAATTCCACCAACAATATTCAGCAGTTCTTACAGCAGTCTCAGTGGTTAGCAAAATCTGGAATGGTCCATCCCGATTAGGAAGCTACCTTTCTCCTTTCCAAGATTTCATCAGTACCTAGTCACCTGGTTTAAATGGATGTACAATGAATTCAAGAGGTGGAGTCTGAGCAAGGAGTCCTTTTAATTGAAGTTCTGAAAGACAAATAGATACTGCCAGTATATAATCTCTTGGAAACCTATCCTTTGTCTGAAAGGACATTTCAAAGGACAGTGATCCAATATCCTGCCTAGGAGCTGTTCTGACTCTGAGAGGCATTTCAATGCTTAGTTTAATGATCTGTTTCAAAATTTCATTCATTTGGTCTACTCTTCCTGAGAAAGGGGGATGCCAAGGGGTATGGAATTCTCATTTAATTCCTAAACACATCATGACATTCGGTAATACCCTACCAGTAAAATGGGTTCCATTGTCTGAGTCAATTCTTTTCACTAACCCAGACTGAGGAATGATCTTTTCAAGGAGGATTTTGCTGACCCCAGCTGCCATAGCTGAGCTCAGAGCATAGGCTTCCATCCATCCAATTAAGTGATTTACAATTATCAGTAAATGTTTAAGTTTCCCAATTAGTGTCATTTTAGTGAAATCCACCTGAGTACTTTGGAAAGGTCTTAGTGAGATTTCTCTTCCCCCCTTCATTTGTTTCCTCAGGAACTTTTTGTTAACCTTCTGGCACATCACACATCTTTCTATGAATTGTTTTGCCACTGTATAAATCCTAATATACCCAAACTGTTTAAGAATCATATCATGCAGTGATCTCCAGTTGAATAGAAGGCTTTTCCCAGAGTCTGGGAACCCCATGAAGGGAATGCGGGCGACCCCCAAAAGATCTCAGTTTCAATGGGGGATATTTGACCAAGATCTCCAATTGAATGAAGTCACTTAACTTGGGAAGGGTTTGTCTGGAAAGACATGCTTTTCCCAGGGGAGAGCCCAAGACCTCATATCTCCCTTCTTTTACAGATTAAAGGGGACATAATTTCAGGGTTCACCCCTGTCATAACCTTTCCTTCTCTTTCCTTCAACCACTCATGAAGACCCATCTATAAACAATCATTCTCCTGTTTCAAAAGGAATATCACTCAAATCTGATCTAACTTGGATTTGGAAGTCTATTACATTCAGACAACTATGTTCAGGTTCTGCCTGATTTGATTACAGTTCTCAGTGCTTAAAACCAAGTCATCTTTTTCCAGCAATAATGATTCATATTTTAAAATTCTTGAATCAGTCAGCCAACAGCCTGCCCTTTGGTTTAGGAAGATCCTAACTTGATGTGGGCACTTACTATCAATGCTCCCCCAAAAGTCAATTTTCAACTTTCTGCTACCAGCAAGGCAGTTGCAGCTACTGCTTGCATATACTCAGGCCATCCCCTCTAAGAGGGGATCAAGTACTTCCAGATAGGAAGGCAACTGGTTGCCTTTCTCTAGCTCACAACTCATGAGTTAAAACCCTCAAGGCAGTTCCTTTATCTACAATAACAAACAAGATGTTGGGGCACTAGCACAAACTCCCAAAGAATACAGGCCAGTGAGGGACACCAGTCTAGCTAAGATAGATTTCACAAACTTCTCCTCTCATATGACATCACCTGGTGCCTGGTTCTTTGTTTTTCTCTCCCTTTGAGCTATAAGTTTGACATAAAGTTCCTTTCTTTCTGTTTCTGTTTCTCTTCACCTCAAACTTCAACCTCCATCTTCTCAGAAACCCAAGTTCACACTTTATTCCCCTCAGGTAGCCCTTTCCTTCTTCCTGGGAGAAGCCATGATGATATTGCCACCTGGGGAAAGTAATGGGAATAGGTGACATACTGAGGGATCCTGGGACTTTGGTGTAGAGCACAGTGAGAAAAGAAAGGGAAAATTGAGTTTTGAGAGTGAGGAGATCTGAAAAGATTCAGACCCTATGTCTTTCTGCATGTTTCTTTCTACATGTTTCTGGATTATATTTCCTCTTTCTTCATGTCACTGTCTTAAAAAATGTTTTATTGATTTTTAAAATATCATTATTACCTCCATTAGGCCCTGTCCCCCTACCTTTAGAGCTCTTCCTTATAACAAAGGCCAAAATGAGCAAGAAGAATCAAATTATTGACTAGGTCGAACAGCCTATGCCTCATTTCATACCTATAGCTTACTACTTCTCTGCCAAGAGTAAGGAGTCATGCTTTCTGTTAGTCTTCTGAAATTAAGAGTCTCTCCCATTTTTGTGATTCTTGTTGATTGCTTCTTTGCTTCTGCTGATTCTGCCCTGCATTAGTTTAATTGAATCTTGAGAAGTTTCCTGGAATTCTCTATATTCATTTCTTCATTTCTTATGGTTTTGTTGTGGAGTCATTTCAGTCATGTCCAATTCCTCATGACCCCATTTGGGGTTTCCTTGGCAAAGACAGTGAAGTGGTTTGCCATTTCCTTCTCTAGCTTATTTTATGGATGAGGAAACTGAGGTAAACAGGGTTAAATGATTTGCCCAGGGCCACACAGCTGGTAGGTATCTGAGGTCACATTTGAACACATTAAGTCTTCCCCTCTCCAAGATGAGAGCTCAATACACTATGCCACCTGGCTGCTATGGGTCATTTCTTCATTCATTGTTCCATGGCGTTAATTTACCTCAGTTTGTTCAGCCATTCTCCAAAGGTACTCACTTTATTTCCAGGTTTTTGCTACCAAAAATTCTCTCTTTTTAAGTAATGATTTTATTATTGTTATCTTTTCTTCTTAGAGACAGTATGGCTTAGAGATACAGAGATGACCTTAAAGTCAGGAAGACTTGGATTTAAATCCCATCCCTGACACATACCTCTGGGTGATCTTGGGATAACATCTCACTATTCTAGGCAGCTCTTTAAGACTATAATGGAAGACAAGTACTTCAATATATTGGTAGAGGGGATTTCCTCACCCTGGACTTTCTCACATCAGTGAAATCACAGCTCTAATCTCTATCCCAATCACTCACCTACATTTCCCAATGAGTCCCTTCAGAGCCACCTTCTATTACCAAGAATTCAAAAACCAAAACCAAAACCAAAATAGAGTTTGGCAAAATTAACCAATGATGAAAAAGTCTTACATTAGTACAGCCCTTAGTCCCTGGCTTCTGCAAAGAAGGGTGCCTTCTCATAGGATTTCATAGGAGTCAAATTTGGTTATTAGAGTTTTAGAATATTCAGTTTCCATTGTTTCCATTGTTTTGTTGTTGCAGAAGTTCAGAAGTTATTATCACAAAAAAATATTCCTCCTCGTCACAAACTCCTCTCCCCCTCACCCCCCTGCCTCCCCATTGGCACACATGAGACATTTCCTTCTGTTTTTGACCTCTTATGCCCAGAGTCTGGTAGCACCAATATGTAGGGATTACTTTCTCCCCTAAATATCTTCTCTTTATAACGTTCATCAGGCACAACCATCCCTTAATTCTCCTCTTCCAGAATTAAGATCCCTTAAGTACTTCTGAGGGGAGGGCTGGAATCTCAGGGGAATGGCCACTCTCTTTCCCAGCATGGTTGTACCAGACATGTCCATCAGTCTTCTGCAGCAGCTCCTTCCAACTGAACTGATCCCAAATGCAGCTGTGGTTAGTTGTATCTCTAAATGGTCCTGTTGATGAAGAGTGAGAATTGAAGGTAAGAGATCCATTTGGTCAATGTTGCAGATCCCTTTCGAAAGAATTCACAAACCCAAAGGCTGTGTGGCAAAAGGGGATTTATTTACACTAAGAAGAAAGTTTTCTTAGTGGGCAAAGAATCCTGGCAGAATAGTTTTGCTTAGAAGACAGATTTCTTAGTGGGCGAGGTCCTGTCAGGACTATTACAAGGGTGGGTTGACACTGAGAAGAAAATATCTTCACCAATGGGCAAAATCCTGTTAGGACTTCTGCAAAGATGTCTGGGCATACAATTTAGATATACTGTGGCTGCTTTGATCTTTGGCCCGACCCAGGGGAGAAGGGGCAACTCTGGATGACTCTGAGAGCCTGATTTTCAATTCAATTTAAAATTGAATGAGATTAATTATCTGAGTGTTGTCCTTATGGATAGAAGGGTGTACCCTTTCTAGAGGAGGGTTTGAGACCCCAAAGCACCCTTCTTCCACAGATTAAAATGGACACAGTTTCAGAGTTCCCCCCTAAATTTACAATTTACATCACTGTCACTCTGGATAGTCTTCAAGTTAGGTTATTTTCTTTTAATTGTCTCTGTCACCAAGTGTCAGTTTGTGACTGTTTCTATATTTTTGATCTGTTTCTGAGTGTCTTTCCTCAAAATGTCTCTGACTTTAACTGTCTCTTTCTAAATGCCTGTACAAAGGTGGTTTCCTCACCTTTCTCTATAAGCTCCTAGCACTGATACATCTGAGCAACTCCACCCAGGACAGAAATAAAGACCATGTATGAACAAAGGGTGTGGAGCAGTTCTGAGTGGGAATAGAGTGGGGGGAAGTAGGTGAACATGGTCATTGGAAAAGGAGTAGAATATTAATCTCTATCCAGAAACTAGACATTCGGTTTCTCCATTTTGTTCTCTCTTACTACTCAGTTCTCCTAATTCTCCCTCCTACCTAACTCATGGCACCCTCCAAGGCCCAGGCTCTGTCCCTGCAGACACCACCAGGGACCTAGATTTCTTCTGGTTGCATGATGTAACTACAGGTGTGGTTTCCTCTTATCAGTTGCCCCCTCCCTCTCTGTGCTCCCTCTTGGAGGTGGAGCAGGAGCGTTTGTTTAAGATTTTAGGCCTGAAAGAGGCCTTATATAAAGAGCAGAGCTCTTGGCCCTAGGGACCCACATATTAACTTGAGTTCAACATGGTCCAGATGGCCCACCAACTCTTCCTTGCCTTCAGCTGCCTCCTCCTCCTTCTGGCTTCTTGGATTGTAGGTAAGGAATTCTAAGAAGATGCAGGGATGGGCCCTGAGGGTTATGTACATCATTAAGAAAACACCCTTAGTTTAATTGCTCATGGGGACTCAGCTGGGACCAGTAGGTGAGCATTTCCTAGAGTCTCAACAAAAATAGAAATTATTGACTAATTAATGATAGAGGGTAGTGATCCTTTCTTAGAATATCGTACTTTCTCTGCTTCCTCACCAGTTCTTTTCATTCAGGAGACCCAGACAACCAACTTCTAATCCATCTTCTTTCCTCTCTTCCCCTCAAATTTCTATTCTCCCTATGGATCCAGGTATTAACCCTTCCATACTTACTGGGGGCAGAAAATTAGTCTTGCAAATCATGCTAATCCCAGTTCAGAAACCAGTTTGCTATATGACTCTAATGATGTTAATCTCTATGCTGTCTCTGTCAAAGAGTGATTGCAATGCTCAAATGAGATAATGGGATGGAAGAGTTTTGGAAAGAAGGAAATCCCCTGTGAATGTAAAGTATTATTTCAATTTATTTGGGAAGGAAGAGGTGCATAGCATAGACCAGTGGAAGATGTCTTCCACCATGGAGATAAAAAGAAGGAATTGTGAGGAAGAGGAAGAGTAGGAGAACCAGGACTGTATATGAAATTTCAGTTCCCACAAGAAGTTCCCACAGGTACTATATGCTGACCAGTTCTGATGGACCTGGCCATCCTCAGCAATGAGATCAACCAAATCATTTCCAATGGAGCAGTAATGAACTGAACCAGCTATGCCCAGAGAAAGAATTTTGGGAGATGACTAAAAACCATTACATTGAACTCCCAATCCCTATATTTTTGCCCACCTGCATTTTTGATTTCCTTCACAAGCTAATTGTACAATATTTCAGAGTCTGATTCTTTTTGTACAGCAAAATAACGTTTTGGTCATGTATACTTATTGTGTATCTAATTTATATTTTAATATATTTAACATCTACTGGTCATCCTGCCATCTGGGGGAGGGGGTGGGGCGTAAGAGGTGAAAAATTGGAACAAGAGGTTTGGCAATTGTTAATGCTGTAAAGTTACCCATACATATAACCTGTAAATAAAAGGCTATTAAATTTTTTAAAAAATAGAATGTAAAAAAAAAAAAAAAAAGAAAAGAAGTTCCCACAGGTCATAAGTGTCTGAGGTGGGATGCAAACCCCACATCTTTCTGACCTTAAGACCTGGGTCCTTCTAATTCGAAGGTTATAGAACCCAGCTTTAACATTGGGCAAGTCACTTAATATGCCTCAGGTTCTTCATATGAACCATGGGAATAATTATGCTTTTCCAGGCTGACCTTACATAAAATGAATCTAGTCAATATAATTTTCCTATAGTATCATTAAAACTTGACAAACAAGTCTGTTGGAACCTTACTGTTGCCCCCTTACATTATTCATCTAGAACTTAGTGTCCCCTTATAATGTTGCAAAGTTATTTTTAAAGAAACATTAATTTAATTTAATTTATTGCATTGTAGAATCATAGTATTATTTGGAAGTGATCCTAGAGAGCATATTGTCTAGCTGTGCCACTTTATTGATGCAGAACAGGTAGTGAGCATTCGAAATTTAAATGTATGTTGCTATCCACAACCCTGTCAGATGCTTAAATGATCACTAGCCTCTGAAAGGTACCAATGGGGACATTTCTTCTCAGATCAGGAAGAGGCACTAATCCATCTTTTAATTAGAATAATCTCTGGGATTATTATTAGTGTTTTTAAAAGGGACTTAATGGATATTAATAGCTGCAAGTGAATATTAATAACTACAAATTACAAATTAATAGTTACAAATGAATATTAATAGCTAAAATACAAATTAACAGCTACAAAATACAGACTTTTCTATCTCAAAAAAATTTTTTATCATAAAAACCTGCATGTATTAGCATTAAGAGCATCTTTGAAGAAGGTTTAAGAAACAAATGATATATCAAAAAAAAAAACATTCTATAGAAGACCATGTTATTGAAGTCATATAAGTAACTGAATACAAGAATACTCCCACAGTACTCATTCTTTTTGATTATAGTAAAAAAAAAAGTATTTGATTAAATAAGATATATATTATGAATATGCTGAAATCATTCAAAAGATCCTTTGAGAAAGGTAGCAAATGAGACAATATTTTTAATAACCCTTTGATCATTAATAATAATGATTAATAAAAATTATAGAGTGAGCAAACAGAGTTATACTTGATTCGGAGGTATGCAAATAGTGTTTGCTGCTATTATGAAGGGTTAAGGCATGATCCAAAAAGAAAAGGGAAGAGGTTGGGATCCTTAAGAAATTCCTTTATGCTGTTGACAATAGTTTATTTATCTCATTCCTTGCAGAGCCCCTTCAATAAGATCCATAAATAATCAAAAGAGTTTTATCTAATTGTACACAAAACTATATGGATAAAGAATTTTCCAAAAAGATTCTGTATAGTTGGATGGCCAGGCCATAGAGTTGTTGACTTCTTCTTCTTCTAAAAAGATTTTCTTCTGACTGCAAAAATTCTTCTTGGAAAATAGAAATTCTTTAATTGTGTGTGTGTGTGTGTGTGTGTGTGAGAAATAATGTGTATGGGCAGCAAACTGGATCTGAAACAAGATGAGAACTTTAGAAATTTATGCATCTCTTTTAATGGCTCTGAGTGTCTTTCCAAGACAAACATCCATCTTAAAAAAAAAAAAAAAAAACAATAATATTCTTTTAGTGATCCTGTATGGTTTCAATTCTTGGATTACTAAAACCTTCAGGGAATTAAAGTGGAGGGCCACCAAAAGAATAATAGAGAGCATATGGTGGAAAGGAGTAAGTTGCAACACAAACAAGAATTGTGGTGAGAAAGGTGTTTAAAAAATGTCATCAGAGGGGCAACTAGGTGGCACAGTAGATAGAGCACCAGCCCTGAAGTCAGGAGGACCAGAGTTCAAATCTGATCTCAGACACAACATTTTCTAGCTCTGTGACTCCAGGCAAGTCACTTAACCCCAATTGCCTCAGTGAGAGAGAGAGAAAGAGAGAAAGAGAGAGAGATGGGGGTGGGGTAGGAAAACAAGCATTTATTAAGAACCTACTATGTGCCAGGCACTTTACAAATATTATCTCATTTGATCTTCATAACAATCCTGGGAGGTCGGTATTACTCATTTTACAGTTGAGGAAATCGAGGTAGATCGAGGTTTAAGGGACATATTCAGGATCACATTGCTAGAAAGTGTGTGAGCCTGGATTTGAACTCAGGTAATGGATGGATTATGATTTGTCATCAATGCGATCATAAATC
Organism: Sarcophilus harrisii; assembly: GCF_902635505.1. NCBI lineage: Eukaryota > Metazoa > Chordata > Mammalia > Dasyuromorphia > Dasyuridae > Sarcophilus > Sarcophilus harrisii. The sequence goes on along the minus strand of NC_045429.1, from coordinate 285,746,837 downwards.
CTTCAAAGTATAATATATGAGAAGAAGGATGCCATTTTCAGATTCGGTTTCTCTGTATATGTAGCTCACTTTTCTTTTTTTACTTTCTAACAGACAGGGAATTTTAGCTCCTTGTCTCAGTCTAACATTCTGCCATACTGGTGAATTTCTCTTAGGAAGGCTAAGAATAAGAAACCTGTATCTAGGAGGAGGTGGGGGAGGCGGGGGAAGAGAGAATGAGTAATGTTTGTTGTAGATAGGCAGTGTGGTATGACGAAAAGAACACCAAAATTGGAATTGAGAGTCTTAAAATGGAATCCCACATCTGACCCTAGATGTGCAAGTCCCCATTTCCTCATCTAGTTTACAGAGTTATTATGGGGACCAAATAAGATAACATCTGTAAATTATTTTGTACACACCTTCAGTTATCTCAAATTAATGCCATCTATTATATATATATATATTCAAAAGCTTGTTAATTAATATCTATTTCTCCTCCATCTTCTCTCTTCCTGACACACACATATACAAATATATATACACACACTCACAGGTGAACAGTGCAAAAGAGGATGGGGTAGAGAATCAAAATTTATTGATCAGAATCTATGGTGAAGTCTGTGTGTGGCCCATTTGTGGATTATAGCTTCAACATCATTATGGTGGTTTGGGGGTAGGGAAGGGAGGAATACTCTCCTAATGGACTAGGAATAGTGGGAAGCAGGAAAGAATATTGATAAGAAATGAAGTGAAAGGAAGGCTTTGAAACTTTATGATTGCGTTGTTCAGGGAACAGAAAATAGACTGGGATTAAGAAAAGAGAAATTCCAGGACTGAAGACATAGATGCTGGAATCCTTTTGGGAAACAAGAATTAAGGTAAGGGTTGAGAAGAAGAGCAAAGGCCTGGATGGCCCTGAATGCTTTGATCCCTAAAGGAAGTAAATGAAGAGTGTGAGGTGAAATTTAGGGGTTTGGATGCATGGATATCAAAGGGAAATGGAAATTGAAGTGAGGTCAAGAATGAAGTGAAGGCATGTAGAGAACTGGATAGACAAAAAGGGAGTTTAGAGCTGGTAGGGATGGAGTAGTGAGGGTTCTGGCTAGGGCAAGGTCTGTTGTACTGAATGCCTGGGAACTCCTGAGAACTGAGATAAGAATTGTTGATTTGAAAAGTACATAATAAAGAGCCTACCTTACAATCAGGGTGACTTAGGTTCAAATCCTATTTTAGATACAAATTGGCTGTGTGAACTTTTGGCAAATTATTTACTCTCTCAGAGATCCCAGATAGTTACTTGAGGCTAAAAATTGCAAATTTTCCTAATTTGGAATCTCCCTAGATTGAAAAAAAAATCAAAGAAAAAAGAGAGAAAGAAAAAGGAAAAGAAAAAGAGAGAGGGGAAAAAAGAAAAGAGGGAAGAAAGGAAAGAAGAAAAGAGGGAAGAAAGGAAAGAAGAAAAGAGGGGAAGAAAGGAAGGAAGAAGAAAAGAGAGAGCAGGGGGAGGAAGGAAGAAAAGAGGGAGGAAAGGAGGGAAGGAAGAAGAAAAGAAAAGGGAGAGAAGGGAGAGGAAGGAAGCAAAAGGGAGGAAAGGAGGGAGGAAACGAAAAGAAATAAAATAAAGTACATAAAAACAATAGAAATTCTATTGAATATTAATCCTGACTTTGACAGAGGTACCAAAAGATGATTTATAGAAGATCATGGGATTTTACTGTTGCAATGTTAACCTTTTTAAACAAGTAAATGAGGCAAATGGAAAACTCAAAAATCTAAGTGATATTGGTGATTCATAATTAGTTTACATTCTACAAACATATATTCTATATCTAACTGGTGCCTAGAATACTAACTTTCCTCTATCCTTTTATAGATTTAATCTTCCTGTTCCTTTCTCAATCCTCCTCCACCTCCAGTCATCACATTTACATTTATCCTTGAGAATTGGTTGAACCATATTCTACTTTTATTTCATCAGAGGTGATTCCCACATTTGTTGGGAGCTGTGATTTCCTTATGTAAGGAATTCTGAGGAACTCTTTCAGCCAGTGCTAGTCTGTTCTGCAATTTAGGGATTTGGAGATTGCCTGGGCATATTGTTAAATTAAGCACTTTTGAAGTAAATTACTTTTTTAGAATCAACTTTTCATCACCATTATCATCATAACTAGCATCAAATATAGTCCTTTAAGGCTTAGAATGCTTTACAAATATTCTCTCATTTGATCGTTACAACAATCTTATGAAGCAGATGCTATTATCAACTCATTTTATAGATGAAGAAATTGAGTCAGGGAGGGGCTAAATGACTTGCCCAGGGTCACACAGCTAGGACGTGCCTAATCTATTGAGTCACCTGGTTGACACCACATGTATCTGAGACAGGACTTGAATTTAGGTCATTTTCCCTCTGAGATTGACTCTAACATGTTGCCTTTTACATAGGAAGCATTTGATAAATACTTATTTAATCAAATTCTCATGCCATTATCCTAGTAAATACTGTTCACACCATTCATATTTCACAATTTGACTCCTGGGGAAATTAAATTACCATTAATGGCAAATCTTATGAAGAGGATAGATGGTCACCTCTCTTAACAATCAATGAATCAATAAATCTACAAGCATTTATTAAGCAGCTACTATATGCCATGTACTGCACCTGAATTGGATAAACAAAGACAAAAGTCAAAGTCTTTGCCTTTGAGGAGTTTACCCTCTATCAAGGAGAGGAACATGATATTGTATGATAGATAGGTATATAGAAAAGAGTCATTAGCTATTTTGAGAGGGGAAGGCAACTGGGGTGAGGGGGGAATCAGAAAAAGCTTCAGGCAGAAAAATAAGACCTAAGCTAAGTGATTTAGTTACTTGTGCCTGGAGGTGGGGGGCCTAGACCATATAATTTCTTGATATTTGTTTCTAGTTAGATTCTATGATTTTTTGATTGCATGTTCATGATTTTGATAGTGATTGCATTCTCATTCAGCAAGTATTACTAAATACCTATTGTATACAGAGTTATCCTGGGCACAAAGTTTCTATGATACTTGGTTCTTGCTCTCTTGGACTTTATAGTATAATAAGGGAAGGAGAGGAGTAAGAAAAATATACTAATCATTATAATGCAAAATAAAATAAATATGTGAAGTACAAAAATGTTTATATGAAATCCAAAAGAAAAGATCATCACTGACTGGGCCTTGAGGAGGTTTCTTGGAGCAGGTAGTATATGGGTTAGGACTTAAAAACTTAAGAAAAAGTGGAGATGGTAGGCATATCAAATCTAAGGGCTAGGTGAACAAAGGACTTTAAAGTAAGTTGTAAATACTAATATTCTAGAAGGAAATCGTATGTAAGGAGGTAGGAAACGATTTCAGATTCTCATGAAAAGCTTTAAATGCCAAAGTTAAGAACTTGAACTTTATTTAGAAGGCAATAGGGAGACATTAAGATTATTTTGGTAGTTGAATGGAAATTCAATGGAAATGGTAGTTGTATAAAAATTCCCAGACTGGAGATTATTATTATAATAGTGTAGATGGTGGTTCTGTTCTGGGCCCTCTCCTCTTCTCCTTTTTTTGTCACTTAGTGATCTTATCGCTTCTCTAGGGTTTAATTATCATTTCTATACTGAGGATTCCCAGATCTATACATCTATACAGATCTATGCATTTATATATCTAGCCCTCATCTCTATTGAGGTCCATGTCACTAACTGCCTTTTGGACTTCTTAAATTGATTGTTCCATAAGTACCTCAAACTCAGCATGCCCAAACAAAACTCATCTCTCCCTTAAACCTTCTTTATATCTCCTGCTCTTTACTCAGAGAGTCACAATTCAAGTTCATCACCTGATAACCTCTTCCCTGGACTTCTGCAATAGCTTTTTCACTAGTCTCTCTCCACTCTAATTTATCCTTCATTCAGCTGCTAAGGTTATTTTTCTAAAGATAGATCTGGTCATACCCTCAGCTAGATAAGCTCAGATTGACTCTCTGTTACCTCTGGAGTCTAATTTTAAAATCTCTGGTAAAGTTCTGCATAATCTGGCCCCTTCCTACCTTTCCAAATCTTCTGATCCTTTACCCCTTATATAACCCACCTATGCTGGACCACTTGTCATTCTTTCAACATGATGATCCATCTCTTATCTTTTTGTCTGTGTAATGGTTATCTAGCTAGCATTAATGTTCTGCCTCCTCACCTTGAGCTCTTAGTGTGCCTCTATTACTTCAAGTCTCAGCTCAAAATCTACCTTCTACGGAAGACTACCTTCTACGGAAGACTTCTCCAGGAGGGAGAGAATGGGATAGAGAATTAAAATTTATTAATCAGGCATTATGATCCTACCAGTGTGTGGCACATTTGTAACCAACATCATTATGGAAGTGGGTATTTGGGGGATAGGCATGATAGAGAGAGACTCTCCTAATGGATAAGGAATACTAATGCCATCCCAGCTAATGCATTTCCCTTTTAGATGACTTTCCATCTATTCTATATATATCTTATATTACCTAGTAATTCATATGTTGTCTTTCCTATTAAAATGTATTATTTTTGAGGTTAGGGATTACTTTTTGTCTTTCTTTATACCCTCAAAATTTAGCACAATGCCTGATATATAGTAAACACAGTAATTGTTGACTGAGGATTCATACTTCAGTAATTCAGTAGACAGGGAGCTTATATAAACACTAGAGATATTTTGGCAGTAAAACTAATACCACTTGATTAATTGGAAAGAAGATGGAAAATTCAAAAAATTACTCCAAAACTTCAAAAGAGAAATTAGAGGAAAAAATAAGCTTAGTTTTGTATATGTTAAGTTTCAGATGCTGGTAGTACATATAGGTAGAGATTTGGGTCTGAAATCAGCATAGAGGTCAAGACTAGAGCTACAACTTTGGGGGACAGATAGAGGTGGTGTAGGATTAATCTAAGTTCAGAATTCACATTCAACAGGCACAATCTTAAAGAGGGTAGGTATAAGCGTGTTAGTCTTTACAACCTTGATTTTTTTTTATTAATTATAACTTTTTATTGACAGAGCCCATGCTTGGGTAATTTTTTTTACAACATTATCCCCTTGCACTCACTTCTGTTCCCACTTTTCCCCTTCCTCCCTCCACTCCCTCCCCCATATGGCAAGCAGTACTATCCATGTTAAATATGTCACAGTATTTCCTAGATACAATATATGTGTGCAGAACTGAACAGTTCTCTTGTTGTACAGGGAGAATTGGATTCAGAAGGTAAAAATAACCTGGGAAGAAAAACAAAAATGCAAACAATTTACATTCATTTCCCAGTGTTCTTTCTTTGGGTATAGCTCCTTCTGTCCATCATTGATCAATTGAAACTGAGTTAGATCTCTTTGTCGAAGAAATCCACTTCTTCATCCTCATACAGTATCGTTGTTGAAGTGTATAATGATCTTCTGGTTCTGCTCATTTCACTATCAGTTCATGTAAGACTCTCCAAGCCTCTCTGTATTCATCCTGCTGGTCATTTCTTATAGAACAATAATATTCCATAACATTCATATACCACAATTTACCCAACCATTCTCCAATTGATGGATATCCATTCACTTTCCAGCTTCTAGCCACTACAAACAGGGCTGCCACAAACATTCTTGCACATACAGGTCCCTTTCCCTTCTTTAGTAACTCCTTGGGGTATAAGCCCAGTAGTAGCACTGCTGGATCAAAGGGTATGCACAGTGTGATAACTTTTGGGGCATAATTCCAGATTGCTCTCCAGAATGGTTGGATTCGTTCACAACTCCACCAACAATGCATCAGTGTCCCAGTTTTCCCGCATCCCCTCCAACATTCATCATTATTTTTTCCTGTCATCTTAGCCAATCTGACAGATATGTAGTGGTATCTCAGAGTTGTCTTAATTTGCATTTCTCTGATCAATAGTGATTTGGAACACTCTTTCATATGAGTAGAAATAGTTTCAATTTCATCATCTGAAAATTGTCTGTTCATATCCTTTGACCATTTATCAATTGAAGAATGGCTTGATTTCTTATAAATTAGAGTCAATTCTCTATATATTTTGGAAATGAGACCTTTATCAGAACCTTTAACTGTGAAAATGTTTTCCCTTCCCTTCTAATCTTGTTTGCAAAATTTCTAATTTTGTTTGTACAAAGGCTTTTTAATTTGATATAATCAAAATTTTCTATTTTGTGATCAATAATGATCTCTAGTTCATCTTTGGTCACAAATTCCTTCCTCCTCCACAAGTCTGAGAGGTTAACTTACCCTATGTTCCTCTAATTTATTTATAATCTCATAGAACCTTGATTTTAACAAGATATAAGAAAAGAGGAAATTTATATCATAAAAGTACTGTACAATTAACAAATACGGTGATTATCAAGACAATATAATAAACAAACAGGCAACATTTAACATAACATCATCACTACTAGGAAGCAGCAACATCTGAATTCCTTAGCTGGGAGAAGCCAGGTCACAGTTATTCAGATTTGAATGAGAGTGGCTAGTCCTTCTAATATTCTCTGAGATGTTATCAAATAACTAGGAGTGCATTTCAAAGTTCTCAGCAAAAAGAAGTTACAAAGAAAACATGGCTAAAACTTACTTAAGATTCCTTCCTCACTAGGATTCCTTACAGGTAATAATTAAAGCCATTAAGATGTAGGGGAGAAAAAGAGGGAAAATGAAGAACAAGCAAGTGAAACAGAGATGCAATAATGGAATTAGGAGAATGAGATTGTGTTCTGGAAGCCAAGAAAGAGTATTCAGAAGGAGGGGGATAATTAACAATATCAAATGCTGCAGAAATGTCAAAAAGAATGAAGAGATTAAGAAAATGTTATATTTGATGATATGGAGATCATAGTGATCAAAGAAAAAGAGAGCAATTTCAGCTATTTACTGGGACTAGATTGCAGTGTTGAGTGGGTGGTGAAAAAGTAGGGATATCGTATGTACACTATTTCTAAAAGTATATCCATGAAGGAGAGAGGAAATAGTAGCTTGATAGGGTAGAGGGGTCAAATAAAGACTTTATGTACATGTGTATTTGTATATAAATATACAATTTATTGTGAAATAATCTTTAAACAACAAAACTAATAAAAGTTATTTACAACTTTAGGTGTTGTTCCAAAATAAACTTCCATGATGTTTGTTTTTGTTTTTAAATCTGAAAAATCTGGGGATGTTTGTAGATACAGAGAATGTGGTCAGAAGATACATGAAAAAGAAAGGATGTTTGATGGAGTAAGGTCCTGGAAGAGATGAAAGGGAATGGGATCAAAGGAACAAGTTATGAGATTAGTTTGAGTAAGGAATTACCTTAATGATTCTATGACCAGAATTTTAGGATTTAATAGCAGTAGCTTCTTTCCCTGCCCACTTCATCTCCAAATGATAAATTGGAAACATTTGATTATCCCTAAATAGACTAATCTAATAATAAAATATACAGAGAAGTAACTCCTCTGCCCCTCCATCTCTAGAAATATATAAAAATATTTTCAGATTGTAGGGGAGTTCCCTACCCCCCCACCCATGAAGCATATGTAAACACTATTCCTAGTTCTGGATGATCATAATAGGATAATAGAATTGTAAGAGACCTTAAAAAATCCCTTCATTTTGCAGATGAGGAAACTGAGATCCAGAGAAGTTTGGTTACTTGGCCAAGATGATCATACAAGAAGTAACAGAATCCTTTCACTTCAAATCCCCTTGTCTTGTCATTCACTAAAAGAAGACTGTCTCCTTTTTCTTTTTAATCACTTTGTGATAACTGGAAAATTGATGATAATACTTTGCAAGAGAACCAGTATGGTTAGACAACAATCCAGAGAGCTACCCTGAGTTGGGGAGGAGGAATAAGTTGGGTATGGAGGAAAGAAGGCTTGGTAGTGAAGAAAGTTGTGGAATGGATTTGTCCCTGAGTAGTTATGAACCTCTGTTTGAATTTGAGCAAATTCCTTCTGCCTCTGGATCTGTTTTTCCTTGGAAAAATGAGGAAGTTGAATTAGAGGATTTGCCAGTTCTAATATTCTAATGTGCTCCACACTCTATGAGAAGAAAAGTAGGTAGCAAGTGGTGTTTTAGAAAGGGAGCCAGAGAGAAATCATCTGATACTGTAGTGTAAAGGCTTGGGGAAAGCTAGGAAAACATGCAGACCTCTCCCTGCCACCTTCATCCCAGACTATCTATTACCATAATCCTTATTATCTTCAGAAACCCAAAAGTTCAGTTTTCTGAACCCATGTTATCTGTCCTATCTATTCTGGACTTCCACATACATCTTTTCCCAGAGTCCTATTTCCCTAAGGGAAGTTTCCCCACCCCACCCTCTAGGACCCAAGCATCTGCTTTTTAACTCAGGCCTCAACTCTCCCTCTAGATGCAAATAGAGAAGGATTGATGTTTTCTGAGACTTGGAATAGAGCCAGATACTGCCCCACCATGAGCTAACAGGGATTAGAAATCTCAGGTGCAGATTATTAATCTCTCTCTCCAGCTCTCACTTGTTCTTTTTCTCCTAAGGAGCAGAGACATTTTCCTAGTCACCACTGACTGTTTTCTTTGGGGATTAAGGTTATATCTGGCCCAGTACAGCCCTAGATTCCCTAACACCCTATCTGTAAATATAGCCAGATCCCTTCACAGAACACAACTGTCTCAACTCCCAGTCCAACTCCCTTATTACCCTTATCTCTCCTTTCCCCACAATCAAGGAGACCTTCATTTCCAGAGTCAGACTTCTAGCTATTGGCTCTCCAGTCCTAGACTACTTATAGAAGGAAGGGGAAATTCAACAGAGATAGAACTATAATCAGGGTAGGGACAGAGTAGCCTTTTATCCAACCTCCAGCCTCCTCACTAGAAGTTTTAAATCACTCCAGAGAAGAGGTTTGTGCACCAACACTGTTTTTCTACTTGTCCTTTTTTAGGGAGTTTTTCAAGGTCTAACTTCCACTCCTCACATTCCAATGACTACAATGGTATTAGAAGGATGTTAGATTATAGGAAAAGAAGTAAGAATGGCATTGGCCTCCATCCTATTTTCCATTCTTTCCTACTCTCTTCCAAGGAGAGAAATGAGACAGGCTCAAGATGCAGGGGCACTCAATGGAGTATCAAAGGAAATGTGTGAACTTCTGGAGGGCTGGTAAGAAGTACTGGGGATGAACTTTTCTATTTCTCTAATTTGCAGATACTGCCCCATCTGATGAGTTCTTGACTACTCTTGAGTCTACAACATTTAATGACTTCATCCACCTCACTCCAGATATCATCTATAATACCACCTCTAATCCCCCAAATCTTGATATAAAATCGATACTCCTCAAGTTCACAGAGAATGGCAGACCTATCCATCAGCCCCAAGGTGAAGACCACCAAAGCTCTGTAACTAAATTACCTGCAAAACGCCATGCTAAGAATGAGGCACAAGATCCAATTATCCGGAATGGATGGTCTGTCACTTCTTCTGACAATAAGAAAACACACGTAAAGCCTAAAAGCACAATGTGTACAAGTCGCCCCACAAAATCAACATCAGATTCAAGCCACAGTATCCACTTCAAGCCCTCACCTACTATGACACCTTCCTTTTGGACTACATCTGTCTCACCTAAAACCATAACTATCTCCCATGAGGGAATGGGAGTTTCAGACAAAACAACACATCACTTAGACAAGACTACAGGAAACATCTCTAAGGATACTAGAACCTCAGAAGCGGCAACATCTCTCTCACAGATCACCAGCACCTCACATAAGGGCATGGAAACTTCACCCAGAACCATATCTGTGTCACCCAAGATAACAGATACTTTCCAAGCGGCAACATCTCTCTCACAGATCACCAGCACCTCACATAAGGGTATGGAAACTTCACCCAGAACCATATCTGTGTCACCCAAGATAACAGATACTTTCCAAGCAGCAACATCTCTCTCACAGATCACCAGCACCTCACATAAGGGAATGGAAGCCTCACCCAGGACCATATCTGTGTCACCCAAGCTAACAGCTTCTTCCCCAAGGAAAATAGGAACCTCCTTCAGGACCACATCTGTCTCACCTAAAACCATTACTACCTATCATGAGGGAATGGGATCTTCAGGCAGAAGCTCAGCTATCTCATCAAAGACCATAACTAACACAGAAAACATCTCTAAGGATACTAGAACCTCAGAAGCGGCAACATCTCTCTCACAGATCACCAGCACCTCACATAAAGGCATGGAAGCCTCACCCAGGACCATATCTGTGTCACCCAAGCTAACAGCTTCTTCCCCAAGGAAAATAGGAACCTCCTTCAGGACCACATCTGTCTTACCTAAAACCATAACTACCTATCATGAGGGAATGGGATCTTCAGGCAGAAGCTCAGCTATCTCATCCAAGACCATACCTATCTCCCATGAGGGAATGGGAGTCTCAGACAAAACAACACCTCACTTAGACAAGACTACAGGAAACATCTCTAAGGATACTAGAACCTCAGAAGCGGCAACATCTCTCTCACAGATCACCAGCACCTCACATAAGGGAATGGAAGCTTCACCCAGCAGCATATCTGTATCACCCAAGATAACAGATACTTTCCATGGGGGAATGGGAACCTCCTTCAGGACCACATCTGTCTCACCTAAAACCATTACTACCTATCATGAGGGAATGGGGTCTTCAAGCAGAAGCTCAGCTATCTCATCAAAGACCATAACTATTTCCCATGAGGGAATGGAAGTCTCAGACAAAACTATAGAAAACATCCCTAAGGATATTGGAACCTCAGCAAGGCCAATATCTCTCTCACAGGTCACCAGAACCTCACGTGAGGGCATGGGAGCCTCATCCAGGACCATATCTGTCTCATCCAAACTAACTGCTTCTTCCCAAAAGGAAAGGGGAACTTCCTTCAGGACCATATCTGTCTCACCCAAGCCCATAACTACCTATCATGAGGAAATAGGAACCTCAGACAGAACCACATCTGTATCATTCAAGAATAAAACTACTTCTCATGAAGATATTGGAATCTTGGACAGGACCACAACTGTCTCACCCAAGACTATAACTACCTATTATGATGGGATGGGAACCACATCTAGGTCATCCAAGAACAAAACAACTTCACATGAAGGCATTGGAACCTTGTACAGTACCACAACTGTCTCACTCAAGATTACAAATACTTCCCACACAGGAAGGAGAACCTCTATTATAGGAGATCTGAAGAAAACCACTCAAGCATCAAATAGGGTATCTCTCTTTGAAAAGACCACAGATTGGATTAAAGCTGTTTCAGACAAGGTAACTGAATCCTTAGGAACTTCATACAAGCCTACATCTGCTTCTGACAAAACCATAGGAGCCATGGAACCAACCACAGTCATGGGAAATTTAGACAAAACTATAACTTTTGGGGGAACCTCAGAAAAGATGGTTAAATCCTTTGAAAAGACCACAGGCCTTTACAAGACTAAAATTTCTTCATATCAAACTCAGGGAGCTTTGGACAAAACTATCCAAATTTCAGATAAAACCACAAAAGCTTCAGGAGGCCCAAGACCCTTGGACAAGACTACCCATAAATCTACATCTACTCCCTATACTACTTTAGCTGCCCTTTATCCATCACTCCAGGTTACTAGTGAGAAAACCTTTGCACCTTTCACAACTCTCAACTATACACAGGAGTTGAATTCTACAAAATCAATCAATAATTATTGGCCAGACCAGAAAACAGATAAATCAAGAGGAGGATCCCAGAATGGAGCAACCCAGGGGGTGCTGGAGGGAAATTCATTTCCTGCCTGGGCCATTGTCATTGTGGTCCTGGTGGCTGTGATCTTCCTCCTGCTACTCATTGGCCTACTCTTCATGGTAAGAAACAGAGAGAAAGAAGGGAATGACATATTATGGAAACAAAATTAGGCTTAAGATTAGAGGCAGGCCTAGAAAATAAAAAATGGAGGTGGAGGAAGGAATATAGAAAAATAGGGAAATGAAAAAATCTCAAATATGGAAAATGACTAAGGAGAAGAATGGAATTGGGATAATGAAAAGATAATGGAAATATGAAGGGACTGAAGGACAGAACCATGAACTTATTATAAATTTGGGATACTGAAGTAGAGTAGAATGAATGGTAAAATATGAGAAAGAAGAACCCAGGAATCAGGGATAAAGGTGAGATACATAGCGTTGGGAGATGCAGTTAAGAGAAAAGGATCAAGACACAGATGAAAAAAATGTGTAAATTGGGATGGGGCTGGGGTGGAGAATCAGAAACCAAGAGAGTTGAGGGAGTGGACAAGGGAAGGATGATTTCTTAAAGTAAATAGGTGTCTGTGGTATATAGTGGAGGTCAAAGAAGGGATGATGAGGAAAAAACATTCAGTCTTTCTTATCACCTTCTAGGCTCCCTACATAATCCGAACACGTCAGATGACTACAGACCATGAGGAAAATGATGCCAAGAATGAGATTGGTCCCAATTCTTATCCCGTCTTTCTGATGGAACAGCAAACATTGGGTCGGAGCCAGTTGCTATTACCTTAGTAGTCCCCTACAGGATCTCAATTGTCCTACTTCAGGAATAAGAATTTCTTTTCTATTTCCTAGATTCTAGGAAAGGCTAAGACTCCTAGCATTAGCAGCTTCAATCCTTAACCTGGAGGGAGGAGTCTGAAATTGCTTGAGCAGAGTAAAGGAAAAAAAAAACAAAAAAAACTGGAGCCTTCAAATACAGTTGAGAGATTGGGTGGGTAAGGAACGACACTGGACATTTGAATTTCAAGAGTGAAGTAGAATCTTTTGATCTCTTTGGCAGAGGAAAAGGGAAATTCTCCTATATAGAAACCTTACACATAAAATCACTAGAGGTTGATTCTTACACTATATTCCTTTCCCTTCTCCCAAGACTGAACTCTTACTACTGATCACATCTCCTCCACCCCTCTCCACCTGACCTACCTGGGCCCTCTCCCTGTCCTCATGTGTTAAATTATTTTGTTCCTCATCACAGCTCCTACCAATTAGCTCCCCTCTCCCTAGCTATGGCTCCCTCCTTATTCTCAAGTGACCTAGATCTCTTCTCTCTATTTTAGATTCTTCTTCTCTATACTTAGGGAAGATACTAAAGTTACAGATGGAACAAGTTCAATATGGGGGAAAATGGGGAGGAGAAATGTCTAAAGAAACCAAGGATCACTGGTTTCCTTTTTATTTATCTTTTATAATAAAAAGGCAATAATAAAAATCCTTTAAATGAAGGATATGGGGACTAAAAAGGCATGCTAATGCCCTTAATACCTTGGTCTTGACACTAAAGATAATTTTAAATATCAGAAACCTGAAGCACAAAACTGGTTTTTTTTTTAATGGGGAATGACAGAGAAAAAATTTCTACCGTTTGGTGTGTCCAATATTGCTTAGTGCCTAGTTTCATTTTAGGTCTTACCTCCTCTTAATAATGGTCTTGACATGTCAATTTATAGCAAACATGTACTGAGTGCCTGGTATATGCATGACATATGTTGGACATGGAAAAGTGTTTAGTGGTAGTTGGGAGGTGGAGTAGGCAGCAGAAAAAAATATTATATCTGGCCCCTGCCCTATTCAATAGGTTAAACAGATTAAAACCTATTTGGGAAATTTACACACGTGAAAATTAAATAAAGATAGGAGATAGCAGGAATCAGAAACATGTAAAGCTTTATAGGTGTGGATGTGAATGCAAATATATGCCTACATTCAGCTTTGCCCTGAGTCCAACTTGAGCTTAACTTCAAAACCAATTAATCAGTTAACAAGCACTTACTCTGTGCCAGGCACTGGGGATATGAAGACCAAAAAATGAAGTATTCTTTGCCCTTAAGAACTTTACATTTTATAGGTGGAGATAACATGTAGAGTAAAGTCACTCTTAGTAGTTTTATCTGATACTTTCTTGTGTTGTGGGGGGGGCCCTGAGTTTTTGAAACTTGTATCTCCAGAATTTAAGATCTAAAAGGTATTACTAACATGATAACATAGATCATACTAACATTCCTAACATGAGTTTGTGAACTTGAGGAGTGACAGGCCACCTAAATATATAGAAGTTTGTCACTAAGAGCCACTTGAATGATGATAAAAAATATGAAATATGAAAAATATGAGAAATATGAAAAAAAATTTTCTCAAGAGAAATATCAAAAACTCATGAAAGTATAAAAGGGTTATGATCTACATTGGTAAAGGAAGATCCCACACTAATGAAATCACAAATCTTTTGAAGTGTTAAAATATATGCATGAAAGACACTTTGAAGACCTTTAAACTTTTTGGGTTCACTTGTTCCTACCCAGCTGAATCCTAAGAATGTCAATGTATAATGTTTTCATTCCTTAAGGATGATTATCAATTTCCCTAACAAACACCAAGGCTCACAAGGCATCTTATAAGTTTTAGTTTCACAGTTAAGACATTAAAGATTTCAATTGCAAATCCATAGAGAGTTGAGAACCCTGTTCCCCCAATTGCAGAGATCTATATAGTTCCCGTGACCTAGTATCACCGTAGGGAAGGACCCCAGAAAGGGAGAAGGTCCTAGAGTCTTGTCACTCATTGAAATAGCTCCACTTTCAGAAGGCATTTACAATTTGTCTCTTAACAACCTCATCATGGAATCTATAACTCATATTTTGAGATTCACAGTCTTTATCACAATACATTTCCACAATACATCTCAGGCTCCAAAATGTGTGATGTAGCATCATTGCTGCCCCTCACTATGTGCTTGGGATACCATCTCTTCAAATCCATCAAATCAAATCCATTAGATCTTCTTCCAGGAAGGCTGATGGTAGAACAACTGTGCTTTAGCAATGCAAAATCTGGAATGAACATTGGCTTTCTTGACTCTTCTTGATCCTTCCCTTGAATGGATTCTTATGTATGACATTTTAACTACCAAATCTTGCTCTCTGATCCTGTCTTTTTTTTCCCCCAGTGATTTTTAATTCACCTCTCTGAGTCCAGTTATATACATATGCCTATAATGTAACTATCTTGTTTCCTCATTTGACTAGATCATTAACCCATAATAGTCCAGATTCAAAGTTACAAAGTTTGAGGTCATTGAACTTAATAATCAACTTATCTTTTTTACTTGATATTTTCTTATACACAGATAGCCCAAGGACCTATTTGGGGTCTTTGAACAGAAGTTTGTTTTTTTTTTAACTGATAGTACATCACTAAAACACTATTCTTATGATAATATTTCTGTTCCCCTAATAATTACTTTGCCTTTAAAAAAAAAATCCTACTTCCAGCTTTTTAAGCTGATTTTTGCATATTTATATCAATGTTCAGGGAGACTCATCTCTTCTTAGATTCTTGTGTTCTTTGTCTATGCATTATCTTTTTTTTGTAATAGTTTTTTTTTTAATATTTCCAATTACATGCAAGGCTAGTTTTCAACATTCACCTTTGCAAAACCTTGTATTCCAAATCTTTTTCCCTCCTTCCCTTCCTCCCCCCTCCTCTAGATGGCAAGTAACCCACCACAGGTTAAACAGGTTAAAAGATAGTTTAAACTATTTTTGAAGGATTTTCTGACCATTTTTGCCTGATACCAAGGTAAAGTACACACTAGGATTGGAATGTCTGGGGTCCAAGACAGACTCAGATAAATAGCAATAGTATTTCAAGGATCTATGATTTTCTTAGTGTTATGTGATGTGTTTTAAAATAATGATTTTGGCACTTAATGAGGAGACTAATGTAGGCACCAAATGTTGGGATTTGGTCATGTGTAGAATTATTTACAATGGTGAAAGGTAGATTTATTTAGGAGGAGAGATTACAGACAAAATGAAAAGATACAATATAAACCAGGGATGCTAAATAGAATCAGGAGAGCATATAGTTTGCAAGAAAAAGGGTTTTAACAATTAATAATGGAAAAGACAAATTCCCTCCTAGAACTTATAATTATTCAGGAGAAAGGGAATACTCCATGAAGTGGGAGCATGCCTTTAATTCGTGAGCTAAAACCCAAAAGGAATTTAACAGACTAAGAGTTAGCTATAAGAAGGAGAAAGATTCCATGAAGCATGGTGAGGGGATAAAAGGAAAAACAATATCTTGGCACAGGAGGGAGGGCAAAGATACTATGAGGCAGAGTACAATAGTAGGCTATAACCCCAAAAGGAATTCAGCAAAGATGGGATGGACAGATTTACAGGGGAAATTTGATCTCAGAAGTTTGACATAACTCAGATTTCTTACTGGTCATAACAAAGTAGAACTATCCCCAACCTCTACAGCGAGTGGACTATAAGATTGAATTCATTAGTACAATTCCCTTCTCACCTCAGTGAGTAATTTTATCAGTATTTCAAGCTTTCTCAATCAACCCAGCCTCATTACTCAGGACCTCATCATTATGCATTTACATCACCAATGGAAATGGCAACCCCTTACCACAGTAGACCTGTTGATGAACCTTTCTAAACTTAGCCCAATGATGCTACATCACCAAACCCCTACTCAGGGTCCATCTTGGTAAGAGTGTCCCATTATATAGCCCATGAGACCTTAGAGTCAACTCTATAGCAACATAAGAGAAGACTTCAACGGAGGAATACCTAGAATGCCCATAACTCACATTTTCACTTCATTTTCTAGTTTTAAAAATCCTGTCCTTCCAACAATCCCGTGAAGTTCCAGGTGATGCTCAGGAGATACCAAACTTGTATCTTCCTGAGGTAATGGAATGTCTCTGTGATACTCATTTTCTAAATCAGAAATAAACCAAGTTAAATTCAGCAACCATTAATAATCTAATGTGTGCATAGCACTGCAATCAGCACCGGAGAATATAAAGTATAGATAAAGTATAACTCTCCTGCCTTCAGAGAACTTACAATTTAATAGGGAGTTTGTAAGGGTCTGGAGAGGAATCTCACACAGTGCAATCAGGAAGTAAAGAGGCCTTAATTTCTGAGACATCCATATGTGGTCTCTGTGATCACCATGGACGATCTGGTGAGTAGAAGCTCTGGTCATATTGAGGATGCATCATCAACGGGAGGCATCTCCTTCTCTTATTGGCTGTGCGA
Organism: Sarcophilus harrisii; assembly: GCF_902635505.1. Taxonomy (NCBI): domain Eukaryota; kingdom Metazoa; phylum Chordata; class Mammalia; order Dasyuromorphia; family Dasyuridae; genus Sarcophilus; species Sarcophilus harrisii. Next base: position 285,729,720 of record NC_045429.1, on the reverse strand, counting down.
GTGACCTCATAGACCCAATAAAAGTATTGGAGACCAAGAAGTAAGTGGATTTCATTGGGCAATAAGAATGCAGGAGAGGGCAGGATGTGAACACATGGAATAAAGACCTGAGCTTGTGAGCCACTGTCTTTGGGTGCTCTGTTGGATGTGAGAATCACTGCTCAGAGAGACAGTGGCCAGGAATCTGAGAAGACCTATGATTGGGTAAAATTCCTGAAAGCTTGTGACTAGACAAGACTGATAACTAGTAATCTCTGTGTGGAAGGTTACAAGTCACAGCCCAACAGGGGGGCAGTGCTTCTGGGTTATTAGGTCCCATAAAAGGGAATATTCAACAGCTTTGTCTAGAGAGACTAGAAAGCAGGGAAGCATTATGGATCTGGGTTTAAGTTTATCCTTGATCATGCCCAAAGACACATGCAGCTCAAGTATATAAGTTAGAGAGCCAGACTGATGATTCTCTAGTAGAGAACATGTTTGATAAGGGGCAGGGAGCTTACTCCAAAGCTCCAAGGCATTTACTCCCACACCCATTAAGTACAGCTCAGCAAGAAAAAAATCCGGTGATGGAGGGGCTTGAGTAAATAGAACAAAAAATACAAGTTACAGGTTGAGTTAGAGAAAAAAAAGAAAAATCACTTTAAAAAAACTAGAATAAGAAATGCAAAAATTACAGGTTGAGTTAGAGAAGAAAGGAAAAGTACAACAGCTAGAATAGAAAGAACAAGAGCTCAGTCTATTGGGTGAGGTAGAAAAGGAACAAAAAGCTACTATACAGCAGTCAATAATGGGGAAACCAAGTGAATATAATGGGTTAAAGAATCCCACAAGTTTTAAAACTAGGGAAGATTTTAACTTGGGCAGCCAAACCAGGAAATATCATGAAAAAAGCAAGCAGAAAGTTGGTGACCATAACCCCAGAGAGTATAGCATGTGGGACATAGCTAAAGAATTCCTTTTTAGCGTTTTGCTAATTTATCTTGCCTGCTACAGCTCTAGATCTGCAGGGTGTAGTCATTTAATAGAGAAAATAGATAAGTACTTTTATTACCATGGTGAGTTGGGCAGAAAATGAATCAGGTGTGGCAAGTATCTTGCTAATGTGAAGGGATGTCATCCTTTTCACATTCAAGCTGGGTTTGGGTTCCAATTCTGTCTAAACCCGAGTATGCTTTATCTCTTGACCCTCCTCCCTCAACTCTGCCGGAGGAGGAGGAGGAGGAGGAGGAGGAGGAGGAGGAGGAAGAGGAGGAGGAGTGATGATATCATCAGCACCGCCCACAAAGCAGTGCTGCCAACTCTCTATGACTTCATTACAAGAGGCAGGGCTAGGCTTTAGAGCCCTAGGCAGAAGGGGCTTGTTTGATGACCAACTCAGAGAGTCTTTAAAAGTTCAGTGCTTCAACCTGATCAGTTAGCCTTTGAGCAAGCCTGTGGGGGAAGGGGATTGCAGTTAGGGAGAGTGAAGCTGTTTGCCATTGGGACTACTGAGATGGTCCCCCAGAGAGCTGAAACCTGTCTTTGTTCACCTTACAGATTTTTTGCCTTCACACACAGTTAGCTTAACCATTTCACCCCCTGAGAGTGCTTACAAGATGTTGTCTATCCCTATGAGATAGACATGATAGATATGATTTGGGAAATGGAGGAATGTGTAGCTATTGTCCCAATCACTAATATAGGTAGACAGTGTATGATCTGTGACTCAGGAGGAAGAATAGCATCAGGTTTATTGATTCACACTCCTGAAGTGCAATTTGGTGATATTTATTCAGACTTTGATTCCCAGCAACAGAATCCAGGAAGATTTTTGACTGCAGCTGTTACAGCTGAACGTCCTTTGCTCATTATCTATGTAAATGGCATACCATTGAAAAGGTTGGTAGACACAGGTGCAGATGTACAACTATTAGAGGGCACAATTGGCCCGTCATTGGCCAAAGATTACAGCAAACATCCATGTGTCTGGCTTAAGAGGATCAATAGCAGGAATTAGTACTACCCCTTTGAGATGGGAATTTGAAGATAAAACAGGAGTTTTTATTTCTTTTGTAATTGGAAAAAAAAATCCCCATCAACCTGTAGGGAAGAGATATCTTACAAAGTGGAAAAAAAAATTCAGGCCTTATTTGATATAGTACAGGAACAACTTGACCAAGGACAAGCTTTTCTAAGTCATTAGAATTCCCCTGTATTTGCTATAAAAAAGAAATCTGGAAAATGGAGGGTGCTGATTGATTTGAGAAGAGTAAATGAACAGATGGAGATAATGGGAGTTCTTCAGCTTAGGCTTCCATTGACTACTCAATTGCCTAGGGAATGGCCTTTTTAAATTAAGGGTTGTTTCTATCCTATCTCTCTAGATAAGGAGGATATGAAAAGATTTGCCTTTTCAGTGCCCAGTATTAATTTAGCATGAGCCTTATAAAAGATTTGGACAGTTTTTCGACAAGGAATGAAGAATAGCCTTATTATGTATCAACTGTAAGTTGCTGCTGCTCTTATTCCTGTTAGTAAAGCATTTCCAAAAGTTATGTTGTTACCACCATTATATGACATTTTAAGGGGAGACAGAACTCACCACACCAGCTTACAAAAGAAGCTCAAGAAGCTTTGAGAGAAGTTGAACTGACTTTATCCTATGTGGTTGAAAAAGTCATTCAAAAAGCCTTGGAATTTTCAGTTTTTGCTACACAAGAGTCACCCACAGCAGTCCCTCATCAAGGAGACAGTGTGATAGAGTGGGTGAATCTCCTGGCACAACCAGAACAAAGCCTTACTCCAGTGCTTGTGGCTATAATTTTATTAAAGGCCATTAAGCGAGCAGTACAATTATCTGGGATAAGACCTGACAAAATATATGCCTTTTATACCAATGCACAAATTAATGTGTGCTGTGAAACCACCCCAGAGTGGAAAAATTTAGTGGCCACAGCTCCAAACTTTGCATCTCCATTAAAGATAACCCATTTATTATATAATTGGCAATGGATTTTTGATGTAAATATAATATCTGATTCGGCTCATTCAGTAGGGTGGTACAAAGAATTGCCTCAGCCCAAATAAAATTTGTACCTTCCAATATATATCAGCTCTTTAAAGAACTTCAAGGGGGGGGGGGAGAGCGGAGCCAAGATAGCAGCAAAGACACACGCTTCATTCTAAGCTCCTCTTCTCCCCTCACTATTAATTACCAAATTCAGCCTCAGAAATAGTGCTTGACTGGTAAAATTTCCAAATATTGGGAGTACAACAAATTACCAGCCAAAGATAATCTGGAAGATCGCCAGAAAAGCTTTGTCCTGATTGGTGAGAGGAGGCCAGAGCAGGCAGGGAGGTAGAACACAGAGGCTAGCACACTGAGCGGACAGGGGCGGGGAGGTCTCTGTGGGTGGAGATTTTGCAGGGAGGACTCTACCACAGGTTGGCTGCTCTGCTTTGGTTGCAAAGCAGTAGATCAGCAGAGAAGTTACAAAAAGGCCGAAGGTAGAGTGTACTCCAAAAAATGCCAGAATCTAACAGGATCTGGCTATACCCACCCAGCACCAGAAGTGAGTGACTCAGCACAGACCACAGCACAGCCATGCAGCCACATTTTGTAGTCCAGGGCTTTTACCCAGGGCAGCCACACTTCTGATCACCAGTAGGGCTCTGCCCCGGGGCAGCCTCTAATCTGCACCGCAGGGCAATCTGCCGAAAGCAATAGAACTTCCCACAGCGTTTTCCAGGGCAGAGACACTTCTGGTGCTGGGCTCTTCCCAGGGCAGCTGCTGATGCCCATGGCAGGGTTCTTCTCAGGGAAGTAATACTTTTGCTGCTCAGCCACTAGTCCCAGGGCAGTTGCTAATCTGCATAGCAGGGGCTCTGTCTGGAGCAGTCACAAATCTGTACAACAGAAAGGCTCTGCCTGGGGCAACAGAACTTCCACAGCACTGGCCCATGCTTCCCAGGGCAGAGACACTTCCAATGCCGGGCTCTTCTCAGAGTAATTCCGCAGCTCAACCGCCAGTTTGCAGGACAGCTACTGTCCATATTTCTATGCCTGTTCTTCAGAGGAAGTTGGTAACCACCTTGCCCTGAAGGCAGACCCTACGGGCTTTTTAAAAAAATGAGTAAGAAGGGCAAGTGTATGCTAACCATCAATAGCTTCTATACAAAGAGCAGGTTCTCAACTCCAAGAAGATTAATAGCAGACAGTCTCCAGACAAAACCCCAAAGGGGCATGTAACCTGGCCCCCATCACACAAGGCTTTCCTGGAAGAAATTGTAAAAAAAAAAAAAATCTTAAAAGAGAGCTAGAAGAAAACTGGGGAAAGGAAAGAGAAGCTATGCAAGAGAATACAGAAAAAAGCTTATAACTCACTTAAAGAAAAATTTGATAAAGTGGAAAAAGAAAACAACTTCCTGAAATGTGAATTGGAAAAGGGAAAGAACTTCCAGAGAAACAAAATTTGTGAATTGGAAAAGATAAAGAACTCCCAGGAAAGTAGGATTTGTAAATTGGAAAAAGAAAATAACTCAGTTAAAAAAAAAATTAGTGAAATGGAAAAAAAATTCCATAGAGCAAAACAACTCATTTAAAAACTCAATTGGATATATACAGAAAGAAGTAAAAAAGCTAATGAAGAAAATAACTCATTAAAAATCAGAACTGAACAAATAGAAATGATTCATTGAGACATCAAGAATCAGTCAAGCAAAACCAAAAAGAAAAGAAAAGAAAGAAAGAAAAAGAAAAAATAGAAAAATGTAAAATATCTACTTGGAAAAACAACAGACCTGGAAAACAGATCTAAGAGAGCTAAGCTATCTGAGGATTATTGGATTTTCTGAAAATTATGATGAAAAAAAGAGCCTAGACACTATTTTACAGGAAATCATTAAAGAGAACTGCCTAGATGTAATAGAATCAGAAGGTAAAAAAGGCATTGAAAGAATTCATTGAACACCTTCTGAAAGAGACCCTAAAATAAAAACTCCAAGGAATATTGTGGCTAAATTTCAGAACTATAAAGAGATAAAAAGAGGGAAACTACATCCCATGAAGAGGCAAAGGAAACATATCATATCTTAGAGAATTTAGAGAGGGGGAGGAGCATTATATGAATCTTACTCTTATCAGATTTGGCTCAAAGAGAAAATAATAGACATATCTGATTTACAGAGAAACTTCTCTCACCTCATTAAAAAGTGGGAGGGGAGAAAGGAAAAGGAAAAGAGTAATAAGGGAAAAGTATAAGAAAGGGAAAGAGATTTAAAGGGGGTGGGAGGGATCCTAAAGAGGGAGAGCATAAGTTAATACTGGGGAGAGGGATAAGGGGGAAAGAAAAGAAAAGCATAATCTGGGGATAATAAGATAACAGAAAATACAGAATTAGTAATTTTAACCGAAAATGTGAATGGGATGAATTCTCCCATAAAGCAGAGGCGAATAGCAGACTGGATCAAAAGCCAGAACCCTACAATATGTTATTTATCTGAAACACATTTAAAGCAGGGAGATACATACAGAGTAAAGGTAAAAGACTGGAGCAGAATCTATTATGCTTCAGGTGAAGTCAAAAAAGCAGGGGTAGCCATCCTTATCTCAGATCAAGCAAAAGCAAAAATTGATCTAATTAAAAGAGATAAGGAAGGAAACTATATCTTGCTAAAGGGTAGTATAGATAATGAAGATCAATATCAATACTAAACATATATGCACCAAATGGTATAGCATCTAACTTCCTAAAGGAGAAGTTAAGAGAGTTGCAAGAAGAGACAGCAAAATTATAATAGTGGGTGATCTCAACCTTGCACTCTCAGAATTAGACAAATCAAACCACAAAACAAATAAGAAAGAAGTTAAAGAGGTAAATAGAATATTAGAAAAATTAGGTATGATAGATCTTTGGAGAAAACTGAATGGAGACAGAAAGTAGTACACTTTCTTCTCAGCAGTTCATGGAACCTATACAAAAATTGACCATATATTAGGACACAATGACCTCAAAATTAAATGCAGAAAGGCAGAAATAGTAAATGCATTCTTTTCAGATCAAGATGCAATAAAAACTACATTCATCAAAAAGGGGGTAAATAGACCAAAAAGTAATTGGAAACTAAATAATCTCATCCTAAAGAATGATTGGGTGAAACAGCAAATCATCGATACAATAATTTCACCCAAGAAAATGATAACAATGAAACATTATACCAAAATTTGTGGGATGCAGTCAAAGTGGTAATAAGGAAAAATTTTATATCTTTAGAAGCTTACTTGAATAAAATAGATAAAGAGAAAATCAATGAATTGGGCTTGCAACTTAAAAAGCTAGAAAAAGACTAAGTTAAAAATTCTCAATCAAATATTAAACTTGAAATTCTAAAATTAAAAGAAGAAATTAATAAAATTAAAAGTAAAAAAACTATTGAATTAATAAATGAAACTAAGAGTTGGTTTTATGAAAAAAACAATAAAATAGATAAACTTTTGGTAAATCTGATTAGAAAAAGGAAAGAGGAAAATCAAACTGTTAGTCTTAAAAATGAAAAGGGAGAACTTTCCACCACTGAAGAGGAAATTGGAGCAATAATAAGGAGTTATTTTGCCCAACTTTATGCCAATAAATTTGATAACCTAAGTGAAACGGATGACTACCTTCAAAATATAGGCTTCCCAGATTAACAGAGGAGGAAGAAAATTGCTTAAATAGTCCCATTTTAGGGGAAAAAAAATACAACAAGCTATTAATCAACTCCTTAAGAAAAAATCCTCAGGATCAGATGAATTTACATGTGAATTCTACCAAACATTTAAAGAACAATTAACTCCAATGCTATATAAACTGTTTGAAAAAATAGGGAATGAAGGACTCCTATCAAATTCCTTTTATGACATAGACATGATACTGATACCTAAACCAAGTAGGATGAAAACAGAGAAAGAAAATTATAGACCAATCTCCTTAATGAATATTGATGCTAAAATCTTAAATAAAATATTAGCAAAAAGACTACAGAAAATCATCCCCAGGATAATATATCATAACCAAGTAGGATTTATGCCAGGAATGCAGGGCTGGTTCAATATTAGGAAAACCATTAGCATAATTGACTATATCAATAACCAAATTAACAAAAATCATATGATCATCTCAATAGGTGCAGAAAAGCCATTTGATGAAATTCAACATCCATTCCTATTAAAAAAAAAAAAAAACACTTGACAGTATAGAAATAAATGGACTTTTCCTTTAAATAATCAGTAGCATCTATTTAAAACCACCTGTAAGCATCTTATGTAATGGGAATAAACTGGAACCATTCCCAATCAGGAGTGAAACAAGGTTGCTCACTATCACCATTACTGTTCAATATTATATTAGAAATGCTAGCTTTGGCAATAAGAGTTGAAAAAGAGATTAAAGGAATTAGAGTAGGTAATGAGGAAAGCAAATTATCACTCTTTGCTAATGATATGATGGTATACTTAGAGAACCCCAGAGATTCTACTAGAAAGCTATTAGAAATATCCACACTTTTAGCAAAGTTGCAGGATACAAAATAAACCCACATAAGTCATCAGCATTCGTATATACCACTAACAAAATCCAACAGTTAGAGTTACAAAGAGAAATTCCATTTAAAGTAACTTCCAATAGTATAAAATATTTGGGAATATATCTGCCAAAGGAAAGTCAGGAACTATATGAGCAAAACTACAAAACACTTTCCACACAAATAAAATCAAATCTAACCAATTGGAAAAATATTAAGTGCTCTTGGATAGGGTGAACAAATGTAATAAAGATGACAAAACTATCTAAACTAATCTATTTATTAGTGCTATACCAATCAGACTCCCCCAAAATTATTTTAATGATCTAGAAAAATTACATGTAATTACTTGCAATTTTCACATTCTTTGGATCTTACCCCAGCAATGCACTTCTGGCATACGCAGAAAGTGCAGCTAACTAACAGACTGACTGACAAGGACAAGAGCCCTCTCTCCATGTTAATGTCCCAGTTACTAATATAGGTAGACAATGTATGATCTATCACCTAGGAGAAGTAATAGCATCAGACTTCCTGATATACACTCTGAAATGCAATTTGGTGATATTTATCTAGATTTTGATTCCCAACAACAGAATCCAGGAATATTCTGGACTGCAGCTGTTGCAGCTGACCATCCTATGTAAATGGCATACCATTGAAAGGATTGGTAGACATGGGTACAGATCATACAGTCATCAGAGGTGTCAGTTGGCCCAGTCATTGGCCAAAGATTACAGCAAACACCTATATGTTTGGCCTAGGAGGTTCAATAGTAGCCTGAAATTAGTGTTACCCCTTTGAGATGGAAATTTGAAGATATCCAATGAATGCATCCAGTGTTAGGCTTAACTACCTATCAATGACAACCAGTATATAACATTTTAAGGGGAGACACTGGTTTAGACTTGGCACACCAGCTTACAAAAGAAGCTTAAGAGGCTTTGAGAGGGGTTGAACTGGCTTTATCCAATGTGGTTGAAAGAGTCACTCAAAATGCCAATATCAGTTTTTGCTACAAAAGAAGCACCCACAGCAGTCCATCAAGGAGACAGTGTGATAGAGTGGGTGACCCTCCCAGCACAACCAGATCAAAGCCTTACTCCTTACCCAGTGCTTGTGGCTAGAATTTTATTAAAGGCCATTAAGTGAGCAGTACAATTATCTGGGATAAGACCTGACAAGATATATACCTTTTATACCAAGGCATAAATTAATGTGTGCTGTGAAACCATCCCAGAGTGGCAAATTTTATTGGCCACAGCTCCAAATTTTACACATGGGTCTCCATTAAAGATAACCAGACTATTACATAATTGGCGATGGATTCTTGAAGAAAAGGTTTCTAAGGTTCCTCTTAAAGGACTAACTATCTTTTCAGATAGATCCAAACATAATATTTGTACTATATACTCTCATGACTTAACTATAGAGTATTCAGAATTTCCTTTCAGTCCACTCAGCAGAATGAATTGTATGCCATTATGCTAGCTCTTAATTATTATCCAGGACATGTAAGCATAACGTCTGATTCAGCCCATTCAATAGGTGTGGTACAAAGAATTGCCACAACCCAAATAAAATTTGTAGCTTCTAATATATATCAAAAAAAGATACTTCAAGAGCCAAGTGAGAAAGTGTCCAGGTAAGTATTATATATTGCATGTCCATGGAAATTCAAAAGCCAGATTGCCTTCTAAACATGTTAGCCAATGCTCCTTTATTTCAGGCAGCCCAAGAATCTCATTCTAAATATCATCAGGCTGCTCGAGCTTTGTGTTTGCAATTTGGGATAACAAGAGAGGAAGCTAGGAGCATAGTAAAAGCCTGTATAGCTTGCCTTCCTTTACACACTCCTACACTCCCTCCAGGGAAGAACCCTCATGGTTTGAGACTCAGTGAAATCTGGCAAATGGACAGCACTCATGATTAAGAGGCAGAGCATCCATGTAACCATGGATACACATTGTCAATTCCTCATGGCTTCACTCCTATCTTGGGAAGCAGTTAGACATGTGATCAGCCATCTTTATCGTTGTTTTTCCATTATAGGAATCCCATATGCACTTAAGACAAATAATACCAGCCTATACATCTTCTTCCTTTTGCATTGAAATTGGCATTGCCCATTCCCCTAGCATCCCATATAACCCTACTGGCCAAGTCATTATTGAACGGGCTAATCTTACGCTCAAAATGCTCCCAATAAGGAAAAGGGAGTCACCTGACTCATGAAGGCTCTCTCAGATGCAGCAACATATACATACAATTACCTGCAATTTTCACATTCTGTGACTCTTACCCCAGCAAGGCATTTTTGGCACAGTTGAACAATAAACTGGCCAACAAGGACAAGAGCTCTCTCTCCATGGTGATGTGGAAGGGCTTAGCATCTGGAAGGGCCCAGGTTGGGTCAGGATTTGGGGTCCCGGGTATGCTCTTGTTATTCCAGATGCCAACCCAACAGCAGAGGAGTGGATCCCAACCAGAAACATCTGGAACAAGGGGCTTCAAGAAGAGAAGGACCAGACGACAATGTTGTACCCGATGACAGCCCAGAAGAATTGGCCAGATATCAGCAGCCCTTCAGATACTGATGGCAGTCATGTCCCTCCTGACTGTGACACCAAAGACAGCGAACACCGCACCAGTGCCGCAGGTGGTTGGACTGCCCTGGTTGATGCGCAATGCCTGGAGGCTGACAGAACTGGACAATGGGCTTGGGCACTTCTCCTGTGGTCTCCCACTATTCATATGGTGGGCTGGGGGGAGGCTTCACCTGTTTTCCACTTATAGGCAATGCCTTTAAATTAGTGGGTTGAACATCATGTTATCTTTTCTTGGTTTTGGTCCCTGATGGGCCCAGCTCTTACTATTTTACTTTTGTTTATCTTTGTCCTATTTTTATATGCCTTGTAATCTCATTAATTAAGTGAGCTCTCATTGTTTGTCAAAGCTAGTTTGATGTTATGAGCGGTCCCCACTAAACAAGAAAAGGGAGTTGTAAGGGTCCGAGGAGGAACCTCACATAGTGCAAAGAAGAAGTAAAGAGGCTTTGATGCCTGAGGGTGTGATCTCTGCAGCTAGCAGGGGCCACCTGGTGAGTGGGAATTCTAATCACATTGAGGATGCATCATCAACGGGAGACATCTCCTTCTCTTATTGGCTGTGCATGTGATCTCATAGACCCTATATAAGCAGTGGGGACCAGGAAGTAGCGGTGCAGGATGTGATAATGTACAATAAAGACTTGAGCTCTCAAGCTGCTGTGCCAGAGATGTCTGAAGACCTGGGATTAGGTAAGACTGGCAGTGGAGATTACAGGTTTATATGTACAAAAATATTTATAGTACCTCTTTCTATGGTGGCAAAGAAAAAAAATTGAGGGGATACCCATCAACTGGTTCAAACAGATTGTGGTATTTGATTGTGATGGTATACTATTGTGCTTTTAGAAATGATGAGCAGGATGCTTTCAGAAAAACCTGAACTTGCATGAACTGATACAAAATGAAATGAGGAGAACCAAGAACATTGCACATAGTAACAGCAATATTGCATAATGATCAATGACTAAGCTATTCTCAGCAATTCAAAGAGCCAAGATCATTCTGAAGGATATCTAATGAATGCAAAACAAAGGATACTAGGGTTGTGTGTTTTGTTTAACATTTTTTTTTAATTTGTTTTCTTTCACAACCTGGCCTAATGTGGAAATATGTTTTGCATGACTGCACAAGTATAATCTTTATCAAATTACTTACTGTCAGAATGAGAGGGGAAAGGAGGGACAGTGGGATAGAATTTGTAACTCAAAATTAAAAAAAAAAGATTAAAAGTTATTTTTAGATGTAAAAAAGATACAGTTACCAAATATAGTAAGGACACATTATTATAATTCTGGTGTTCTTTTTAGATCTGGTTGTGTTAATTGATTCCCTTTTCTCCAGAGACAATGGTGGTACAAACTGCCTAATGTGGAAGACCAAATAGATTTGAAGAGGGTAAATAATCATTAAGGCCCCTCCACCCCCACCACACCTTTACATAAACATACTAGAAGCTTTTCTTTGTTTGTAGAATTGCCAGGTACCATATCATTCATTCAGGGCTGGTAGATGGCATAGTGGATACAGCACTTCTCCAGTTCAAATTTGAAGTGGGGTACCTACTAGCTATGTGATCCTGGGCAAATCACTTGACTTGTTTGCTTCAGTTTTCCTCGTCTATAAAATAAGCTGGAGAGGAAAATGGAAAACCACTCTAGTATCTTTGCCAAGAAAACTCCAAATGGAATCATGAAAAGTGGAATGTAACTATGAAACAACTGAACACATACTATTTGTTATAAAGCTTTCATTTATATTTACAACACATCTTTTCTTATATAGCACTTCACACAGGTTTGAAATGCTAGCTAGCTATAACCACAATCTAGAGATTTCATCCTTGAAATATCATCTGCATAGCAGCCTAGGAACTACTCCCTTGAAATTCTATCTGCTCCACAGGGACTGTCCATTACAATATATATTGGTCTAGCCATTACCTACCAAAGTTAGGAGTATTCATGGTAAGCAATAGAAAGAAAATAAAACAGTCTTGAAACTCTCCCAACCAGTTGCTCATTATTTAGGTAAAAGTACCAGAATACATGCACACTTAGCAACAGCCTCCTGTTTAGCAGCTGAATTCACACATTCCTTCAGAAGGAAGTCAAGCAAATACAGTTGTTCCTTTCACTTTTCAGAGGAGTAAGCTAAGGCTTATACGGATTAAGCAGCTTTCCTACAGACACAGTGATCTTGGGAATTGATAAAATGAAGAATGTGATAAAAAAAAAGTTCTACAGATTTACATAAGTCAATGGAACATGAAGTGAGCAGAAGTAGGACAATGTACAGATTAACAGCAATATTATAACAATAAGTGATAAATACACTGATCCATCCAAAGACTTGTGATGAAAAATGCTATCTACTTCCAGAGAGAGAACTGCTGAACTCTGACTATAGATTGAAGCATATTTTTTCACTTTATTTTTCTTGCTTTGTTTTTCTTAAAATGGCTAACATATTTTGCATAACTTCATAAATATAGTGGGTACCGTACTTCTTGCCTTCTCAGTAGGGATAGAAGGAGGAAGATAATTTGGAACCAAACTATGTAGATAAATAGATAAAGAGAAACTTTCTCCACAGAAACAAATTGGCAACAGCTGTGAAATCTATAATTTTAAGTCAACTGGTATTATTATTTTTATTATTATTTATTTGTTATTATTATTTGTGTCTTATTAATTATGTGTCTCATTGTCTCACAGCTCCCACACGTCAGAAATAAGACTTGAACCCAGACCTTAGTGATGCCCAAGCAGATTCTCTATCTATTACTGCCAGGATTGTGGGTAGTGAAATCACATTCAAGTTAAAGGGAGACAGTGATCATATTTGTGAGGTGATGGGGGGGGGGGGAGTTTTGCAATTTCAGGAAGGTTGCCTGCTGATAATATCTCTATATGATCACCTGGAGAAGCAAGATTCATAAAATATTTGAAGGATATTTTTTCTTATTTGGAGCTAGAGAAATCTGAGGTCCCTTCCATTTCTCAACATCATATGCAACTGAGAATTGTTCTTAACACTTTGAAAAGAAAATACATTCAGATGTTTGGTTTCTATTCTTGAGCACTTTATATTCACTATTAATTTTAAAAAGCAAATACTTAAGTCTTCACTAAAGTGTTGCTCATCATACCAAGCGGGTGGCATTTCACCCCCATCCTGTAGGTTCAAGAATGACAATTTCTATCTTTTTTTCTACTTTATTATTTCTTCCCTAATTTTTTTTCCAACATGGCTAACATGAAAATACACTCTGCATGACCACATGTATATAAGATATCACATTGCTTGCCTTCTCAAAGGATGATAAAAGGGTAGTAAGGAAGAGAATATGGAATTGAGAATAAAAAAATTTTTAAAAAGAAAAAAAAATGGCAAGCCCCAGCATATCCCTAATAGGTTTAAAGATCTTCAAAAAGACGCCCAGTGATGGCTATGGTAGCAAAATTATCAGTTTAGCAACTCTTGACTATCACCCACTAATTTATAAAAGGTTGTAGTCTGTGTGACTTGAAAGAATACCCCCTCAATTCCTATAGACTTGGAATCGAAAATGTCTTCTGCATCCAGAAAGAGAACTATGGAGACTGAATATGGATCAAAGCATAGTATTTTCATCATGGTATTTGTTTCTTTCTTTCTTTCTCATGGTTTTTTTTTTTTTTTTTCTCCTTTGGCCTGATTTTTCTTGCACAACATGATAAATATGGAAATATGTTTTAAAAGAATTGTATGTATATATATATTAAGTATATATGTTAAGTGAGTGAGGTCATATTTGAACCCAAGTCCTCCTGACTTCAGGGCTGGTGCACTATTCCCTGCACCAATTAGCTGCCTCAAGAATTGTATATATTTAAACTATATCAGATTACCTGCTGTATTGGGAAAGGAAGAGAAGGAATAGAGGGAGAAGATTTTGGAACACAGTCTTACAAAAATGATTGTTGAAAATTACCTTAATATGTATTTGGAAAATAAAATAAATAAAAAGAGAGAGATAATATACTCACAAATGAAAATATGAAATTTACTAAGTTCCTGTGGTATTCTAGAAAATTTCTTAGGTTTTCTGGACTTTCCCTTTCCTGTTACAGTCTAGCTCTGATATAAATGTAGCCTTCCTCCTCCTCAACCTCATTACATGAGCCTACCTAAACCATTACAATTTTCTGTAATCCTCCATATCTGGAATCTTTTGTGCTAGAATCATCTCTGCTGGGCCTTTCTGGCCCATATTGATCTCAGCCAGACAAAGATATGATGGAACCATTGTTAGAGTCTAAGCCAACATTGTTAAATTTTTAATGTTAGCATTTTCACCTATGAAATTAGACTCAATTTATTTGTTTTGATGATCATCTATACCTAAGAAAGTAATGAAGAAAAAATACTAATACTGTATTTTCTTAATGTGTGTCTTAAAACTTAAAAAGGGTGCCATGAGAACATATCCCCTCCCCTTTTTTTCCCTTCTCCCCTTCCCTTCCTCAAGCAACTCCCACACTTGTTAAACATTTACTAACATACCACTGCAACCAGGGCTTCTTGCCTGTTCCTCAGTGGTTCTCCAGCTATTAGAAGAGCTGGGAACCATCCAGCAGGGCTTGGACAAAATTTCATTCTTTCCTGTGAAAATAATCATCAATTAATTTTTTAAAAAACATGCATTTATTAATCACCTATAAAGTGCCAAACACTGTGTTAAGTTCAGGGAATATAAATACAAAGAATGAAACAGTTCCTGCTTTTAAAGAGAACATTCCTGTTCTAATGTTTTTGTTAGTGATCTCTTTGTTAGTGATCTAAAGTAGTGACTATCTTAGTGTGGGCACTATTCTCCTGTAGGCTAACTTTCCCTTAAAAGGTAGTAATGGTTTGACTCAGGCTGTTGTTATCACTTACTGTTAAAAACTTATTCTAAAAAAGGCTAGCCTTCATTAGATTGCCAAAAGAGTCCATGACACATAAAAATGTTAAGAAATCTTGGATTAGAGAAGGGCAAAGATCTTATTTCTGCTGTCACACTGGCAAGACTAGTGTGGGGAGCAATGGTGACTCTAGGAACATCTCTCAATCCTCTCTCCTCTCCCATTAAGCCCTAGAGTTTCTCTTTCTCAAGAGTAACCACATGTCTCAAGCCTTGAATCAGCTATAAATGTCAAACTCATTATAGATTAAATGAGAGAAAAAAAGAATAAGGGAAAATAAAGAGAGCAAGGGCTAAAATAAATAAATAAATCAGTTGCATAAGGCCCAGATGGAGGAAATGGGGTTGTCAACAGCCTTTCTTGCTAAGAAGATTTGGGGTTTTCACATGCATTAAAAGGATAGCACAATCATGTGTGGCTTCTTCTGTGGGAGAGGAATCAGATCCATAAAGGAAACATTCCTACTTCCTGCTCTGGTCTTTCTGTAATACAAGAGAATCTGAGGCAAGTAGAGATTTTAATTTTTAATGTGCAGTTTAAGCTAGCAGACCAAAATGGGAATATTATTCCAAAGCATTCAATACAGAGAAACTGAGGTGCAGAGTTTATGCAAGCAGAATACAGAAGCTGAGAATCCAATTTGCTTTTGCAGCTGTTATCTTTACTTCAAAGAGAGGGGAGTTAACTTGGCATTAATCTTGTGACTCAGGCCCTGTCAGACAAGGGAGAAAAGCGAGATAACATAATTTGGTGTCTTTGTCCTTGACAATAATTCCACTCCCAAGATAGTTTTTGGACAGGGATGAAGTCAGAGGCAAGCACCTGGATACTGATTTTCTTTTCTATCCATTGTGTTGCAATGGTATGTGAGGGGGAAGTCGGAACTTCAGGGTTTAAGTTTTCTTTTTAAACTCAATTTTCCCAAGCTTAATTGCATAAATGAAAGAGGGAAGGTGGGATATATGACTGGCTATCCAGGGCCCAACATGGGAAAGGGGAGGATGGCATGGGCTGCTATCCAGGGCCTAACACTTCCATGGCTGACTATCTGATCAACAGCAGCACTAGTTACATTCTCATGGTGCAGCAGCTCTTTGACTTCAGGTAGGGATTTACTTACAGTGTCTTCCTCCCCCTTGACTTGACTGGTAATCAAATAGACCTGACCACAGTACTGACCAAGAAGATAATCTTGAAGATCCCACTAGTTTCATCCCCAATGGGCACAATGGCTGAGGCTAGAGTGACCACTGCTGTGATCACTCCCAGGAGGTATATTGACTCTCTCCATCACAATCATACCCTAGAATTCCAGGCTGACAAAGGGAAAAAAGAGAAAAAAAAAAAAAAAAGATAATCTAAACTTTATTATTGACCCTGAAGTCCTGAATTCCAAAGTTCAAATCAGAGATGCATTTGAATTCTTGATATATGTATGATGTCAAGGCATAGCTGTCTGTAGGCTTCCCAAAACAGACAATAGCAAAATCAGCAGCCACATAGTGGGCATTATCTCCTATTGAGATATGGACTTCTTAAAGGAAGAGGAGCATAACTGCTTTCTGGGTGAGATCATAAGGAAATAAGAGGATCTGATGGTAGCTCCTTCAAAGGTCACACCAAAGGAAAGTAATGAAATCCTATTGTGGGACAAGAAAGGGAAGACATTCCATGAGGTTTCTGTTACATTTTGTAAAGGACAGGAGGGATTCACTTCAGATCAAAAGAAACAGACTCGCAGATTCTGCTGCACATGCCGCTGCCTATTTTCCCCTGACCATAGCCCCTCTAATTCCCCAACTCCCCGACTTTTATGCTCCCAGGATCAAGCCCTTGCTAAAGAAAGGGGGTACACCCTTTCTCCTTCTGAGTGGTTTCAAACACCTTCAGGCCCACTTCTAATCCCAAAGGCCAGCCACTGGCCTCCACTTCTCTTTGGCCTCCACAACATTATTCACTTAGGAAAAAATGCTCTCCAGTCCCTTGTGAAACCTATTTTCTCCGGACATAAGCTAGGAGAAGCAGGTCTGTCAGACCTGTTCAGTTTGTGTCCAAGTAAATCCTGCAAGGGCTTTTAAACCTTCCCCTATCTTGAAGCCTATCTGGAGGAGGAGTAAAAATTTAGGGAAGGACTGGAAGATAGAATTTACTCATATGCCTCAAACTGCTTTTGATATCTGTTGACACCTGTACTAACTGGGTAAAAGCCTTCCCCTTGTGAAACTGAATAAGACTCAGTTTTTATTTTTTTTGTTTTTTTTTTGCTAAAGATCATACCCAGTTAAGAGTAATTATTATCTCTACTCTGCATGTCATTCTTGCTACCTAATGCTTAGTGTCTTTTAAATATTATGATGCTTGCATCTTAGGTCACCTAACCATTCCTTTCACGGTGTATAACTCCATTGTTCCACCCATTGCCCCTCCTCCTTTGAGGAAACAAAAGCAGGAATTTGGGGGACATGATTTTTGGTATTTTTCCTAGCTGAAAAGCTGTCTGGATGTGAGACATTCATGATAGCCTCATCGGCCTCCCCCCCCCAAAAAAAAGTCTTTTAATGGATGGGGTTTCTGGTTACTGTCTCTAGTAACTCCCATACTGAATGGCATTGATTGGATGAAGTATTTCTCAGTATTGAATCACATTATCCCTGTTCCCAGAACTGGGACCCTGGAGAAATCATTTGATCTCTGGATGAATGAACTTTGAACCCTGAGATACAGGAAATTGCAGGAAGCAAAGTCACTTGTGGAAGGCAGCCAATATTGGTGACCATTGGTCAAGGATGGTTACATCCTTTTAGTCTATCCAATGAGAAAGCTTAGGTCTTTTGCTTTTAAACCCTGGACAAGCCAGAAACTGGCCAGGTTCCAGGAGCACATGATAGAGTTGGGGTGGCTCCCAGGTGTGTCTGAGCCTCTCCCTGCAGGGACTAAATATTTTCTCTTTGTACCTGATGATGTCTCTGATTAGTTCATTGGGAAGGGGGGTCTTGCACCCGACCTGTCCCACACAATACTACCTCCACTTTTGTTTATCCTTTTTTTTGCTCATATTTGGGGCCTGTATTTTTTAATCTACTTGTGAAAGTTGTTTCTTCCAGACTCCAAGCCATGAAATTCCAACTACTTCGTCAATCTGAGTATCACCTGACAGCTGATTCTGACACTCAGAGTCACTTGTCTCCCCTCCTCCGTCGGACTCCCACTAGGCAAGACCAGTCCTGCTCCCTTTGTCAGCCTGAAGCAGCTCCAGAAGATGGGATCTCTGTTCCTTTATCCCAAATGAATCTGAGGTTCAAACTGCTTGAGAGGGGAGAGAATTCAGCTTCTAAGCGGAAAAATAGCAGTGATGAGGTTCCCTAACAAACTGCTTTTGTTCTAACAATCTGTCTGTCAATGATGCTAAAGTCTTCTGGCCTTAGGATAGACCCTGGCTTGAGGCCAAAGATCAAAGCAGCCCCAATATATTTAACTGCTGTATGTGCGGACCTTTAGCAAAACTGTTGCCTCCTAGTGGCAGCTGGCAGCCAGCTTACCTCTCCCCAGTCTTCGGAGGCCTCTGGTCATGACCAGAATGTGATAGCCCAACAGAAGACGCGGACCACCTGGTTCGTTTATAGAAGTTTATTGTCTGAGAAAGAATTTGCAAACCCAAAGTCTATGTGTGGCAAAAAAAAAAAAAAAAAAAATTTATTTTGATTTATGTTGGGCATTTATTGCCACACATAGACTTTGGGTTTGCAAATTCTTTCTCAAGGGATGTGGGGCATCCACCAGAGGTCGGTGGGGTATTTTCTCATATCCCAATTCTCATACCTCATCAAGAGTGCCTAGTCCAAGGCTACTTCAGACACCTTTTCATGCAATCCTGAGACTTCCAATTTCCCAAGCTTTGACCTGTTTTCTATGTACCACTTCAATTTATTATGCTGCATTCTTGGGCATGTCCTATTTTATGGGATGCTGGGGTTCCCATTATCTACCCCATAATAGATAGTGGTGACCTTATAATAACTTCATGATTCAAAGTGAGTAGTTCATTCTCAACTAATGCCCAAAAGGCATTACTGCTCAAAAAGGGCAGAGTTCTCTTCCACTGGGGAAAACCCTAAAAAGACACTTTCCCTTTGTTGTTTTTGCCAAAGACTCCAATTATCATACCAATCTTGGGTGGATACCACTAGTTCACTGAGCTATCCTGCATGGGTCATAAATCTATGGCTGTTTGGATGGTGGCTTTAGCTTCCTCAAAAACCTTAACTTAACTTTTTCCTCCCCCGAAGAAAATTCATTTTTTCTGGTAATCTGATACAAAGGTTTCAGTATCTGGCTTAGATGTGGGATATGAACTCTCCAATACACAAAAAGTCCAATAAATTTCTGAGTTCCCTTCTTAATAGTAGGGGCAACAAAATCTAAAATCTTTTGTCTTGTGGGTAAAATTTCTCTATGACCTCTAATCCAAAATCTTCCCCAAAATTTCACCAATTGAAAAGGCCCATGGACTTTGCTAGGGTTTATCTCACATCCTTTTTTTTTTTTTTTTTTTTTTTTTTTTTATGTGTTCTAATAATTCCTATAATCCACCTTCCACATTTTGTTGTTTGGTACTCTGAATCATCTATATAGAGACTTATTTGAACATGCTGTAGCATTAACTCATCTAACTGCTTCTTTACAATCTTCATCTACTGCTTCTTTATAATCTGGTGATTAATAGGTATATATCCTTGGGGCAATTTAGTGAAAGTACAAATGCAAATTGATCCCATTGTGAGGGATCAATGGGATAAAAAAGAAGGCATTTGCAAGATCTTTGGGTCACAAACTATTAGTCTTTTATTGGGGCTGCAATTTCCTCCTAATCTCCCTTCCCCCTTCTTTTCCCTCCTACCCCCGCACCTCAGGGAATTCTATACTGCTTCATTGTGATGATATGGGATAGTGTAAATAGGGTGGTAATGGTGGTAAGCATATGCACTTTCCTATATATACTGCCCATATTTCAAATTTCCTGACCCCACATTGGTCTTTCCCTTCAGGTAAGTGCAGAGTCATTCCTCTTAATATGTCTATGCTAATTATATATTCAGGGATGGGAATGATATTCCTTTTTTGGTAACTTCCAATTTTCAACATTATTTTAACCTGTCTGGTGGATATCTCCTCATTGTCCAATTCTATTAGTGTGATTGGGGTCCCATTTTTAAATTTAGTGGGATTCCCATGTATAAGTATGGCCTCCATCCAATATCGATCAAACCTTTAGTAGTGGTAGTAGAACAATTTTTCCAATATATGAAAGTTTAATACAAGGCCAGTAATCATACCTTCCTACTTCCTGAATATGTACCAGGCTTGGTTAAGGAATATGGTCATAAACATAATCCATATTTTAGTAGGATTATTTCTAAAAATTTAATATTTTTAAGAACTTCTTGGATTCTTTTATGTGGAATTAGGATATTCTGTATAAGTTTTACTTGATTGTGTTGATCATATCCTGAGGTTATGCCCATCATTTAAAGGGCTTCTGAAAATAATAGTTTTTTTCTTTGTCCTTTTGAAAATGTTTCTGTTATGGACAATATGCGATTTGGGATATTTGTCTATGTACTGGGTATTTTAAAAGCAAACTGGTTTGTATGTATAATGTTCACTTATGAAACATCTACTTAGATATGAAAGAAGGGAACTTACTGAGACAAATTTCTTGCTGTCATCAATCTGTTCGGGATTTATCTGAAACTTTGATTAATGAGATTTGTTATGGGAAGTAAAATTTCTTGGGCTTATAGTTAATGCTGTTTGGGAGTTTTAAAGCTCCAACCTCTGACAGTTAGTGGGATGATTAACTGGAGTAAAAATGAATTAAAGTTATGTTATCCTGTATGTGCTGAAGGTTGAGTTTAACTACTTATATTATGTTATAATTATGTCCCTGCATTTTTTCCCTCCTGTGACTGATCAGAGACAATGGTCAATAAGAATTGTTAATGCAATTCAATTATGTCATACCTTGCTGTTTCCAATCTGATTATATGTAATCATTATATCCTAAATACTTGAGCAAATAAGTATTTAGTCTGGTCATCTGTCTGTTACTGGATATTGTGTCTATGATATTTGAGTGTTTTTTAAAAGGTTTCTAACTAATGAGAGGACAATTAACAGTAATCTGTGAAACCTAACTGCTCTTTTTTTTATGGGAACTATAGTTAACAGCCTTTTGCCTGTGAGATAAGCATCTCTTCACATAGGAAGCTGCTGGCCAATCTATATTGGCCTCCCCACATCTTGTAGCAGTCCTTGTGGACCAATCTTTCTACCTCAGACTATTCTAATCTTTATTTGTTAGATTTGTGGTTTTTTGTTTTAGATTTTGGTCAAATTACAGATATTGACTTACTCCTGGGACATGAATCGACCCATCTGAAGCTTTGGTAGCTGTCAGCACACCACACCCAACCCCTGCATGGACTGAGAGCCTCCGCCTGTGCTCAGCCTGAAGCAGTTTTGAATGAGGCTTTGAATGGACTGATACGGGGGAATTTGGGAACCCTGATTAGGTCATTTATTACTGTATTACTGTGTTTAAGATTTGGGATGGAACTATTGCTGTATGTTTGAGGGATTTTTAGGAAAACCTAGGGTACTAATCTGTTAGGTATAGGAATTTTGATTCACTCTTGGGATTTATATGTGAGATGGTTATTTGATAATTCCTTTCTGTGAGAAAAAAAGGGAGGAAGAGATAAGAAATTGGGGAAACTGGTGTATTTTTCTCAAAATTCCTGAAAGAATGGGCATCTTATTCACTTTGCCTTAGGCACTTCTGTTCCACTCCCTATCTCACTAGTTCAGATTGAATTGGAAATCCTTTAAGCAGTCCTTTTCGCTTTTTACTTCTTGCTTAAATTTACTGGAATATGATTACTGGTTATGCTTTAACTCTGAAATCTCTTGTTCTGTTAGAATTGCCCTGGACTCAGTTTGGGGGATTATTTTTTAGAAACAACCAGAAATCAAACACTTATCTTGGGACTGGTAGTCTCTCTGATCTTTCTCCACTCCTGTGAAACCAGTTCCTTAATTAGTATTTCAGCAATCTCAAAGGACCTTGCAGTTTGGTATCAGGCCTCTAAAAGCTGGGGTTTGCCTGCCTTGGTTTAACTGTGCATAATCTGCTCAGAAATCTAGATCCTTTTTGCAGCTCTGTCTGTTCCTCTGGGCAGGGACAGGTGGATCTACTCCAAGCCTCACCCTTCTCCCCTGGAGAGGGTTGCCCCTCTCTCTGAATGGGCAGCATGACTGTCTTGAGCACTGCTACTCTCTATATAAGCAGAGGCTGAGTTAAATGCACAAATGACCACAGATCTAACTCACAGTGAACTATCCATCTCAAAATGGATTCTCTAGCAGAGATGCTCTGGAACTGCAGAGGACCTGACATGCTGCAACAGGGAGCCTTTGTGTAATCTTGATTAACTCTGGGGTTATCAGGGAGAGACTTGTCCTTGCCATGAATCCTTGCATTTTTCTAATTTTATTTTGGTTTATTTGCTTTATATAGGATTGGTCAAAATTATGGTGCTAAGACCTTCCAGGTATATAGAAGAAGGTAATTCAATGATTTGAATATTCAGAAGAGAGAGAGAGAGAGAGAGAGAGAGAGAGAGAGAGAGAGAGAGAGATTGTGGAATGTTGTGTCACAGTTCCCTTTTATTGTCCTGCCTCGGTTTCCCTGAATTGTTCTGCCTTAGTTCCTAATTGTTCTGCAACACCACCCCTCCCTCCTAATCATGATGATCCAGATAAGGAGAAAGACCTTCAACATCCTCAGAATGTTGGGTGCCTCTCCCCATTCCAAGTTATCAGAATGTTGGGTGCCTCTCCCCATTCTGCAATCCCAATTTATCAGATGTCCTCCATGCCTCCCCACACCCTATTAGAACTAAATTGTTAGTCCTCATTCCTGCTCTCAGCACCCTGACTCTGCTCTTGCCTCAGTCTACCCCTGTGTCCGAGTCACAGGTATATATGGCATTGAGAACTCAGATGGTTGTCTGGATTCTTGGAGACGATAGTCTCGTTCAGACCTGGGATCAAACCATGGATTCATTTGTAAATCTCTCCTTTTCAAATAAAATATTAAAACTCTCTATCTCTATCTTGCCTCAGTTTCTCCAGTATTACAATGCATCAGTTTCCTCAACTATAAAAATGAATATAATAATATCTGCCTCTTAGGATTGTAGTGAAGGGCAAATGAAATAATATTTGAAAAGCATTTTGCAAACCTTAAAGTATAATAAAAATGATAACTATTATTTATGTTCAAAGATGCAGAGTAGCAGAGTAGGTAGCCAGCAAATGTGAAGGTCAGGACCTGTTTTTTCAATATAGTATTTTATTTTTCTCCAATTGAATATTAAAACAAATTTTAATCATTTTTTAAAAAGCTTTGAGTTCCAAATTCTCTCCTTCTCTTCCCCCTTTCCTGCAATGGTAAGCAATCTGATATAGTTTATACATATGCTATTGATGAGGTGCAAATGATGGGGTTAGTAATAGTGAAGAGGTGTGAGAATTGGAATAGGGAATCCCCTTTAGTTGGTGCAGGTCCAATGCCAAAAAATTTGCAAACCTGAAATCTGTGTGGCAAACAAGGGATTTATTGGTACTTGAGAAGCCAGCCTGCTAGGAAGACAGACTTCTTAGTGGGTTAAAAAAGAAAAAAAGTCCTGTTAGGGAGATAACAAAGGTTAAAAGGTTAACACTGAGAAGAGAAAAGCTTCACCAATGGACAAAAGTTCTGACAGGGCAACTTGCCAAGAAGAGAGCTTCCTGGGCAAGCATAATCCTGTTTCAGACTTCTACAAAGATTTAGGATTCAGAGTTGTCTTTGATTATCCATCTAAGGCTTCAGTTGCACAGTTTGATAACTTTTTGAGCATAGTTCCAAATTGTTCTCCAGAAAGGCTGGATCCGTTCACAGTTCATGTATTAAATGTCCCAGTTTTCCCAGAACTCATCATTATCTTTTCTTGACATGTTAGCCAACCTGGGAGGTGTGTAATGGTATCTCAGAGTTGTCTTAATTTGCATTTCTCTGATTTAATAGTAATCAATTTTCTCATCTTTAAAATGATGGGGCTGCACTAGATGACCTCAAAGGTCTATATTATTCTATTTTACTCTATATTACTATGAATATAGTCTTGGGGTGACTTATTTATAAAAGTGTTCAGGTTTGCCAGTGGTATCAAAATGAAACATATCTACTTAAATCCAGATTCAGAAATGGGACCTAGACTTTTATTATTTATTCATTCATAAACATTTAAAAACTATGTTACCTTTCAAGAGAGATATAAGTTAGACAAGATAGTTTCTGTCTTCAAGGAACTTGCAATCTAAAAGACAAGAGAGAGGGTTGTAAGACACAATATTACATAATATTTACATTAGAATGTTGGAAAACAAAGTGCTATATGAGATGATCATGTCTTCCAACAGGGTACAGAGACCCTTTGTATCTATACATTCAAAGATTTTGCCCTGTTAAAACTGGAGGATGTAAGAGAAATATTCATATTTAAAATGTGGTCTGGAGCAGAACTACCTTGAATTGGAGTATGAGTTAAATCTTTCTTAGGTTCCCATAATCTAACTGGTCAGGGAGTATGTTTCATTCCATCTGACCAACCACCAGTACGCCAAGGCCTAGCATTTTATCCAATTGGCCGATTCAACTCACTGGTCCAGCCCATATTCCTCTTTTCTGTCTCTTACTCAAGCTACAATAATCAGTTAATTGTTTTCAAAAAGGTATGTTAATATATCATCCTATGATTCCACTGGCGATCCTTATGGCTATCTAGCCTAGATCAAAGATGCTTTGACCTCAGATATTGTCTACCTCTTATACTCTAGAATGTAAACTTTTCAAAGGCAGATACTGTCTGTCCTCCTCCTTTGGAAGCCCACCCTTTATATGAAGAATCTTTAAAAAAAAAAAAAAAAAACAGGTTCTTCCCTTTCTGGCTGTGAGGGTGGATTCCCTTCTGATAACTTGGACGTCCTCAAAGAGATGGTGATCTTCCTTCTGTAATGTTCTGCACCATCATCTCATCCACACACATACTTGTTTATTTTCCCCAAGTCCAAGTAACAAAAGGACCTATTGCCAATCTTCCCTGAAAAAGGAAGGAGGATATAGGTATCTTAAGGTCCCTGACCTAGTAGTGACTATAAACGACACAGGTTCTGTGGGGAGATGTAAGAAAAACAAAACAAAACAGGACAAAGACAAAGAAAAAAAGGAAAAGTGGGAGGAACAGAGATAGAAACAAACTCTAAAGGAAAATGAGAGGTTTAGGACAAGAACAATGAGAATAAGAAGGCCTTTGATGTCGTGAATTCTTAAGGCTTAGGCATCACATCTTATTCCCCAATACCCATTTCTCCCTAGAAACTTGCTCCCTAGAAACTACTCTCTCTTGATGAGACTGAAGCATCTGGCTCCCTGTTCCTAACAGTAATGAAAACAAAATTTACATATATCTATATATTTATAGATATGTCTATATATGTATATGTATATATTCCTCCCCGAACCCTGACTACTTCTGTTTCTCCTTGGGTTCTGAGGACCTGGTAGAAATATTGATTTCAGAGCAGCCTGGGGGCCCATGAGAAGAAAAAAAATATATCCATGAATGCCTAGGAGAAATAGAGAAAAGCCTTTGGATTTAGATTAACATCTTCTATTCCAATCCTCAGCTCATAGTCACCAATTGTCACTCCACTCTTAGGGTTAGACAGAATGAATTTACTCGAATCCTAAAATTATAGACTTCAGTAGTTAAGAGAGGAACTTACCACACCCATTGAGATGCAAGAAGTATCACTGGGGTCAGGTTCAAGTACCACCTCAGTCATTACTTACATGACCTTGAGCACAGAATTCACATCTAGTTAGCTAAGTGTAAGAGAGTCAAAAAGATCTGCATTTACATGATATCTACTTCAAGTAAAAAATAGAATAATAATTGTACTCACCTCACAGAGTTGTGGTGAAACTCTAATGAGATAGAGAAAGAAGGATAAAATAGGGATTGGAATTTTGTTAATAATTTAGTGAAAAAAATAGTGCAAGGGTAGAAGTACATTGGCAATAAACTGTTATTCATCCTTCATTTTTGAAGAGAACCAGTGACATCACACGATGATGTCTTGACTCCTGCATGAAGAGGATTTAAGTAAGGCAGAGCTTCACTCTCTCTTCCAGTCATCAAAGTCCAATTACAAAACAAAAGTCAGGATGACTGGTCATGGCCTAGGATGTTATGGGTGACTTTGGTGTCTTTGATGTGACCAAGTTTCACAGTATCTGCTTTAACTGCCTAAATGACTGAGAATAAATTGTTCCCATCCCATTCATTCACATGCTTGGAGTGGATATCCTATAACTTGTAGGTACACATAATAGATACTTAATAAATGATTGTTCCCTCCCTTTCCTTCCAGATTTTAATTTCCTTTATCTATAGGGGTTAGACAACTCTATTTCTATTTCTAATAATCCATTATTCAATTTTTTTCTGAATAGGAATTCCTTTTACAATATCCCATGGTGACAGCCTCCATTTCAAGATCTCAAGTGATAGGAAATTCACTACCACTAGGTAGTGAATGGACTAGGTAGTCAGTCCATTCTAGTTTTGGACAATTCAAATTGTCGAGAAGTTTTTTTTATAGAATTATACATATATATGTGTGTATATATATATATATAATTCTATATACACATATATAGAATTATGTATAATGTAATATATTACATAGAGAGAATTTACTACTTTGCAAGAAAAAAGTTGCCTTCTAGGCACAAAAAAAAAATAAGTATAATTCCTCTTCTACATGACAGCTATCATGTTTCTGCTAAACCTAAAACCCCAGTACTTTTAATCAATTTTCTTATAAATGGATTTCTGTGATATAGTGGATAAATACTGGCTCTAAAGTCAGGAGGACCTGAGTTTAAATCCAGCTTCAGATACTTTACACTTATTAGCTATGTGACCCTGGACAAGACACTTGCCCTAATTGCCTTGCCAAAAAAAAAAAAAAAAAAGATAAATGGTTCCTGGTCCCCATAGCATATTGTTCATTCTCCTTTGAAAAGACTCCAAGTTGTCAACGTCTATCATAAAGATGTATGAAAATCTAGACTTGGAGACCTGGATTCAAGTTAAAAACTGAAATGAAATGAGATACTTGTACTCTTTAAGTAAAGGGAAAGGGGAAGGGTAGAAGTAAGCATTTATGTAGCACCTACTACGGAGCAGCTGGGTGGCCCAAAAGATAAAGAATTAAGTCAGGAAAATGGATTTTTCCTGAGTTCAAATTTTGTAGTATGACCCTGGACAAATCATCTAATCTTGTTTACTTCCATTTCTTCATCTGTAAAGTGAGATGGAGAAGGAAATAGAATGGTTATTCCAATATCTTTACCAAGAAAACCCCAAATAGGGTCACCAAGAGTTAGACATGACTAGAATGACTAAACAAAAGCATCTACTATGTGTTAGTAGTTTTATAAAAACCTCATAAAGTAATTACCATTATTATCATCACCATTTTACAACAGAAGAAACTAAAGGAAGCAGAAATCAAGTGATTTTCCCAGAGAAGATATTATTTAAGTATCTGAGCTAAATTTGAATTCAGGTCTAACTTCAGGCCCAGTACTCTATGCACTGCACTGCCTAGGGTCTCACGTACCCAATAGCTTTAAAACTAAAAAGGAAAAAACAAAAAACTCACTACCTCTATCTGCTTGGAGTACACACAATGTAGGATCCAAAACTAAACTTTATAAACCTAGTATATTACAGCCAGTATGAACTGCACCTGAATTGTCACCTTTTTCCTTTTGGGATCTCTTAATGCAATCTTAGATCCTATCAATAATTTTTTCTATCATGTCACAATATTGATTTATATTGATTTTATAATCCACTAAAATTTCTAATTTACCAAATAGGTACAAGACTTAAACATAAAGGGTGACATCATAAACAAATTAAAGAAACAAGGAAGAAATTACCTGTCAAGTCTATGAATAGCCCAGAATTGGGCACCCAAAAAAAAGGTAAAGGTAAAGTGGACAATTTTGATTACATAGCACAAATAAAACCAATTAAAATTAGAGGAAAAGTAGTTAACTGAAAAAATAACTTTTGAGCACGTTCTTTTGATAAAGGTTTTGTTTCTTTTTTTAATTAATGTATTTGCTTTAATACACATTGCTTCATGAATCACGTTGGCAAAGAAAAATCAAAACAGATTTTGTTTTGATCAGAAAAAAGAAAAATTGGAGAGGGGGAAAAAAAAAACAGAAGAAAAAATGTATATAGTATGTGTTGATTTACATTCACTCTCCATATTTCTTTTTCTGGTTGCAGATGACATTTTCTGTCCAAAGTCTTTTAGAATTGTTTTGGATCACTGAACCACTGCGAAGAACCAAGTCTTTCATATTTCATGGTTGATCATTGCACATTCTTGCTATTGCTGTGTACAATGTTTGTTTCACTCATAAATGTCTTATTTCTAAGATATTTGAGGAGCTAATTCAAACTTATAAGAATAAAAGTGATTCCTTGATTGGTAAATAGTGAACTGATATCTAGTTTTCAGAGGAAAAACTGGAAGTCATCAATAGCCACAGAAAATAATTATCCAAGTCACTAATAATTAGAGAAATGCAACATTCTTAAGCAATGTTTCTAAGTTAGGTTTGTTAGTAATTCTGTAGAAATGTTAGCTTAATATCTCTTTAAGTTCTTTATGGAAAAATTTCTTCCATTTATCTAGATTTCATTAAAAGATGATAATCTATTATTTCTCTTTGATCTCAATTTGAAGTGCTCCTATTTTATAAAGTTAGTGTATGTTTTAAGACCTGTGGTGAATTGGTTCCTGGCACTTTTAACTTCTCTCTGGACACATAATAGTGATGGTTTTGACCCAAATATACACATTCCATTTGACCTAATGCTCACTTCCTCCCATGCCACTCTGTTCACAGGGATCCTCATGTAACAAAGAGCTTTCTGGGATAGGAAAGGTAAGGAGTGTTATCTTCAATTCTGAGTGTTACAGTTTAGGAAACTGATAAGCTGAATAAAATGTACAGAGAAGACTTCACCAGTCAGTGTCATGTAAGCAAAGAATGAGCTAAAGGGAGATATTAGCCTGAAGAAAGGACAAGACAAATGAGCTACACTCAGATATGCAAATGGATGTGAAGTGGGAAAGGGATCAAACTTGTTCTTTTAAATAATAGATAAGTAAGAGCAATTGCTAGTAGGAAAGGTTTCTCCATTTTTAAAAAACAATGTTTAATGAACTAGTTTTCAGAGGAAAAACAAATTAATACTACAAATTAGAGAAATGAAGTATTCTTCTGCAGTATTTCTAAGTTAGAGTTGTTAGTAACACTGAAAATGTTGATTCAATATATCTTTTCATTTATGGTAAATGAATTTCTTCTATTATCTAGAGTTTTTTTTAACTGCACAATTGAAATACATCTCTTTTATGTGTTAAAATGATTTAATATAACTGATTCCATTTTGTATTAAGCCACAATTTGTGATGAAATGTTTTGATGCCATTTTTCTTAACTTGTTTTTTAACATTAAGATAAGTATATATTTGTTGTAGGTTGATAAATAACATGTTTATGTTCATAAACAACTAGTGAACATATGGGACTCCTCAAGTAGAGCAGATAACAGATCACTAATGAGAAAATTTGGTAAGCCAACCTATTAGTTTATATCATTACTCATCAATCAAAATAATTGGTAAACAATTGCCCTTGATCAACAATCAGAATTTAAGTAAAGACAATATTCATAGATAGAACTATAAGAAATCCATCAGAGACTTTCCTAACTTTGGATCCAACCAATACAACTATTGCATCTCTACCCCCACTAGAGATGCTTAAACTGAGATTTGCTGATTCATCACCAGCCTCCTCCAAAGGTGACATATGACAAACAGATGGGCAGAGAGGAAACTTATTCTATGCTTTATATATATATACCTATATATATATATATACTTATACTAGTACAAATAAGTGAGTTAGTTTAATAGAAAATATAAACTGATATTTGTGTGCATATGGCAAAATGTGATTGCTGGCAATAAAAAGTATATCTAAGGGGCAACTAGATGGCACAGTGAATAGAATGCCAGCCCTGATGGAGGACCTGATTTCAAATCCGGCCTCAGACACTTAATACTTCCTGGCTGTGTGACCTTAGGCAATTCACTTAACCCCAATTGCCTCAGCAAAAAAAAAAAAAAAAAAGAGAGAGAAAATTTTTAAAAGTATATCTAATTAATTAATTAGATCAATAATGATTCCACTATTCCACAGATTCCACTAGCATAAGTAACAGTAAATTAATTTTGATTATGCACCAATCCCTACATGAAGGAATATCCTTTTTAACACACTGGACTAGTGATTGTCCAATCTCTGCTTAAAGGCCTCCAAGAAAGTGGAACCCATCTTTTTTTTTTTTTTAATAGCTTTTTATTTATAAGATATATGCATGGGTAATTTTTCAGCACTGACAACTGCAAAAACTTTTGTTCCAATTTTCCCCTCCTTTCCCCCACCCCCTCCCCCAGATGGCAAGTAGACCAATACATGTTAAATATGTTAAAGTATATGTTAAATACAATATATATATATATATATATATATATATATATATACACATATACATAGTTATTTTGCTGTACAAGAAGAATCGAACTTTGAAATAATGTACAAGTAACCTGTGAAGGAAATCAAAAATGCAGGTGGACAAGAACAGAAGGATTGGAAATGCTATGTAGTGGTTCACACCCATTTTCCAGAGTTCTTTCGCAGGTGTAGCTGGTTTTAGCATGTTTGAGGATAATCAATGCTAGGTGTCACAGATAATCCAGTCTTAGACACTCACTAGCTGTGTCACTTAATCCTATTTGCCTCAGTTTCCTCATCTGTAAAATGTGCTGGAGAAGGAAATGAAAAACCTTGCAAATATCTTTGCCAAGAAAACCCCAAAAAGGACATGAAGAGTTAGACACTACTAAAATGACTAAACAGCTACAACAAGTATAAAGGCAGGAGTTGAGGGGATGAGAAAACTTGTGAGCCAGATACTGAACTCAGTGAGGAAAGAAAAAGAGGGATTTGAATGTCTGTATAACCATTCCTTCTACCCCATCCTTCCACTAATGGGGATCTACTAAATGGGATTTTGGTTGAGTGGCAGGTACATGATGAAAAGCAGAAGGCATTCCTAACCCTAGGTCTTCTCATCTGAAGGTAGCCTCAGGAAGATAGAAGATGCCTGACCTAGTCCCTTATAATTTTCCCATAGGATACAGGATATGCCTAATAGGTGATGGTGATGAGATTAGATTCAGGGAACCAAAATGAGATTAGGGTTTCTGGTGGTCAGGGAGTTAAATGATAAGGTCTAGTGGCAAATTCGGGGTTCAGGGAACCAAACGGAGAGGTTTGGTTCCCCTATACCCCCTTAGGATTCAGCACATAGGTAGGGAGTTTTGGGAACCCCCCCTTCTGGCGGCACAGAGATCCTCCGTAAAGGAATTTACGAATCTGAAAAGCTAGACTGATAAAAAGAAGTTTATTATAGGAATTGGGAAGTCAGCCTTTTTTATGCATGAATAGAAAAGCTGAATTCCTTAGTAGCAAGGTTGCAACAGGAGAGTACAGTAGAGTAGGAGTCCTGGCAGAGAAGTAAAGTTTCTAGTAGAGAAATCCTGACAGAGATATAAAGTCTTGTTAGGGAAATAGGTGAGGATAAAAAGAGGGTAGCGCTGGAAGAGAATATCAGAGGCTTGCTATGCCAAGGATGGCATGTTAGCTCCTCTGCAAAGAGAGGGTTTAAGATTGGCTCTTTTTATAAGCCTTGGCTACAAACTGGGGGTTGCTCTTAATGGGGCTGGGTACAGCTTAAGCTGAATTTGAATAGAATTGAATGAGTCTCTTTAATTCAATAGGAAGCTTAATCAGTAGTGAGTGTTATCAATGTGAAGTGGTACTGTCTCTCAGGATCTTTTACAGAGACCAGGATTCTAAGAGAATCTGCCCTTCAAGGAGTTTTAGAATTTCAGGGTTCCCTTCAATGGAAGTCGCAAGAAGCTCTTAAAACCTGTTTACACATTAAAACGGTAGCAGTACTAGAGATTACATCAAAGCTACATCATTTAATTTTTTTTTTTAATTTTCCATCATTTAATTTTTAAATGACACCAAATCAAGTAGAGGTTTACATAGGGAGTATTTCAATCCTTGATTATAAACCCCTTTACTAGACTGGGGCAGAAATTGTCTTATCTCATCTTTGTATCCCCAGGACTTACCTCAGCTTGTTGAATTTAATGGCTCTTAATGTAATTAGGACTTTTCCTAGAAGAGATAACAGTAATTGGCTAACTCATTTATAGGGGCCTATTACCATTCATTATCCCATGAAACTAGGGATAGGGAAATTTTAATGGAATAATAGAGTAGGGAGGGCCCAGAGACTGGAGTGGAGGGAAAGAACAGAACCCCAAATGGCAGAGCAATATGCTGTGGACTGTATCAGTTAAGCTTTGAATGGAAACTAAAATTGGGTGTTCATGTGGCTATACATTCTGCCTATTTAAGCTTCTGGTCTGCCTAGAATATTATCTGGATCAGAGATCAGTTAAAGGATAGTAAAGGTTTAATACCCAACTCATTTCATGCCCCTACTCCCATCCTTTGTCCAATAAGTAGCAGACATTTTACTTCCAAATCTCTTTATCCCTTTTGTGGCAGATATATTAAAGTGATTTGCCATTTCTTTCTCTAGCTCATTTTACAAATGAGGAAACTGGTGCAAATAGTTAAGGGACTCAACCAACCAGGATCACACAGCTAAAAAGTGTCTGAAATTAGACTTAGGGAGATGTCTTCCTGATTCCTAGCCTAATACTATGCCATTTAATTCTTTTAAGCTATATTTAATTTCTGTTTTTTAAAAATACAAGTCTATGTTGGTTATGTGATCTCTATTTATTCTTAATTGCAAAGAGGGCATTATCAGAGGAGTTTAGCTAATGGCTTGTAGTACATAGTGTAATGCCAGAGAAACTGAGGCAGGAGAGAGATTAGAGAGTTTTTAATATTTTATTAATTGGAGAGTATAATTGACTGGACAGGACTCTCGTCTCAAATTATCTAGTCAGACAGAGATAAAGATATACTGGGCCCAAGGAATCCATGTTGGTCCCAGGGCTGGAGGAGACTGTCATCTCAAAGAATCCAGAGTCCAGCATCTAGCATCCAGGCTCCAGCCTCCATCGATGAAGGGGAGATCCCCAACTTCTTAAATACCTTTTCTCTAAACAAAGGAAGGGGTAAGAAGCGTGGGAAAACTTCTGTCAGGATGGGGGGGGGGAGGTGCGGTATAAATCCTAAAAACCAGAGACAGGATGTCTGAATACACAGAAATAAAGATATCAGTGAGGTATCTTGGAATATTTTAGAGGGATAGTGTAAATTCTTGAGGACAGAAAAGAGTTAGGAGATTTACTCTCTTGTTTATCTTGCTTGCATTAACAATTTACAACCTTAGAGCAAATAGTCCTCAATCTTAATGGGCCAGAGGGGGAATTTTACAGTTTAGGGGATTGAGACAGAACAGTTAAGGAAACTGAGACAAGGGAAACTAGTGCAGGGAAACTGAGTCAGGACAGTTAAAGAGAACTGTGGCATAACAATAGGAGAGTTTTTATCCCATCTTGGGGGCTTTGAGATAGAATAGAGATCCCTAAACCAAGATCCCTTTGGACCAAAGTTTGATTTAGAAAAGCACACGTTAATATTATTTGTTATATCATATTTTTATTTTGTTAGATGTTTCCCAATTACATTTTAATCTGGTCCAGGTCACCCTCAGGAGTGTAGGGAGCCTATTTGTTTGATAGCTGTTATAGAGAATTTTATTTTTTTGATTATTAATAATTTTTGTCAATGCAATGCAGATTCTAAATTAGGTCTCAGATTTGTCTTATGTTCCTCAGGCTAAAAGCTGAGTAGCCAGGATGGTCTAATAAGGGGAAATAGGCATTTGAGTCATATGATCTTCCTCCACGAGCATGCTCAAGGTCTGAGAAATCCCTCAGTGGGAGGAAAAAGACATGTCTGGGAAGATTGGCCATGTTCAAAATTCCAAAAGTGAAAAGCAGAAACAGCAGACATTCTAGTACATCTTCTACTCCATTCCTTGCCAGATAGTGCCATCTACAGGTTACAACAAGAAGTCATGGATCCGATTATGTGACAGAATGGGATTTTTAAGAGTGAAGAGGTGAAGAAAATAATTAGAAGGTCCATTTGGAAAGTGTGCCTCCTCCAAGACTCTCTGGACTCTGAATTTCCCTTCTTTTAGATCAAAGGGGACACAGTTTCAGAGTGATTATTTTACAGATTAAAGAGGACACAGTTTCAGAGTTCACCCCTAACAAAAACATATTGAAGGTAACCAACAGGCCTCAAATCCATGGTGAGTTAGAGGAAAGTTTACCCCAACCATGTGAAGACTTCTCCCTCCCTCACCCACCCACCTCATCCCTCACTTCCCTTTTTTCAAGGGGCAAAGGAGAACAATTTGTTCCAAAGGCCATTAAAATGACTGAAACAGTTGCTAGGGATTTCTCAGAGCTTGCTCAACATTCAAGACTCCAGGGTCATCTGCATCCCAGGCCATCATCTTGACTTTTGTCTTACTGCTGAACTCTGATGATTCTGGAAGAAAAATCAGATCTGATAACTTTGCCCAACTACCTCACTTAAAACCAGTTCACCAAAGACATGATCCCACAGTGTCACTGGTCCTCTTCAAAAATGAAGGATGGAGGCGTCTAGGTGTTGCAGTAGATAAAGCATCGGTCCAAAAGTAAGAAGTACCTGAATTCAAATCCAGCCAAGCTGTGTGAACCTGGGTAAGTCACTTAATGCTGATTACTTCAACAATAACAGCATCAAAAATGAAGGATGAATAACAATCTAATGGGGGAGACAACATGCAATCAAATATATTCAAAACAAGCTATGTACAAACAAGCACATAGAAGTAATTAAAAGAGGAAGAACATTAAAAATAAGGAGTTGGGAAGACTTCCAGTAAAAAGAAGGGATTTTAAAATTGGCATTTAAAGTAAGCTAGTGAAATCACAAGACAAAGTGGAGGAGGGAGAGCTTTCCAGACATGGGAGACAACAGAGAAAATGTCCAGAGCTGAGAGATGGAGTGCCTTTTTCATAAAATGGCTAGGAACTCACTATTGCTGGGTTGAAAAGTCAGGAAATGAAGTGTAAAAATACCCAAAAGGTAAAAGTCTTTGAATTCCAGAGCATTTTGTATTTGTAGCTGGAAGCAATAGGAATATTGAGTGGAGAAGGGGGGTAGTAACTTGATCAGAGCCGCATTTTAGGAAAAACTGGCTGAATGGAAAATGGATTGGAATGGAGATAGAATTAATATAGGCAGATAAAGTCTATTGCCCTAATCAAGGTGTGAAGTGATCAGGGCTTGCACTGGAAAGGTAGTGACAATGTCAGATGAGAAAAGAGGGCTATTACAGAAATGTTGCAAGTCAATCACTCTCAAGATAAGACAAAGATGTGTGGTTAACCACAGATCCTCTTAATTCAAATTTTAGTTTCTATTCTTAGTCCATTTATTTAAAAAAAAAAATAGATTTTTTTATCTTTAAGGTATTACTCACCTCTAAAGAGGTGGATGAGGATAAGGGCAAGTCTGAAAGAGCTTTAATTATCTTCAGTTAAACTAAAAATGACAATGTGTTTAGTGTGCACTTAACTGGGAAAGAATAAAATAATTAAATTCATTGACATATACAACACTTTATATCTTTTTTTCTAAAAGATGAAGATTCCCTAATCAGGAGAATGTTGACCTACTTGTTCCATTTCTAACTTGGGCCAATTCACTAGGTAACCTTGTACTACCCATTTCAGGACTCACCATATTGATTATTTCCAAAACAGTCCTATTTAATCTGGACTCCCCATAAAAGTGAGGTAGCCACAGATGAAAATTCACAAATGACCATAATCGTGGCACTATTCCAAAGACATATTGAGAATATATATGCATACATACACATATATGTGTGTATGTGTATGTATGTATATACATACTCCTCACAGAGGGAGTACATATATCCCTTTGAGAGAACTTATTAACAACAAAAACTGAGCATAACAAAGAAGTGTCCTTAAGATCAAATTTAAGGCTTAGTTATGTACTCAGAAGAGAGAGAGTCACTAGTCTCCTATCTGAAGTAGGGAAACAGGGTTGAAGACTAATCAAGTATTTATGTCCTACTGATAGAAAGATTCAGACTCTTGAAAAGTAAGACATTTTAATTTCCAAAAGGATAGCTGCTATAGAATAGCCAACAGGGATCAGAAATTGAAGAAAAACCAAAAGTGACAAAATCACTGCCTGGAGACAAAGTAAAAGTGTAGCAGCCAGTGAGTCGAGAGTTGGGGTAAAACAGGGATCTGAATGAAGACCATTAGAACAGCTTCTCTCTAAGGCAGAAGCTCCCAACTTTTTTGAATTCATCATGTTCCTAAGGCCAAAAGGAATACCCAAACAATTGCATTTATTAAGTAGTTAGATATAAAAAACAGTATTCATGTCCTAACACTTCAGTAGCAGTTTATTGCTAAATTACATATATATATATGTGTGTGTAAGTATATATATATATATATATATATATATATATATATATGTAATTTAGCAATAAACTTATATATATAAATTTATATATATGCATATATATAAATTTTGATATCACAATGATATGATGCTATAAATAATAAGATGTCAGAACTGTTAATGCCAAACATTTTCTGTCACAAACAAGAAAGCTTTAGAAGTTATTTACATAGCCCAAAGTACAAGTAAACAAGAATGTCTCAAACATTCAAGATGTTATCTAATAGATGTCAAATATTGCTGTAGTTCCCTCAGAAGTATAAATTATCTTTCAGCACTATGAGGAATGGATAGGCAATTTGGATTTTTTGTTGTTGTTGTTTTGTTTTCCACAGTTATGGAAATTAAATTGGAGAAATGAAACTTAAATTGAAAAACTGAAACTCACAAGGACATCAAGGAATAATCAAGAGTTTATTTTTTCCAAAAAGAATGTAAGCTCCTTGGAATAGGGACTGGCTGTGTAGTAAAAGGTGAAGATTCATGGCCTCTATTTTCTGTTATATCCAATTGTAATGCTGGAAAAAATATGGCAAGATAGAGATTAGAGAGTTTTTAATATTTTATTTGAGAGGGAGAGATTGGGCTGGGGACAAAACAGGATCCATGTTACTCCCAGCAGCTGAATTGGACTCTTGTCTCAAAGCATCCAGTAATGGGTGATGGATTCTTATAGGGCTCCAGTGATCAGGGGAGTAAAGCAGGGTGGGGTTAGAGCTCTGGTGAGCAGGAACTTCCAGGAACAGACCATAATTCGGTTTTGACAGGTTGGGGGGTAAGGAGGGATGATAAAGATAAATTGGGAGGGCATGGAGCCAGCCACTCAATCTGAGATAAGAGATGTCTCTCCCCCCCTCCCCACCCCTGCCCATCTGAGATTAACCAACTGAAGTTTATGGCTCTATGGAATGCTGTGGTCAGGCCTCCCAGCCCTAATTTATATCAGTCCTAATAGTCAGAAAAGGCTGGGGGGGGGGGGGGGGGGCGGAGGGGGGAGGGAGGGGCTGCAACCAGGGGGACTGAGACAGAAAAATTCAAGGAAACTGTGGCATAACACAATTAATGGGGGAATTAGGACTGGGAGCCCATAAATCAGGAAGATAGGGGAAATCCTAAAGGTAAGATAAATATAGAAGGTAAAAAAGTGTATTGAGATTGATGTGAGAAGTCCTCAAATGGTCAAAAAAAGAAGAGAGATTATGTGAGATGGATGTGAGACCTTCTTAGAGAACTGATCCCTGCCCTAGTTTGGGGAAAAAAGTTCCTTTGCTTGTACCTTTACTTAATGTTGCAGAAACTGTTTTGAAATCTATAGTCCCCCTGTATTTGTACCCTGAGGGTGGAGTGGATTCCTGTAACAGACAAAATCAGGAACAGCTGGGGCCCAAGATGAGGTAAAAATTGTTTTAAGGTATAAAAACCTTTCTCTGTGGCTTGCCCTTTGACCCACTTCACTAGATCTTGGTGAAGGTGATGCCCTTTTCCTGCAGGAACTGAATAAACTGCTTTCTGCTTGGCCCTGAGAAATAGCTATTTGAATTATTTTAGGTTAGTGGTCTCTGTCCCACACAGTACCCTTGTGGATTGATTACAGAACATAAGTTCCTGGCTCACAGGATGAGAACCACAGCTCTAAGAGTAGTACAAAGTAAAAAGTTTAACATTATCAGGAAGCTCTAAGGCTTCTTTAAAAAACAACAAACTACCTCCCTCTCATGGCACCAAGAGGGGCTGGGGTACTAAGTTTAATTAATTCCTGCAGAGGCTTAATGTTTGAGAAATAACCTAGAGCCCATTGTTTGTAGTAATTAGTCAATCCCCAAAAGGTACCCATGTAAGAACCTTCAAGAGGCTCTCTCTTCAGAAGCAAGAGTGGTGCTATTCTCTCTGGCCTAAGGAACCAACCTTAGCATATACAGATAGAATTTTTCCTTCTAGGGTACATGAATTGTCTGCAAAGAATCAGCCTTGCAAGTCTCCAAGGAAGGGAATCTAGGAGGAGGTTCTCTACACAATGAATTAAGACAGATACCTTCAAATACAGTATCTTCAGGATCTTATGTACCTCATACATTTACTAGCTGTGTAACCCCAGGCACATCACTTGACCTCTGTTTGCCTCAGCTTTCTCAACCATAAAATGGAAATAATAATAATAGCACCTACTTCCCAGAGTTGTTGTGAGAATCACATAATTGTAAAACAAGGTCAGTGGGTTCAACATTGGGCCCAGTCTGATCCTGTGTTAAGTTGGCAATGATGAAGTTACTCTCTTTCAGGCTGTCCTAATGGGGAAGATTTGGGGGCTCCCCTGCCATTGTTGACTGAGTCATCAATGTTGAGTATCTTTCAAAATTTTCCCTTAAATTATCTAATCTTTGGGACTCTCATCCTTATTCTCTTTATTCTGTTATTAATCTTTCACCAGTCTATTTTCTTAGGACAGCAAAGTTGCCCAATGAAGAGGAAAAAACTTGGAGTCTGGAAGGCCAGAATTCAAATCTGTCTTTAAGCACTTATTATTCCCATGATCCTGAGTAAATCATTTACCTTCTAGGTAAAATGATTTTATCTATAAAGTGAAAATAATAATAATACCTACCTCCTAAGATTGTGAAAATCACAAGACAGTCTTTGTAAAGGACTTTATAAACTACTGAAGTTAAATTCAATATTTCCTATAGGTCTTGAGATTCTGATCTTAACTAGGATCAATCTTTGGCTACCTTATCCTTTCCATTAGTTTTCCCCTAAACTCATTGGGCAATAGTGCAGGTAAAGGTAAAAACTGATTCTTATCTGCCCAGATATTATTGCAATAATATTATGGCAATAAGTGATTTAAAAAATTGCCTATAATAACAATATAATAACAATGAGTTACAATAGTTAATTATTCCCTAAATTTGTGTTTGGAACATCTGACCTTTTCTTTTAAAAAGTCACTTTCTGTAAAACTAATCAAGAGTAAGCAAAAATGACCAAGGTGGCTCTATTCTGAAAAATCTTTTTGAGATTTCAAAAGTGTCTTATCTCTTCATTTGCACTAAAGTCATGTAGAGATAAATGGACCTGGATCATTCAGGTTTCCATTAGGTGTTGGAATAAAAAGTATTTAACCATTTAGCTGTTGAAGAAAAGAAAAATGAATTAATACTTGTACCATGTTTTAGGCACAAGTTGGCCAGAAATTATTTTTATTTAATTTGACACTCAACTATTCATCTAATGAGAGTTGAAAAGACAGAAATAGAGAGCCCCCCCCCCCCAACTGGCATGTCTCCCTGTGCTCTAGAATGAGTTGTCTCTGACCTAAGACAATTTGATTTAACTTTATAGACAGCTATATGAAATATAGGCATTTATAGAAAATCCCAATATGTAAAATTACAGATTGTTTTTAATATTTCAGAATTCTCACTTAACCTGTAGTAAACTATTCTATTCTTTATAATTACTACTCTCAAGAACTGAAAAGGAACTCCTGCTGACAACCTCACTTGACTACTAACTTACTGCTACTAACCTAGTCTAATTTCAGGCCAATGAATTGCCTGGGGCTAATCAGACATTGTTATTTGCAACCTCTGCCTCACCCTTCTAGCCCAACTTGGTTCTTCTGTCTGTCTAAGTACCCTCTAAAACCCTATTTCCAGCTCCCTCCTCAGCTCCCCTAGCACTTGCTGTGTGGCACTGCAAGCTATAAGTCAGTTTTCCAACACCTTAATCTTGTTATATTGGCTGTCTTCTCTTGAATTTAGGTTGACACTTCCAAGAATCAATATTTCTTAAAATCTCTTCTGAATAATAGAAGAGAGTGCTTTCCTTTGAATGCAGTAGGAAAACAGTCCAATCATTGTTCAGTTATAGCCAATTCTTTATAACCTCCATTTAGGGTTTTCTTGGTAAAGATACTAGAGTGGTCAGCCATTTCCTTCGTCAACTTATTTGACAGATGAACAATTGTTCAAAAATAATTCAATTATTTTGATCACAGTCTAGAGTCTATTCAACATATAAATTGGAGATTTCCAATTCCATCTCAACTTCCATCTGGGGCCATCACCCCAATCATATGCATCCCCAGTAACTGGAATAGATCATCTTTCACAAATAAAGATGCCTCTCATGAAAGTCAGAAACAATAGAAATGCTAAAAGAAACAGACCTGTATCTAGCAACAGATGACTAAGCCAAATACCTATTCATTTAGGATATATTTTCGGGTTGAAAACTGCAAGATCTTACATACTTGAATTGTGCTCATGACTTCTACTGACTACTTGCTCTGATTATAGAAATTTGCTATAAGAAGAAAAAGCAGAGATATGATTATCATAACATCAAAACTGTTGAGGCCTGAAGGACTGTGAACCTACAATCCTTGCATATACATGCAAGATAAAGTATCCTTTGCTCAGTTTGATTTTAGGTAATTATCACAGTTTTTGCTCAATGATGCAGTAATAATTACACCTTATAGTCAGACTCAGGAATAATCAGTTGGGTTCTTATTCAAAGAAATACCACTGGGAAACTGAGTCAGAAGGATCCTACCTTAAGCAGAGGCCAAGGTTGTCCTCCAAAATCTTGCCCAGATACTAACCACCACCCATAATAATTCAGGATCACATTCTTCTGGCTAACTTGTGGCATGTGAGTTATTGACTTGATGATCCATCAGATAGTCATATCTGAATTCAAAACTCCAAATAATATCAATTACAGTCCCAAGAGGATTTTATCTCAAATAGCAAGTCTCATTAATCAAAGCTTCAAATGAATTTAGCTCTCAAGGATCACATATCCTAAATAAGTAATGATTATAATCTTACACTGATGACAGTAAGATTCATCCTAGAATTTCACAGCTTATCTTCATATCTAAGTAGATGGGTTTTAAATTCAACATTACACAAATCATTTTCAAAACATGTTGATGTATTAACCATGTTCAAAGGGATAAAGATATAGACTCCCTAAACAATGGGAACAGTTTTGAGATGGCTCAATGCAACCAATTAAAATTCACATACCTAAGAGATTTCACTTAATATCTAACAAACTTGTAGATTCCAAATAAACCCATTTCTTGTTGGAAACACTAAGACCCAAATAAGTTCTTTTCCCAGGGCTGACAAGATAGTTTCAAGAAACATAGCAAGCTTTCAAATTATGGGGAATCAACAGGGATCCCAGAGCTAAGCTTATTGTTCCTCCCTGTTCACCCCAACTACCCTTGGGATTTTTCAGTGGAATGTGCTCTTTAATATACCTTGTGTTTGTTTATCAAAGGGCCAACTATGCCTTTCAACCCCAATCCAAAATCCAGTACCATCTCTTACATCTGACCAGTTACTAAATGCCAGCACCAATCACTACCTCAGCCAACTGCATGAATGTATTTATTATAGAATATATATAATATACAAATGGGTGGGACTATCCTAATTTTGCATAAAAGAACCCTATCAGAATTAACATTAATAATTTCTTCATCCTAAAAAAATATTAATTCAACTTTCTCCAATCAAGGAGAAAAATTTCTGGAAATATAAATAACAGGTACAACACTAATATTGTTAAAATTCCCTTAAACACAATTAATCTCCTCTCTCACTAAAACATTCTTAAATGCCCTGGTGCAAAGTCAATTTTAGAGGTTATAAATTGTCCTTAACAGTCTAATCTTGAAGTTTTTCCACATCCCTGGTGTAATGAGTCCATCCCTTCCGGGCTAGCTCTCTGGTGGGCCTCGGGATCAGCCTGAGGCCTTGGGCTTAGTGGGGAATTGAAGTAAAGGAGGCAAGAGAACAGTCACCACATGGCTGGTCAAAGATTGAGTCTGGACTCAGAAGCCTGAAGTCTTCTCTGTGGCCAAGAGAATGCTCTGTCCCAGGGGCTCCCGACTACACTCGACACCACACTGGGCATGTGCAGCTGAAGAGCATCACATTACCCTAAGTATATGCCCACTAGACCGGCCACATCATGACATTACATCACCTATGTGCTTAGAGAACCGCCAACTCCAAGCACCCTGCTGCCTTAGATTCAAGCACACCCTCTCCAAGCTCCGACCCACTACCCTTCTCAGCCTGCAGCCTGCAGTTTCAGAGATCAGTAACATCCAATGAGGCTTCTTACTCTGCTTCTTCCAGGACTTAGTAAGCACCCAATCTCCTGGAACTGCAGACTCTAACAGTGTTGTCTGAGAGCAACAATGACGCCAGTTCCTGTTAAAGGACAGGTCAACTCTCCGAGAGCCTCCACAGCTGTGGATCATAGCATCTGAAGGAGCCTTTGCTGGCACAGGTATTGCTTGTGGACTGGGAATGAGATAAAGTGGAGGCAGAGGGAAGAGGAGAGAAGTCAGAAAATGCAACAGTCTCTCAGTCAGAGAACAGCAACTGCCTCTCAGTCTCCTTGCATCATCCTCTCACATGAGAAGCTTCATTCTGCAGGTCTGGATTGGATCTCCAGCAGCCACTGTCAGGTGGCTCCCATGTATTATAGCAAGTGCTGTCTTGTGAGGAAGAGAGCCAACTACATCCAGAGAGAGGACTGTGGGAGCCGAGTGTGGTTCACAACATAGTATTTTCACTCTTTTTGTTGTTGTTTGCTTGCATTTTGTTTTCTTTCTCATTTTTTTCCTTTTTGATATGATTTTTTCTTGTGCAGCAAGATAATTGTATAAATATGTATACATATATTGAATTTAACATATATTTTAACATGTTTAACATACATTGAATTACTTGCCATCTAGGGAAGGGGGTGATGAAAGAAAGGGGGAAATTTGGAACACAAGGTTTTACAAGGGTCATTGGTGAAAAAATATCCATGAATATGTTTCGAAAATAAAAAGCT
This sequence comes from Sarcophilus harrisii, assembly GCF_902635505.1. NCBI lineage: Eukaryota > Metazoa > Chordata > Mammalia > Dasyuromorphia > Dasyuridae > Sarcophilus > Sarcophilus harrisii. The sequence goes on along the minus strand of NC_045429.1, from coordinate 285,685,864 downwards.
TTAATAAGGTGTTTTTTTTTTGTTTTTGTTTGTTTGTTTTTTGCTCTACTTAGGGAGGTGCTGGTAGATATCAGGGATTCTGATCTTGTATTTCCACATCAACACACTATCCATCAAAGATCCAAAAGAACTCTAACCCACTATTTTTTACCTTGCAGGTAAACTCAAACAATGAACACTTCTTTTTATTTTTATTTTTAACTTTTTTAGATTAAACATGTATATCCATTTTTTTAAACACATTTCCATATTTTACATACTTCCATATAAGTCATGTTAGGAGAGAAAAATAAGAACAAAAGGGAAAAATCACAAGAAAGGAGGAAAAAAAAGGTGAAAATAGTATGCTTCAATCTGCATTCAGTTTCTATAGTTCTCTCTCTGAATGCAGAGGGCATTTTCCAATCAAAATTTATTGGAATTGTCTTAGATCATTGAATTGCTGAGAAGAGTTGAGTCTATTACAGTTGATCATCACACAATCTTGTTGCTGTGTATATTGTTTTCCTAGTTCTGCTTGCTTCACTCAGCATTAGTTCATGTATCAGGCTTTTTTGAAATCAGCCTGTTTCTCATTTCTTATAGAACAATAATATTCCATAATAAACACTTCTTAGTCACAGGAAGGAAGGAGGATAGCACATTAATTCTCAAATTCCAACCAATCATATTGTTCCCCATGCCTCAACCATGTGTGGTCTTCCACCCCATGATGATACACATCTATTTTGTTCTTTATTGTAACTTCACAAAAAATTTAAGTTTTCAGTTCATAGCCTTTAGTCTAGAAATTGAGTCAAAGAACATTCTGTTAATAGGGCCATGTCCTACTAATAAAATGCTATCTTGTTCAGAGAAACTTACTCCATTCTACCTTTGTTGAATTTTACTTACAACAAGGATTTTGAGCCTTCCTTGTGAAATGGAGTACTGTCCAATGATAACTCTGGATATTTAGTAAAACTGCTTCTAGTCATGTAGAAGAGAAGATCTGCCCTTTACTTTAGAGCAAAGCTTCTTTTTTATTTTTTATTTTTTTAGAGCAAAGCTTCTTAAACTGTGGGTTGAAACGTCATGTGGGGTCATATAACTGAATGTGGAGACAGAGAAAAGTTTAGCAATAGTAAAAGGTTTCTGAACACAACAGCCAAAAATTAATTCAAAATCAAATCCAAAATAAATCTGAGGTGTTTCTGGCAGTGCTTGCCAATGGTGCATCTAGCAACTTCACTGAAGCCTTGGTTCTGAAAACACAATATGTGCACTTTACACTGTATATGCATAAAGGCTGCCAGAAACATCTCGGTTCCGATTCAAAGTGACTTATTAGGTGAAAAGGAATCCCAAATGGAAAAAAAATTAAGCCCTGCTTTAGAGCTAGCACAGGTATTATATGTCTGTTTTGAATACATTTACCATGTGATGAGGATAGCCTTGATAATTGTCTTCTGAGTCAGAGCATATTTTCTTTCCTGTCTGGCAGCATTCTAGTGAGGAAACAATAAATGCTATAAGCCTTCTGATGGGAAGAACATTGTCTATTATTTCTGCCTTTGGTGAAAGAGTATTGGAAACATAATGGACCTTATAAGCTTCAAAAGGATTGAGAGATTGGACTCCATTTCAGAGTTTGTAGGTAAGCAGACCAGTCAGGAGTGAACCCCCAGTGCATCTGCTTGACCCAGCTCAGAAGTGTGCATCAGCATTAAGAGTATGATTTCTATGAGCAAGGGATTGGCTGTGCTGCATTCAGGTGAGAACTTGCTGAGATAAAAGCTTCCCAGCAGCGCATTTAGTTGAGCCCAAACTCTCAAGGGACTAAAGCTATAAAGGAGAGAATGTGCCCCCAATTTCAGGGAATATTTTGTACTTCTGTTCTTGCTAAATAGTCTCAGTAAATATCCCTTTGCCAAGGCTAATTGATGTTAATTTGTTAAATGATAACTGATTAGGTCCTGAATGGTGTGTTGAATAAAAAGAAACTAAAGAATTTCTTCCTGAGGCAGGAAGGGAGAAGACGCTGATAGAAATCAGTTTAGCTCCAGGGTCCCACTTTTGTCCAGTCTGAAATCCAAGTTATGTCAAACCCCTGAGACCCATCCTCTGTAGAGGTCTTGAGCAGTCTCACCTTGCCATGCCCTGTCAGAAATCCCAATCATGTCCCTGAGATTAAATTTTCCTTATAAAATTTACCTGTGGGCCGTCCCTTGGCTGTTGCCTTCCTTTGGGTCAATCTACCATGGCACTCTGCATAGTGGTATCTTTCTCCTTACCACCCCCTCCCCACACGTGGTATTTCTCCTAACTCCAGTATGCTTCCCAGTCCCACTTCTCCTCCTTACCACTAACTAACTCTTTGAGGGTGCTAAGTCCCTTTCAGGATTTAGTCTATTAACTAAGGGAGGACATGCCCCAACTTCATGGGGTGCTTCCTTTCTACTGGGTAATTGTGAGTTCTATTGAGGAATTTGTCTTTTATGGGCTCTCCCACTCTATTTCAGATTTACCCTTCCCAGTGTCTATTGTAGCCCTTAATTTTGTCTGTAATCTGAATAATCTTCTTTTGCCAGAGAGAATGGCCATGAGAATTCTTCACATAACTGAACCCCAGTTTGGGGGGCCTACCATCATCTGGTGTCTACATCAATGAGATCATGTTGGTCCTCATTAGTAACTGAGACACTTATCAGTGGATCAATCAATGATATATGGAAAGTACTCACCATGAATTATTGGAATCAGCACACTGAAATGGGAGCTTGAACCCGTAGCAATAGAAAAATATCCCAATTCTTCAGGAATGCCCCTAGAAACTTGAAGAGAAATTATAGCCATTGCTATAGCTAATTAGGAATTGAGATAAGGACCCAAAATTTATAAAGACTACAATTGTAATGCATGTAACCTGATATTACAAAAATAATTTAAGTTCTCCAAATAGTAGTATTTTCTGGCATTATTAAAAACTTTACATTTATTAAATTATTTTAATTATTAAAACTTTACATTTATAAAGAGTAATAATGATGATAATAGCACACACTTATTAAATAACTTGAGGCCTGAATCCAGACTCTGAGTTATCCACTATACCTCCTTGCTTAACTAATAGTTAAATGTATCCTTCATTACATCCTCCTGAGGTACCAGCACCTTAGGTAGCTGCCTATTCCATAAAGCTAGATCTAGCTCTGGCCGTGACTACTACGTAGGGCAAAAAATACATGTCTTATCTACTATGTCAAACCCCAGGTGTTGCAACCGTTTTTTTAAGAGTTCATGGCATATGAGCCCTTTGATCTCAGAGGCAAGATGAATGAGGTGGGAGACTCATAGAGCCTGAAAAGAGCTCCAGTTTATACATTTTTGCAAGTGTGATCAGCGTGTGAACAGTAGACAATCCCCAATCACCATTCAGAGAAGCAGATCATGGTATTTGCATATGCATGGTATCTGCCAATGGGAGGCCAGCCGTTCCAGCAATTCAGCAGCTTGCTCATAGGCAAGAGACCCTCAAAGCATCCCTGTTTATGTAGCCAATGGCTGTGACCCTCAGCTTACACCCGTTCCCATGATCACAAATCATTGCTCCTTGCTCAAAAAGGGCGCTTCTGCCATGCTGCAGAAAACTTATTGTGCATCAAAGATTGAAGTGGCCTTGGTACTCCCTCTCAGCAGAACCCCATATCCTTGCACCCAAGGACCAGTATACCAGCAATAATTATCATGTATGAACTTGGGTAAACCATTAACATATCAGTTTCCTATTTTGTAAAAGAAAGTAACTATATCTCTTTGTAAAACAAACTATCCCTTACATCTCATATTTTTATTAATTGAATTCAATGCAATGAGCATTTATTAAGCACTAATTGTTCAAATCCTACTTCAGTCACTAACTAGCTATCTGACTCTTCTAATTTCTTTTATTTAACTCATTTTAATGCTTTCTGCTGAACTTACTCCTTGTCAGGTACTGATTTCCAATGCTCCCTGTCAAATAGTTAAATTGATGAGGTTTGGCACAAAGCAAAGAGTTGTGGCAACCCCTCTGCAAGTCCAACGTGAAGGAATTCACGTACCTGAAAAGTTAAACTGGCAAAAAGAAGTCAGCTTTTGCTAGGAGGCTGATTTCCTCAGTGGCAAGGTCCTGACAGAGAAGTAAAGGTCTAGCAGAGGAGTCCTGGCAGAGAGAGAGGGGTTAACACTGAGAAGAGAATGTCTCTTCATAGCAGGCAGGGGTACTGGCAGGCAGCTATACCAAAGGGAGAGAGGTCCCTTGGCATGGCATGATTCCTACTTCCAGCTGCTGCAAAGAAATGAGCCCCAAATTGCCCTTTTAAAGAGATGTGAGACTGAAGTTTCAATTGAATGAGATTCCTTCAATGTTGTCATTGCTCTCAGGCCTAGAGTTCTGGTTGAATGAGACCACTTACTGGGAGTGATCCTGAGCCAATTCTCAGCTCAGTAGAAATATCAAGTCTAGATCTCCAGCTAAAGGAGACCACTTAAGTTCTGGCTAAGTAGGAGTGGTCCTGGACTGAACTCAATAGAGGATGTAGCTGTCCCACCAAGAGAACAGAATGAAACCACTTTATCTTGATTCCCTGAGGCGGGCCTGTCCCAGAGGAAAGTTTCTCAGAGTTCAAGGAGAGTTTCCCAATAGTTCCCCCCAAAGTCAGAGGATAGCTTCAGGGTTCCGCCATTGAAATCACTTTACTTCTGACAGTTTTCTCAACCATAAATTGGAAGACATAAATAATACTGAGTTGCCAGGATTGTTGGGAAGATTAAATAAGAATATCTGATGCAGGGGACAGCTAGGTGGTACAGTGGTTAGAGCATGAGCCCTAAAATCAGGAGGACCTGAGTTCAAATCTGGCCTCAGACACTTGACACTTCCTAGCTGTGTGACCCTGGGCAAGTTATTTAACCCCAATTGCCTCAGCAAAGAAAAAAAGAATATCTGAAGCAGTGCCTGACACATTAAATAAGTACTTAATAAATGTCATCATCACTGTATTAACCACCAGGGTTAAAAGACAGGAATTCAGTTGTTCTTATCCTTAAGTATGTTACAATCTATGAAGGTGGGAAGAAATACAGCACACACACAGCATATATAACACAAGTACAGTTATCCCTTCCATATCGTTATTTTTCCCACTACAGTTTTGATATATTGTGGGTCTACAAAAAAATTAAATGGGAATTTGGGGGAAATTTTGTGAAAACCACAGATGACATGTGAAGGCCAGCAGATGACACAGACAAACTAATAAATGCATAAAATAGTATTATATATTATCAGCACTTACTAGCTGTGTGACCCTAAGCAAGTCACTTAACCCTATTTGCCTCATTTCCTCATCTGTAAATGAGCTGGAAAAGAAAATGGCAAACCATTCCAATATCTTTGCCAAGAAAACCCACAAAGAGTTGAAAAATGACTAAACAAAAATAAATTATCTTATTGTTAGAAGACATCATTGCTATTAAGCCACAGCAATTAAGCACTATGTCACATACATAGTAGTTAATCATAGTTCATTAATGCTTATTGATAGATTGACTGACTGGCAAGGACCATGTTGCTACATTGGACTTGTTCTGGATTTAGAGTCTGGAATCACAGGGTTCACATCCTGAACATGGTCACATCACCTTGTAGTGTTCTCTTCTCTAAAATATAATGTTCTCTGTGAGCAGATTTCTTGGGGGGCTTCTGGAGGAAACCTTTGTTTCAGTTCAGAGTAATCACCTCAAATGCAGCCAGGGATTAAAGTCCAAATCCTTTATTGTTTCCTTTTAAGTCTTGTCTCCTTCCTTGGGCCTGATTAGCTTTCTTAGAGGCCTATCTCTCTCCTTGGTTCCGAGAGCACTTGCCACTAGTCTTTGCCTCTGCCAGCTTCAGCCTCTAGCTCCCTTCGAGTCTCCAGCCAGCACAAAGATGGAAAATGGAATGAATCTGCCTCCTCCTCCAAGAGTGGGCTTATCTCTTAGACTTGTGAATCTCCTGGACTCAATACTGGTTGAGGCTCCTAGTTTATATATACTCTCTTAAAGGTGTGAATCTTAAAGGTATGAAAGGGGTGAACTCTAATAAGTACTAAGTTCATTAGTGAACTAGAGAACTGTTAAGTACCATGTGAAATTGGGTAATTATTGTCTCTATCAATTCCAGTGACTTAGCACCTTGTAAGAATTCTAACATCACCTAGTCCCTCAATTCTTTGTCTATAATTTGGGTTTAATATCTAGCTCGAAGAGTTGTTGTGACGTTCAAATGACATAATGTGTGTAAAGTCCTCCAAAAAGCACTATAATTAATGTCAGTTTCCCTCAATAGAACATCAGTGTCTTGAGGTTAAGAACTAATTCTTTTTTGTCCAAAAATTTGGCACATTTTTTTATCATCAATTTTATCAATATTGCTAATTATCAATGCTTGTATAATTATATTTAACTTAATTTAACTGATCCAGTGATCATTATGTTTGAGCTTGCCAAGTCATGTTGATTCATTTCCATAACATTTCTGAAATCCATTACTCCCTTTCTATCATCAAGTTAATTCAGGCCCTCTCTATCTCTTCCCTAGACTATTATCTGAACTCCTGGCTTTCAGTCTTCACACTCTCATTTATTCTTTACCTCCAGCTCTCACCACTGGAACATAGTAGGTTCTTAATAAATGTTTATTGACTGACACCTCTGCAAGAACGATTCAGTCCCATGCTCAAAAATCTTACATAGCTTCTTCCTGCCTTTATTCCCATTAATAGTTTGTGAATTTCCCTACAGGCATATCTGCCTTATATAAATGCTGGAAGTGGTAATGCAGGTATGTGGGCAAGATAACTACTAATAATGTAAACTGCCAAAAAACACTAGCTTAACTGCTCCAAGTCAGTTTCAGTCCTCTTACAGGAGTAGGAACTTGACAGCCTTAACTGCCTTTTTCCTGCCTTCTTAAAACCTGAGCCTTTTGTCATTGTGTTCATGTGAATTGACTATCTTGTGTTCTTTGCACCTGTCCCAGGTTCTCTTATTTCATTAAGTTTGGCATTCACAATTTTAAGATTATAATTAATTTCTTAACTTTTATCAGAATGGTTGTCATCCCATCAAGAAATTTTGCGGGGGATGTAGGGGGAAATCGTAGACCTAAAGAATATGAATCAATGAGATGGAAAGACGGGGCAGAGAGAAAGTAGTGATTGTGGTATAGTACAAAAAAAAAAAAATATATATATATATATACTTCACATCTTTCCAATGACCTTTGGGTGACATAATTTTGATTCTCCAGACTTGATAATATTCCATGATTGATTCAGAACTAAATAGCATCACTTGAAGAAAAAACTCAAAGAATATCATTGAAAAATGCTGTGTTTAACAAAAAGAATTTTGTTTCATATAATGCATAGGATCATAAAGGAAATCAATTATATTGAAATGAAGTCACCAATTAAGTTCCTGGACTCTAGGTTAAGAATCCCTGCTCTAAAATTGGCTTTCTTTATCTATTTTCATTTTTCCTGTGTAGATTATTTGACTGAACCCTTTTGAGTGATTGTGAATCTAATTTAGAAGGCTGCAGAACCTAGACTAAAAGGTGAAAAAAAAAAGAGAGAGAGACCATTGTTGACTAAAAAATGAAGATGTAACCCTTTCTTCTAACAAAGCCTTCAGTCATTACAGCCTAACTCCCACTCTAGAAATTACTTCATATTTACTTTGTGTTTTTAAACAGGCTTAGTCATAAGAACTGGCAGAGGGCAGGGACAATTTCAGTCTGTCAGTCACCAAGCATTTATTAAGTACTTACTAGGTCACAGGTTGGATATGTCTGAGGCTGGATTTGAATTCAAGATGAATCTTCCTGATGCCAGGCCCAGCATTCTGTGCACTATGGCACCACTGAATTGCCCAAATAAACTGTGTATATAATAACAATAGATAGATATACATGATGTAAATGAAAGACGATCTTAAAGAGAAGGCACTGGAGAAGGGTCTGGGCAAGCAGAAAAGGTTTCATTTTTGTCTTTGTATCCTTCTTTCATCACTGTTCCTTACACAGAATGAGCGCTTAATAAATATCTATTAAATAAGGAGAGAGAGAAAAGTATTGAACAGAGAATGACGGAAAAAAAAAAAGAATTTGAAGTTTCATCTGCTATATTAAAAATTTCCCCCTCACTTCCCTAAATGAGACAATGAAGAAAACAATAAATCAAGACTTATTTGTAGCTCTGATTCCCTGAAGGGTAAATAAAAATTCACCGTGGAAAACTGGGCCTAATACAGCCTTGATTCTAGTCCTCAGTCTTCCATTTAATCACTTTGTAGCCCTAGGCAAACCCCATACTGGGTCTCAATTTTTTTCTCCTGAAAAATGTGTATTGGACTAACTTATGCCACTAGTGAGAAAGAACTGATCCAGAAAAATAAGTGAAGAAAAGAGTTATAATGGAAGGATTTCTGGATGCTAGGGGAGGAGTCTATGAGACAAGAATCAAATTAGAAATATTCTACCCTCTACAGAGGGACTGACTCTTCTATATCCCCTCAAAAGTTTATCAGCACTAAGTGTTTAGCTCATTTATTTCCAGGAGCTCAGTCTAGAAAAAAAGAGAGTATCTGGATATTGATTGATACCCCTTCCCAGATAGTACCTGGGTACTTATTATTATTACCCCATCCCCCAGCCAGTTCCTGGATACTGATTATGGTTCCCCCAGCTAGTATCTAGATATTGACTGCTAATTCCCCAGCTTCCCTCAGGAAGTTTAATTAGTCTACCTCCCCAAGCAGTCCCAAGACTCTCACTCTTTCAAGACACCCCTGAATTGATGTCCTAAATTCCCCATGGATGACTAGGCAAAAGCTTCTGAAAAATTCAGTTGATGAAGGAGGTTGCTGGGTAGGGATTTCTGCACGTGGCTCTAGAAGGAAGAATTGTGAGGGAGTAATTCATCATATGAGTAAGCCACTGTTTGCCAAGTATCATCAGGAGCCAAGGATCCCTGGGCTGATGCACTCTCATCCAGGAAAGATGCCTGGAGCCCAGAATTCTCAGACTATCAAGAGTGATCATAGAGAGAGTTATTGGGCCCCAAAAGAACAATAGTCCCTAAACTACCCGACAGAGGATCTGGTCTGAGCCAAGGATGATTAGGAAGAGAGGGTCCCAATGAAAGTGTTCAGAAAGAAGGAAGTTAGATTCCAAGTCCTGCAAGGTTGTTTCCTCAGTCTAGCTAACGTTCCTGGCAAAGAAAGCTGGAGACTGCAATGGGGAAAAGTAAAGAAGAGGGAGACAAGGTAGATTAAAAAAAAACAGTAAAGGTTTCTGGTCTCAGAGCTTTCCCCCTGTAATGCCGGAGAAACTGAGGCAAGATAGAGATTAGACAGTATTTAATATTTTATTTGAAAGGGAGAGATTTACTGGGACCAAATGGATCCATGGTTTGGTTCCAGGGCTGAATGAGACTATTGTCTCCAACAATCCAGCAAACAGTGTGAGTTCTTTTATACCCGAGGCTCAGACTCAGGCAGAGGCAGGAGGAGTCAGAATACTGAGAGCGGGAAGGGACTATCAATCTGGTTCTGACAGGATGAGAGGAGGCATCTTGATAAGATAGTATCTGATATTCTGATAGATTGGGATGGGAAGAGGTATTCTGATATTCTAAAATATAAGATCTTTTATCCTTATCAAATATTCTGATGATTAAGAGGGAGAGGTGGTTTTGCAGGATTGAGCAGAACAATTGAGGCAGAACAATTCAGGGAAACTGAGTCAGGTTAATAAAAGAGAATTGTGGCACAACACCCCTAATTCCTGTTTCCTATAGGGACCTGGGCATCTAGCATCCTAGTTTAGATCTTCACCCCCCACTTCTCACTGTCTTTTTTCACTCTGCCCTCCCTTCCCATTTTACTTGTCTCCAGAAACTCAGGAATAAGCCCAGACCTGGATTCTTTCTCTACAATCTCTGCTAGGGAAACTGTTTCCTTTACTGAAGCTGAGTTCCCTTTAAGATTATCACTGTGAGATTATACCCCCTTTTCTGATCTCAGAGATCAGGATCTCCTAGGCTCCAAGAAGTCTAGAAACAGGGCCCATTCTCCCAGGATGAGAGAAGTAACACTATTCAGAGGCAAATGAACTCCCATAGAAATTCTAAATTCTCATTCAGTTGAGGAATCCAGGTTTTATCAGCTCAGTCTGTCCCAGCCCCCACCAAGATGCACTTATAACAGCTTCCCTCACTAAACTCTTTGCAGATGGCCCGAGCAATTTGCTAGGACCCTGCCCACTGAGTATTCTCTCAATGCCAAAACTCCATTTCCCAATAGGACTCTGCCACTATAGAAGTCAGTCTCTTAGCAAACTGATTTCTATCCAACAATAAACTTTCATTTTTCAATTAATAATTCAGGAATAAGGAATTCATTCACTTTAAAAACTGTGGCTGATTAAAGGAGATTTTTAACAACTTTCTTATTGCCATTAACCTCCTGACCATCAGGAATTGAGGGCATCCAATCCTCATCATCAGGACTCAGTACCTGCCTGAGGATCCCATACCTGGGAAATGAAAACTGATTATAAACAGACCCAGGAAAGCTGAACTCTGAGTGCTATGGTGTTACATTTCTTTCGTACCTTGTATTTTTCTCCTATAACTCCAAGAACTGCTGGCTGTGTGGAAAAGGTGAAGAACTTACAGATCAAGCACATCTTGATCAGAGACTGTTAACTAAATTAATCGAAGCCTTAAAAGCCCCAGTTTTGACTTCTCCAAAGCATGTGATTTTAGATAAGGCCATTATCCAAAGAAGGATACTGGTGAGGACATTATACATCACCTTATCTACTGCGTTCCACTGACCAAATAAGGGAATAGAGACTTATCTGACCAATCACACCATATAGAGGGTGGGATTTGGGGGGTTCTTTGTCTGAAAAGTATAAAAACTGTGAGCACTCTCAAGTGAGTGGCCCTCCTGCTGTGAACTTCGGCTCACAGAATTGGATGGCCCGCTTCTCGAAATTCTAATAAATAATTCTGCTTTTTATGAGTGATCTCTGAGTAGTCAATTTGGGTAGGTCTCTTTGTCCCAAACGTGGCTTTTTATCTTCCTTTTGGAAAGGGAGATGGCAGTGTAGGAACAGGCTAGGTCAGTGATTTTGGAGACTATAAATTGTACATTCCTCTCAGATTCTTAATCCAAGTCACAGTAAGCACTTGTCACTTGGATCTCCAGGAAGAATAGGGCGTTTCCCCACAATCTGACCCAGCTCTGAGCTTTCTCTCTACCCTTCAGTTCTCAGCTTGGCATGGAGATACACCAAGAATAGAAGAACCTTTCCCCAATTCACCCCCAGATCACCCTCTCTTTCTCCTGTTCCTACTACCCTGGATATGAAGACACTTCAATTTTTGTCACCCCTTCCCTCTTCTCTATTGAGCACAAGAAAGTGAGGGAGGAGTTGTATGTATGTGTTTCTCACATACACATATCCTATCCCTCTTCTGTACCTCTCACAGGTCACTTAGGCTCTCCCATATACTTCCTACTCTTAGTCCTTTCTTCCTAGAATATGACACTCTTATTCTTTCTTCTCCCACCATCCTTCTTTCTTCCCCAAAACGTTCTTTTCCTGCAGAATAATCACTCTTTTCCATCCCCTCTTCAAGGAAACAATTTTCTTTCCTTTTCTTGAGACATAAAAAATGTTTCCTTTTGAGAGGGAGATTATTCTAGAACTGAGAGAGTGAGGAGAATGGGTCAAACCAGGCCAGGTGAAGGAACAAGATACAATCTGCATCACCTGGTTGGGACCTTTCTTATCTAGACCTGGAATCTAGGTTTCCTACTCAACCACCATTACCCTTTCTTGTCTTCCACTCCTAACGATTAGGATATGTCAGCACCCTGGGTCTCCTGTTCATTGGCTAGGAATGGGCTTCTGTGATTATTTTCATCCCCCTATGGATTTTTCCCATGGGTTCAGCTGTCCCTGGAACACAGGTAATCTCATTCTTGGCCCCAGATAAAGATGAAGTCTATAGAGGTAGGGTGACTTCATGGTGGGAAGTTAAAGCAATCTCCAGAAAATCTTTATAGGGAGACAGGAGACACTCTAAAGAAAACAGGACATTTTTTTTTACCTCTTTAGGGGAATGAGAGACAAGAGAGTCTCTACAGGGACTAATAAGCTTTTGAGGAAATGGAAAGAATTTGAGACTTTTTGGAGAGGAATGGAGGACAGGTAACCTCAGAAGGAGTGGGGGAGGGGACTCAAAAGAGAGCCATAGCTACATTAGGAGGATCACAAAGTCACAAAGTAGGAATTTGGTATATGTTTTATTGATCTTTCATCAGCTCCAGGCTCCAGAGACAGTGGGGAACTGTCTCCATTCTCTAAGGATACTCGCTCCTCTCCAGAACAGTTCTGAAGTCTGAGGAAAGAGTTGTTAGGTAGTGAGTTGGCTGGAAAACAAGGGATAGGAATAGATATAGTTGATGCATTTGGTCTCCAGCATCTATCCCAGGTACATGAAGGACTATTTAGTTCACCGTCAAGGTGAGAAAATAATTCTACTACTTTAAGAACCAAAGCAGTAGAATGAGATATACAAGTAACAAACTGAACTTGACCCAACTGGACTTGAAAAGAGTTTGGAAAGTGGGAGTAGAAAGAGAGATTGATAGAAGGGATGCTTGACTTATAGCCAAGATCATAGATGCCACCACTTTGGAGGAATAAACTGTATCTTTGACAGGAGGGAGGGAATAGATGAATAATTGTCTAAATAGAAGCTTAATTACTTTTCTAACAGACCCTTTTGGTTGGAAGAGTATTGGAGGGTGAAATTCACTGACTATGACAAATGAAGGGAGTGGGGTTGGGGGCAGCAAGGGGCATCACCAAGGTGATGCAGAAATTTTTTTCCATATTGGCATAGAAAGTAGAGCCAGTATCATGTTGGGATCTTTATACTCCCAAGGTGATGGAAGAGAGAGAGAGAGAGAGTGTGTGTGAGTGTGTGTGTGTGTGTGTGCTTGTATATGCACTCAGGAACTCTCAAGGGGCCCTCCTTGGGGCAAGAAAACCTCAGGGTCAGCCAACTGTGGACCCAATGGCTTCACTTGGGCCAGGAGATCACGAATGGAACGGCAGGGAATGCTGCCAGAGTTGCTAGAACCACAGGGCTTGGCCCCTGCTGAAGGATCTACTTGAGGAGAGCCCTCAAAACTCTGACTCACTTTGGATCCAAAGGAAGAAGAGTCCAGAGACCCACAAGATTTGCCAGAAGAGGTAGAGTCACTCCCACAAGGCTGGAAAATCACATTGGAGCTACTGAGGGAACTGGAGCCAGAAGAGGAGCAAGGCCCTTTGGAGCCTTGGTAACCACTCCCACAAGGGTGGGAAGAAATGGAACTGCTGGACATGCTAGAGCTACTGTGAACCACAGAGCTTGAGGAAGAAGAGGAGGAAGAACAGGGCCCTATCGAAATTTTGGAACCAGGCCCACAAGGCTGAAGCACAGAGTTACCAGAGCTCCCAGTCTGGACACCACCAGTACCCACTGGCCGGTAAATAATTAGCGGAGAAGAGTTTCCTGACTGGTGAGAACTATGGCTGGAGATAAAGGGGTTGCTGGAGAAGTATTTCCCCTCAGAGATGGGAGGCCCAGCAGCAAAGTTGGGGACACCTACAGAACCCTTGGGGGGGTTCTCCTTGGAGAAGTAGCCAACAGGGTAAATTTTACCCTTATTATAGGTCATACCTGGGATCAAATAACTGTTAGCGGACCCACCTACCACTTCATAGCTACCATAGGAATTGGATGAGGTGATGGGAGGACAAGGTTTGCCAGGAGGCCCTCCATTGCTGCACAGAGATCCCCCTACAATCTGGTTGCCCCCAGAACCATGCTGTTCCACCACCACTACCACAGGCTTATGGCCCCCTGATATAGACTGGGAGCTGGAGGATGGAGGAGGGCCTCCACTACAGTGTGAATAAGGATTGTCTGGACCACAGGGTGCCAGACCAGAGACAGAAACAGGGCTGCCACCAGTGCCGCTAGAGGACATCCAAGAAGACTGAGAAATGACAGAGCCAGATTTAGAGGAGCCAGATCCAGATTGGGATGACCAGCTAGATGATACCATAGGGTTAGAACTAGACTGAAAGGAACTATACTGCAAGGACCCTGATCCCACGGAACCACTGGGGCTGCTGGAACCAACACTGGCACTGTTAGAACCACTGCTGGAACTGTGGAAAGTACTGAAGCCACTGGAACTCCCACTGGAACCACTGGAGCCACTGGAGCCACTGGAACTCCCACTGGAACCACTGGGGCTGCTGGAATCAACACTGGCACTGTTAGAACCACTGCTGGAACTGTGGAAAGTACTGAAACCACTGGAACTCCCACCGGAACCACTAGAACCACCAAAGCCACTGGAGCCACTGGAACTCCCACCGGAAGCACTAGAACCACCAAAGCCACTGGAGCCACTGGAACTTCCACCGGAACCACTAGAACCACCAAAGCTACTGGAGCCACTGGAACTCCCACCGAAACTCCCACTGGAACCACTAGAACCACCAAAGCCACTGGAACCACTGGGGCTGCTGGAACCACTGGAGCCACCAAAACTACTGGAACCACTGGAGCCACCAAAACGGCTGGAACCACTGGAGCCACTGAAGCCTCTACTCCCTGTGATACAGGGGTCATTGGGAGAAATGATTCTGGTGGGGTCCTTACAGGGATCAGAGAAGGCCCGAATGCTCTTAGCCAGAGTTCCTGGAAAAGAAAGTTCAGTAGAGTCATAAAAGCTCTAGTTCAATACTGTTTCAATCAATTACTCAACTCCCTGAATCTTCCCCTTTTCTCCCCAATCACGCCTCCCAACCTCACACTCCAAAAGTTCACTAACATTACTAAGAGGTCTTGATCTCTTGTTTGCTGAGAAGTGACAAGGCTTCAGAAGTTTTGAAGTAGGCAGAATAAGGGAGAGATGGATAAAACTGCAGAGAGATTCAACTTTGATATTATGGAACAGAAAGACAGAGAAGAAGGGATAGGTGCAAGAGGGGTAGAGGAAAGATTAAGGTATGAGAGAAGAGTGACAGAAAGATCAGAGACACTGGGGCACAGAGAGGCAGCAAAGGAGACCCAGGGAGAGATAAGGTAGAAGGGGTACTAACATGTGAGAGAACTAAGATAGAGAAGAGAAAGAAGCCACAGCAGTGAGGAGAAGATGGGGGAGAGAGGGAAAAAGGGAAAACTGAGGGACAGATAAAATAAAATTGATACAAGTGAATAAACCTTTGGCTTAACGATAGGTTTCTGACATTCTGCTTCTAATGTTTGTAAAGTTAGGATGGGCTAGGACCTAGGAGCTTCTAGGCCTGTTGCTTCAGAACCTGTAGTTACCAGCTGGACAAGACACCACACCCAAAGACACCCCCACAGGGATGCCCTGAAACTTCTCCCTCTATTGAGATTAAGGCCCTCAAAAATACCACTCCTCCATCATTTGCATCCCTATTCTCCCCATTCAGGAAATAAACATTCTGAAGCTTCCATGACCCTTGGGGAATCAGAATCTGACCTCATTCAAGTTTTGCATTTTGTCCCCAGTTCATTTGAACGCTTCACATCTTAGTATCTAATTTCTTCATCTGATAAATCATACCTCCTCATAACCCTGTCATGAAGAACAAATTTCTATTTATTTACTTATATATTACGCTAACAATAATGCATATGAAAATGCTTTATGAAGTCTAAAATAGATTATTGTGAGGAGGAGTATCAGCATTTCCATTCACTGTTTTCCTCTATCTCTCCAAATCTCCATTATCCCTTGATGTCCTATGGGATATTTTTGTTTCTCTCATACTTTAAAGACTTCTTCAACTTCTACCCCAAAATCATATTCTCATACAGGTTTCTGATATTCCTGTTCTGTAAAATATCCAGCCTCTTTTCTTCCATTGTTATCTGTCTCCATTCTTCAGACCCATTTAATCCTTCCCTAAGGAACCCATTCCCTTTCTCAATTGCCAAGGCCCATCCTGTCCATTCCTAAATTCTCAACTCTGTGGGATCTAGTTCTGACAATTCCTCTCCCCCCCAGCCCCCGGATTATCTCCTGAAATTGAATGTCCCTAATTTTCCTCCACACACAATCCTGCCAAACAATATAATCTTAATTCTCATTTTCCTATCTCTTTCTCTTCTTTCTATCACTAGTTTCCTTCTCTTCCAGTGCCACATTCCATAATTCCCAGGGATTAAGCCTCTTTCCCCAAATAGTAGAGTTCAGTCTCTTTCTAATTCTCAAGTACAAAGGACCCAAGTATCCCGATTTCCATTCATTCCCAAGCAGCAATACCTTCTGCTTTCAGAAAGATCCCACACATTTAAGTTCCCTTGTCTCCTACCTGGCAGGAGGAGGGCAACCACCAAGAACACCATCAGCGTGAGTGGGCAACCCTTCCCTCGCCCCATCTGGGCTGCCCAAGTCATGCCCATCTTGCTTTCTGACTGATGTTAGCTCTGGACACTGGGTCCTTTATGGCAGGGCTGTACATTCCCCAGGCAGGAGTCACCCAACAGAGAGGGGAGGAGAAGAAAGGAAAGGCAGGGGGCGGGAAGTTGCCCTCGAGTGGGTTGGTGTGGCCAAGAGTTGGTAGACTAATCAGTCTGCAGCATCTGCTAGTTCAGCAGAGGTGTTGGGAATCAGGTAACACAGGCTATGGACATTCATATGGGCATAGGGCTCATAACAATTTCTCTCACCTGACTTGGCTGCATCTGCTACCTTAATTGCTTAACTTGGAACCGAGAACCCTGACCTGATTGGTGACATTCTCTGTAAACTCCTAGACTTCCACTCTTAACATGTGATCCAAGTGTAACTCCAGGCTTTCACTTACCCCTTTCAGGCTTCCACCCCAAACCCCTAAAGCCTCCTTCTAGAACCCAGGTATTTGACCTCTTCACCCCTTATCTCATAGAACACATGGTTGCCAATTAATTCCCCTTTGTCTCTTGAGAATCAGGCATCTGAAAAATGAGAATTCAGCTTTTCTTCTTTCTGGAGGATTCCAGGAACAGAGCTAGGGACCCAGAAACCTGGATGCTGTGGGTGAGAAAAGGGAGGGCAGAGAGTAATGATAATAGCTAACATCCATATAGTGCTTATTATGCCAAGAACTGTGCTAGGCACTTTACAAATATTTATCTCATTTGCTCCACACAACAACCTTGGGAGGTGTTATTATTATCTCCATTTTACAGATGAGAAAAAAAAATTGGTTTGTTTTTTCAGTTAAGGAAATTGAGGCAAACAAAGGTTAAGTGATTTGCCCAGGGTCCCACAGCTAGCAAAAAAATATCTTAGGCCAAATTTTAAGTTGGTCTTTCTGATTCCAGGTTTGGCATTCAATCTATTGAATCACCAAGAGAAATGGCTGTAGGTTAGCTGCTTGGGTATCTGAGGAGAATAGTGATATTTGTATTTATATATTGCTTATTTAATGGCTTATAAGATATTTTCCCCACAACTATGCTTGGATGACAAAATTCTTGAGGGGAGTGTAGAATTAGGAAGCAAAAGGGGAGGTAAGTAGTGATGATGAGGTCGGAACCTGAGCTTGGAGAAGAAGGAAAAGAAAGACAGAGGAGTCCTAGTAACAAGAAATCTGTGACAAAGAATAGGATAGTTTATTTCTGAATATCACTAAGAAAGAAACTCTTAGTCCCCTAGTACAATGAGGAAATTTTGTAAAGAGGTTTGTTGGTGGTATTAGTTTTATGGGCAGATCCTAGAGCTTGGGGCTGAGCCGGAATCAACTATTCGAATGGAGAATTTTAGAATTGAATGGGTGTGTGTGTAGACTTAGCTTTACCTCTATAGAGAACTTAATCAGTAGTGAGTGTTATCAATGGGGGTGGTGCCCGTCTCTCACGATAACAGAATGAAGCCGGTGGTACGGTTTGCCTCGGCAGGGTCCTTTACAGAGGCTGGGTTCAAGGAGGCTTTCTCCTTAAGAGAGTTTCAGAGTCTCTCTTCAGTTTCAAGCTCCCCTCATCAGTGACAGATGTTTGGACCCCTTAGGAAAGGAAAAATTTGGAAAAAGCAGTGGAAAGGAGATTAAAAGTCTTGCCTTGTGGTGAAGGTAGTTGGAAAGGATAGGGTTTAATTTCTGGGGACAACTGAGACATAGAGCGTAAAGGCATGTAAGAGGCCTGGGTCCCTGAAAGGAAATGAGTGTGAAGGAGTGCCAGGATTTGCCTAGAAGGAGTAAACTCTGACTGGTCCTGACTACTGGGAAGAAACTGGGCTGGTGAACTCCATGAAAACAGGATTCAGTTACTCACTCTTCTCTTACTCCCCACCAAGGGTGGCCCTGACCAGGAGTGAACAAGAGGCTAATAAGGCTAATTAGGGGAGGTGGTGGCCCCGTACTAACGAAGGGAGTGGCCATTTAACGTGTTCCCTCCCTGATGAGTGAGCAGGAAACCTCCGTCTGGTGAGGGAGAGGTAACCAGATTTCTGGGTCCTTGATAATGATGCTTTCTGTTCTTATGATGAAGAGGGAAGGGAACTGTTCCCTTTCAGATTATCACTCTGAGATTGTGTCCCCTTTGATCAGGATCTCCCAGGCTCCAAGGAGTCGTGATAGAGCCCAAACCTTTCAGAATAAGAGAATCACCTCCCATAGAAATTCTAAATTTTCTTTCAATTGAGGAATCCTGATCTGAGATGTCTCAGCCCCCACCTGGTCTGATCAGTTTGGGCTGTCCCAGCCCCCACTTTTTTTTTTTTAATTTTATTTAATAGCCTTTTATTTACAGGATATATGCATGGGTAATTTAACAGCATTAACAATTGCCAAACCTCTTGTTCCAATTTTTCACCTCTTACCCCCCCCACCCCTCCCCTAGATGGCAGGATGACCAGTAGATGTTAAATACATTAAAATATAAATTAGATACACAATAAGTATACATGACCAAAACATTATTTTCCAGCCCCCACTTAAGATACCCAATATAACACCTTCTCTCAACTAAGGTCTTTACAGATGGACTAAGCAATTTGCCAGGACTCTTCTGCCTGCTGAGAAAGCATTCTCAGTGCCAAAACTCCATTTTCCAATAGATCTGTCACTATAGAAGTCAGTCTCTTGGTAAACTGATTTCTATCCAACAATAAACTTACATTTTGAAGCTAATAATTCGGAAATGAGTGAATTCTTTCACTCTAAACCTGGGGAAGATTTAAAGGGGATTCTTAACAACTCTCTTATTAAGATGCTTAGATTTTGCTGGAAGGGAATCCTCTTATTGCCATTAGCCGAGATCATTCAAACCACATCAATATCACCATGGTTTCCCCAGAGCCATCCCATATTGGTTGTATTTTGTTGCCTTTTATTTTTCAGAGAGGGAAAAAAAATGTCAGCACTACTAAACAATACATTGAGAAATTTCTTGAGTCCTTGAAAGAATCAGATAGTTTTGAAGAAGAACTAGGCATCAGAAATGGAGAGAGCAAAGGAAGAGATGCTTAGGTTCCTCTTCTGGGCTGGTAGGTCCATTCTCTCCCTACAAAACGAGTCACCCCACTCCCTCCCCTGACACATTTTTGCTTACTGGAGCTGTCCGGCAGTGTCAGTCTGGCAGTGGGAGGGTAGTTTCTGGGAACCAAGTCAGTATGCTCCTTTTTAATCATGGAAAGCCCAAACCCAGACTGCAGAGAAGAGGCCCTTTCTAGTCCTCTAACCCCACCCCATCTCAGTCTCTCATTTACATTGCTTTGTTAAGTCCGAAATCAAAATTTATAGCAACACTGCTTGCTTTTGCCCCCAGGAGACTAACTGGCCTTTCTCCATCTATCACATTCTTTCTCTCTCTACCCACGCACACTTTCGGTCTCAAATATTCTCTCTCAAATTCTTATCTTTCTGCCCTTTAATAATTTCTTTCTTTGCCTGTCATTCTGTGCTCCTTTCTCTTTTTGTCCTTAGTCTGTTATCTGTGCCTGTCTCTTAAGGCCTAAAAAGCTAAACAAAGGACCCGAGTGTATGGAGGAGGGCACAAATCCAGGTGTCTATTGCTTCTCTGACCTCCTCCATCTTCTCCCCCTCATCCTCACATAAGGAATGTCTTTATCCCCAAGATAACTCAAGCTCTGGACTCACAGCTCACTCTCCCAGAAAAAGAAACAAACATTAGGGAACTTTGGGCAACTTGCTTAACCTCTCTGAGGCTTATCCATAAAATGGGGATAAAAAATACCTGTATAAAAACACCTTAAACAAGTTCCTCTATAAAAAAAAGCTTTCCATATAATTGTAAAGCACTATTTAGCTCTGTTACTATTATTATTAGGGATGCTCTCTCCACTTAAACTTGGATCCTGTCTGCTTCCTGATTTGTCTCTTTCCTACCCCACTCCCCAATTTTTACTAGTCCCTCCCCCACTCCTAGGATTTGAGGGTGAATGTCTCTCTGACTCTTCCACGATATATACTTGATGAGGTGGAGGAGCTAAGTGGGAAGGTAACCTCAGGCAAATGTAAGGAGGAGGTAGTAAGGTAGTTGGAAGTAAGGAGTTAGAACTAAAAAGGAAGAGACAAGGGACAGTAAGGAGAGTATGGGCAGGGTATCCTTCAGATGTCACAGAAAAAAAGAGGGTGTCTGCACCCAGTTCCTCTCTAGGACTGGGTGGAGTTGCGTAGCTTTGTGGATTATTCTTCACCAGCCTCCTCACTCTATTCTCCAGATGTTGTATAGTTTCTAAGAAGCATTCCTGAGTGTTGAGGTCAGAACCTAGAAGTGTAGGCTGGAATAGAAACAAAAAAGACTTATTCCTTGCCTGGCTTCCCCTTTAGGGCCCAAAGATCTACCCACAGAACTCGGTAGAATGGATTGTAATCTGTTCCACTTGTCTCACTTCCACTTGACATTACTATCTCCATTCCAATGAATTCTGTATTACTTTTTTCTACTCCAATTTACTCTATACTACTTCTTCCTAATATAAGCCACTACCACTATTTTAATCTGATTTTATTATTTTGTTACTCTCCTACTCTCACACTTGCCCTCCATATTCCTTTACTATACTGGAGGAAGGCCGAATTACCTTTCACCAAATGTGGGAGGAAACTTGTGCCAGTTTCCTTTTATTGCCCTGACTCAGTTTCTCTAAATTGTTCTGCCTCAGTTTCCCTAATTGTTCTGCCTCAATCCCCTTAATTGCAAATCCCCCTCTGGTTCATTAAGACTGATAACTCAGGGCTACTAACTCTAAAGTTATAAATTGTCAATGTGTAAATTCAAGATAAGGGGGAGTTCAGACTTCCTGGCTCCTAAATCCTCCTAAATTATCAAGAAATTATCAAGAAATTATAATCCTATAGGATTAATAAATGTTACTTCCTAACAATGAAGATTTTACAAAAGTAGAATGGCTACTTCTGGGATAATGTATTCCCCATTGCCAGAAAAGACTGGATGACTACTCACTGTGGATATTGTAGAAAAGGTACAAATGTGGGTATAGGTTGAACTGGATAGTCCCTAAGGTTCAACCCTGAGATTTTGTGATACTAAGAATTGAAGACAGATATTGTCAACCTTTTAGAATTCCACCAAAAATCTTGGATGTGAAAGCAAGAATGGGGTTAAGATTATCTATTGAGATACAACTTTCTCTAACCAAGGAAGATCTTGGATTGACCTAAAGGCAAACTTAAAACCAATGACTTTGACCTTGAAGGAAAGGGCTCATGAGTGGGAATTGCCTAAGATGTGGAAACTGAGGAAATGAAATATAGAGAAGCAACGATGTCTGGAACATATTATATGTTGTCTATCTAGTGTGGGTTAGAAATAACCAGTTTTTTAAAAATCATTTATTGATTTAAATACAAAAATATTCATTTATTGAGTACTTATCTTGGGCCAGGAAATGAACAAAGCTCCAGGGAGACAAAGAAAAGCAAAAATGGTCTCTGCCTTCAAAAGCTCACATTCTAAATAGATACATACAAGATATATAAAGAAGAGATTCAAAAATAATCTCATCTAAATGTGATAGACATTAGATGAGGATAGGTGGGGAGGGAATCAATAAATAAAGATAAGAATTAAACTGAAATGTGAAAGAAGTCAGGAAGCTAAAAAGAAACGTGGAGGGAGATCATTCCAGGAAGGGGAGATAGCAGATGTTAAACCACAGAGATGTGATATGGAGTTCAAGGAACAAAAATAGACCAGATTAGGTGAGGGGAGCGAAGTATATATAAGAAGACTGGAAAGATAGGAAGAGACCATTTTATGAAGGGCATAAATGCAAGAGGAGTTTATATTTTATCCTGGAGGGAATGAAAAAGAAGGAAACTACTCCAGTTTATTGGATGGTGGAAGGGTTTGATATGTACTTTAGGAAGATCACTTTGACAAGTGAATGAGGATAGATTGGAGCAAGGTAAAATGAAGCAAAGGCTAATTGGAAGGTCCTTGTAATAGTCCAGGCAAGAGATGATGAGGGCATGACTTAAGATAGTGGTGTTGTGAAAGGAGAGAAAGGTGTTAAAAATGTTGTTAAGGTAAAAAAGATACAACTTGGCCACAGTCACTGATCCAGTATAGAATGTGAATCTAATAGGGACTGCCTTCTTTCAGGACAGATTCAATTGAAATTAGATGATATAAATCTGTAGTGAACTCAAATCAAAATGATGATGCCAAGATTGGGAATGATTGGGAAAATGGTATCATCCTTGACAATAATAGAAAAGTTTGAAAGAAGGGAAGATTTAAGGAGAAAGACAATGAGTTCTGTTTGAGACATTTTAACTTCGAAACATCCAGTTCAAGATGTCAAAAAGACAGTTGATTAAAGTGAACTTGTAATTCAGGAGAACAGGGTTAGTATGTACACATGGGAATCATGTACACAGAAATTATCATTGAATTCATGAGAACTGATGAAATCACCAAGTGAAATAATATGGTGGGAAAAGAGAACCCAGGACAGAGACTTGAGGAACCACATTTGTAGTTAATATGTGATCAAAATGAACATCTAGCAAAGGAGAATGAGAAAGTCAGACAAATAGGAAGAAAACTGGGAATATCACAAAACCAGAAAGGAGGGAAAAGTTAATTAACTATACCAAAGTCTGCTGTCAGAAAGGGTAAGTATGAGGAAAGGTCTTTATGTTTGTCATTAAAGAGATCATTGGTAATTTTGGAAAAGAGTTATTTCAAATATGAATAATGAAATTAGAAGCCAAATTGCAGAAAGTATAGAAAAATGAAAGAGGAAATAGAGTGACCAGTATAAACAGTTTTCTTAAGAAATTTAGCAAAGTTGGATAGGATAAATACAAATAATATAGATAATAGGAACAGAAGAAGCAAGTAAGGACTTCTTTTTTTAGGAATGGTGGACTCATGACCATGTTTTTAAGTAGTTGGGAAAGAGCTAGTAATTAGCAAGAGATGAGAAAAGGAGAGAAATTGGGGATGAGAGTGGTGAAATCTGCTGGAAAAGTTGAAAGGGTTAGGATCTAGGGTACACATCGAGGGGATAGCTTTGAGAAGAAGAGCCATATCCATGTGAGATAGAAGTGAAAGAACATAAGTGAATGAGGTAAAATAAGAAGCAGGGAAGAACAGGGAGCTCTCAATAAATGAGCTCAATTTTTTTTTTTTTCCAGTGAACTATGTATGAAAGTCCTTAGTCAAGATAGATGGGGGAAAAGGTGTCATGGAAGGCTTGAAGAGAGATGAGAAAGTTTAAAACATCTCCTTTGGAGAAATAAGATTATGAGTCTTCCATCCGTACAATGTCAATTGAGATTAAATAACATAAATATGTAGCACTCAAATCAGCAGGGTTTCATGATTTCCTCCAACTCTGTCTAGTCAGGACAGAAACAAAGGAAGTCTATGATAGGAGCGATCTTGGGTTGGGTTAGTCAAGGCTTGATTAGCAATAGGAAAGGAGCCCACAGGTTTCAAAGTAAAAGATAGTAGAAGACTGAATTAGCTCATCAAGGAGTGGAGATGGAGAAGGAAAAAAAGTGAAGCCAGTACTGGGAATGATGATGACCTGGGAAAGAACTGAGGAATAGAAGAATGGAGGTCATAGTTGTAGAGAACTCCCAGGAAGCTAAAAACTTTGGTAACTGGGATGTTCCTTTCCGCCTAAGATTAATCAAGGATGCATATAAGCTTGAAATCATGGGGAAACATAAGGGCCTGGCACAATTACTGGAACACTGTTAACTTTAAATAAGATTGAGTCCCTAGAAACTAATAATATGCTTCAGAGAGTTAGATCATAGAAAACAGAAATCAGGGTTGGTTCCAGAACAATGTCTTTCATAGTAACAAGATTTTAAGATATATAAGAAACATGATTTCTCTCAATAAATGGCTCTGTTGAATTATTAGCAACTTTCTCCTTATTTTCAACCACCACTAGCCTATTTGTGTTGTGCTGGTCATAACAATAGTGAGTACAAAGAACAAAATTAAGGATTGTAAAGCATAGGGAAACATGGAATCACAGGACATTATAATTAGATAAAAGAATCTCAGAGACAGAGAACATAGAATTGGATAAATCAAGGGTATGAGCATCTGAAGAGGAGCAGATTATGGGAATTGAGTAAAATGAGAAACTGGGAAAGTAGTTATCTATTGAAGTCCCCTAGTATGAGAACAGGATTTGGGGCAGAGAGAAAAACCAGGCACTGAATTCATTGAGGAAAGAAGATCCTAGGGCTCAATAGTGATAGCCACTAGGATCTGAGTTGACTAATAAATGTGGTTGATGTGAATCTGAAATCATGACAGATTTTGTGCTATGGTTTATTTGTGCTAAGGCCTATTCCTTTCTTCTTCTCCATATGAGGAAACACCATGAGCTTTTCCTGGGAGCTCACAAATCTAAACAAATAACCATCAGAAGTCTCCAAAGCAGCCCAAGGTACTAAGAGGGAAAGAAAAAGAAAGATCTGTAAACTGAAGGCTAAATTTTCACCCAGGTTATTCTTATTGGCAAGTCAGAAACCTGGAAAAGGTGAAAGAATATAGGGGCTTGTTACTCTTCTTTCCCTATTCATTTTTATCATATAGGTTACCTTGCCACATGAAATCCCATTATACAGATGCTTCATGGTAATACGCCTGTATTACAAAAGCAAAAAACAAGCAATCTAATGCCTCCCAGAAAGAGTGAACAATATGGAAAACAAAGATTAGAAATCCAAAACTTTGCCTCCCCATTTTGGAAGGACCCAGTATAGGAGTTTAACAATCTGATTTGTGATGGATGATAAATATTTGCAGTTTACACTAATATAAAGTGTTAATGACAATTAAGCAAGAGCAACAGCAGTAACATCAAAGCTGCCTGTAGTCACTGATCCATATCATGGGTCAAAATCATTTATCGTATAGTTCTATATACTATATACTATAGTATAGTATAATATAGTTCATTACCTTCTTGTATACAGCCTGGTCCTTGATCAGCAGTAAGAATCCTCACTTTACCAGCACCCACTGAGTATTCTTCAGTTCACTCATCAGGGGTTTGAGGAGTGGGGAAAGGGCACAGTTTAGAGTCATTGGAATGAGGACTGTGTAAGGTATAGTAGCATGCTAAACACAGAACTGAGTCTGTGGAGAATATCTGTGATGGGACAGAGATCAGAAAATTAGACTGTTCAAGATCCTTCTTTGAGGATCTTGTGGCAGCTGGCAATCTGGAGATGCCCTGAGTAAGAGGAAGGGGAATATAAAATCTTTTGCCTTCTTTGAGACCTCTGCTAAATAATTTCCCCTCTTTTCCACAGGGACTAAGTAGAAAATTTCATCTCCCACCTGTCACAAAGCAAACTATCTCTCAACAACCATTTCTTGGTCCTTAAAATCATCCCTGAGAGAGAGAGAGAGAGAGAGAGAGAGAGAGAGCTGTCCAATGACCATTGGGTACTATAAGGGCTGCAATGTGGAATGGTCTTCATCAATTCCAGTCTTCTTTTCTTTTCTTTTTTCTGGGTAATTAATAATCAATTTATTAGTTAGACTAGCTGGGAGCCAATAAATTAATTGTCATATAACCAAAGACCCCCAGTTGAAGAGACCTTCAATTTCTGTTTACAATAAGCAAAAAACTATACTAGACCTGCCCCTACCATTGCCTCTGCCTATGCCCAGTCCACTGGGACCTACGCTACTATTTGCTACTGAGACTTGTGCCATTGCCTTCTGCTCCTGAGGCCTATAGTCATTGCTCACTGTGCCACCCATGGATCTGATACCCCATGTTTATACAGGTGCTTTACTACTGCCAAGGTTTGAACCACTGCCCAGCCTGTCTGCTGCAACTTGCTCCCATGGAGATGCTCCTCTCTTCTAGGGCCTGATGATGCCCCTGTATTCTGGGTCCTGAACAGAATAGTGAAATTATTCTATTCTACTAGCCCAGGTATACTGAGGGTTACTATAGGTGCTACCACTGTCCAGATGTTGTCACTGCTGGAGCCTGAACTCTGACCTCATATTCCGGAAAATTATTGGTATAGGCCATATCATTTCCCCTGACTGGGCCACCATTTGGATGAGGTCAAGTGCAATTATTTAGGATTGACTTAGGAAACTTTCAGTGCTTCTCTTACCCGTGGACATCATCTTTGATACAGGAAATTTCTTCTATTATCAATCATCTCCACTGAGGGACCCAGAAGCTCTCACTCTGCCCCGGTCATGCAAAAAATTTGCAAATTTAATCAAGGACAATTTACAGCATTTAGCATATCTGGGGCCTAGTTTTTGAAAGATCCAGCCCACATTCACATCTGTCTGTAGTTGTTGTTTGTCCAATGACAGTTTACTCTCTAATTTCCCATTGTTCAATGGGAATCTGCTCATGGTAAGTGACCAACACTTCCAGAAGTGTTACAAGGCTCAGAATTATGAAGCTCACTCAGGATGCACCTTTCCCTATAGTGCTTTTACAACTTCAATGGGCTCATCCCAATCCAGTCTTACACCATCATTGCCACATGGACTCAAAGTCATCCATTATCCTTCTCTTTCATGACTAGCCCAATAACTTTTCCAAACCTATATTTCTTAGATAATATCTTTTATAATCCTTGTGTTAATCTCTTGGAGTCTATCTAAATCTGTCCCTCCCTTCCCTTCCTCTCCTTCTCTCTCTCTTTTTTATCCTTTAGACCATCCAGTTTTGGGGGATGGAATTGTAGGAGAATTTGTTATTGTTATTTGGGATTTGGGCTTTTTTTTCTTTCTTCTTTTTTGCTTTTAAAGAAATAATGATGGGTCACAGCTACAATGTATTACTGGGAAGGTATTGGTGTTAAACAAAAAAAAAACATGAGTTTTGGAAGCAGAGAATAGTGTGGGAGCATTGAAAGTCTATGTCCAATGGCATATCATACTCTGGGAAAGGTACATTCTTTATCTACTTGGTTTTAATTATATGAATTGTAGGCAGACCTCATTTGAGCATCAAGAATCTCTCCAATAGATAGAGCCAGAGAGATATTTTTGCTCACCAATTCTTTGATTCTCTGCACCAATGAGACATTTAATAGAGAAATATATGCTTGACAAAAGTGTAAATCATTGTCATGGAGGATATTCTGTGCAGAATCTAAAAGGAAAAGAATTTGTGCTGATAATATTAATCTCTAGAATACTAGGGAACCTCTTTGGTAAGAGCTATAGCTCCTCAAGACTAAAGGATGCAGAGATAAATGATATAATCCTTGACTTCAAGACCCTTAAAGTCTAGCTGAAGCAATAAAACACAAAGGAGGAATAATATGTTAAGTATAAAAACCAGATCCACAATGCAGAGAAGCAGTAATAGTAAACATTCTTTACTGAGGGAAGAATTCTTTCATGAAAAGATTAAAATTTAAATGGATACTGACTGAATCCTAAAAAATTGATGAGTAATAATAAATCATATACATAATAGTTTCATTAAAGAAAATGACACTATGAGACAATATGCCAAAACTTTTGGGATACAGCCAAAGCAGCCCTTGGGGAAAATTTGTATCACTAAACACATTCATCAACAAAAGGGGATGAGGAGTAGAGGAAATCAATGAATCGAGTATATAAAAACAAACTAGAAAAGCAACAAATCAAAAAATACAATTAAACACAAAAACAGAAATTATAAAAATCATGAAAAGATTATCACAATTGAAAGCAAAAATGTGACTGAACTATAAATAAAAGTAGGCTCTCCAGGAAGGAAAAACTAAATAAATTAGGTAGCTAATTTTTCTATGAAAGAAAAACCAAATATTAAAAATAAAAATAATTCATTCAAATAATGGAAATTATTAGAATTTATTTTGATCACTTATATGTTAACAAAACTGATGACTTAGATGCAATGGATGAATATTTCCAAAACTATAAAATATCTAGGTTAACAAAAAGAAACAGATAATTTAATATATCCTCAGGAAAAAAAAAATTCATCAAAGAAAAGGAAAATAAGATAACATACCAAATCAAATCATGAATAATTCCCAAAGGGGAAAAAAACAAGACCAGATAGAATTACAAATGAATTATATTAAATATTCAAAGAATAGCTAATTTCATTATTACATAAATTATTTGTAAATATATAGAAAGAAAAAGTGATACTATGAAATTCATTCTGAACGCAACTTGTAGGACATTAGGCAAGTTGCAATCTCTGGCTCAGTTTCCTTATCTGTAACCTGGGGATAACAATAGCAGTGATTTCCCAGGGTTGTTGTAAGGATAAAATGAAATCATATTTGTAAGGCACTTTACAAACTTTAAAATGCTATATAAAAGCTAGCTTTTGTTATTATTCAGTTTTTTTCAGTCATATTCAACTCTTTGTGACCTTATACTGGAATGGCTTATCATTTCCCTCTCTAGCTCACATTAACAGACAAGGAAACTGAGGAAAATAGGATTAAGTGACTTGCCCAGGGTCACACACCTAGAAAATGTCTGGGGCCAGATTTGAACTCAGGAAGATGAGTCTTCCTAATTCCAGGCCTGGCACTCTATCCATTGCACTACACAGCTAAATGCTAGCTACTATGATATAAATACAGTTTTGATACCTAAATCAGGGAGAGATAAAGCTGAGAAAGAAAACTATACACTGTTATTCCTAATGAATATAAAAATAAAATATTAAATGGAGCAAAGAAACTGAAACAATATATTAAAAAGAGTATATACTATGACCAGGTTGGATTTATAGCAAGAATGCAGGTTGGTTCAATATGATGTTAGGAAAGTTATAAATATAAGACTATATTAATAACAAAACAACAATAAATCATGAGATTATATATGTTAACAGAAAGAAAAAATTCTGTTAAAATAATTTTAAAACCTAAAAATAAAGTATTGATTATTCATTAATGTGATAAATAGCATCTAAAGTCAAGTGCTAGCATTTTATATATATATGAAGGTACTAGAGAACTTTGAAAAAATTCAAGGATGTCCATTTTCACAATTATTACCAGATAATGTACTAGAAATTCTACATGTAGAAAACAAACAAACAAAAAAAAAGGGAAAATAAATTGAGAGATTAAGTATAGGCAAAGAGGGAAAAATTAATACTATTTGCTTATGAAATGAGGGTTTACTCAGCAGGATGAATACAGAGACGTGGAGAGACTTACATGAACTGATGCTAAGTGAAATGAGCAGAACTAGGAGATCATTATATACTTCAACAACGATACTATATGAGGATGTATTCTGATGGAAGTGGATATGTTTGACAAAGAGAAGATCTAACCCAGTTCCAATTGATCAATGATGGACAGAAACAGCTGCATCCAGAGAAGGAACACTGGGAAATAAGTGTAAACTATTTGCATTTTTGTTTTTCTTCCCAGGTTATTTTTACCTTCTGAATCCAATTCTCCCTGTGCAACAAGAGAACTGTTTGGTTCTGCACACATATATTGTATCTAGGATACACTGTAACATGTATAAGACTGTTTCCATCTAGGGGAGGGGGTGGAGGGAGGGAGGGGAAAAGTCGGAACAGAAGTGAGTGCAAGGGATAATGTTGTAAAAAATTACCCAGGCATATGTTCTGTCAATAAAAAGTTAATTAAAAAAAAAAAAAAAGAAATGAGGGTTTACTTACAATAGATTCAACTAAAATTAAAATATTTATCAAAGTAACAAAATATAAAATAAACCCACACAAATCACCAGCCTTTCCAAAAATTAGACCTACATTTCTTGCCATATGCCACAATAATTGCTAAATGATCTAGACAGAAAATGTTACATCATAAACAAGTTATAGGAGCAAGAAAGGAGATAGCTTTTACAATTATGAATTGAGGAATAATTACTAACCTAATAAGAGATAAAGAGAATCACAAGAGATAAAGTAAAATATAATAAAACTGATTATGTAAAATTAAAAAGATTTGTGCAAACAAGACCATCAACTCTTAAAAACAAAAGAAAGCAGTTAATTATGAAAAAAATCTCTGATAAAAAAAGTTCAATATCTAAAATTTATAGGGAATGAATTTGAATATAGAAGAATAAGAGTTATACTCCAACAGAGATGAATAGGCAGTTTTCAAAAAGGTATCATTAGTCATATGGGGAAAATGCTCCAAAGCACTAAAAAATGAGAGAAAAAAATCAAAATAACCCTAACTTCTATGTCATATTCATCAAACTGTCAAAGATAAAATCCCAAAATTGCTATTGTTGGATATAGGAAAATAGATATACTAATGCACTCTTGGTGGAGAAACGAACTGGTTCATGCATTCTGGAAAGGAGGAAGAGAGGAAGGGAGGGAGGAAAGGAGGAAGGAAGAGAGGGAGGAAGAAAGGAAGGACAGGAGGAAGGGAAGAAGGGAAGGAGGAAGAGAAAAGCACATCAATGAAGCATTATAAACTGTAGAGAAAAGAAAAAGATTTTTGAGCAGGGGAATAATATGAGGAAAATGGTATTTGGGGAAGATGAGTGCTCAGCATCAGTTCCCTGCATTCTGTCTCAAAGAGATTCCACTCTCAATTGAATCTTGCTCTCTTTCAATTCAATGTTCTTTTCACATCTTCCTGTACTTTCTATGTGATCTAGGAAAAGCCACAGTAGTGGTGGCTTAGTAGCTGACTTGATCCTCAGTGGACCAACAGAGAAAGGGGAGAGAAAAAAGATGAGGTGTGAGAAAGTAGCAAATAAGCCACGTTCTTTTTCCATGGCCATCACCCAGTACAGGTAGCCCTTATCACCATCTACTTGGGCTTCTGCAGTAATCTTCTACAAGTTCCTGCTTTTTACATTCTCATCCACTCTGGTCCCTCTTTCATCCTGCTGCCAGATATATTTTCTTTGTGCATGGAATGGATCATGCTATGCCTCTGTTCAAAATGCTTCATTGGCTACTGAGTAAACAAAGTGGTACAGTATATGGAGTGCCAGGCCTGGAGTTTGGAAGACTAATTTTCCCTGAGTTAAATCTTGCCTCAGACAGTTACTAGCTGTGTGATTCTGGGTAAGTCATCTAAACCTTTGCCTTAGTATGCCTTATCTGTAAAATGAACTGGAAAAGAAAATGGCAAACCTCTTATGTCATGTCACACCCCTTCAAATACTCCATTTGTCTATGGTCTTGATGAGATCTAGATTTTTGGTGTCAGGGAACCGATGAGATTAGATTCAGGGAACCAAGATGAGATTAGGGTTTCTTGTGGTCAGGGAATTAAATGATGAGGTTAGTGGCAGGTTCACAGTTCAGGGAACCAAATGAAGAGGTTTGGCTCCCCTAAGTCCCCTTGGGACTCTGGTGGTGCACAGGTCCTTTGTAAAGGAATTTATAAACCTGAAAAGCTAGACTGATAAAAAGAAGTTTATTATAGGCTTTGGGAAGTTAGCTTTTGCTATGCATGAATAGAAAGGCTGAATTCCTTAATGGCAAAATCCAGACAGAAAGATGAAAAGCATCATTAGGGAAATAGGTGGGGATAAAGAGAGGGAAGAGAATATCATCCCAGGGGATAGAGTTTTCTATACCAGGAATGGCATATTAGCTCCTCTGCAAAGAGAGGGTTTAAGCTTGGCTCTTTTGTTCCATGGGGGCTGGGTTTTCAGTTTGAGTTGGAATTGAACAGAAAATCTGCAATTGAATAGGTTGTTTCTCCAATTCGATAGGATTGGGATCTCTGTAATGCCAAAGAAACTGAGCAAGACAGAGGTTAGAGACCAATTCAAATAGTTTATTAAATGGAGAGAGAGATACTGGGACCAGATGAATCTTGGTCCCTGGGCTGGACGAGACTGTCATCTCAAAGAGTCCAGCCTTGAGTACTGGGACAGCAAGCTTTTTATAGAATAACAAGAACAATGACATAATGGAGGTACCTAGGTGGGGATAACCTAATGGAGGGAGGTTACTGATATTCTAATGACATCTCAAATGGATAAACCTTTATCTTGTCAAACATTAAGGAATGTCTATAAAACCTTTATCTCAAACATTAAGAGGGAAAGGGTATAATCTAAGGCAGAATAACTAAATAGGACAACTGGGTCACGACATTAAAAGGGAACTTTGGCATAACATCTCCAGCTCCGAACTCAATCAGATCCACCCAGGCAATAGAATGAAGCTTCTTTTCCTTGGGCAAGGAGAATTTGTCCTTCAAGGAGTTTTAGAGTTTTGGGGTCCCTTCTTTCCCCCATCAAGCAATCACCCCCAAATTCATTTGGGATAAAGGGTGGAGGTCTTTTCTTCCATAGCTGTTTTGAGCTGGCAAGGGTCATAGAAATGTCCCTAGTTCATTGGAGGGTTCATGCCAGGAGGTGAGGTGTGAGGTCTGAAAATGGCAGCAGGGCTTCTAAGGGGTGTTTGTCCCAGTCAGTTGTCCCATGTTCTTCAGGTTGAAGGGCAGTTGAAAATTCAAAGCTTGAAGCCTAGAGAAAACAGATCTCAGGAGCAGATTAAAAGTGGGGTTGAGATAGTGATATTTGCGAATGGGGCCTTTTGCAGGGAATGCATCAGATCTCGTCTGTGGACTGCCTTTAAGAATGCTGATAGCCCACCTAACAATACCGAATGTCCCCACTGCCCACAGAGCTCGCCAGCTGAAGGTAGTGAAGGAGTTAATTGCTGGCAGGGGTATAGAATGCCAATCAAGAAGGTAGTAGAGAAAATGCTAGGAGCAAAAAGTTCTAGTCCATAGTAAAAGTGTTAAGTAGCCTAGTCTAGGGTGTAAACTGCCCTTTCACTCAGATTTCTAGGAAAACTAATTTCTCCTGGGGTAGGGTCAGGATGGCAGGGAGTAAAGATGTGACCGAGAGTCAGGCCAGGTAGGAGGCCTTGATATCTTATTAGATTTACTAAGCCACTGATGTCCATTGGCTTTTTTTTTTTTTTTTTTTTTTTTTTAATGCTCTGAACCCCAGGGGTTAATGACTATCCCAGGGTTAATTTAGGGCTTTTTCAATTAAAAGCTACCACTGCTCTTTGTTGTGAGGCAGGGTGCAGGGATCCTCAAACTTTTTAAATAGGGGGCCAGTTCACTGTCCCTCAGACTGTTGGAGGGCCGGACTACAGTAAAAACAAAAACTTTGTTTTGTGGGCCTTTAAATAAAGAAACTTCATAGCCCTGGGTGAGGGGGATAACCGTCCTCAGCTGCCTCATCTGGCCTTTGGACCATAGTTTGAGCACCCCTAGATGGGCAGGGTCTAGAGGATGGGCGTAGCCCTTAGGGCTGCAAATCAAGATAAGAATGCAGTTTAGCTTCTCCAAATTTCTTAACTGTCTAAAGATTTATATTCTTTAAAAAAAAAAATTCCTTTGAAAGTCTGAGAAAAAGAGTTGGGTCTCACAATAAAATCACAAAGCTGGCTTAGGCAGAGGTCCTGAGCCTCCCCTGACCCCTGTTATCCCTACTCTTATGAGGAAGGGGTTGAGAGAGACCAGAGGGCCAGATCGAGAGCAAAGTAGAAGCCCCACCCATCTTACCGGCCACCAAGTGTTCCGCTGTTCTGGTGGAGCAAGGGGGACCTTCACCAAGCCCCAAATTCCTGCCAGAGGGCAGGGCGTTGGTGGGGGCGGCTCGACCTCTGTGCCATCCACCAGGTGTTGACTGTCCTGCTGGAAAGGCAGTTCCTCCAGTGCTCCTCCTGCTCGTACTCAAGACAGGGACTGGGGAGTCTCCTCAGACAGTTTTCTGGGGTTCCCAGCCTAAGTCTGGGAGGGATTTGCATTAAAAAGGCACCTCTGCTCTGAGTGTCTTTCCCAGGAGGCAGAAATTGCCCTCAGGAGAAGAAAAAAAGCTGAGAGTCTCAGGTTTTAGTTCAGATGAGAGACGGAGTTAAAGAGCCACAGCTGTTTGTAACAGCAGAGTGAGAGAAACATGAGGGCTCAAAATTGGCTCCTTCAGTTTTTTAGTAGCCAGGTTTCTCCTTAGGTTGGGAGGGTTCTGACTTTGAGAGAGACACTTTCTCTGGGAGTGTCTCTGCCCTAGGGGGCAGAGATCAGTCCCAGGATTTGAAAGAAAAAAAGCACTTTAAGAGTACATTGAGATGCTGGTGGGTGGAGGGAGACTGATTTCCTTTCAGCTCATCTTCAAGTGTTGAAGTTTTTCTCTAGCCAAAAGTCTCTCTTTTTAAGAGACAGCCGAAAGGTAAGTTTTTAGGGATAGAAGCACAGGCCCCAAGCCCCAAGCTTTCCCAATTCTATAGCTTTTTCATTCTCTGTAGGCGTCCCTAAGAGAGAAAAAGATATGACAAAAACTTAAATTTTTGTCAGTTTCAAAGTCTGACATGACAGAGACAAGATTTGGACTCAAGTCTTTATGATTTCAAAGTCTATCCACCCTCCATCCACCACCACCATATGGAGTGCTATGGAGAACTCCCTGTTCTACCTCCTGTCCTTGTATATTTTATATTTTTAATAAGAGAAAAAACATGTTGTACTTCACACAGAAAGATGATGCTCTGATCCACCCCAACTACTTTGCATTCTGCTCTGAGTTGTTTTTCTGGTAGTGGAGACAACTTATTGAGTCATACAACTAGTTTTCCCAGTGAGGTGACTAGCCAGGGCTGAAAGTTTTCCTTTGAGGAGGTACATTAGCCCTTGGTCTTCTTGGTTCTTCTCAGGAATTCAGTGATCCAAGGTAATCCCAATAAACTTTGGATGGAAAATGCAATCTGCATCCAGAGAGACCTATAAAGACTGAATGTGGATCAATACACACTATTTTCATCTTTTTTTTTTTCCCCCTTTCTCATAGTTTTTCCCTTTTGTTATGATTTTCTCCCTCTCTACCTAGCTCATATGAAAATGTTTTAAAAAATGAATATACATGTATAAAACTAAAAAAAATTAAATTAAATTTTTTAAAAATGAAAAAAAAAAGATGGAGTGCAGAGCCAATGTTCCTGTCTGGAAGAAGTTCAGAGCTGTAACCAGACAATCTCATGGTGAAGGTAGTCCTCTGAATGAGCTTAGTCGTCTGAATCTAGAGGCTCTTTTTTGTACCAACAGGTATCTTCAGTGCTATAGACTCTAAAAATCCTGGTATAAAAGCTATATCAAACCTAAAGGGGACATCTTAAGGATTCCACCAAAAGTCTTTCCAGAAACTATGAATTACCCTTTTGCCATATGCATT
Organism: Sarcophilus harrisii; assembly: GCF_902635505.1. NCBI lineage: Eukaryota > Metazoa > Chordata > Mammalia > Dasyuromorphia > Dasyuridae > Sarcophilus > Sarcophilus harrisii. The sequence continues at coordinate 285,650,066 of NC_045429.1, read as the reverse complement.
TTCTAAGTTTGAGCTTAGTTTTAATGTTAACCTCATTAGTCCAGATATTGTAACAAATTGAGCTTCTCCATGCCACCCTTCTGTTCTCATTGGCCATGCTCATTGGGCCATTTACTTAGCCCTTTTGTAGGGCCTTAATTGACTTCTGCTAAGAGAATCGAGTTAGCAGGATGATTTCAGAGAAGCTTGGAGAGACTTACATGAACTGATGCTAAGTGAAATGAGCAGAACCAGGAGATTATTGTACATGGCAACAGCAAGATTATATGATGATCAATTCTGATGGACATGGCTCTCTTCCACAATGAGATGATTCAGACAAGTTCCAATTTTTCAGTGATGAAGAAAGCCATCTACACCCAGAGAGAGAACTGTGGGAACTGAGTGTGAACCACAACAAAGCATTTTCACTCTTTCTGTTGTTGTTTACTTGCACTTTTCTTTCTCAGTATTTTTTCCCCTTCTTGAATCAATTTTTCTTATATAGCAACTGGATAAATATGTATACATATGTTGGATTTAACATATATTTTAATATATTTAACATGTATTGGACTACCTGCCATCTAAGGGAGGGGGTGGGGGGAAGAAGGGGAAATTTTAGAACAGAAGGTTTTGCAAGGGTCGGTGCTGAAAAATTACCCATGCATGTTTTGTAAATAAAAAGCTTTAATAAAATTTTTTAAAATGGAGAGAGAGAGAGAGAGAGAGAGAGAGAGAGAGAGAGAGAAAATTGAGTTAGTGATGCTGGGCCTGCAGTCAGGAAGAACTGAGTTCAAATCTGTTCTCAAATACTTGCTTTCTGTGTGGCCCAAGGACCTGTGAGGTCACTTAACCTCATTTGCCTCAGTTTCTTCTCTGTAAAATGGGGACAATAGATAAACTACTCTAGTATCTTTGCCAAGAAAACTCCAATGGATTGGATATGACTGAACAACAATAACAACAAAGGGAATCAAGGAATCTTAGCTTTAGAACTATAAGGGATTTTAAAGGTAGGTCATTTCCTTACTTTACAGATGACGAAACTGAGGCTTGGTATCTAATGCAAGATTTGAACTCAAGGGCTTTGTGTAATTACAAGGTTCCTTCTTCAACTAGGGATACTGTTTTTATTTCCTTCTCCCAGGGGCTGAGAATAATAGCTCAGTTTTCTACTAAGTTTTCCTCACTGTTGTGAGATGGACATGCAAGTATTATGTTCCCTTTTCCAGATGAAGAAACTGAGATTATAGAGGTAAACTTTTGCTTAAAGTCATAATTATTAAGGACTCGGGTCAGAATTTTATTTCAGTTGCTTTGGGAGAGATGGGGCATTGGTGTGTGGAACTAGGCTGGAACCCAGGGTTCCAGAAGTTAATTGAGTGTCAGTGATCTTTCCCCATTGTTACTCCATTGTTGTGATGACTGATCCAGGCTCTCCATCATTCCTCATGAGAAAATAAATACAGAAACTATGATTAGCTTTGTAGTTAAGAATAATATTTTCCCACTCTCTGATCCGTGGGATGTTAGGTAAATTGGGCGGGCCTCCTCCAATGAGCTGAACAGAGACAGGGCTCAGTCAGAACACTCTTGAGATGCTGTTTACAAAGCACCACTACTCTGCAGGAGCTGACAGACCAGTGGCTTTCCTCAGGACTTGCTCACTGCCTTCCCTTGCTACTGCAGCACTCCCTCAACGCTCATCAATGGAAGTGGGGTACAAGTACAGAAATCTTTACAGACAGAGTCAATCTACTTTGACCTTGATTGTCCCCATACTCGATCTCTAAACAAAGTCTCCCTCTCTCCCCACCCCACTCCTCACTGAGGTCCTCTGATATAGACACAATATTATATTGGAATACATTTAAAAGACTGTATGCCCAAAAAACCATAAAGTTATATTTCTGAGAACATAATTAGAACAAGACTGTGGCAGGGATAATCAGGAAGTCTGGGGTGGGGGAGGGGGAGCACTTCCCCTTCCCTTGTCTCCTAGGGTAAGGATAGGAGTGAAGGCCCCTGGAGAATGGAATAGATACCAATCCTGAAAGGGAAAGGTGTTGAGAGAGGGCTCTAGAAGGAATGAAGATGGTGAATTGACAGCTTTCTGATTCTTTGTTCCTTCAGTTAATTTCCTAATCTGAATCCTGTTCTCCTTAACTGCTGCTTTCTCTTTCATTTTTTAGTAGTTGTTTGGCTTAGGGTGGGGTTTTTGGTCCAGGTGAAAAAAATTCCTTGTTACACCTATTTCTAAAAGGGATGTAGAGGGATCTTGTTTCTCACACCAGTTAACTGTAACCTTGAACAAGTCTGAGCCTAGTTTCTTCATTTGTAAAATGAGGAAGTTGGACTAAATCAGGCGATCTTAACTTGATTTCATGAATTTTGGACCAGCAAAAAAGTGTATCTTTATCTTTACTAGTATCTATTTAGCATTACCTTCAATTAAGAATATAGGTAAAGGGAGGTAGATGGCACAGTAGGTAGAGCACCAATCCTGAAGTCAGGAGGATCTGAATTAAAATCTGGCCTCAGACACTTAATATTGCTCAGGCGTGTGATCCTGGGCAAGTCAGTTAACCCCAATTGCCTCAGCACACACAAAAAAATGTAGGTAAAAATATTCTTCTAATAAGGGTTCCAGAAGCTTCAGCAGACTGCCAAAGGGAACCATGACACATAAAAAGGATCAAGAACCCCTAAAGTAGAAAAGTCCCCTAGTGCCTTTCCAGCCTAGACATTTTATGACTCCAGGCTTCTCCCTCCCTGTCTTCTAGCTCTACCTCCAGGACAACTAATCCCAGAAGACATCTTCTTCAACATAGGCTGGAAAAGGAATTGGCACATTATTTCCCATGAAATCACCCAGATAGTTTGCTCCCTTCCTTGCCCTTTATTCTAATCATCTTGGATAATACAGATTGGGAATAGAAGGACTTCACTAAGTTCTATGAGCATAGTCTTTCATAGACATCTCTTTCTTATTGATTAGATTTGTATAATCTTAGCTCTCTTCTTGGGCTCAGGTAGCAGGGCCACCTATCATCCCAACCAGTTATGTCCCCATAATTGGAGTAGATAACCTTTCACAATAAAGATGCCTACAAAAGTCAACAACAACATAAATTAAAATAAATAGAATAATATATGCACCTAGCAACAGTTAGATGATTAGGCCAAATAGTCACTTACCTACTTTAGGATATAATGACCACATTTTTTTTTCAGATTATTTGAATTGTGCTCATGGCTTCTACTGATCATTTGCTCTGCTTATAAAAACTTGCCATTGGAGAAAAAAAAAAAAAAAAAAGAGGCAGGGACCTGATTTAAATAGCATCAAAAACTGGTCCTTCAGGCTTTGGCCTGAGAACACATGCATGATACAGCATGAAGCATCCTTAACTCAGTTTTACCTCAAGTAATTGTCACAGTTTTCAACTAATCATGTAGTAAAAATTCCACTTTAATAATCAGGTGGGTTCTTGTTCAAAAAAAATACCCCTGGGAAACTGAGTCCAGAGGATCCCACTTTAGGCAGAGGCCAAGGTTATACTCACAACTCTTGCCCAGATGCTAACTTCCAGCTATAACAATTCAGGATCACATTCTTCTGAGTAGTTTATAGCATATTCCTTTCAAATGGTGGATCACTGGCTTGATGATACTAATACAATGATACTAAGACAATCATACCTGAACTTAAAACTCCAAATAATATCAGCTATAGTCCCAAGAGATTTTATCTTAAATAGCTTGCTATCATTAATCAAAGCTTCAGGTAAATTGAGCTCTCAAGGATAACCAATCTATACTAAAAGATGTTCAGGTGGGCAAACATTTGGTCCAAGGCAATTTACTAGACTATACTAGGAGATACAAACATGTGACTTCTTTAGGTAAGTTATCAGAGAACCAACATTTTTTAAACTTAAAATCAAATCAAATGCAGATTTAAATTTCTAGTAACAATACTTCAGTATCAATACACACATTTCTAAATTCTTATACCAGAATAAAGAAGTTCACAATTTTAGCATGTACAAGTTAATAATAATTATCCCATACAATTTCAGAATCAGAATTCCATTTTAAACACACACAGCCCCAAAACTTAAGATAGCGGAAAACTGCCCTTTTAAGTCGGACCACAGATTCTAAGACGCTGGGGAAGGTCTGAGAAATTTGGACTACAGGTCTATGGCCCAGTGACTATCTCACCCTCTATGCCAGAAATGCTGGGAAGGGAACCCATATCAAAGATGTTGGGACTCCAGTACAAACCCAGAAGAATTCAGGTGAGCCAGCAATATCTCCCTAGCAAGTTAGATTCCACTACAACAGACAGGCGCGGGGGTGGGGGGTGGGGGTGGGGGTGGGGTGGATGTACAGTGCATGATGCGCATGTCACTGCCGCTGCAGGGTGAATTCACTGGAGCAGTCAAGGCCAGAAGTGGGATGGTGAAGAGCGGGAGAGAGAGTGCAGAAGCATCACAGAGCAGAGGCAGCTTGGAGGAAATTGGGCATTGCAGTCTGTATGTCTCTGTGTGGGCAAAGTTATTGCTGGTATATTGTTTTTGTAGCCCTGTATATATATATATATATATATTGGTATTTTACTAATAGCAATTTGGAATCCCTAGGAAATAATGATGTCAAGAAAAAGAAAAATTGACTCAGAGTGTAGGATATTCAAAGAACAGTGGACTTATGATTACTTTTTCATGCAGTACAAGGAAAGAGCTGTATGTCTGATATGCCAGACATTATATTCTGTGTTCAAAGAATATAATTTGCATCAACACTATGAAATTTAATGTAAAGATAAATATGATTGTTTGGTTGGAGAAGTGAGAAAAGATAAAATATTAAAACTGAAAAATACATCGGCAACTCAGCAAAATACTTTTGTGAAGCAGAAGCAGCTAAATATGTCATCACTGCAAACAAGTTTTCAAGTTGCCAAGCTAATAGCGCGCACTGGCAGACCATTTGTGGAGGGAGAATTTGTTAAAGAATGCCTTCTTTCTGTTGCCAAAGAGATGTGTCCAGAGAAGGCCAATTTATTTAGTACAGTGAGTCTTTCAGGACCTACAATTACACGGAAGATTGAAGAAATAGGAGGCAATCTGCATCAGCATTTGCAAAACTCCATAAAAAAAAATTTCATATTTTTCCTTGGCACTCGATGAAAGCAATGATGTTCATGATTCTGCACAACTTCTAATTTTTATTTGTGGGACAAATGATTATTTTAAAGTCATAGAAAAGCTTGCTGCATTGCAAAGCATCAAAGGAACAACTATAGGAGAGGATATCTATGAAAAGGTTTGCCAAACTATGAATGATTTGGAGCTGGATTGGGCTAAACTAGCCAGCGTGACAACTGATGGTGCTCCTAGCATGGTGGGGTCTAAGAAAGGAGTAATTGCTCGCATTAACCAAGAGATAGACAAACATAACCATTCTCATCCAATAGCCATACACTGCCTCATCCATCAACAAGCTCTGTGTAGTAAATCACTGAAGTGGGACTCTATTATGAAAATCTTGGTATCTTGTGTTTTCATTAGAGCTAATGCACTAAATCACAGACAATTTCAGGAATTTCTGTCTGAGCTAAATGTTGAGTATGAAGATGTTCTATATCACACAGAAGTCCATTGGCTGAGTCAAGGGAGAGTTTTGAAATGTTTCTATGACTTCCACAGATTACAACTTTTCTGCTTTCAAAAAACAAAGAAGTACCAGAGCTCAATGATGCAGAATGGAAATAGCACCTTGTCTTTCTGACAGATGTAACAGAGCTACTCAACAATTTCAATATGCAACTTCAAGGAAAGGGGAAGCTCATCTGTGATATGCAATCACATGTCAAAGCATTTGAAGTAACATTAGGCCTCCTCATCAAATAAGTGAAGGAGGAAAACTTCTGCCATCTTCCCGCAACTCAAAATCTGTTAGCAGAAAAACCTCTGATTTCGTTCCCAAACAAAACATGTGTGGATTCACTGGAAAAATTGCAAAAGGAGTTCCAATTTAGATTTAAAGAGCTTCATCTCCATGAACAGGACATATAGCTTTTCCATAATCCATTTTCTATTGACATTGAAAATGTGGATACAATATACCAAATGGAACTGGCTGAACTGCAGAATTGTGACTCAAGTCAAGCAGCCTTCATAATTTCTATGCATCTCTCCCCTCTGAGACATATCCTCATCTCAGGAACCATGCACTCAAAAGGGCAACCATCTTTGGCAGCACTTATGTCTGTGAACAGACTTTTTCTAGAATGAAACATTTGAAATCTCCAACCAGATCAAGACTAACGGATGCACACTTGTATCACTTGTTACGACTAGCAGTGACAAATATGGAACCAGACATTGACCATCTCATTAGCCAAAAGCAGGCCCATAGTTCCCATTGAAATACTGGTAAGCTTGTTGATTTAACTTTACTTCATTTTAAATATTGTATTTGTTTCCATTTTGTTTCTTCACTTCAAAATAAGATATATGCAGCATGCATAGGAATTTGTTCATAGTTTTGTTTTTACTATAGTCCAGCCCTCCAACAGTCTGAGGGACAGTGAACTGGCCCCCTGTTTAAAAAGTTTGAGGACCCCTGTTATCTAAAAGTTAGATAGATACTGCTGAACCAAAAAGGACCTTGTTTTTTGTTTTGGTTTTTTTTTTTTTTTTGGAGGGGCTGAGGCAGTTGGGGTTAAGTTAAGCCCAGGTCACATAGCTAGGAAGTGTTAAGTGCCTGAGACCAGATTTGAATACAGGTCCTCCTAACTTAGGTCTGCTCTATCCACTGTGCCACCTAACTGCCCCCCAAAAAGGACTTTGTAAATTTCCCATGAGAACCTGAACTTAGCCTCAACATTAGATCAAAGTGACAAGCATGACCATAGAATGACCTTGCCTATTTCTGTTCTTCTGCTTACTTGGGCATCACACCTCTGAGATTTTTCTACAGATAAAATCAGTTATTTCTCTCTGAAAATACTGACCCTGGAAAGTCCCCTTAAGTCCATCATTGTATGCATCCTGTTATTCTCATCATTGCATATATCCCAAGCCCATTCCCATCATTATATGCATCCAGTTATTGCTTTAGGCTGTGAGAAATATAATGTTTGATGATCTAATTGCATTCTTTTTGCTTCTGTATCACCTACTTGCTTTGCTAGTTACAATCCTATATAAATGCTGTGCCTTAGTCACTCTATACCAAATGCTTTGGAAGATAGTCCCATCAGTCAGCCACCTTCTTAAACTCTCCACATTAAAAGATAAAAAAAAACAATCTCTGATGGCTCCAGCTCAAGCATTCCAAAACACCTTTATTTTAAAAACTCCCTTTATCCCTTTTTCTCTGAAGTTTTTTAATAAGAATGGGTGATATATTTTGTCAAAAGCTTTTTCAGCATTTATTGAGACTATGCTCAAAAAGTTATCAAACTGTGCATACCCTTTGATCCAGCAGTGTTACTACTGGGATTATATCCCAAAGAGATTATAAAGAAGGGAAAGGTACCTGTATGTGCACGAATTTTGTAGCCCTTTTGTAGTTAAAACTGGAAACGAAGGATGTCCATCAGTTGGAGAATGGCTGAATAAATTGTGGTATATGAATATTATGGAATATTACTTTCTGTGAAATGACCAACAGGATGATTTCAGAAAGGCCTGGAGAGACTTACCGAACTGATCTGGGAAATGAGCAGGACCAGGAGATCATTATAACTTCAACAATAAACTATATATGACCAGTTCTGATGGACCAGGCCATCCTCCCAACAGATCAACCAAATCATTTCAATGGACGTAATAACTGAACCACTATGCCCAGAAAAAATTCTGGGGGAGACTAAAACCTTTTACATTAATTCCCAATCCCCTATATTTTCACACCCTTTTGATTTCCTTCAAAAGCTAATTGTACAATATTTAAGTCGTTCTTTTGACAGCAAAATAACGTTTTGGTCATGTACTTTTGTGTATCTAATTTATATTTTAATATATTTCATCTACTGGTCATCCTCCATCTAGGGAGGGTGGGGATAAAGGTAAAAATGGAACAAGAGGTTTGGCAATTTTAATGCTTAAAAGTTACCCATATTTCCTTAAATAAAACTATTAAATTTAAAAAAAAAGAATTTATGATTTCTGTTTTTTTTATTAATGGTCAATTATGATAATAGTTTTCCTGATATTGAACCACCCGACATTCCTGATATAAATCCTACTTGGTCATAATTTCTTATCCTGCTGATAAGTTGCTGTAATCTCTTTGCTAATGTTTTACTTAAAAGTTTTGCATCATACATTACATATATATTATGAAAGGTATATGACAGCACCCTCAAAATCAATAAAGAGATCAGGAAGGAAATGGGCAGATGGGGAAGCAATGGATGAGGGAAGAAGATAAGGAAGAGATCCATTGGATGTGGGGAGGTTAAATAAAAAACAGAAGAATGACACATATTTAGCCTATATTAGATTGCTACCTGTATTGGGGATGGGGGAGATGGAAGTAGAGAGAGAAACATTTGAAACATGAAGTTTTACCAAAGTGAATGTTGAAAACTATCTTTACATGTATTTGAAAAAATAAAGTACAATTAAAAAAAAAAACTGGGTTTCTAGGAAGGCAAGAAAAGGGGAAGAAGAACATAAGCAGTTGATATGATCAGGAAAGACTTCTTGCAGAAAAGACTCATGCTGAAAACTGCTATCCCTCTTCAGGAAATGAATTGATGGAATCTGAATGCAGATTGAAGCATGCTATTTTTCACTTTTTTTTAGTGGTTTGTTTTTTATCTGTTTTCTTTCATAAAATGATTAATGTGGGAAAAGGTTTTATATGATCGCACATATATAACGTATAAAATTGCCTACTGTCTCAGAAAGGGGGTGGAAAAAGGGTGAGAAGAAAAGAATTTGGAAAAGAAATTTTAGAAAATGAATGTTAAAGATGGTTTTTACATGTAATTGAAAAAAATAAAGTGTACCCTCTTGGGTCTTGGAATGAGGCAATGTGCATCCACAATTCGTAAATATTTTTAATCAACTATTGTGTCAGGCACTGTGCCAAGCACTCGTTTTACAAAAATAGGCAGAAAACAGTCTCTGTCCATAAGAAGCTCACTAATGGGAGTGACAACATGCTATATACTAACTACAACTATATACTATATACAACTATATACTAACAAGTTATATACCGGATAAATAGGAAATAATCAAGCCAACATAGATAAGTTGGTACTATTATTAGCCTTGTTTTATAAATGAGGAAATAGCAAGGGGTTAATAGACTTTTCCAGGGTCATATAGCTTGTCTGAGGTGAAATTTGAACTCAAATCTTATTGACTCCAAGTACTAAACTCTAACCATTATACCACCTAGCTGCTCCACTATATATTTAATGGGTTACATTGATTTTATCCCTGAAAATCTACGGGCAGATGGACAATTATCTACCCTTTAGACCTCCATCTGTCTGAAGGGAGAAGACTAGATCAGATGATCTTTCAAGAATTCATTCAATTATATTATAATGCTGGAAAAACTGAGGCAAGACAGAGATTAGGTTTTTAATATTTTACTAGTGGAGAATTTGGACTAGCCAAAACTAGCTGGCTGAATGGAACTCTTATCTCAAAGCATCCAACAGTGAACAATTAATTCCAGAGACTTTTATAGGGCTCCAGCTATCAGGCAAACAAAGGCAAGGGAGGTGAGAACACTGGATGAGAGCCATAATTTCAAGAAAGGATCATAATTTAATCCTGACAGATTGGCGATCAAGAGGGTTGGGAGCAAAAGACAGAGTTTAAGGCAAGAGATAGTGAGCAATACCCAGGCATTTCAGATATGAGATAAGCTATCTGGAGTTTTATGACTCACTGGAATGTGAGAGTGACCAGAGCTTAAGAGGGTAAGAAAAGGAGGGTGGGAGTGACCATAATAATTTAATTCAGGGAAAGTGAGGTATTACAATATCTACTACTGTGAGACTAGGCTGAAATTCATTATCTTTTCTCCTAAACCTTCCCTACCTCCTACCTTTACCATTACAATAGAGGGCTTCACTATCCTTAGATTCTCTCAGTCTGCAAACCTAGAAGTCATCCTGAATTTCTCTATTTTTCAGCCCAATCTGTGCCAAGGTCTATTAATTTCAACTTCTTGCAACTGTATCCTACTTCTTTTCCTCTGACACTGTCATTAAGTCACTAAGGCAGAAACTCATCATCTCACACCTGAATTACTGTAACTCTCCCCACTCCAATCCATTCTCTATTCAATCACTAAAATGATTTTCCTAAAGCACAGATCTGATTATGTCCTCTCTCCCTAACCCCCAATAACCAATTTCTTACTGCTTCCAGGAGTAAATAGGCAATGCTCTCTTTTGCATTCAAAGCTCTTCATCATGTTCCTCCCTACCCCTCCCTTTTCCATCTTCTTACTTAAACCTAACTCTTTAACACATACTCTTTGATTCAGTGACACTGGCCTCTCTTGGCTAGGATATTTCTTCCTCTCTTGGCTAAAGGATATTTTCTTTTCTTTTTTTTTGCTGAGGTAATTGGGGTTAAGCGACATGCCCAGAGTCACACAGCTAGGAAGTGTTAAGTGTCTGAGGCCAGATATGTATTCAGGTCCTTTTGACTTCAGAGCTGGTGTGCTCTATCCACTGCACTATCTAGCTGCCTCTAAAGGATATTTTCTCTTCTGTCCTCTGCTCAGACTCTTGCCTTTTCTGGCTTCCTTTAACTACCAGCTAAAATTCTATTTCCTAGAGAAAGTCTTTTCTAACTTCTCTTAAATTCTAATGTTTTCATTCTCTTAATTACTTCTGTTTTATCTTGTATATAGTTTGTTTTATACATTTGTTTGAATGCTGTGTCTGTCCCCCATTAGATTTGTGTGGAATTTACTCAATATTATCTCTTGGTGGGAATATAGCCTTAAACTATATCTTACTTGTGACTTGAGACTTAATAATAACAAGGAGGGTTATAGCTAAAAAGCCACAGGTATACTATTGTTTTAAATAAACATTCCCCTCTAGTTTCTCACCACCTCTTTATTAGCATTTAAGTACTTCTTTTAAAGGTGATGGTGGTTTTGAATTCACTTATCAAAGGATTTCTGCTTGTATAGTTGTTCTCTAGGGGGATTTAAATTGTATTCTTTTGTTGTTTGGGGTGCAAGTCTGGATTCCCCCAAACAATGAGAGAAAAGGTGGGGAGGCGACTTCTGTTCTATTTAACCTGGTGTTTTGCAATTTATGCTTTGCACTCCTTTTACTGACAAACATCTTGTCAGATATGAGATGCCCTTTCTCACAAAATCTTGATAAAATACCTTTTTTGCTTTTTTTTTTATTCTGAGTGTCTGTTTTTATGGTCAATACTGTCCCACACAAATTGTAAACTCCTTGAAGACAAGGATTGTCCCTTTTTGTATCTCCAGCTCTTTGTGACTGACACATTGTAGGCTCTTAATAAATGTTTATTGTTTTTCATTCTCTCCTTGAAAAAAACACATTAAAAACCTACTATGTGCAAGTATAGACTACCTTATGTTTCTGTTCTTTGTGTTTACTGATATCTCCTAAAATGTGATATTATCTCAGCTCGGCCAGTCTCAGTCTTGTTTGCCAGGAATTGACATCATATGATCTGAATTAAAGACCTTGAATAATAGGCTTGTTTATAAGACTCCAATCCATAATATTTCCATCAGGACACTCAATTCTTAATAAATATATTACTCCCTAATAAATACAAATAAAAACTTCTTAATAAAATAATGTACATTTGTACACAGATTTTGACTATTTATAGCTATTTAAATCCCCATTCCTTTCACTCTCCTTTTCTCTTCCCTCCTCCCTAATAAAAGGTTGATCAGGGGATTTCCCCAATCATCTTGATGAATTTACCTGGAGTGAGCCTTTATTTACATCCTTTGCTTGACCATACCTTTCTTCCTATAGAATATTTCCCATGAAGATAATCCCAGATAAAGATTCAGTGACTAGGGCTGCCTCTGTGTGGGACAGGTGCTAGACCCACTTCCCCAAAATAACTAATCAGAGACATCTTCAGGTACAAAGAGAAAGCATTTATTTGGTCCCTGCAGGTAGAGGACCAAGAATACCTGGGTGACAACTCAGCTTTCAACATGTTCGAGATGCATTAAGCTGTTTAAAAGCAAAAGACCCAAGCATTTTTTGGATAGACTAAAAGGAAGTAACCATCATTGACCAATGGTCACCAATGTTGTCTGCTTCCTGTGGGTCACATCACTTCCTAATCACTGACCTAGGGTCTAGGTCTCTAGGCCTAGAGATCATGTGACTTTCTGCAACCTGGGTCTAAGACCTGATCTTCTGTCTCTTGTAGACCTCTGGGAATAAGGATCACATGACTTAGGCCTCGTCTCATAGGCTTCTTGAGAAAGCTTCACCTGCCTCTCAGTTACCTCCAATATGACTGCTTTGCCTCAGATCTAAGATCTCAGGAGAAGCTATCCCTTCAAAGGATTCTTGCCCCCACCCCACTTTTTTCAGATTATTGACAGTTTACAAACTACTACGAGAAATTTATATATTTTCTATATTTTTTAATAGGCTTTGCTTTTGAGCCTTTTATATTTTGGGAGTATGGTCAAATAAAGGCGACCTTCTACCTAAAATACATTTGTTTTCAGAAAGTAAATAGACTTTGCAAGTTCCCAGAATAAAATTAAGATGGAAACAATAGAATAAGGCCTTTTGGGCAAGGTTTTCATGATTGAACCCAGGCTTGTGAGCTCAGAGCTTGAGGAAGTAGAGAACCTGAGTGATAGATCTTTCTCTCCTTAACTTCACCCTCTTTGCCACCCATTTCCCTTGTAATAAATTATACTCATGGTGCAGTGAATAAAGTACTGGTCCTGAAGACAGGAGAACAGGAGTTCAAATCCAGGCCTCAGACACTTAATACTTCCTAGCTGTTCTAATTCTGGGCAAGTCACTTAACCCCAATTGCCTCAGCAAATAAATAAATAGTATTCATTTAGGTCTATATCTCGCAATCAGTAATATTCTTTCAAATAGGAAATAGAAAGGATAACTATGGGGATACAAGAAACAGATCTCTTTATCATGGTAGAACTTCAAAAACTTGAAGTCAATATCTTTAATTCTTCAAACTAAACATTCCTAATTCTTTCAAAAGATTGTCATATAAGGATTAGTTGGATGCAGATGATAGCAAGGAACAGAAATCACCAGGGTATTAATTCTCTGCTCTTAACTAGTTTTCCTGAATACAATTTCTTTTAAGAAGATCAATGGATTAGAATTATCAGAGGATTTTATAATGTATCCCTTGGATATCATGGAAAATAAAATAGACAATTTTGAATACATGAAATTAAAAGTCTTTTGTATAAATAATACCAATGAAGCTAAGAATCAAAGGGAAAAGCAGGTTATTGGGGAAATCTTTGCAACAAGTTTCTTTCTGATAAAGATTTCATTTTTAAAAATTATTTATTCAAATACACAAAGATAGGAGCTCTTCAATGGTTAAATGGTCAAGGCAGCTTTCAAAAGAAAAAATCCAAATTGCCAATAACCATGTGAAAAAATATTTCAAGTCACTAATTACTAGAGAAATTGAAATTAAAACAGCTCTGAAGCTCTACCTCACATCCATCGGACTGGTAAGATTAACTAAAAAAAAAAGGAAAGAAAAGAAAATTATAAATATTGGACAAGTGGCAAAACACCCCAGGTATATTGATATACTTTTGGTGGAGTAAAACTAACAAATTGGCAAAGTCATTTTGGAAACAATTTGAAATTATGCTTCAAAAGCTACCAAACTGTATAACCTTTTAACCTAGTAATAGCAATAGTAATCCTATACCTCACTGAGATCAGAGAGGAAAAGGACTAATACAAATTTAAAAATTTATAGCAGCTCTCTTGGTAGAAGCAAAGACCTGGCACCTAAGAGGGAGTCCTTCAATTATGAAATAGCTATACAATGTAATAGAATACTATTGTGCAATAAGAAATTATGAAAGGAATAGTTTCAATGAAACCTGGGAAAACTTGTAGGAGCTGATGCAGAGTAAAGTGAGCAGAACAAGAACAATTTATACAATAACAACACTGTAAAAACAAACATTTTTGAAAGATTTAAGAACTCTAATCCCCATAGAAACCCATCATGATTCAAAGAAGTGAAAAAGTCTTAAGCATTTATTCTCCAAGTCCAACAAATATGTCAGCTATTTGGACAGAGACACTGAAGGAATTTGTTTTGCTTCACTATATCTATCTATCTATCACAAAGGAGGTTTTTAAATTAATATTTCCTTTTCTCAATGGGGAAGAAGAAAATTGATTTTTGTTCATTGGAAAAAATAATTTAAAAAATAAAGATAAAAGATAATAAAAATAATCCTTTGACAGAAGCAGCTTCCTCCTTGCAATTTTCTGGATATCTCAGGTGCTAGAATGAACAAGAAAGACAGGACTGGAGTGATTTCCAAGCATTCTGGAATTCTCTGGGGTTGTTCTAGTATCCTAAGAGTGGTATATTTGATAAGATTGTTTATCGAGTTTCGTGTAAGACACAATCAGCCAGCAAGAAAGGAAGTTAGAGATGTGCTTAGTCATACCACTAGGAGAAGGTTAGAGGTTAAAGGCATGTCTGTGCTATGCTGTCCAATAGGAGTTTGAAAATAGTTCTAAATTGCCAGCTAGGAGGTACAGATTATTCATTACAGTCATTCAACCAAACCTGGAGCTCACAAAATGATTTTTCTCAATTTCTCACATGTCCTTAAAACCAGGATACTGAAATGTATTTATTCCTAACTTAAAAAAAAAAAAAAAAAAAAAAGAAGAAGTCAAGGCTATAATGAAAAATCAGAGAAAATGAAATTTTCTCTGGGAGATAGGATAAAGTTGTGATATCAGATCCTGTCTAGAATGGTACTGGTTTTTCATTGCATTTTAATTCTCCTACTGTATTTTTTTATTTTTGTGTTTATATTTAGTTAAAACCATTTAATCCGCATGTGAATAAGTAATCCTTTTGGGGTTACACTAACAGAAGAAAGAAATTAGGCTCCTTTGAAACTGGGAAGTGAGAGCAGGAATAAGAATACCATTTCAGAACTATTTGATAAATCATGAATTATTACTCTGATTAGTTGTACCCTGTGATAGAAAAACAGGAGAAAGGCAACTAGAGGCATCTGTTCTCTCAACAAACCAAGTTGCTCAAACTTAGAAAGGTCAATAAATATTGGATTTTCCAAGCATAATGATTCACACATATAGTTCAGAGCTCCTAGTGCCACCTGGTGGTTTTTCTCGATATAGCACCCCAAGGAGTTATTAAATCTGTGCCATCCATCCTTTCCTCTATCCCTACTCCAAAAAAGTGACCCTTGTTTATGGGTATATAGCCTTTTATGTATAGGAGTTCATATCTGGGATTTTTAGAGAATGGTAGATGGATGAAAATTATGAAAACTCTTTGAGTTGAAGACTATTTCCTACCTTTTAAAAAAATGCTATTTATTTTATTTTCCATTCCAAATTTTCTCCCTACCTCTCTCCTATCAAGAAGACAAGAAAAATGAAATCTATTACCTGTATAGTCAATTATATACTTGAAAAATTCTAGAGATTCAATTAGAAAGCTATTTGAAACAATCATTTTAGCAAAGTGTCAGGCTATGAAATAAATTATCGTCATTTCTATATATCACCAATAAAACTCTATAAGAGATAGTAAGAGATACCCCATTTAAAATAAGGATATATATCATAAAATACCTGAGAGTATTTTATGTACCAAGACAAACCTAATAACTATATGAACATAATTATAAAACATTTTATGCAAATAAAAAATTTAAATAATTGTTCATGGGTAGGCAGAGCCAGTATAATAAAAATGACAATTCTAACTCTATTTATTCAGTGTTATTCCAATTAACTTACAAAAAAAATTTATTGAAATAGAAAAAATAAAATTCATTTAGAACAAAAGGTCAAAAATATCATAGGAATTTAATGAAATCAAATGTAAAGACGAACTGATGCTGAGTGAAATGAGCAGGACCAGGAGATCATTATATACTTCAACAACAATACTATATGATGACCAGTTCTGATGGACCTGGCCATCCTCAGCAACGAGATCAACCAAATCATTTCCAATGGAGCAGTAATGAACTGAACTAGCTATGCCCAGAAAAAGAACTCTGGGTGATGACTAAAAACCATTACATTGAATTCCCAATCCCTATATTTATGCACACCTGCATTTTTGATTTCCTTCACAAGCTAATTGTACAATATTTCAGAGTCCGATTCTTTTTGTACAGCAAAATAACGTTTTGGTCATGTATACTTATTGTGTATCTAAGTTATATTTTAATATATTTAACATCTACTGGTCATCCTGCCATCTAGGGGAGGGGGTGAGGGGGTAAGAGGTGAAAAATTGGAACAAGAGGTTTGGCAATTGTTAATGCTGTAAAGTTACCCATGCATATATCCTGTAAATAAAAGGCTATTAAATTTAAAAAAAAAAAAAAAAGAAATCAAATGTAAAGGAAGATTTAGCAGTACCCAATTCTAAAATATGTTATCGTGTGGTAAGGAAGAGAATTTATGAATAAACAAGAGATAGAAAACATTGTGAGATGTAAAATAGATGATTTTGAATGTCTTAAATTAAAAAGGGCTTGTACAAATAAAACCAATGTAGCCAGGATTAGAAAAAAAGTAAAAAAATTTGGGGGAAATTTTTATAGACAGTTTCTTGGTTCTCCTATCTTAAATATAGAGAGAACTTTGTCAAAATTTAAGAATATAAGTCATTCCCCAACTGATAAATAGTCAATGGAGATGAATAGGTAGTTTTTAGATGAAGAAATTGAAACTATGTATAGTCATATAAAAAAAATGCTCTCATTTTATTGATTAGAGAAGAGAAGTGCAAATTAAAACAATTTTAAGCTATCATTTCACACTTATCAGTAGCTAAAATAGAAGAAAATTACAAATGTTGGAGAAAACATGGAAAAATTGGGACACTAACATACTGTGAATTGATCCAACCATTTTGGAGAGTAATCTGGAATTATGCTCAAGGAGTTATAAAACTGTGTATACCTTTTGACCCAGTAATACTATTAGGTCTGTTTCCCAAGATGATCAAAGAAAACAGGAAAGAACCTATTTATCTTCTAAAATATTTATAACAGTTCTCTTTGTGGTGGCAAGAAACTGGAAATTGAAGGGATGCCTATTAACTATGGAATGACTAAACAAGTTGTATTATGAGATTGTCATAGAATACTACTATTCTATTTTTTAAAATGGAATACCCCACTTAAAATAAGCATAGATATCATAAAATACCTGGACACAGGTTGATTTTATTTTATTTTTTTATAATAGCTTTTTATTTTTAAAAATACATACAAAGATAATTTTCAACATTCACCCTTGCAAAACCCTGTGTACCAAATTTTTCTCTCTCTCTCCTATCTACCCTACTCCTAGATAACAAGTAATTCAATATAGGTTAAATATGTGCAATTCTTCTAAACATATTTCCACATTTCCCATTCTACACAAGAAAAATCAGATCAAAATGAGAAAAAATTCAGAAAAAAAAAAAAAAACAAGGAAGCAAACAATAACCAAAAAAGGGGGAAAAACTGTGTTGTGATCCACATTCAGTCCCCATGGATTCAGATGGCTCTTTCCATCACAAGTCTATTGGAATTGGCCTGAATCACCTCATTGTTGAAAAGAACCAAGTCCAATTACAGTTGACCATCACATAATCCTGTTACTATGTACAATTTCTCTTGGTTCTACTCACTTCATAGCATCGATTCATATAAGTTTCTCTAGGCCTTTCTGAAATCATCCTGCTGATCATTTCTTTTTTTTTTTTTTTTTTTATTTAATAGCCTTTTATTTACAGGTTATATGCATGGGTAACTTTACAGCATTAACAATTGCCAAACCTCTTGTTCCAATTTTTCACCTCTTATCCCCCACCCCCTCCCCCAGATGGCAGGATGACCAGTAGATGTTAAATATATTAAAATATAAATTAGATACACAATAAGCATACATGACCAAAACGTTATTTTGCTGTATAAAAAGAATCAGACTCTGAAATATTGTACAATTAGCTTGTGAAGGAAATCAAAAATGCAGGTGTGCATAAATATAGGGATTGGGAATTCAATGTAATGGTTTTAGTCATCACCCAGAGTTCTTTCTCTGGGCATAGCTGGTTCAGTTCATTACTGCTCCATTGGAAATGATTTGGTTGATCTCGTTGCTGAGGATGGCCAGGTCCATCAGAACTGGTCATCATATAGTATTGTTGTTGAAGTATATAATGATCTCCTGGTCCTGCTCATTTCACTCCTGCTGATCATTTCTTATAGAAAAATAATATTCCATTACATTCAGATACCATAACTGATCTGAAAAGTAGACTATTCCTTGTTCTCCTAATTTGTTTATAGTATAACCCTGTAAGTCTAAATCATGGAGCCATTTCAATCTTATCTTAGTATAGGATTGATGTTTCTTACTGTAAAAGGAGTGACTTTTTTAGCTTCATTATCTTCCTCTGAATATGAACCCACATCTTTTCTATATCTCCATAGTAGTGATCTATGGATAAGATTCAACTCAAAGAGAGGATTTGGGAAAGATGGCAGAGTAGTTCAGAAACTTTTAGCTCTCCAAATTTCTTTCACAGGAAAAGACAGAACATTGCCTCAGAGTTCCCTTTGAGTTTTCCTGCTGCAGAGCAGCAGAAATAAACAAAAGTCAGGATAAAGCAGTTTCCTTTGCTTATTCATTTTTATTTTTTTTAATTTATTTTGTTTTTTACTATGACCAAGTTCTGGTCCCTAGATCTGGGGAATAATGCCCCAGGCCTCAGATACTGCTGTTATTTTCTGATTTCTGTCTAGGGGCCCAATATTAGTCTCTCCTCTCTCCTCTTAAGTCAAGATTGGAGTTCACATCATGGTCATTATGTTATAAGAATGATCACCAAATGTTTGCTAGCTCCTTTTCCCTGGCAAAGATAGCCCAGACTGGGATGAATGGGGTAAACACAGCTACACTTGGCATTCCAACAGTGGAAGAATCTTTCAGTCCTTCTGTTCAGCTGGCAGGTCCCTTCACTGTCCTGGAGATGAATGTTTAGGCTGCCTCTTAACCCCAGAAGTCACTGGGGGTTTGTTGATTCCACGGAGCTAGCCTGGAAGTGTTTGCACTTCAGTCAGGCTAAACCTCTGTCCCAGGAGGTCAGGTTTTTCCTGGGGTCTTCTTAAGTTGTCTTAGAAGAACAACTGCTTTATCCTGACTTTTGTTTATTTCTGCTGCTCTGCAGCAGGAAAACTCAAAGGGAACTCTGAGGCAATGTTCTGTCTTTTCCTGTGAAAGAAATTTGGAGAGCTAAAAGTTTCTGAACTACTCTGCCATCTTTCCCAAATCCTCTCTTTGAGTTGAATCATTTTTTTAACTGGCACATTTTCAACTCTAATTGGGAATCCAGATGAGCAGAATTTGTAAAGAATTTATATTCTCCAATATAAACTCCAAATAAACTCCAAAAGAACATTTATTTTCTTCATTAATTTCTGTGAAATTCTTGACCTTTTGTTCTCCCAAATGAATTTTTATTTTTCTAATTCTATAATTTCTTGACAGTTTGGTATGCCACTGAATAAGTACATTTATTTAGGTACAATTGTCATTTTTATTACATTAGTTCTGCCTAGCCATGAGTACTTGATATTCTTCCATTTGTTTAGATCTAACTTTATTTGTGTGAAAAATATTTTGTAATTGTGTATATTTTATATCATCTAGTTATTTTAAATGGAATTGCTGCTGGAATTTGTTGATAATCTATAGAAATGCCTATGATTCATGTGGATTTATTTTATATGCTACTGATGAGGTTTGGCTCCCTTCGATTCCTGGTTAGGGAACCAAATAATGAGGTTTGGCACAGGGCAGAGAATTGTGGGAGCCCCCTTCTGGTGGTGCAGGTCCTTCATAAATGAATTTACAAACCCAAAAAGTTAAATTGACAAAAGAAGCTTATTATTAGAACTGAAAGGGCAATTTTTGCTAGGAGGCTGACTTCCTTATTAGCAGGGTAGCAGAGAAATCCTCTAGCAGAGAAGGTTTCTAGCAGAGAAATCCTGACAGAGAGGTGAATGAGGTCCTGTTAGGGAAATAAGTGAGAAAGATAAAGAGGGAGTAACACTAAAAGAGACTGTCTTTCAGCAGGCAGAGGGTTGAAGCTATGCCAAGGGGAGAAAGAGGTTCCTTGACATGGCATGTTAGGTCCTCTGCAAGGGATTGAGCTGAGGAAAGCTTGTTTTTTGGACAGCTCTTAGTGGGGGCAGGGAGCAGTTTGAGCTGGAATCAGAATAGAGAATCTTGGAATTGAATGAGTGTCTCTGGGCTAATCTCCAACTCAATAGAGTTGGATAGAAATTTCATCTCCAGCTCAGGCTAAGTAGAAGTGGTCCTGGACTCAATTAGTCCCACCCAGATAACAGAATGGAACCACTCTATCTTGATTCCCTTGGAGGGGTCTCTCAGGGGAGAGCTTAGTGTTCCCCCCAAAGTCAGAGAGAGAGAAAGAGAAAGAGTTTCAGGGCTCTCCTCGTTACTACAACTTTGCAAAAGTTGTTCATTGTTTCTAGTTGATTTTCTAGTTGTTATACCATCATATCTGCAAAGAGACACTTCTTCACTAATGATGAGATACAAAATAGGACCATCTAGCTAAATCACTAATAATCTTTATGCCACTGAGATGAGACAACACTAAAATGATGTAAGCATGCAACAATTTCTAGATGACACTTTCAGACTTGTAGATCAATATAGAATATCCTTCTTGAGTTGAATCTTTGAGGGAAACCAGGAAACCCAAGCACCAAAGATGAGGAGAGTGTTTAAAAGAAACAGCTAACATTTATCTAACACTAATAATTCAGCAGGTACTGTGGCAGGACCTGAATTCAAATTCAGCCTCAGACGTTTAACCCTTAGCTGTGTGACTCTAGGCAAGTCATTTAATTTAAATTGCCTTTCAAAAAACAAACGAACAAAAACTACTTGAGGAGAACTGGGCAGAAGTCTAGCTGAAATTAGGTATAGATCATCATCTCATATGGATGACTAGATATTGTAGTGCTGTACATATTAGAAAGACATAATTTCCAAAACTCAGGCACTTAAAGTTGTGTGACTAGAACCTAGTCACTTGTGTGACAGGAACCCCACCCAGAGGAAGACTTGGAGGGTAGGGGAAAGTAGAGATAAGGCGATCATGAATGCCTCTCATCCAAACAGCTTTTCCTAGAATAAATACCAAAGAATGTTTTCCCCAAATTCCTGCTTTTGTTTCCTAAAAGAGCAGGGGTAATGGGGGTAACATTGTGGCTTTAAAAATGATCTCCTTTAGCAAAAACTCTAGAGCCCTTAGTCTTATAAGGGAAGATTTTTACCCAATTAGTACAGGTTTTAACAAAACTGAAAGCAGTTTGAAGCCCCTGCAAGGGGGTATGTGCGGTCCTTTCGGAATTTACTTGCCTGGGAGTTACATTAGGGAATGCAAGAGTCAGGAACTGGGGAAGTAAAGATGCCATGATCAGGGGCAAACAGACAACAGCATGGGCAGTTGAATCTGATAGATTGTGTCCTTTGACCTGAAGTGAATCCCCCTTCTGATGTCCTTTACAAGACATAATAGAAACCTCTCTAAGTCCATAGACAACTTGCAGTAATTATTCTCCTGCATACTTAATGGGAGATTGTTTGGCTGTCAAAAACTTCCTTTCGGAAAGATAATGTGGAATGTTGGAGGGGATGTGGGAAAACAGGGACACTAATACATTGTTGGTGGAATTGTGAATACATACAACCATTCTGGAGAGCAATTTGGAACTATACTCAAAAAGTTATCAAACTGTGCATACCCTTTGATCTAGAAGTGTTACTACTGGGCTTATATCCCAAAGAGATCTTAACGAAGGGAAAGGGACTTGTATGTGCAAGAATGTTTGTGGCAGCCCTGTTTGTAGTGGCCAGAAACTGGAAACTGAGTGGATGCCTATCAATTGGAGAATGGCTGAATAAATTATGGTATATGAATATTATGGAATATCATTGATCTGTAAGAAATGCCCAGCAGGATGATTTCAGAAAGGCCTGGAGAGACTTACATGCTGAGTGAAATGAGCAGGGCCAGGAGATCATTATATACTTCAACAACAATACTATATGATGATCAATTCTGATGGACGTGGCCCTCTCCAGCAATGAGATGAACCAAATCAGTTCCAGTGGAGCAGTAATGAACTGAACCAGCTACACCCAGTGAAAGAACTCTGGGAGATGACTAAGAACCATTACACTGAATTCCCAATTCCTATATTTTTGCCCACCTGTATTTTGGATTTTCTTCACAGGCTAATTGTACAATATTTCAGAGTCCGATTCTTTTTGTACAGCAAAATAATGGTTTGGTCATGTATACTTATTGTGTATCTAATTTATACTTTAATATATTTAACATCTACTGGTCATCCTGCCATCTAGGGAGGGGGGGGGAAAGGAGGGGAAAAATTGGAACAAAAGGTTTGGCAATTGTCAATGCTGTAAAATTACCCATACATATAACTTGTAAATAAAAAGCTATTAAAAAAAAAAAAAAAAAACTCCCTTTCTTTCCAGATAGCCTCCATGATCATGCAAAACAAGAAAAACGTATTTGAAATCAGTATAGATATTCATTCTCATTTCTTTCCCCTAATTATAGAGCTCTGATATAGTCAAAAATGCTCCATACCTGGTGGGGAGCCAGAATCTCTAATGACCGACCCAAGATGAATTTAGAAGCTTCTGCAATGAGGTCTGTGACACTAGCTCTAAGGCAGAAAGGTCACCCCCAAAACATGAAGTTTCTTTTTTTAAAAATTATTATTATTTTTTATTATAACTTTTCATTGACCTATGCATGGGTAATTTTTACATTGTCCCTTGCCATTCACTTCTGTTCCAACTTTTCCCTTCCCTCCCTCCATCCCCTCCCCTAGATGGGAGACAGTCTCATACATGTTAAACAAAACATCAAGTTTCTTTGAGAAGCAAGCAAGGGGTCTAGGATAGAGTTTCAAAAACTATTCCAGGACCTGGACCCACCTTCCATCAATGTACATGTAGAAGTCTTTAGGCAGGGTTAAGGCCCAGACACGAGATTAGGTTAGCTTTCAGGGTCCTAAAAACCTTGGCCTGATAAGGCATGCTAAGATTGTCTGCTTCTTCTTCCAGTAAGCAAAAGGGAAGGTGGAAGAGGGCCCAAATACTTAGGCAAAGTGGTCTTTCAGACACAGTATATCCTAGATACAATATATGTGTGCAGAACTGAACATTTCTCTTGTTGCACAGGAAGAATTGGATTCAGAAGGTAAAAATAATCCAGGAAGAAAAACAAAAATGCAAACAGTTTACATTCATTTCCCAGTGTTCTTTCTTTGGGTGTAGCTGCTTCTGTCCATCCTTGATCAATTGGGACTGAATTAGATCTTCTCTTTGTCAAAGAAATCCACTTTCATCAGAATACATCCTCATACAGTATTGTTGTTGAGGTATAGAATGATCTTCTGGTTCTGCTCATTTCACTCAGCATCAGTTCATGTAAGTCTCTCCAAGCTTCTCTGTATTCATCCTGCTGGTCATTTCTTACAGAATAATAATATTCCATAACATTCATATACCACAATTTACCTAACCATTCTCCAACTGATGGGCATCCACTCATTTTCCAGTTTCTGACCACTACAAACAGGGCTGCCACAAACATTTTGGCACATACAGGTCCCTTTCCCTTCTTTAGTATCTCTTTGGGGTATAAGCCCAGTAGTAACACTGCTGGATCAAGGAGTGTGCACAGTTTGATAACTTTTGGGGCATAATTCCAGTTTGCTCTCCAATTCATATCCAAATTTGAAACTCAAAACAATATTAGTTACAGTCCCAAGAGATGTCATCTCATTAGCAAGTTTCATCAATCCGGCTTCAGGTCTATATAAAAACAAAAAAACTTACAAACCATTGTGCATAAACCATCAAATGCAACTGCAAAGCAGTCAAAAATAGTGCAAGGATAGAAGGTTAAAATTCTGCTCTAGGTATTTCAAGAAAGCTATAGACCATATTTGTTATCATATTCATTAAACAAGGAGATCATTATGCACTTAAATAAATATTAAATAATTTGCTGAAGACAGATGGAGACCTTGGTAGAAACAATCACTTTCAGAGAACTTGCAGTTCTAACAACCCTCTTAAAAGTTTTTTGCATTGCTAAGCAGTGGAATCTGAAAAAGCATCAAAAATGACCTTGCCTTAAAGAAATAATAAACTTGAAAAATAAAGACAAACATTCAGTTATTAACATCATGTAAATATCAGCTATTCCTTTAAACAATAAAAGCAATTAATATTAAAGCAATTTCATTTAAACAGCAAGGGAAGGTGGTAAACTCCAGTGAGTTAATTGCCCTTGTCCTTGGCTGGAGGGCTGGGTCCTGAGGGGACTTGGCACCCTAAAAGAGTAGCTATAAGGAGAAGTGGGGTAGGGAAGCATGGTGGAATTGGGAGAGACACCACATGAAGTAGGGGAACAGGAAAGGGAAAGCTCTTTCTGCTTGGAAAGGTGAAGATTTAATTCACCCTCTCCCTCCTTCCCTCATACCCCCTCACTAGGAGTTTGCCTTTTCCATAATAAATCTACCTTTTACCAAAGATAATGGCCAATGCAAATTCCACACATGACCAAACCCCAACTTTGGTGCCTATCATCTGATGTCTACATATATCATATAATACCTAATAATTTTTAGGTTTCAATATTATGACAATAACCCCAAATAATTTAATTAGCAACTTTACAATTTTTATAAGTGATAGCCAAATAACATAACATAGGCTATCACAAAAATGGATAGGAATCTCATCTAATTTATAGTCATTTCCCATTTTAATGTATACATCAATTAAAAAGTTACTTTTAAAAAATCAATACTTTACCTTGTGATTTTCTAACTAGATATTCCATTTAAACTATCAATTGCTTTTGCAAATCAATCTTTCTTGTCCCTTGTATTTAAAATCACCTTTTTTGGTCTTAAAATGACCAATTGCCAAACTCCCCAATCATTGCTTTCAAATATTAGCTAACTTTTTCTGCAGCCCCCAGCTTGGCCAGAGCTGAAGTCTACAGGAAAAAGGTTGGGGGGCTGGGAAGAAGAGCAAGGGACCTCTCTCTATCCTACTCACCCCTATTTACAATGGCATCTTGAAATGGAGTATGACACCCAGTAGGAGATGTTATATTTAACAGAGAACAGACAGAAGTCAGCAACAGAATAGTTTTTTGGTGTCAGGATCGGGGGCAGGAAAACTAGAAAAAAAATCTGACCTGTAGAAATGTTATGTGATGCATTTTTGATTTCCTTCACAAGCTAATTGCACAATAATTCAGAGTCTGATTCTTTTTGTACAGCAAAATAATGTTTTGGTCATGTATACTTATTGTGTATCTAAGTTATATTTTAATATATTTAACATCTACTGGTCATCCTGCCATCTAGGGGAGGGGGTGGGGTGGGGATAAGAGGTGAAAAATTGGAACAAGAGGTTTGGCAATTGTTAATGCTGTAAAGTTACCCATATATATATCCTGTAAATAAAAGGCTATTAAATAAAAATAAAAATTAAAAAAAAACATAAAAAAGAAAAAAAAAAAGAAATGTTATGTGAAATAGTAATCACAATTATTTTGTAATATCTTCATGAACTTCTTCAGTCATTTCAGTCATAGCCAACTTTTCATAATTCCATCTGAGGGACATAAGATTAAATAACTTCCTCAGAGTAACATATCTGTTACCCTGTTCAAGGCTGTTCAAGTATTCAAGGCCACATTTATACTTGGATCTTCTCCTTGATGGACTGACAACATACAAATCTCTCAACCAGCTAGTGGGCTAATTAATAGTTGAAAATAATGAGAAAATTTTTAATTACAGTAAAGCAGATATCATTCACTGTTGTAACAAATACTTGCTATTCTTCCCCTCTTCTCATCCTTTACTAAAGCATTTTTTCTTATTCTGGTAATGAATGCTGCCATTCTAAATACTCTCCATTTCTCCCTTGCCTGATCTTTTTCTCTATCCCTGGTGAAATGCTTTCCTTATCTATCCTAAATTGTCCCAGAATGATGCTAAGTGGGCCTGAAAGGTTACAAAAACCAAGTAAGTATCCCAGGAATCTAAATCTGTAATAAAATTCTGTCTTTCAATTTGATCCACAGTCATCAGAACTTTCCTAATGAGTATACATCTCTCAAGGAAGATATTCTCACCATTTTTCATCAGCAGTTCTGCTTGGTTTCCACTATCTGGAACATCACGCTTTACCCAAGATAAGCTGATCACTTGAAATCTCATGATTCTCAAAACGTCAATTCCTTCATTTGCTTTTCACCTCTGATTGGAAGGTTGAAGAGTAAAACACAACTTCTCCCAAAATCTTAAAAGGTCTGGATCTGCCTTCCTGGGAAATCATACCCCTAGTCTCCCTGCCTCTCCTTTGTGGATTGTAAACGCCTTGAGAACAGAGATTATTTCTCTTATTTGTATTCCCCACAACTTTAGCACTATGCCTGACACATAGGTATTTATTAATATTTGTTGGATGAATTAAATTGCAATGAATTGGAAAAAAATGGACAAAATTGAATTTAAAAAAAAGTGGACAAAGTTTCCCAACCATGGATCTCCCACCTTTTTTCAGAATTCTCAAGTTTACCACTAGACTAAGATACATTCCCTGGATATTCATTTGCTTTTTATCTGGAAACAGCAAACATAAAACAGACCAAGGTAGTCATGGCCTCTGGAGTCCTCTTGAAGGCAGAGTTGGGACAGAGCAATCATCTCTTCTTTCACTAGATTGTCTAAATGTAGCTAGAAATGATCCATCATATTTCATAGCTTGAAAGAAGAGGGAGGTCAGCTAGGTGGCACAGTGGAGACAGAGCACCAGCCCTGAAGTCAGGAGGACTTGAGTTCAAATCTGACCTCAGACACTTAATACTTCCTAGCTGTGTGATCCTGGGCAAGTCACTTAGCCCCAATTGCTTCAAAAAAAAAAAAAAAAGACTAATGACTTTTATTTAAGTCAGCTCTTCCTGCTTAGCAGCAATTAAGACACTTCATTATCCCTCACTACACACACCTGAGTTATGCCCAGCTCTGTGTCAACATCCAGAGTTTCCATATGAGGCAAATAGTGAAAAGTTAGCAAATATTCTGTATAAAATCCACTGTTGCACAGAAATTGAGGACTAGAGGAAGGAAACAATTTACTACAAGTCAACTGTCAGTACTACATCTAGAAATTGGAAATAGAATTAAAAGTCATTGCAACCACCCAAGTGCTAAAATCTGGATTCTGTCTTCATCCATACATGGCTTTCATTGTTAGCTGAGGGTGACCTCCTGGCAAAATTTATTAGTTCTTCTCTATTCTGTCTTTGGACCTTTCTTGTTGTCCCGTTTAACACTCTTCTTTCCCTATTTGATTGCAGGGACATTAATCTAGTTTTCCTTGTCCCTTTCTGATCAGTTTATATCTCCTCCTTCCATTTTCCTTTTTCTCATGCCATAGACTTTATTCTATTCTATTGTTTTCATTTCTATTATTTCCATTTTAGGGGAGCAGCTAAGTGGACAATAGAGTGCTAGCCCTGTAAGCAGGAAGATGAGTTCAAATCCAGTTACAACCATGCAATAGCTAATGTGATCCTGGGCAAGTCACTTAACCTCTATCACAGTCTCACCTGTAAAATGAGGATAATACCACCTACTTCTCAGGATTATTGTAGTGTCAAATGTGGAAAATATTTGTAAAGCACTTTTGTAAACCTTAAAGTACTATGTAAAAACTAGCTATAATTTGTGGGAACTGGTCCAAAATGGCTTTGGAAGAGAAAAAGTGAGGCTAGTGACTTTGCACAGTCCTCCCTGGATACCAATTCATTTGCATGTCATAGCATCAACTCTCTGATGCCGTGGTTCTCTTTGAGAATGAAGGGCAAACAATTAAGTCATGTATTAGTAAGAATGGAATCCATATTTTCAGACCCTCTGTAACAGTAAACTGATAGGAATAGGCTTTAATTCAGAATGCTTGGTTTCTACTCTGTCCTAACAGTTGAAACCTGTTAAAATCAGTGAATATTTTTGCATGTAAGCATGTCACTTCAAGTCGGATCATAATGTTAAGAGTTTTAGAGACCTCATAGTCCAATCCTCTCATTTATGTGGAAACTAAAGCTCAGATGGCTTGCAGGGGTCCTTAAACTTTTTAAATAGGGGGCCAGTTTACTGTCCCTCAGATTGTTGGAGGGCCGGACTATAGTAAAAACAAAACTGTGTTTTGTGGGCCTTTAAATAAACTTCATAGCCTTGGGTGAAAGGGATAAACGTCCTCAGATGCTGCATCTGGCCCGCGGGCATAGTTTGAGGCCCCCTGGTACTAAGGTAACACAAACAATAGCTAGGAAAGCTGGGACTGACCAAGACAGGAAATTACTTTTTTTTTTTTTTTCAATCTCCCCTATAACCACTGTAGCAGAAAGTTGTTTATAATCTATATGCTAATAATGGGAATGCTAAATGAATTCAGACCAGCTCAAAAGCATACTATGGATTTTCCACTTCAGGCTCTGCATTCTACTAGGAAAGCATTGTTTTCAAGTTGAGAACAAATTTAAATCCCTGCTCTGATATTTACTAGCTATGTACATCAAAGGCTCCTAAAATTACAGATTTAGATCCAGAAGACAGATCTTAAAGGCCACCTAATCCAAACTTCCCTTTTACAGCTGAAGAAATTGAGACCTAGAGGTTAAGTGACTCGACTAAAGCTTCATAGGTTTTTTAAGTCTAATTTTGAACTTGGATCCCTTTGAGTTTAGTGCTCTTTCTACTGTAATGTGTTGAACCCCAATACTATGTCCTTTCTGGGAAAAGTGCTTTATGAGTTTTTAGTATTCCGTGCCTTTTTGGTGGGGTAAAATACATACCACGAATGAATAACCATATCATAACGTTGAGTACTTGAGCAGGATTTCAAGACACCCTAGTCCCAAATTGTATTTGAGATTTTCTCTTAGAGACTTTACTGGGTTAAATTGAGGGCAACAAGCCAGAGAAATGGACAATTTGGGATCAAGCCTTAGTCCTTGGGGGTTACTAGGGTACAGGATATATTACTGGCCCCGTTTTCTCACATATAAAATATATTACCTCCTCCCAGGATTTGAGATAAGCAACTGTAAATTTTAAATAAATATATATATATATAAAACTTTTATATTTATACATATATAAACATAAATATATATAAAAAACTTTTAAGCCCATCAACTTCCCTCAGTCCCATGAAACATTTCGAGGACTTTAGTCTTTTATTCTCTCAATGCAATAGCCATCAAAGCTGGATACTATAGTTCTCTTGGTCTCCAATTAGTCCAAGTTACCTTTCTTGAGCTCCAGAAATGGGAAGCTAAGGAACCAGATATCCAGATCCCTGAAGACAGTAGGGACTATGAAGATGAAAAGAGGATCAAGGATCAAAGGATTTAAAAACTATGGCTAAGGTTTCTTTCCCCATTCTTTCTTTCTACTCTGGGTGATTAGGAAGCTAACAGAAATATTTAGCAACCTCATCCAAGGACCAGTAAAAATAAAAGAATATGGATACACAAGGATTATTAAGTGTGATTTTATTCTTCCATTTCATGGAAGTTCTGGTATTGTCCATCTTCAACTTCCTGTCATGGCCACCAAATGATGGCAGAAAACACAAAAAACTAGTTATCCTAGTTGTGGAGATTCTGGAAGAACTGATACAGGAAAAACGGGATAGAATATGAGGTAAGAATATGCTCTGGGGGTGACCAACAAGAATTAAGGTAAAGATGGAGAGAAAAGGTAAATCTTTGGGAGGATAGTGTTATCAGAACAAAAATAAAAGAGGAACAGAAAAATTACTGATCCACAGGAATGAGGAAAATATGTTAAGTGAACAAGGTCTTATATGTATGAGAGAGGGGGATTGAGAACACTCAATTATCTGTATTCCTCCATAGGTGGATCAAGGTCTGACTCATGAGAGACAGCATCTATCTCACGGCCAGGAGGCCATGGATTCTCAGGGGGCTGGGATCCAGCAGGCCAGGGGTCATCGGGCAGTGGAGGTTGGGAAGTAGTTGTTGTAGGAGGTTCAGGGGGCCAGACTTCACTTTCATCCAGATCTCCCCAGGTATGACCTGGGCCTGAAGATGGAGGTTCTTCAAATACAGGAGGTATACCTGGCCAGGGGTCACCGGGGATTGGGGGACCTTGTGGCCATGTAGGCCCACCGTTTTCTTCAGGAGCCTCCAAGGCTGGTGGCAAAGGGTGGTCATTGTTGCCTCTGATGCCTGTAAAAGAGAGAAAATATAATGGAATGGATGATGCCTTTCCCACAAATGCTATGACAGAATTTGTGTAAATCCTGAAATGGACATTAATCCTGAACACTGAGAATATTGACTGTAATATTAATTTCCACCACAATTCTGATCCATTAACCTCCACACCAAACCAGATCCCTAAAGAGAAGAAATCCCTCAAGTTCACAAGTTATGACTTGTATCCCAAAGATGATCTGGTCCCAAATTCATACCCTAAAACATAATACCCCAAAATTCCATTTTTTTAAATCTACAAAACCCTCTAATTTCCCCCTCAAAAACTTTCCCAACCTGCCCCTCATGTTACCCCCTACTTTCATCATTTTCCTTCCCTCCCTCTCAGATCACCAAATTGTTCTCCCTCCTCCATTCCATTATCTTTCCCCTTCTCACCTCCTGAAAGGAGACAAAGAACCAGAATTTCCAGTAGCTTCCAATTTAGCATGATTCTGAAGCTCTCCCTTCTGGGCCCCGAGGAAGGGCAGAATGAGTCTGTAGTGCCCAGGAACTGACTTTATAGGGGAGAAAAGAGGAGGAGCCCAAACTCTGAGAAGGAAAAATCCCAATGACTCAACTGTTACTAGAAAAGGTGGAAGGACATAACTGGACAGACTTGTTTGGGAAGGAGAGAGGGAAGAAGTCAAGGTGTTTCTATCTGTGCAACAACCACTCAAGTTAAGCTTGCAGTCTCAGGGCCCAGCTGTCCAAGTTGCCTGCTTTCCTGGATTTCCACTTCAGCAATCTAAGCACCTAAATTCTTTGTCCCTGACTTCTCTTACTCACTTAGCTTCCAAGTCAATACACACTCCTCCCCCTCAAGATTCATACTGAGATCTCCATTTTTGTTGTCTTACCTCAGTCAGGAGTAAAGGGCGTATACAAATCATGTAATGAAACAATCTAATTACAGAGGCAGTGAAGCAAATATATATATATATATATATATATATGACGCCTGGATTTTAAGGGGGGTGAGAATTGAAGGAGAGGAGAAAAGAATGTCATATGCCCTTTGAACACAAGGGGCACAGCTGGGACATTATACTAATATACCATCTCTCAACTCTTTCCCCAGAATAAAAACATCTCCCCAAAGTCCCTGTTTTTCTCAAGAATCATTCCTACGCTTTCTCAGGGATCCATGTGCTCAGCCTTCTAGCTACGAGTATAAATTTCACCCTGCATGAAACAAAATAAGAACCTGGAGTAGATTTAGAATGACTCAAAACAAGGAAATAGGAAAACCTAATACCTAACTCCCCCTTTTGTGGCCAAGCAGACTTTTCAGCAGAAGCACCTAATTATAGTCATCTGCTTTGCTCATCTTCCTTTTTTCCTGTCTCTCTTGTCCCTACTCCTTTTCCTTCCTCAGCCCTTTTTTGTTCTTTTTATTCTCCAGCACTCATTCTTCTCCTCTACCCTCTTTTGCCTTCAGACATCCTTCTCCTTGGGCCTCATTTCCATTTCTAAGTTCATCTTCCTTTAATGCCTAGAAATCTTTGTTTCATATTCAATGGCCTCTTCTTTTTTCCTTTCCAAATTATTACTTTTTAAGGTATTGTTTCTCAATTGTATGAACTGATGTAGAATCATGGGAACAGAGCTAAGAGAACAATTTATACAATAACAAAATTGTAAAGATCAACAACTAAGAGCTTACAAGGACTCATGACACCCAATACAGAGAGGTGATGGCCAGAGTGTGCAGATTGAGGCATACATATTTTTAAATAATGGACAATTCAAGAATTTGTTTTGTTTGACATACTCACTTTTTACAAGGAGTTTGTTTAGTCCCCCAAGGTAGGGAGGGATAGGAGGTTAATTTTAATTGTTTTAAAGATTTATTTTAATTGAAAAAATCTTTAATTTGTAAAAAATTATTGCTTCTCAAAATATCGAGATCCAACTAGGGGAAAGGAGGATATGGAAAAGAATTTTATTCTTGAAAGCAAGTTACAAAGGAAAAAAAATTACATTTCATAGGAGAGGGGGAAAGAGGCATTTGCATCAAAGAGAGTTTATGGAAAGACATCCTTAAATCTTTAGAGACAATATTTCCAAACTAATAGATCCTATTAAAGCCTCCTTTATTTGATGTAAGAAAATTCAGTCACCAAGGCAGATGTAGCTCAAGGATTAGAGCCAGCCAGCAGGTGGCCACACTTGCTACCTTCTCCACCTGTTAAGTTCCCTTTTACAGCTTACAACTGGTAAGAGGAGGATCCTACAATTGAGCACTTCCCATTGTCTCCCTCCTCTTCCCGAGTGATAACCTCACTCATTTCTTGCAGATTTTCCAGCAATGCAGAGAGATAGGATCCTGAGAAAGAATGTATATAAAAGGGGAATTACATAAGATAAAGTTCTTATATTTGGTGAGAAATGAGAGGGAGTGGATACTAAAGAAGAAAAAAAATCTAAAGAAATATTGTAGGAGTCCCACCCTCTGAATTCTACCTTTCAAAAGTTGCTTGGTGGGATGCAGAATTTCAGAACCAGGTTCCAGTGATAGGGGAGGAAGAATTGCAAACAATCGCTGTTGTTTATATTGGGAAAGGAGACCCTCCTGCTTTAGAGTGGCCTAGGAAGAAAAGAATTAAGATTTTTCTCCATCCCTAGTAGTAGGTACTTTTCCTTCAATTCCTCCCAGGATAGGGTTCCAATTTCCTTTGTCCTCTGATTATGAGAAAAAAAAAAAAAATTATAGCTCATGGCCAAGAGTAAATCATACCAACATTAAGTTTTTGTCTCGTTCCAGCTCCTGAAGCCTCTGCCTCAACCGGAATCCTTCTTCCCTCTGAACTTCCTCTTGTAGACGTCCCAGTTCCTGGCTACGTTCTTTGTCTCGGGCAGCTTGGCATTGGGCCTGGTGCAAGGAAACTACTGGAAGGGATGGAAGGAAGATATGTAAAGAATGATCCAATGGCATTATTTGGTCAAGTTATTTCCAAGATAAGAAATTGGAAGATCAGGGTTCTATTTGCTGATTTCTAGCCAACAGTTATGTAACTTTGATATATTTTGATTATTTAATATTTTCCCCTAGTTACATTGAAAACAAATTTTTTTTACATTTGCTTTTAAATTTTTTGAGTTCTAGGTTCTCTCCTTTTTCCCCCTTCTCCCTCTCCCCTACAATTTTTTTTTAAATTATAGCTTTTCATTTCCAAGCTATATGCATGGGTAATTTTTCAGCACTGACCCTTGCAAAACCTTCTATTCCAACTTTTCCCCTCCTTCCTCCCCATCCCCTCCCCTATATGGCAGGTAGGCCAATACATGTTAAGTATGTTAAAGTATATGTTAAATACAATATATGTATACATAGCCATACAGTTATTTTGCTGCACAAGAAAAATGGGACTTAGAAATAAGGTAAAATTAACCTGAGAAGGAAATCAAAAATGCAAGTGGACAAAAGCAGGAGGAGTGGAAATGCTATGTTGTGGTTCACACTCATTTCTCAGAGTTCTTTCACTGGGTGTAGCTGGTTCTCTTCATTATTGAACAAATGGAACTGATATGGTTCATCTCATTGCTGAAGAGAGCCACGAACATCAGAACTGACCATGATATAGTATTGTTGTTGACGTATATAATGATCTCCTGGTCCTACTCATTTCACTCAGCACTAGTTCTTGTAAGTCTCTCCAGGCCTTTCTGAAATTACCCCGCTGGTCATTTCCCCCAGAACAATAATACTCTATAACATTCATATACCACGATTTACTTAGCCATTCCCCAACTGATGGGCATTCATTCAATTTCCAGTTTCTAGCCACTACAAAAAGGGCTGCCACAAACATTTTTGCACATACATGTTCCTTTCCCTTCTTTTAAGATCTCCCTGGGACATAAGACCAGCAGTAACACTGCTGGATCAAAGGGTATGCACATTTTGTTAACTTTTTGAGCATAGTTCCAAATTGCTCTCCAGAATGGCTGGATGTATTCACGATTCCACCAACAATGTATCAGTGTCCCAGTTTTCCCACATCCCCTCCAATATTCAGCATTATCTTTTTCTGTCATCCCAGCCAATCTGCCTCTCCCCTACAATTAAGAAACTACATGTGAAGCTATGCAAAATATTTCCATAAAAGTCAAGTTGTGAAAGAAAATATAGATCTCCTACTCTAATGAAAATTAAAAACTCTCAAGAAAAATTAAGTTTAAAAAAGAGAGAGATAAAGGGGCAGCTAGGTGGCATAGTGGATAGAGCACCAGCCCTGAAGTTAAGAGGACTTGAGTTCAAATCTGGTCTCAGACACTTATCACACATCCTGGCTATGTGACCCTGGACAAGTCACTTAACCCCAATTGCCTCAGCAAAGAAAAAGAGAGAGAGAAAGAGAGAGAGAGAGAGAGAGAGAGAGAGAGAGAGAGAGAGAGAGAGAGAGAGAGAAAGGATGCTTTAATCTGTATTAAGACACAATCAGTTCCTTCTCTGGGTATGTATAGGATTTTCGTTTTAAGTCCTTCAGAGTAGTCGTGGTACTACTATATAAGTATATAAGTAGTGTGTATATATATATATACACATATATATATACACATATATAGTGTGTATATATATATATATATATATAAAAGTATATAAGTATATAAGTAGTCTTATACTACTGAGAATAGCAAAGTCAAGCTATGTAACTCTGGAGAAGTCACTTTAACTTATCTAGGTTTTATAAAATGAGGTATGCTAATCTTTAAATTCAGTAATCTTTATAAAGGCTGCTTCTACTATTAAAATTCTATTCATCTACAAATCTGTGACCTGAGAGGAACAAAAATACTGTGTAATGGTATTCTCCTTTCCCGTGTTCATATCCCCAAGCTCACCAGCTTTAGCATGTTCCCTCCGAGCTTCATTCAGTCTTCTCTCCATCTCTAAAAGCTGTTCCCGCAGCCTTGACTCCACTTCAGCTACCTTCTCTTGTAAGTCTAGGGACAGAAGTAGAGATCTGAGTCCCATTCTACATTAGTGCCTTCCCTGGGAAATCCTTGCCTCAGAATCAGGACCCATGAACTAGGTATGGCAGTGCAGAAGGAATTCCTCACCTCCACTCCATTCACAATTCCTCATTTTCCCCTGTACCTTTCTGTACCTTTCCCATAGGTCTCTTGCTGCTGAGTTAGTTCCCGCCGAAGGCAGGCAGCCTCTTCTGTGCTCTCCTTCTGGCTCAGTCGAGCTGCTTTCAACTGAATCCCGACCTCAACCAAAGATTCCTGGGTTTTTTGCAGTTCCTGCTCCAACTGCCGGGCCTCCTCATTCAACCGAATCCGCTCTGCCTCTCCTGAGAATCAGATAATCAATATTATTATACTATCATAGCGGAACCTAGATCCTTGGTTTTTCCCCACCATCACTAGCCCCAATTTTCCTTCCATAGGACATAAGTATCTATTTGTAGTTCTCTATACCTTCAGAAGGAACCCAAGCATTCCAAAGCCATGTGTTACCTTGTTCCCGGGCCCGGCCCACTTCCTGTTGGATAAGGCGGGCACTCAGCTGTAGCTCTTCATCTAAGCGATTCCTTTCTTCTCTTAGCTGCTGTAACTCAAGTCCCATTTCTTCAGACGGTGGGGGTGGAGGGCTATAGGGAATGAACAGAGAAATTAGACCAAATAGAGAGAAACTAGACAATGAACCTCAAAAACACATCTTTCCCCTCTACTACCCTTCAGGTTCATAAGCATCTAGCCCCTGAAGTCTCCTCTTTCTCCCCTTGGTTTACCTCCCAGGACCAATGATCTTTGTCTTCTAATTTTACCTCTGTTCCTGATGCAGCTGTGCAAGTGCTATTTTCCGAGCCACAAGGCCTTAAAAAAGAGGGGAAGAGGAAGAACATAGCTGGGTTACTGAAAAAAAAAAAAAGAAAAAAGACGAAAACAGGGAAAAATAGGAAGAGATAATAGGCTCGATTTGCGAGGGGATAAATGAAAGGAAGATTATGGAATCTAAAATGCATTAGATAAACATGAATCAAGGGGGAAAATAATTAAAACAGAAAATAGGGCCCCTGAATGGAATAGCCTTCCTACCTTGAATAGTACGGACTTGTCGGGAAGCATAGCCAAGTCGGTTGTTGAGGCTAGGAAGCTGAGCTACAGCTTCTGCCACCTTAGCTACCCGATCCTGTAGCCAGTTATGGGAACTGAAGGGACAAGAGAACATCAACTACTTCACGAATAATCATCTTTCCTCCCTTCCAAAATCTCTATTCCCTTCTTATCCAGGATTTCTTTATAGAGAAGACCAAAAAAAAAAAAAAAAAAAAAAAAAAAAAGCTCCTATTCACCTCCTCCTCATCTAAAATACCTGCTCACAGCATTAGCCACAAGCTTCATATGCTCCTCAGCTGTCTCTGTCTGTTGCTGCTGCCACAGTCTGGCATCCTGGGCTCGACTCAGCTCCCCCTGAAGGACCTGGAAATGATATAAATGACCAGGGGTTCTGATGCCTCAGCTCATGCTTCCTTCTCTTTTTCCATGTACCCACCTTGCTGTTAACTCTTTCTACTTCCACTTCAGCAGCTTTGTCCTGGAGAGATCGATGCAAAATAGTTGATTCTTGACCCCAGGATGCTACCTCACCTTCAAGTTCTGCCACCTAGGATAAAGAAGAAATTGAATGCCAAGTTCCTGGATTCATAAGGAAAATGACAAGGGAAGACACAGAAACAGGGTGCCCTTGGTCCCTTGGCAGAAGAATGCCTAGGTTCTTGAAGGAAGTGGGGACCAATTTAGGATTACTTTCTTTTTGTTTTGTTGCTGAGGCAATTGGGGTTGACTTGCCCAAACTCCACATATCTAGAAAGTGTTAAGTATCTGAGGCCACATTTGAACTCAGATCCTTCTGATTTCAGGGATTACTTTCTTTAAAATATATCTTAATGGTCCAAATATAGGCCACAATCCCCTCCCTACTCCCACTCTAATCCTCCCAAGAGTTAGCTCTGTACAAAATCTGAATATGGCTGATAGTATTAATTCTCAATGTTTAAGTATTTTTTTTTCTTTTAAAAGAATTCATTTGAGGAATATAACCTATATTTGGGAGTCTACATTATGTGAAAATTCTATTTACATAAATAATTCAGTGTCTGTGTACTGAATACAGTGTTGGAACTTGGAAAGACTATAAAATTTGAGATGTGATTCCAGCTCTTACTCAAGGATGTCCTTTTTTTTTTTTTTTAACTTAATAATATTTTATTTTTCCCATTACATATATAGTTTCAACATTCATTTTTGTAAGATTTTGAGTTCCAGACATTTTTCCTTCCCTCCCTTATTTTTCCCTTTTCCAAGACAGTAAGCAATCTGATATGGGTTATATATGTACAATCATTTTAAAATATATTCTATATTAGTCATACTGTGAAAGAATAATCAGAACAAAAAGGAAAAATCACAAGAAAAAAAAAGGTGAAAATAGTATGCTTTAATCTTTCTTCAGTATCCACAGTTCTTTCTCTGCACACACATGGTATTTCCTACCCCAAGTCTATTGGAATTGAAGGACTTGTTCTTTTGATCCCTAAGAAGCACAATATTAAGCACTTACTTTTTATCCAGCACCGTACTAAGTATTAGGGATGCAGTGAATGGGAGATAAAAGGTAGACCTTCTACAGAAGGTAGAATTTGAATCAAGTCTTAGAGGAAGCCTAGAGACATAGATGAAAAATGAAAAGGGAAACTATTCCATGTACATGGGATAGTAAGTGAAAAGACAAAGATATGTTGTGTCTTCATATACAGAAAGCAAGCCAATATGTATATTGTGTATAATGTTTGTATAGTTTTTTTTTTTGTCATGACACACTTTTAAGTTTAACCTACATTATTAACATTTTCCCTATCACTTTCTTAAGTCAAGACAATTAACAAAACAATAAATGAAGTCCTAATGTGTAAAGTGCTTACATTAAAAATTTAACAATAGGCTTCTGCCAACTAGTCCAAGCTAGCTCCTTCTGTTATGTTCAGAAGCTAGCACAGAACTCAAAAGTTAAAAGGAACTTCAAAGGTCATCTCAGAAAGCACTTTGCAGACCTTGAAGTACTATATAACTATGAATTGTTGATAACAATGACTTATCTAATCCAGCTGTTTTCATAGTGGATTGTCAATTCTTTCCAGGGGTGCTCAAGGTCAAAACTATTTTAATATTAATTTATTAAGTAAATTAATTATTAGTGAAGTATTAACAATTACTGTTCATTAAATAACTAATATTAATAACATTATAATATTAAATTAATATTTTAATCTCTCTGTGTCCTCACAATTCTTTCAAGGGGTGCTCAAGGTCAAAACTATTTTAATAATACTACTAAGGTATTATTCTAATAAGTTAAATAGTGCTAAATATATAAGCAAACTAAATTCTCTGGAGTCCTCAAAAATTTTTAAATGTAAAGGTGTCTTAAGACTAAAAAATTTGAGAACTGCTGAACTAGATTATCTTTTACCCTAAGCAAATTCCACTGAGAATATCTTTAGTAGTGGTCATCTGACTCCTCCTGGGGAAATCACACAAGTCAGAATATATCCTAAAGCCCCCTAAAATCTTTTAATAATTTTAATTTTTTTCAACCAACAAAAATCTGTTTCCTCATTCTCTCACCCCAATAATTAAGAACTTAAATAAAAATAAAATCCATTACAAAAATGTATAATCAAAACAAACACCCACAGTGGTGATATAACCCTTCCCAAATTGTCTTCATTCTACAGTGTTTCACCTATCAGGAGCTGGATAGTATATTTTATCATCAGTCCTCTGGAATGAGTTATTATGCCGAGTTCCTAAATTTTCAAAATTGTTTACCTTTACCACATAACTGTCATTGCATTAATTACTTTCCTGGTTGTTTACTTCATTCCACATTAGTTCACACAAACATCCACAGCTTTCTCTGAAACTTTCTCTTTATTATTTTCATCATATAGACCATAATTTATTTACCCAATCAACAATTTATAAGCACTCCCCCACCAGATTCCCATTGTCATGTCAAAAAAGAGCTGCATTTTTTTGAACATTGTTACAGAATTTCTCTTTTAATTCTCTCTTTTAATTCACCCTCTTTC